>NC_068949.1:30063421-30777588 GCF_026419915.1 Harpia harpyja | reverse complement strand
AGTACAAAATTGAATATAGAGTTCAGAGGTTACTCTGCTCAACAAGTTACTCAGTTTCAAATTAGATTAAAAATTGACTTCGTAAGTTAAAGATGTTGCAGAACTGTAGTCTACTTTGCTGTGGAGGCTGCACTCCTTGCCTATAACAAACAGATTGGTTCTTGTTCCTTAATCATCTGCTTGCCTGTGACTAATCTTGAATTCGTATCTTCCTGCTGCTTGTACTTTGAACTGAATTTTGTGCTCCGAATAAGAACAGCGGATAGGGCTTTAAATTTTCTCAACTCCTTGTAGCCTAAGGACTGCTTCTGCCCCTAGGATAGGAAATGCCTTATGTAGCTTTATATATAATGGGAGATGGTGGAGGGGAAGGCATGTAGGGAGAAGTCAATCACAGCTGCTTTGGTCTATACTTACTGGCATGTTGATGAACTTTAGCAGCTAAATGTGCTTGTGATGACACTTCACAAACTTCAGAAAGTAAGCAGTTATTTTTGGATTTTTTTTTTTTCAGGACTAAAACTACTAAACCTACTTTAAAAAAAAAAAAGTCTATGCAAAATCACTAGTTCCCAAGAAACCAGCACCTTCTGCGTATCATATTCATGGCTATTTCAGCATCCTAACACTAAATCCTGCTTGATGTTCTTTCCTGTCTGTCCTTCTTCTAGTATCTGGAACTTGGGGGGCTTTCCGTTGCTGTAAGGGAAGAGGAATAGTTCCTTCATATTCAGTATGGGGGAAGACATGAGTGGTTTTCTGATCTCATCTTTAAGGCAGATAGATCTTTGCTCTCAGCATGCCATGGTGCTGCCTAGGCAGATTTTCATGATTCTGCCTGTAAGCAGAAGACAGAGCTAATTTCAGAGCTGGTTTGTACTGGCAGACTTGCAGGGTTAAGAGTGCTGAATTTATTTCATAGTTTTGAGATTCTGTTGGTAGTGGCAAAACTTTCTTTAAAAAAAAAAAAGTATTCTTGCTCTGAACACTGGTTTGCTGCCCCATAGTTTTGCTAGTGCAGCTATATTAGGGTCTGTTTGTAAGCTGGGCCCTGAAGTCAGGGTTTGATAAGCCTTGGCTTTAGTGAGAGGTTGTAGTTTAGGGTGAGCAGGCTGCATGGGACCTTAGCTGTGAGTGGGCCTGAACGAAAGCGGTGGATTTGGGTATGTGGAAGAATTCCTACAAGTGGTGTCCTATGCCTCTGAGCTACAAACCATCTATTCACAGTGGCTGCAAGAGGGCACTGGTGCCTGCTGGAGCAGCTGGTGGTTAGGTGTGACAAGTGAGGCTCTCCTATGGACAAATTCCTGCTTTCTGTCAGCGTGGCAGCCAGCCTGCAAATGGGCTTTGGCTGTTAGTGCAATAACTAGTTCACTCTCTGCTGTCAGTCCACACGCGGTGTAGGGTTGGGGGCTAAAGCAGAATGAGCCAGATGGTCTTGGGAATATGATCTTTCACTTCAGGTGGCCTCACAGAAGGTCATAAGTTTACTATCGTTCTCAAAATGACATGCAAAATACTTGTCTACAGACTTTAAATCTCCTTGGTAATGCATTCTTTTACTCAGGTGGCTCCTCCCTATTAGTTCAGTCTGAGGGGAGGTAGACAAGATAGAGCTGAATATGAGCTAACAGGACATCATAGCCTTGAAATATCCCAAGAGTCTTTCCTCTCAGAACCAGTGAAGGAAAATGAATATCTCTCTAAAACTAGGTCTCTTTTTGAAAATCCAGATTTAGCATAAATGAGGGTCAAACTTCACAAAGAATGCTTTTAGAAAAGGAGATTATAAACTTTAATAGCTGTATAATTACTTGCCTTGTTTGAATCCACTGAAGGAATGTAAAGGTGCATCTAAAACAAAGAATTAAAAAGTTTTGGTGGTTCTGCCTCTCGATTAAGTGGGCTGTGAGTGTCATACTAAATGGTATAGTTAGTTTAGTTGAGAGATGTTTCTGTGAAATCCAGAGACAAGAAAAATGGAAGGTCAGCCAGAGCAGTGAAATAAATTTTGCATAAAAATGTAGTCTTAAATGGATGTTTCTAGTGGTGTGATGGTTGGGGTTTTTTGTGTGTGTTTCTTTGGGGTTTCAGGGGGATTGTGGGTTTATTTTTGTTCTTTTTTTGATGGGGTGAGGGTAAGCATAACTAAGAGACCTGTTTGAAGGGAAATCATGGCTATTTATTTTTAAGGTACTGGAACTACAGACTAAACTCTGATAGTCTTGCAAATATATCTTAAAGCATTTTTTGGAAACAGACGAAATATTGCCCACTCTAGGTGAAAAACAGTTTCAGGTAAGTACCTGTCATCTTCCCATGAGAGCGAAAGAAATGTATGTGTTTGAAGCCTTTGCTTATTAGAGTTCTAGCTTAAAACTTGGAGGATAGTGTTTGGGGAGAGACTGGTGGGAGAAGGCAGGCAGGTTCTGTGGTTTGGTTTTTTGGTTTTTAAGCTTAGAAAGCCAAATAGAACAGCTTTTTCCAGATAACTTCTAAAAGCTTATTGTTTTCAGTTAATGAGTTAAGGGTTAGGACAGCATAGAGTTTTGCCTAGATAGATTCATGAGAGAACCTTTCTTTTAAGGAAATTGACATCAGAAAATGGCCCTCAAGAACATTTAATAGAACCACTGTTGGCTTATGAGCCATGAGTTATTGTTTTTCCAGAATAAAGTTAAACATTATGCTATTTTTTTAACTGTATTGCATCACAGTAATGTAAGCAAGTTTGTAGAGGGTCAGATTTCTGAAAAGGCATGAAATTATTCTCTGTGCAAAATGACTATTTTAGTAGAAAATATTGATATTTATTGATTATAGTTTAGATATCAAATTTAGGATATATAGTGTGTGTAGAAGATGCTACAGGAAACATTCAGTAGACTTTTTTCCCTTTTAAATAAAGGAGAGGTTATGCTAGAGCAATTGTAATAAAATATTTCACCCTGACTTTGAACAAACTGCAAGTCAATCTACAGCCCTTGCCAAACTGTGTGAATTTGCATTGCATTTACAGTTGATACAGGTTTGGGCAGTAACCCTGATGGTAATTTCTGAGAAATCACAATTTTATGTCATTTAACCTAAATGAGCAGTATGGGAGAGTACAGTTGTTTAATGCCAGCCAATATAGAAGATCTTTCAGGAAAGGCCTTGGTTCTACCACAGGAGAAGAGAGTACACATCCAAGGGATGCATAGCAGTGGAAGTGAATTTTCTTGTAAAAACATGATTCATGGTTACATAGTAGTTTTTAATCTAGTGTAGATTTAAAATGCTGTAGAGAGGGGTGATCATACCACCTCCTTTGTGCTAGTGCCCTCACTTTGTGTAGATGCATGGTGGGTTGATCAGGGAACTGATCCCTGAGCCATCTTGTCATGTTACCATGCAAATTGAGGGGTGGGGAGGATGAATGGGATCAGCCCTTTCAGTGGAGAGGTGGATTTATCATGGATTAAAGTGCCAGGTAATCAGTAAACATAGCTTCAAGACATTGGAGACATGCTGCAGAGTGAACTTCCATGTTTACAGTAACCTTCAGTTTGCAGTAATCTGTCTTCTAGTAACTTGGGATAAGCAAGTTGTGGAATTTTGAGTCTTCTTACTCTGCTTCTTGTAATTAAGAATTTACACAGTATATTTTGGCATCATGCATTTTACATGCACACACATTCTACTGCTGTTAAATTTTTTTTCATCTTCTAAAGCACGAGTCAGGCAAGCCTCATTCTGCTCTTGATGGTGCTTTGCTAGTGAATGTGCCTCAAGTTGCAGTATGTCTCCAGTGAGTAGATAAAAATCTTTTATCCAATGTTTATGTTCTTCATAAAATTAACAGAAACTTACAGAGAAACTGATGCTGTAATGGAGACATTAGGATCATTGCTAGTTGCTGTCAGCAGAAGATGCTTTCAGAGATCAAAACAGCTCAGTCTATCTTTATATCCCTTACTAGTGGTTCTCATAGGTATTTCTTGTTTCTGGTCCCTACAGCATAATGGTAATCTTAATTCTTCTCCTTTTGGATTAGAGTTGGCATGCTTTTGAATGTTAGCCTAAAGGAAGGGTTTCTGTTTACCTGCTTGGGTGATCTGCATATTTGGGCTTTAAGGAAATGACAGCAATCCCTGTGAGGTTACCATACACCTTTAGGTTTATGATCTCAATTGGGGAGATGGACCAGTGCTGAATCAGCTTGTTCAGGGGCAATACTTTCCCAAATGGCAGAGGCAGTAGATTTCTAGCCATGGGAACCTCCTGAGGGTAGTTGACCCCTCATCACACCAGACCACTGTGAAGCATTCTTGTTTTAGTTCAGTATCTTCCCTTTTCACTGAGAAATAATCCCGACCACAGAGGATCCATGGGTTGATCACAAGATGTATGAGTTGAGCAGGTTTGGACTGGACTTTCTATGTGGTCATTGAGTCAGGGTCCATATTCATAATGGCTACTGGTTTAGGGCTTTTGCCTTTAGACAAGGTTGAAAGTTGATACAGGGCTTGCTTCCAAACAGGAGTCACCAGGGAAAAAAATCATGTAGAGCTAAGGGCAGTTCAGCACTTTTGCTGAATTCATCTGCTGAGATTTGTCAGCCAGCAACTCTGATGGTTGACCAAGGAGTACAACAGGGCTATGTCAGACCAGCACAGTGTTCGGGAGAGAGAACTGGAATAAGAACCATTCCCAGAACACATCCATTTGCTCATTCAGCAGTAGGTCCCTTTGCCTTCCATTGGAGCTTTGTGATCCATGTGGTGGTCTCTCCTGCAGGAGCACGAATCTGGTCTGCTTCTGTGTGTCTTGTCTGTTCTCAGCAGCACACTGTGCAAAAACCTATGCAGCACGTGGTATTGTTGACTCTAGCTCCTTCCTGTTCTAATAGGCCTTGATTCTCCAGCATCTTCAGTGTAATACACATCTCCCATGTTTTTCACTTACAAGGAGTCCAAGGCAGTTACACATCTAACAAATCAGAGTAAGTGCATACTCTGTTCTTGACCAGTCTCTTAAGCAGTAGCTACACTTCTAGTTCCTAAGCAGATGTACTCTGGGGTTTGCTGAGCATGCTTTTCACAATGGCATTAAGGCAACCCCTTGTGTGGCCACTTACACTTTGCCCTTATTGGAATTGGGATTCTGGGCTAGTTAAACCTTTGTCTTAACCCTGAACAGCCATTCTTATGCAAGGTGAACTTGCAGAAGTTACTTATTTAAAAAAAAAAAAAGGAGAGGGGGCATGGGGGAGCAAAATCACTTGTCTTGTCCCTTATGCAGTCTCATGAACTTGCACCAGTGTAACTGAAACTCATGGAGTGCAGGGGTAGGTATGAGTGATGGAAGAGAGAAGGGAAGGGCTGCAAAACCTGCTGTTACTGCTGAAAGATATGCTCATGAGACTGTGCTTTAAATCTATAGCCTTGATTGGATTTTGCCTCCATGAGTTTTGCCTCATGCTAGCACTGAGCCTTCAAAAGGGGCAAAAGATTACATAGATACTTTGCCTATGTCCTCTGGTGCCAAAAGCAAAGGTTAATTTTTGTCATGTCCAAAGCCTCACATGTTCTTGAAGTGCATTGAGTTCTTCAATGAGATGATGTGGTTCTTGGTTCTGTACTGTCCCTATAGTTTGAACTGCTTTAAAATGGTACTACAATACCCTGTGTTTCATGTGCCTTTGGTTTGAGGGATGCCTGATAATCTGTCGTTTGAATCTGAATTGAAATACGTAGGACTAACCAGCCTCTATCAAAGATGAGGCAGACTGGTAGGAACTGTTTCTTTGTTCTTGCTATCACGCCACAAGCAGAAGCTGTAGATGTTCATAGGATGACTTATTTAAGAAATCATGTAGCTTAGCAGTTGTCAAGAGGAGGGAGAACCTTCGTTCTCCTGTTTTCATGTGATGATGATATGCATAAACTGAAGTACAAGCCTCCATGCTGGAGCTTGTCCTAAGATTCAGCAACACGATAGGCAGAAAGATGGCTTCTGTTAAAAGTTTTTTTTTTCTTTTATTTCCTTTTTGATCTGTGGACTGCCCTGAGTATAAAGCATCTACATAGTTGCCTCACAGAAGCCTTGTTACTGAGAGTAACAAATCCTGCAAAATTAGCCTATTCTGTTAATTTGGGAATGAAGCAGAATAAATGGTTTGTCGTTTGTGCCTGGTAGTATTTCTGAAGAACAAAGGCTTGACAATTCTTGGAAGATGTATGCTGGTTACTTAAACTTCTGCGTTTGTATTTATGTGGCTGCTGCGAGTGGGGATCCTCTTGTAGCCTTTCTAAAGGTGGAATCGGTTCTTTCCTCCTGTTGTCTTTGCCCTTAAAGCTGGATAGTGCAGACATCTACCACGACAGATGAGTGGATGTCATTCTTGGGAAAGTAACTTTAAGGCAAAAGTAAAGGGTGAAGGTTTTGGCGGGTTTTGTTGTGTGTGGTTTTTGGTTTTTTTTGGTTTGTTGGGTTTTTTTAGTTGTTGCACTAGCTGTTTTGGTTTCCTTTCTCAAGGACCACATGAACAAATCTGAACAATGTGAGGTTGCGTTGCACCTGTAAAAATGGATTAATTTTGTTAGCTTCCTCCTGTTCTGCACAAAGCCACGAGCAGCAGAAGTACTGGAAGAACCTGCTGCGTAGGCTTATGCTAACCGTATGTTAACTTTGCTTAAAAAAAAATTAAACCCTACCTCCTGCAGAACTTGATTTGCCATTGAGAAGAGCTTTCCACTTGCTGGGAGTGAAGGGGAATTTTTCAGTCCCTGGCAATTGTGCAAGGAGATGGCTATTGTTACTGGCTCAAAGACTGTAGAAAGAACTTTAATTTCCCTGCTCTGTTTGATGCCTCTGCAACTCCAAACTGTTTTTCAATGCAAATATTCAGCTGACTGTCCACTGTTGCTGCTTCTAGGTTTCTTTCATTTTACTTTTTCTTCCCCTATCCTCGTGTTTCCTCTACATTGAGTGTTTGAAGTTATTTTTCATGAGACATTTTTGTTTCCAGACTAATTTTATTTTCTCTCTAGGTCATTAAGTATTTGTCTTCACTAATGTTTACAACATCTCCGAACATAGTATCCTCTGTGAATTTAACTAACATGCTGTTTACCCTTTCTTCCAGATCCAGTTTCTGATCCTACTTCCACATTTGGGAGTATGCAAGGGACAAACACATCTCTTTGCGTAGCTTGACTGGATATCCCAAGACTAGGATGTTAGTATATTTAAACAATTTTTTGCATTAAAATGTTGCCAGTATCTTAATTGCACATAGATTATTATTTTTTGAAATGTAATTAGCTTTATTGGCATTATGCATATTCAGAAGCCTGCTAGTAGAAACAGTTTTTCTGCAGTCTGACTAGTGCTCATTGGTGACTTTAAAATGGGTGCAGGAGTAGGAAGAATTTCAGGGTTGATTTTTAAATGAACCAAGCTTATTTAGTGTTATAGCTTTAGCACTCATTCTTGAAAATCTTAGCTCTTTGTCTAATCAGATTAACTGTAGGTTAATCCAAGAACATATAAAATCTTTAGACTGTGTTCAAGATATTTATGAAAGACCACTTCAGACTTCTGAATGCATGAATACAGGTCCTAGGAGAGATTTTTAAATACTTGAAATAGTCAAATACCTATAGAAATACTTGCATCAAATAAGTGTTAACAAAAAAATAAAATTGCACACTGAAGTTTTTTGAATCCCTGCATTGCAGGTCACATTATTCTGGTACTTGTAAGGAACCAGTTGTCTGGAAGAGAGAAACCCTATGCTAAACTATTTTTGCAGATTTGATAATGCAGCTTCCTTTAAAATGTGTTTTGTGATTGTGTAGTTATTGCAAAATGAGATATTGCATGTTTTCTGTTATGTAAGCAATTGTCTGGCAGTAATTAGCAGTTCAAAGATAAGTCAGCATTAAACTAATGTGCTATTTTTAAAAATGTATTTTTGACTCTGCTACCTCTTGGAGTGTCTCATGTATTCAACTACTACTATATTTAATTGCTTTACTTATTGAAATACTACTATAAGCAACTATTTAAATTACTGAAGTGAATTTGATGCTGAATGCAATGTTCATTGTGTAGCTGTGGATTTTGCAGGTTCCTCTGCAGCCTTAGTTTTCCAGTGCGCTTTCCGTTCTTTTTCCCTTGTAAATGAAAGGAGCCTTCTCTTCATGTGGTTTGAATTTCTTTTGTTAAAACTGTTGCTAATCTTCTTGGCTAACATTTTAAAGCAATTGGTTATAGTTTCTCTGCTTGGATTTTCATTTGTACTGTCCAGCTCTGTACTTGGGTAATAAATTTAGGTAAGACTGCAGTTCTTCTTTGGCTTAGCTACTTCAACAGATGTTCTCAGAAGAACTAGTGTTAGGAAAGTGCAGTGTTTTGTAACACTTGTTCTAGTATCCCGCTGCATTTTGGTTTAGTGACTGATTCCTTCACTCACCCCTTCTGGTGTTATTCCTGTGGTTTTACAGAAAAGCAAGTTTGTTATGGTTGCTTACAAGCTTTTCAAGGGAATTTTAGACCCATCGAGTACTATTGTTTGTTTTATCAAATCTGCTGAAGCACAACGTGTTCTAGAAGTCTAACATTCCTTGAGCCTGGAAATGTTTCTGGTGTCAAAGAACACTTTTTTAAAAAAGTCAGCTATATCTGAAATAACCTGCAGAGGATTTCAGGTATAAAATTGACAGTAGTGGGGGACAAGGCACTTACATGAAATTGTTATTAATGCTTCCTGCACACACTGTCTTCAGCAATTTATTGTTCACTCTTTATGGCATACTTTGTTCATTATATGTGCATGATACTCTTTCTTTTAGAGAAACTTATGTATGAAGAATTCTGTAAGGAAAAAATGACCTTAAGGAAAGATGTTTACAAAGTGTCATAGACATAAACCTGTAACTTTTAATATCTGTTAGTGCTACCCTAGACTTTTAATCCCATAGGATCAGATGATTAGCATGTAGCCTGCAGTAGCACAGTTTGTATCAAATTCCTTCACTGTTTATATGGCTGTACTGTTGGCAGTTCCTCGCCATGGATTAGGAAATCCATTTCAGAGATTTTTCTCTGAAAGGACTGTTCAGAAGTTAGAAAAAGAGCTGCTTTGGAAATAAGTGGACAGTGACCCTCATCTTGAAATCTGAAGCTTTTCTAGCAAAGCAGCACTCAAAACTGTGAAGTGTTTCTGTTGTTTCTTCATATAGAGGTTGTTACAGATGTTTCAGTCTCCAGTGAATTTAGCAATACAACATAGTGTGGAATGCCAAGCTTGAGGAACTGTGTGTAGATTACCTGGAAAATTTAACTCAGATTTTGAACAAAGGTCCCGTGGTAGGCAGTTTCTTAGAAGGCCGAGTGTTCTCCCAGCGTTTCTTCACTCAGCACCAAAGAATTGTTTTTAGATCTACTGGGCATCCTAAACAGGGACTTCATTCTTTGAACAGATCTGGGGCAGTAACGGGTCTGCTAAGACCTTCTTATTGAGGTGAAACTGGAACAAGGCTGGCTGCTCTAGAATGCTGATCTCCAGATGTTTGTCTTTGTAACAGTGTGATGTTCTTGACTAGAAACCCATAATTTGATTAATTGTGAGCATATTCTGAGATTCTGCTGTAATTTAATGACATTGAGAAACTTAGTGTGCAGAAAGTGTAGGACTGCTGTCTTCTCTCAAGTTCAGATCACACGCGCTGCTTGCAAGCAAAGAACTTCAACTAGACTGAAAACAAAAGTTGTGAGGGAATAGGGTGGCCTCAACCAAAGTACAGTGGATTAAATGTTTGACTTCCTTGATTACGAACGGGCAATAACATGCTGTGCTTCAGGCATTCTAGAAGGTCTGGAGTAAATGAGATGGAGAAGACTGGGCAGTGTCAAAAAGCTGCACAGAACTGCTTGGCTTGAGGAAGACTTAAAGATGATGATAGCAGCTGAAATTACTTTGTATATAACTCAGTTCAGTGCTATGTAAACTGTTTACTATACCCATAGAAACTGAATTCACTGTAGCTACCCAGAAAAGATACTTGGGCACAACTCTGAAATCCTGAATGGCCATCATAAAAGATGTATTCTCTATCATGTTACTTTTGCATCAACCAAATCCCAAGGGTTTTTTTCTGACTAGCTCTGATCCAGTATCTACTTCAGATGTCTCTCTCAAATCTGAATAATGGGAAGGCAATCTGAAAGAACAAACAAGGAAGTCAAACAGGTCTTGGATGTCACCAGTGTTGCTGTCTGAGCTGTTGCTGTCCTGCCACTTGTTCCTGCTGATGTAAATGGAGTAGGCCAGGAAATTGTTCCTGTCTAGAAATAAGGCAAGCAAAAATGATTATTTTTTTCATTGTCTTCTGAATGCACCTGCACAGTTGTTTGTATTGCCAGTGAAAAGGGAATAGTGTGAATAGACATGCCTGATGTTAAGCAGCCTTTCTTCTGTCCTGTGTTGCTGTCAAGGAGGAAAAAGAAAAGCTCAGCGTAACCCCAGTTGTAGTTGGACACAAAATACCCTAAAGAAACTGAGTGCTTCTCCTGGGAAGCACATCTGCAGGCATAGGTTATGGAATTGATGATGTGTATGTGAAGCTAAAAGGTTAGTAAGATTCAAGGAGTTGCTACCTGAAATGATGGCAAACATTACATGACTTCAGAAGTAAGAGAGAGATTTATCAGTCATTTGCTCTTTGGGAAAATTTCCATTAAACTCCAAAGGTCAGGCTATCTTATAGATGTTTACTGCAAGTTTTCTTGCATCTGTGTGTAGTTTTTTTTAAAGAAGGTTCACTGCTCCTACTCTATACTGAGTAATGCTCCGTCACATCTGGCAATTTCAGTTCCCACAACTTATTTCAGCACCAAATTGTTTTGTTGTTGTAATCTTTTGTTACAAAGTTGTCAGTGGCTGTGCTTACGCTTCTCTGTTTCCAGAGGAGTATGAGGGCTTGCAGCTTCTTTAGTCCATAGGCATAACCTGAGGTGTGAATGAAGGATAGGTAAGAATATTTCTGCTAGTATTTAGCTCTGTTGGCAGAAGAGCAACAATAGTAATACAGCTATATCTTCCGTGCTGTATGCAAGAGTTGTCACGTGCTTACTTTGTACCATTGTGCTCTTGATACTATTGTGCAAACGACCATAAAGCTGGAGAGGGCTGTTAGGCTTTGCTGTGCCCCCTTTTCGTTTGCACCTTGTGTTGTAGACTGATGAATGCCTCACTTGAGGTATACTTTTAAATGTGACTTAAGTGATGACAGTTAGTCACTAATCTGCTCTGTAGCTAGTATGAATTCTATGCTCATGTCTTTCAGTGTTAAGATACTTCTCTTTGTGTGCTGATCTGTTTGTTTTAGGGGTTTTTGTTTAAGATGGATAACTTTTGCCCCCTGCCCAGCTTTCAGTTACCCTTTCATTTTTGTGTAGCTGCCTGTATCACCCACTGATTTCACCTAGACAATCCTTTCTGTTGAGACAAAACTGAACAGTAAATCTGAAAAAGCTAGGGATACTATTCCAGAGTTTCTGGGAAGCCTTCTCAAAACATGGTGTGCTTCATATTCACTGTAGTCATGATTCAGCTTTCTTACCATGATCTAGATTCTTCTTTTCTTCTGTTAGCTTCTTAATCAGAATTTAGATATACTCACTGGTATTTTAGTGAAATAATGACTTGACTTAATAAAGTGGTATGTCTTTGCATATTGTAGGATTTTTCAGGATGCTGTTAGCTAGCTGGAGTCAGAAGGCATACTCTTCATTGGGGCAATTATGTAATGACTTATGATGGAGGTTTATTTAACATCAGACAGACTTTTACAATTGCAAATAACAGAATATAAAGGCTCTTGGCAGTTTTTACCTTACAGGTAAGCTCAGTATATTCACCTCTTAACTAAGAAACATTCAATAAACTTTTACAGGTTTTTGCTATCTGTTGAAGATCATCAGATTTTCAATGTTGGGTGATATAACTATATTTAGTTTCCTAAGTAGAATCACATTTTCATTCCCCTTTGCAGACTTCTGCATAGAATTGAAAATCTCTGTAAAGATGGTGAAAGGGGTATTTATAACTTGAGATCCAAAAAGAAGAGAGTAATGTATTGAGTTAATTTGGTAATGAGTGATGATGTAACTGACTTCCTGTGATCAAGGAGGTGAAACTGAGTCACGCTCCAAGGGTGTGCTTAGATCACAGCTGTGGTTTGGTAGATGATTTTTCTGCTGGCAATCCTTGTTTAAATGGATTCAGCAGCTTGTGTCTATCCTTTCTGGGCTGTTTTTTAGCAGAATTGTTTCAACTAGTCTGGTTTCAGTAGGTGGCTCTGTGTTGCAGACAGAATGATGTGGGGCAGGACTGAGTTGCTAGAGGCAGGCAACCCTCTTCAAATAGGACTGTTGTGGAGTATGAAATATAGCTAATAGCCAGTTTAACCCGCACCTCTGACACGCTTCTGCATCATGCCAATACATATCTCTTGAGGCTGGGGTGGAAATCACTGGAATCCTGTGCTTCCACATATACAACTTTTGGGGGAGAAGGAGGGTTTAAACTGACTTGGGCCTCTGCTATACTTATTTGTGGCAAGTTGACCTGGCAGCACACCTGACTCTGGCTGATTAGTGGTATGAGCATTACTGTGGCCATGAAATAAAGTGGAGCAGTGAACTGATGCTGCTGGAAATCCTAGCTCTTCTGTGGGAGGCATTTTCCAGGCAGATCAGTTCTGTCTACTGCAAGGCTACTCTTACGCTTGCGCCAGGGGAGCATGGCGTATGGGGATAAACACTGGTAGTTAATGAATATCATCTTAACTTTGCTTGGCAGTGAAGCATTAACAGGTTGTCTCCCACAGGAAAAAAGTTTCAAGGTTTTGCTGCAATAAATAATGCAACATTGTTGGATATGGAAAAAATTGCCTCAAGTTTGAGAAATGTTTGGGTCTCTATATAAAATTTTTGGTCCATGATGTTTTGTGCTATTGAGCACTCTCATTCCTTGGCTATTTGGCTCTTTTGATCTGTTTATAAACTTGGTATAGTTTCTTCTCAGTGAAAGTTGTACCTGGCTGCCTGCTGGAACTCCAGACCTGGAGGTTGAACAAATAAGAGCACCGTCTTTGAATTGAGATACTGAAAAACAAATACCACTTCAACTTTTAGTGTTAAAGTTTGTTTGTTTGTTTGGGGTTTTTTTTGTTTGTGGGGGTTTTGGGGTTTTTTGGTTGGTGTGGGGTTTTTGGGGGTTCTTCTTTTTTTTTTTTTTTTTTTTTTTTTAATTTAGATCTTGTTCTACCATTAAGTAAAAACTACCTTTTTAAGGATACATAGAAAGTTGGTAGTTACTGAAACTCTTTTGCTGTCATTCTTTTCCATTTTGTGATATCTGTATTTTCTGGTTTATTTTCTAAAGTAATAAAATGCAAGTATTTACATGAGAAGAGTCCAGTCAGGTTCTGCATTGGTGGTGACTGGCTGTGAAGAAAACCAGGTAGTTGTACAGTAAACCTCCTGATCTTGAGTTAAAATGTAAAACAGAAGCCCACAACCCCTGACTTGAACAACTAGTCAGATTAGTGATGCAGTGCAGTATCTACAAATCAGTATCTACAAATCTTCCCACCCCCACAAATCCACATGAAGATTACTGCTCAGTCTGCCAGAGCAATTGCTGTGTCTTGAGGTGATGTTGAGACAGCTATTGCAGAGAGTCCTTGGCTTTTCTTGAATTCTGCTGCTGAGTCTTTTGATTAGAGATAAGAAGGTTGCATGCCTTCGTGTAATTCTCTTCTTGATATCAGATCACACACAAAAATACTTCTTGTGGGAGGGGGGCAGGAGATGGTCCATATTATACCTTTTGCCTTGCTATACTCTGTACTCTAGCAACAAGCTTTATGACTTGTCACTTCTCTTTTTTGGGGGGTGACTTTTCAGTTGTAATTAGTGAGATAATCTGCCAGTTAGAGCTCTAACGTAGGATGGGGAGACCTGTTTCCATTTCTCGCACTGCAAAACAGCCTGATAACTTGCTTTCTTTGCCCCTCTGCTCTCCCCCGTAGAGGGAAGAGACCTACTGTCTTTTAGGGGATTTTGCAGGGTTCTCTACTGTTGTGAAGGCAAGTGCGTTGCAGCGCTGTAGTCCAGATATGTAGCTGGTTTTCTGTTATACTTAGCTCATTAACTTTTAAATGCCTTGCTGTGAGTTTGATATTGCATCAGAGAAAATGTGCTTAGAGTTGATTCTCAGAGGAAAAGGAATTGCTTGGTTGAGAGGAATGCTTGGAGAGAAGAGTGAGGATGGCCTGCTGCAGCTGCTTCTTCTTTATTAAAATTACAGACCAGTATTGGAATTTTAATGAAGCCTTGCAGGATGGTTGGTCAGAAGCACTTCTATCAACAGTGCTTGTCTGCTGCCGTAGTAGGTTTTTTTTGTCCCTTTTTTGATTTTTCAGCTTACTGCTGTGGTAAGTTACTGTAACAGTGAAATGGCTGTTTGACAGAACATGCACCTTGTTGGCTTCTTGATTGCTTCAAATGAAACTTGTCTACAGGAGATGCTGTTCTACAGTGAGTAAAGCATTAGTCTAAGGCCAAAGGATGGGTTTTTTTCTCTTGAGCACCAAGGGCCTGTTTAGGGACCTCAGCAGGTCATACTACATATTTTGTCCTGGGAACACAAGGTGTTCTGGTGAAAAAAGCTATAGAAGAGCTATGTATTGCTCTATAGGACTTGGTCATACCTGTTCTTTTAAACAGTACCTATCTTAACATCCATAGTTCTTTTCTTCTGTATGCATGTGTCTGTATTGCTCTTACAGAACCAGTTATTGATATTTAAGGTCCCTGGAAAGTCCTTGGATTTACTAAAAC
Organism: Harpia harpyja; assembly: GCF_026419915.1. Lineage (NCBI taxonomy): Eukaryota > Metazoa > Chordata > Aves > Accipitriformes > Accipitridae > Harpia > Harpia harpyja. The sequence continues at coordinate 30,762,690 of NC_068949.1, read as the reverse complement.
ATCTGTTGTCTCTGGAGCAGGGAAGTCTGCAGTAAGTCCCCAGGCGGTGCAGCTTCATTAACAAGAATGTGGAAGCATGAACTTTGAAAAATTGCTGAAGATGCACAGCTTTTTCTTTGTTCCCCCAGAAGCTAAGACAAAGTTGGTTTAACTTGTAGTTGGAGTACTTAATAGGGCTCCATTCAGATAACGAGATCTCTCATCATAGGTGGATGGGAGTTTCTTTTATTTTGTTGCATGAATAAAAGAATATTCACAACTTAAAATTATATGCGTGTCCTGAGACTTGGTGTATATTAATAACTGTCCTGTGACTTTTTTCTCCTCCCTTGTTGCTTGGTCTTGCTTTTCTATTAAGATGCCTGTGAGTGAAACATTCAAGTTTAATAGATTTTTGTCCTGAAAGAGACAGAATTCCCGTGTTACACATAGACTGTAGGATTTTTCTGAATTAATTCCTGCTTCAAATCCCATAGCTGTGGATAAATATATCCAATCTTGACCAGAAAATCTAGGCATGAGAAATCCAATAAAAACCTGATGTGATGGTGGTGGCTCTTGCTTCCTACTAGTTAATGAGACTCCTAACATGATGAATGTAAGTGCTGGGGGAGAGTACAAGGGGAATAGATCTTAGCGGCCAGCCCACGCTTACCTAAATAACACCTCCAGAATCCTAGAGTAGGGAAAGCGTCCGTCTGGTCCTGGAGTGCATATCTTGTGTTTTCAATTGGACCCTTGTAAAATTAAGAGTGTCTTATGTGTGGCTGAGTTTGATCAGCTTCCAATTTCAGCTGCTGGATCTGGGTATGTCTTTGAAAAGCTGTTTTTCCTGCTCCTGGATGTGTGTTTTGTGGCTTTCTCCATTCCCCTCCACCCCCCTTTCGAAGTAGTGTTTAATTGCATTTGCTTTGGTAAGCAGCCTCTGTGACCTGGGCCTTTTGTTATTTACTGTTCTTCCTGTCTTTGTATCTCCTGCAAATTTAGTGACTGCTTTCTTCCAAGTCACTGACTAAAATGTTAAATGGCATAGGGCCAAGAACCAATACCTGATGGACCTCACTAGCAGTGGTTTCCCGTTGACACCAACATTTCAAGAGCTGTCACTTAATCGATTTTTAATCTGTTTTGTATGTATTTGGCTGATTTCTGTTTGTTTTGGTTTGGTTTTTCTTTTTAAAATATTTTTCTTTTTTTGTTTTTTTTTTTCTGGCTGGTTTTGGTCAAAATGTGTTCTGCTAGCCCAAAAATGTTACATAAATCTAAAAATATTACATCAAGCCTGTTACTGTTGTTAATCAAATTTGTAGTTTCATAAAAGTTAAATAAGATAATTTGTGTAAGCCCATGTTGATTGACACCATTTTTGCTGTTAATTCCTCAGTAGTCCTCTGAGCCGTTCCTTGGTTTTGAAAACCTTTCCCAGGTTGAGACCCTAGTACTAATCTGTTTAGTGTTTTGACATTTGAAAGGGATGATTTTTTTTTTCCCCCAGCCCATTGGAACTTTCTCACTATTCCAAGACTTTCTGGAATTAAACACTGCTGCAAACATTCTTTGAGTAACTCCCACAGAAAAAAAATCGCCTCCATAGGATTTTAAGACTGTTAACTTACAAATGTTAAATAACATAACTTTTATAGATTTTGTTGAATGATCGTATGCCATTCTGTTGAGTGTTTGTTTGTTAATATACTACCATATTCTTACAGGATTTTTTTTTAGGTGATACGCATATGTGCCACCTTTTTGATTTTTATCTTTGCTTACTTTAAAGCTGTGTGTGTCTCTGTGCTCTGACCTTTGTAACATTTCTGAATTTTGATTTACGCTCTCTGCTCTGAATCCCCCTGCTCTTCGTCCAACCTATTCTCTCTTCTTCATGCTTTCACACATTGTGGTTTTGGTTTTTTGGGGGTTTTGCTGGTTTGTTTTGTTTTGTTTTTAAATTAACAGGTCAGATTTTTTCCTATTATATTGTTTTGAGGGTTTCTAGTAAAAAGTTTGTAAATAGTTAAGAAATTTAAACAAAAGATGTAGACAACTATTGTCTTAATTGATTTAACTCAATTTCCAGCTTTTTGAAGTTGTCCTTTTAAAGTGCAAATTGCTATCTATTAGGCTGATTGTTTACTATAAATAAATGCTGGTGAATCAGTTGTCTTTTTTCTATTGCAATTGGTCTACAGTATCTACATAACTACTGCCCTGGCTCGTACTTACTTAGCCTATTGACATCTAGTTTACAAACTGATATTCACAGATTAAATTGATATTCACAGATTAGGGTTGAAGAGTTGATAACTATGTATGTTGGGTTTTTGGTTTTTTTTTTATTTTCCCCCTTCAGGGCCCTTGCTATGTTGATTTATTTTTTATTAATTTTTTTTTATTTGGACTTCTTTAACAATTTATGTAGTAGTAAAGATGGATTGTAGCTTTTCTTTTCTTTACTACCCTCAAATTTATTTGACTTCTAGTTAGTGGTACAAGCTTTACTGCTTTCACTAGGTATGTGTGTAAAGCTGAATTATGTAGTGAGTATTAAAGCGTATGTTTGAGCTGTGCTGTTGCAGGGTAAAAAGCATTGTTTGAAATGCTAGCCTTTGTGTCAATGGCAGTCCAGAAATGCATCCCTATCTTCTTCTGAAGATCTTGCATTCCTGTTTTTTAAGGGGGAGAATGTGTCTGACTAATCTACAACACTAGAGATCAGCCAGTAAAGTCCTCTCTTGGATTATCAACTTCTGTAATAGTGTTATCTCAAGGAGCCTGGTAGCTACTTAATCATTACAAGTACTCTCAGTTTTAAGGCAAAAGATGATATGAGGATCTAACTGGATTTTTTTTTTCTTTTTGGTAGAGCTTGAAGTTAAACTGTTGTCTTAAACTGTTAACCAACAAACTATAATTACAGTTTAAATTTATGACTTAAAATATTTGGTTACAGAAGGGAGGATGAAAATGCCAGAAAAGATGAAAATAAAACTGTTTAGCTGCAGAGACAAAACCGGTGAAACTTGACCATGCTGAAAACTGCATAGTTAACTCTTTCTTTTTTTCCTTTTGTTTTAGTTTTAATTTCTGTACTTGTTACTCTTAGCATAAAAATGGCACATCCATATTCTGATTTTTGTCAGAGGACATTATAGAGAATAATGTTTCTTAAATATTGCTTTACTTTTAGAGCTAACAATTGTGAAATAGTAACAAGTGTGTAACAACCTCTGCATTTAAAAAGTTAGTCCACCCTTGCTTCAGTACTAAGAGTTTTCTTTGTTCTTTCTGGGATTTTTTTTTTTTTTTTGCTAATTCTTCACTTACTGGAGAGCCTTCTGAGATAGAGAAAATATTTTACACTTTATAAATGTTGTATTTTTAAAAAAATTAAAAACTTTTTTTCTAAATTCTTACACTAACACCGTAAGGATGTTTTCCCTTGTATAGGTCACCAGTAACATTATAAGGGTTAAATGTATGGCTGCTTTAATTGTGAGGAACGTACCTAAGAAAGCTCTAAAATATTGGGATCTTCATCCTTTTTTCTCTTCTGTTATTCCTGCAACTTTTCCACTGGCCCTGCTCTTCAGCTGCTGTGAACTGTCAGACAGTGAAATATGGATGATGAAAATATAGAAACTGGAATTTAGCAGAGGCAGCCATGTTAATTTCTGTTCCATTTGAAATGCAGGAAAATATCATCTGCCAAATGGAAAAGGACAATCGGTGGGAAAAGAAATGTTCTTTTCAAGCTTCTAAGAGCAGTGACAATGGAGAGAAAAAATACTATAAAAAGTAGGCAGCTCCTTTTTCAAGATTTTGTTTTCAATGTATTATGCATGATTAACTGTACACAGTTGCTCTTTTGGAGTCCTGAATGACTGAACACTACATCGCAGGGCTTATACTGTCTTTACTGCCTTGCACTTTGCATTTGGGGGGGAATAGGTCTCATCTTCATGGCAGTTTTGCCAGTCTTTAGTATAATTTTTGAATACATTCATACTTCCCTTACTTGCCTTTTTTAATGTCAAGCATTGCACATAAGATGTTCTGCTGTTGCTATGCAACTGCTAAATCCAATATTTAATATTAATAAAAACCAAGTGGCATTAGCATCACTGAGAACAGTGGGCTAGCAAACTATGATTGTACAATATCCAAGCTGTAAAACTTGGCAGGGACTTCAGTGTGCAATTGCATGCATAGCAAACTGTGGGGCATGAGTCATTGGCAGTTACTATTTTAAGAGTGGTGAGTTTGAGTAAAATTTCTGAGCTCTTCTGATTTTTATTTATATCTATAAAAAATACAATTTTTTAAAACAAAAAGATAAAGAATGAGGTTGGTTAGCTGTTTTCCTTAAGGTTTCATTTGAGATACAAATTCTGAGAGGTCACTACCCATAAAAGAGTCAACGTTACAAACCTACGGGTCAATACCCTGATTCTCCTATTTTTCTTCTAGGTCAGGTTGGTTGGCCCTTTCCCACTGTTCCTGCCACTTCCTGAACCCTGAATTGGCTTTTTTTGGAGGCAGTGCTACTTCTCTGCCTGACAAGGTGCTGTTCAATGGGATGTTTTTGCAGTTTCTCCTCTTCCACCTTGTTTTCTGATCTCTCCCCTATTTCTCTTTACTCTTGACTGTTATTTCACTGTCACTCTTTCACCTTTTGTTTTTGTTTTTTTTATTTTTGTTCTCCACTCAATGCTTTCTGAGATCAGAATTTTAGTATCAGCCTCTGATAGGCATTAGATCAGGGATGGTGGTGTGCCCTGGCAATGCTTTGGCCATTTAAGTCATGTTGCAGGCTGCAGATTTTATAGGGTCCTGCATCTGGTATCTGAAGATGTTAGTGCACTGGCACTCTTGCTGACACCCAGAGGGATGTAACAGTACTTGTCCTTTCCTTTTGAAGACTGCTGTCCAAAAGATAACTTTGATACTAGATATGTATGTAGTCAGAGTTATTTTAGAATTATTGCTCTTTTGCAATGTAGTAACAGATTTCCTTCATAACGTGATCATTTAGATTTCGATTTGTTTCTTAAAAGGGCTATTTCAGGTAGTTTATCTGTCCCCAATTCACACATGCAAGTTTCTGTAAATTTAAAACCATATTTTTCTGTCTTAACATTTTTTTCGTCATTTCTTCTTCTGCGTCTCAAAGATTGAGGCAAGTAGAAGTTGCCCCTAGCTATATGCAAACTGTTATTAAACCTACAAAGCAGAAGTATTAATGGGGGGGGAAAAATACAGTAAGTTGTAGTCTTGAGTTTTATGGTCAAATCGGGAATACATTTTTATAAGCAGGTGGAATTTGTTTGTCCCCCTTAAAGTAGTCTTTGTACTTTTCATATTCACTCTGCTAACCTGTCTTCTCACAGTATTGGGTAGTTAATAGCTCTGTAGATTTTACTGCCAGCAGGACTTTAGTGTAGTATTGATTTAACATTTTCCAAATAACGGCAGTAATTTCGGTAAAGGTTTTTCCTCTTTTGGAATAAACTAAAATTGGTTAGATTTATTTTAAGTGAGGCATAAATCATGGCATTGAAGTAAATTGGACTGTGTATCTTAGATGCAGATCTGTGATTGGAATTTGGTTCCTTAGTTGCATGACACTGCTGAATCCCTTTCCTTCGACTTTTCTCTCCTCAAACATGTAACTCTTCAGGAAACACTGATTCTAACATTTGCTGAAATTCAGAAAAGCAACTGAGTGCCACTCAGATGGAAAAATTTTTTTTTTTTTTTTTTTTAATTGGGAAAATGTACCTTATTTCAGTTCGGAGGCTTAAGCAAGAGAAATTTTTTTGTATAGAAATTACCTGGTCACATTGTAGAACCTACAACTTATTTTATTTTCAAAATGGTTTATTTCAATGTCGTAATGTTCTTTGTTTTTAACCTAGCTATTTACAAAAGTACAGGAGTTGGTGGTCTCTAGATTGTGCTATGATTTGTCAGTAGTTCAGTCATCACAATTGACCCATGCATCTTGTAATACTTAGAGAAAACACATTGAGCTCTGTTCTTGGAACAGATAAATATAGAACTGCTATTGTGAATATTCTTGTAGTGACGTACTTAATCTAGAAAGCTAACAATTCTTTTATTTGCTTTTAGGGTTTGAAAGTATTCTAGAAGGCCTGTTTGGACCTGGATTATTAAAAGATCTCAGTTTGTTTAAAGGTATTCAATCTCTATGTTTGTATCTTGTTCTGCATTTCTAATGACAGAAGCAGCCCCAGCTCTGCCTCTAGAAAATGTGTGTTACCGTGGTGATTTGTGCTTTCCCCCCCCCCCCCCCCCTCCCCCAGGCAGCGCTCACAGTTAGTTTCATATTGGCTAAAATTACTAATGAGTGTGCGTTCATCTTTATGTAGCTGGGAGTGTATTTGGCAGTGCTCGGAAAAACAGATTTGTTGTGCATAGATAAAATGTATACAGTTTGGTAATCTGGGGATTTAGAAAAATGGCCGAAATGAAGCCTGCATCCTCAGAATGCAGGCAAGAATGTTGTGAAACAGGTATTTAATTCGGCATTTCTCTTTTGGCTCCAGTTGTGTCGCGGTTTATGAATATGAAGTAATTTGCTATTCCTCTGATTTACAGACTGTGAGCCTGAAGGTGTTTCTGATTGGTCTTTTGATGAAAATTGTCTTTTCTGCTGCCTGAGAAGAGAAAAAGTGAAGGTAACAATGCAGATGTGTGAAGCTAGTAGTTGTAGGGGAGGGACAAAGGGAGGGAGTTTGCTGCTCCTAGTTAACTGAACATAGAAAAATCTGCAACCTCCTACCCCTTTCCCCTCCTTCAGAAAAAGGCTTTCTGAATTAAAATAATGCAAGTTAATTGAACAGACTTGCCTCTTCTCTGCAACTTTTTCTTTCTAGTATGTGATGCAGTTTTTTTTTCTTTTCTGTGTAGTGGCTCTTTCTGTTTGGTGTTTTTTGTTTGGTTTGGGTTTTTTGAGTTCTTTGTAAGAGATCTTGTTGGGATCATGAAACCCTTCCCAAGGGAGCCAAACTGTGGCTTGTGCATGTTTACTACCGTCAGAGGCTGGGCTTATCTTCAGTATGGAAATGTGGTCCATTTTAACAACCTAGAGTCTTGTTCTGTATCTTGGAATCTCTTTCCCTATGGGCCATATCCCTTTTTTTAAAAGGCTCATGTGCATGGTAGATTTTGTACTGTGCTTGTTTATAACCAAGTCAGAGCCTAAATGTGGACAAGTCAGCTTTGCCCACATAATAAACTTGCAGTTTGTTTTCTTAACGAGATTATAGTGTATATGAAACAAAGGCTATCGTGCTATACGTGATTGTTGCTCAGACCATGTGTTGAAATAATGATTGTTCTATAGCATAGGAAGGAAGGCTCATCTGTCTTGGCAAAACTTCACTTGCTGAACTCTTTAACTACTACTTCTTCCTGCACAATGTAAAATAACATGCAGAGTGGATCTCTATCAACTTAAGAATGAAACAAAAGCACCCTTTCCTCTGCAGCAGCTAACATTTATGGCTACATGGCTTGTTTATAAAGGAATTACCTTGTTGACACTAATACTTGCCATGTTGCCAGTTTATGCTTGGTTTTGTATTGCAGTTTTTGTTAAGGCATGGGGAGAAGGGTTAGGAACGCTTGCATTTAGAACAGATAAAAGGTGTAATTCTTTCACTGAGACTGACAGCAGGTAAGCTGTATATATGCTTGTGCTGTAAGAAGTTCTGTCTTGTTTGACTTATGTCATATCATAAAAAGACAAGATCCAGTGTTTAGCACAGTTCTAGTTAAGCCACTGAATTGATTCAGAAATTAATTTTGTGCTGCGGTCAGAGACTGGTCGTAGTATGGGAGAATCACGTAGTGTACAGCGTACAGGTAGATCTTCAAAAAGACTGTTTAATCTCAATCATCCTCACAGGTCCACAGTAACTAAAATAAAGCTCCTGAAAATCAGTGATTGTTAGGTGAAGACAAAAACTAAGAGCACGAATATCCACCCTACAGCATGCTGATTAGGCATTGTCGTCTTGTCCTTTTCAAGCTTCTACACAACCTTTAGACAGAAGCGGAGATAGTACTATTTATATTTTCATGTACTTTGCTAGGCTTTTCTTTCTAGTTTCACATAGTAGAGTGTAGCCCATGGTTGTGAGTATCACTGAAAAACTGGCAATGTGTTTCTTATGCTTGTGTTAGTTATCATTTACATTAAGGTTCTTCACATGGTTTCCCATTGTACCGTGTGGTGGCTTTTAAATGGGCAAAAGAAAAGATGCAGATATGGTCACATCTGGTGTGCTCTGTGATGTTTTGGCATCAGGGGCCTAAGGAGATTTTAGGATTGTGTACAGACTGACGCAGAATGCAGCAGGCGTGTGCAGCATCGCTAGGCAAAGGTGCTAGGTGAAGGGGAAGGAGGTTTTAAGTTCTGAGCAGTCTGGATAGGAATGTGAGTTGAGAGGCAGTGGTAGTGTCAGTCAGCCACTATGGGTTTGGATAGAATAATTTTTATAACTAAAACCCAAGCAATTTCTGTCACTTTACATTTCAGTAGCCAAAAATACCTGTTTAAACCATTTTTCTTACAGCCAGTTGATAAACAGGGACAGCAAAGAGAGCTTTGTACACATGGTTGTTTGCTGGGTGGCCAGGGATCACTGACTGGGAGAGGGGGGAGTGGGGAAGGAGGGTGAACCACTCCATTCAAATCAGACGTGTGACTTCTCTGTTAATCCTGGTGATTCTCCTCATGCTTGGCACAGGGCTTCTTTGGAGTACATAGGATTCCCCCCCCTCACCCTGCCCCCGTCTCGCAGCCTCTGTATTAGTTCTGCTGGGTTGGTTTTCTGGTGAGAGGGTTGGTTTTTTAAGGAAGAATATGGCTGCTTTTAGACCTAGTGAGTTCTTGTATGTCAGCTGAGAGAGATGGCAGGGTGGGAGTGCTTCCTTTCCTCTGTGAGTATGCCAAATTGCTGCGCTGCTGGCTGTTGCTGATGTAATTAGCTTGCAATACAGAGTTAAGTATGACTCTTCTATGGGGGTCTTCAAATAGTATGGATTTAACAATATCATAATTTTGAAATAAAACATCGGAGACTTAATTGTTACAAAAAAGTTTGTAACTTCATTTGGTATTTAGCCAAATGATGGTCAGTCTTCAGCTGATGGACTGAACTAAATTAGAAGTGGTACCTAGTTTATTTGAAATCTCTTCCATTCAACATCTGTGATGATATCTTTAACTCTTCCTTTTATGGAGTTGCAGGCTCAATCCTCTGTAACTGCGAAAACATGTCTGTTCCTGTACATAATGTGGTAGCAGCTGTACTTTCTGTGCCACATCCTCTATTCTGCTTATTTTATTGCTGATGTGCATCTTCTTACCTTTTTAGGGAAAGAACTGGGCAGGATGGGATGATTTGGGTTTGTGCTTGTATACTGGTGAGTTACAGAATTAAAAGGTGTGTAACTGATGTTGTAGCTGGGAGCAAGATAGCCACAAGCCACATATTACAACACTGTGTGGCTGGCTTTTTTTTCCAATGAGTACATCTCTACCAATACCTCCTTTTGGATTAGCAGAATAATTAATTGGTGTACTTGATTTTCATTTTTGAGTGACATGTAGGCACCTGGTCTGACAAGTTCAAAACCAAATAAAATCTTCAGGGTTTTTTTTCTGGATTTCATTTGCCCTTAAGAATTACCTGTAACTTAGGAGACCAGTAGTTGTCCTCAAGGAGAACTGAGTTCTGGACTACAGGATGAGAATTGGAAGCTGTTGTGGTTTAACCCCAGCCAGCAACTAAGCACCACACAGCTGCGCACTCACTTCCCCCCTGGTGGGATCAGGGAGAGAATCGGGAGAGTAAAAGTGAGAAAACTTGTGGGTTGAGATAAAGACAGTTTAATAGGTAAAGCAAAATCCATGCATGCAAGCAAAGCAAAATAAGGAATTCATACACTACTTCCCATTGGCAGGCAGGTGTTCAGCCATCTCCAGGAAAGCAGGGCTCCATAATGCATAACGGTTGCTTGGGAAGACAAACGCCATCACTCTGAACGCCCTCCCTTCCTTCTTCTTCCCCAGCTTTATATGCTGTGCATGGCATCGTATGGTATGGAATGTCAGTTGGGGTCAGCTCTCCCGGCTGTGTCCACTCCCAGCTTCTCGTGCACCCCCAGCCTACTCGCTGGTGGGGTAGTGTGAGAAGCAGAAAAGGCCTTGACTCTGTGTAAGCACTGCTCAGCAATAACTGAAACATCCCTGAATTATCAACACTATTTCCAGCACAAATCCAACACATAGCCCCATACCAGCTACTATGAAGAAAATTAACTCTGTCCCAGCCAAAACCAGCACAGAAGCCAAGATTAGTTTATTAGCAGAGCTGTTTAAGGGAGAAAAAATTACGCTTGCTCTCCCACCCATTTCAGTGATGTTGGTTCTTGCTTTTACAAGCAATCAGATTCAATTACATGCATTCTTCAAAGGATGGAGAACCATCTGCTGAAGTATTCTGAAAAGATTAATTTATTTGTAGCACTAGTTCTACTTGCAAATACTGAGCAAATGCATGGATTTTATGGTAGTCAAATACAAGACAGTTTTTGATAGAGAAATAGACTTAAGTGTTTTCATTGGAAAGGGATAATAAAATAGAGACAAAGTAGGGAGCTAAAATCTTCCCAGACATATTTTTTCCCAAATCCAAAGGGTTATGTGCAGTAATGTAAAGCTTTTAGAAATTGGAATTTTTTTCTTCCATCATATAATGTAGAATACACAATTGTTTCAGTATGGTGTGATCAGAGAGAATAACTAGTTACCTAAGGATCTGCTATCAGGTTATTAACACGGGTGCCTGTGTGCAGAAATGCCTGGGTACATTGATGGGCATGAAAGACAAAAAGGACAAAGTTGGCAGCTCTAGCTGCCCACTCATAGTGAGAGGACATAGATTGGGTTCTATGGGACCAAACCTGGTGAATTTTCATTTGGATAATCTGCAAATATGGGAATTCTCAATTCCTTGTGGGCTTTATCCTTCATAGGAAAGTTTTAAGATAGTATAGTTTGCAAGGTGGTTGGGTTTTGGTTTGGGGGGTTTTTTTGGTCTTTTTTTATGAAGCTTTCCTTCTAAAAAGTAGTACAGACAAGACCCATCAATTCAGACAAATTGAACTCTAAGTGTACTTAACTTTTTTAATTACGGTTCTTAATTTTTCAGTGTAGCTTGTTAAATAAACTGACAGAGCTATCATTACAGAAGAAATCTGTGGCTCCATGTAGAATGTCTGTATCAAATGAGGTAGTCTCTGCTGTCACTTGCTCATAGTTGGAGCTCAAGCCTAATTTAAGATTTATTTTTTAAAAAAGATGCAGATAGATAAGGTCAGAAGAAAGCACCAGTAATAAGAGGGGGAACTGGAAAAAGAATCCTTGAAGAGAACTCAGTTGAGTATATTCATTTGGAAAAGAAAACACTGTTGTCTAAAGCTACATAAAGCAATTCGTACATATTAAAAAAAAAAAAAAAGGGAGGGGGTGACACGACTAATCTCATTAGTTGGTGAGAGCAGAACAAGAAGGATAATACTCTTAAGTACATTAACTATTTTATAGATATATTTAAGCTACAAAAATAGCAAGAGAGAAGATGACTTTTAGGAGCATATTGTGGAGTCTCATGTTGACGGCAGAAGGTTGAGTCCAGTCGTCCAAGTACCATAAAGTACCTGGGCTTCAGTGTAAGGATCTCTAATGATTCTTTCAGTTGTGAAGAAGTGTGGTAGGGTGCAGCATGTGAAGGAGTAATTTTAAAATTCAAAGTTACTCTGATATGATTTGGATATTTTTAAAAGCTTGTAAGTAATTGCTTTACACAAACATCTAAAAGGTAATGCCCAAAAGCTATTACTTGATTATGATTAATCATAATAACAGCCTCTGAATCTGGTGTCCTTTCACTATGGAGGAACATAAACAATAAGTAGTAAACTGTGGTAAGTGTCTGAATAATTCCAAAGAGAAGCTACCACTATCGTTTAAAGCATTAAGTGATAGAATAATTGAAGATGGCAAAGGAAATATCTGAGAATGAGTTGAAGTTGCAGAACTCTTATGATTTTTGATGGCTTCAGAATGTGTTTAAACTGTGTACAGAGATCCTAAGTGCGCTGGAAGATGCTCTAAAACATTTTTAATGGATTTCATCACTTCAAAAAACTCAAGCATTTAGACTGTCAATTCTGTATTGGGTGGTTTTAAAATAATTTTATATGGAGGCTAAAACCTGAAGAGGCTGTTTGTGATAATCTCCAGCTGTGTTTAGTAGTAATGCAGGGTTACAGTTTTGCTTGTGCATAAATATGAATGTAAGCATATTTATTTCCGCTGATATTTTTTTTCCTCTCCCCCTTCTATAGATAATAAATGATATTCAATAGCTATGGATCAGTCAAATTTGTTTTGAATTTGATAAATCTGACATCAGTCATCTTGGTTAATAAGAAAATAATACTGTTTCTTACTATAAAAGTAGGTGTGCTTAGTAAGTGAGGAACATCTTAAAACTAATTAAACCATCTGAATTTTTAGTTGATGCCAAGCTGGGAGCAGTTCTAGATGCTTTAAAGGGCATGCTCAGAATTGAAAATTATCTCAATAAATTTGAGAAATGGGACAGGCAGACTTCTTTTATCAAGTAAAAAATTATAGATGTCTGAAAAGCCATAGCATTGTAAAAGTAGTAAACTATTTGCGGGGATATATCCAGAGAGGCATTTGTCTTAATACCTGGAGAGGAAATTCTTCTCTTACCTAAATGCTGGTGAAGCCTCAGCTGGGTGTAGCATTTTAAGAGAGACATAAACGAACTGAATAGCATTGAAATGAAAGCAACAAGAATGACTTGGTCTGGAAGGTAGAAGGAAGAGAAGGAAAGACAACAATCTCTGGTGCCCTTAAGGCTTGTCTACAGAAAATAGTAGATTATTCTCCTTTGCATTGGCTAAGAGTTAAAAAGACTGTACAGTCTTAAGAAAAATGAAGCATTGGAGAAGACAATCTAGGGATGCTGAAACATTCCTTTCTTACTCACTGTTCCTGATCTTGCCTTGGGGTGGGAGGCTGGATTGTATCCCTAGGGTCCATGGGTTGGCTGGTCAGCCACAGTGGTCTGTGGGAAGCCTCCCTCCGTTTTCTCCACAAAGATGGGTAGGAATTCTCTCATACTATTCTAGCTTGTGGGCACTTCACCCTCCATCTGTGTGTGGTCTGTGGCTTAAACATGAAGCTGCCGTTGCCATATCTATACAAAAACCAGCCTGCATCATACATTTCTCTTCATGCCAGCAGTTTAGCATTTAGAAATGCTGTATCAACGTTAACTACAAGGAGGGTGTCAATGAGGATCCAGCACTAGTGCTGACAAGGCTGGGCTGTCCAGGATTAGGTGGTCTCTCAAGGTCACGCATTGACCTTGCATTTTGAAAACCTAAGCCCTGTATTTCTAAGGCTCTTTGACTTAATTATATAGTTATACTGTATATTAAGGTACAAAAAGAGCTTTAACCCTTTGGGGGCATGTGCAAACCACTCCAACTATCTTTTCCTGAAGCACTATTTTTTCAATATAGTGGTACTGCATGTTCACTGTTGGGATTCCAGGGATGCTCTGGGGCATGGTTCCCACCTGAAGAGAAGCACAAAGAGAATAGAATGAATGCTGTGTTATAAATAATATGTAAAAGTAACTGGTTGGGTTTTTTCCAGGGTATCTGTAACCAATGACAATGCTATTTAAATATTAATAGGTTATTATTCTTCCTACTACCTGCATGTTGGTACCAAAAACTTTGATGTGATTCAGGGCTGTAGAGTGAGAGGATAAGACTGAAGATAGTGAATTGAAATAATAGTTATTGGGAAGAAATGGTTGAAAATGTGAAAAAAAATCCACAAAACCAAAACCAAACCAAACAAAAAACCAACCAACCAACCAAAAAAAAAACCAAACCAAAAAAACCCCAACCAAACACCCCCACCATAAAAAACCCCCAAACCCTGTGCTTTTAGAAGTTAACCTTAACTGAAAATCACAGTCAAATATTTAGTGTGGAAACTTGAACTTTCCCTCTAAGGTGAACCATCTGCGAAGATTGCTGGAATAATTGTGACACAATTGATAAGAAAATAAAAAAATGCAATAAACAGAAATCTTTCAAGTATATTTTCTCTCATGTAGTCAGTACTGTATTGCAGATGCCAGAAAATAGCTGAAGATTTTTTTTTTCCTATGCGTAAGGTTAAACCTGACTCTTTTATATAACTGATTATCTTTACATTTTGATGTCTTAGCACGGGTGTTGGTAAAAATCATACATGTAAAGAGATGCATGCTCCTTAGTTTGAGGGGTAAGAACTAAGTGCTACCATTGCCTTGCTATCCCCCTCTTCTGAATGCAGATCAAATGATCCTTTATTCAGCCATTCACCATTGTAAGCCACTTAGAATTCTTTTTTCTGGCTGATCCCTTTTTCTTCATTCCGCCTCTGTGTGGAAAATGTACAGCTTTAGTTAGTCTAGGTAGATTAAATTGTATTCTTTATACATTACCTTTATATGAGTAATGTAAAGTAAACTTGTTTATGGTGAGGCATGCTGCCCCTGAACTTGGTTTCCACCGAGTTGCTAGGCTTGTACTTACTATGTATTACCTTAGTTGTAAAAAGTAGGAGGAAGATTTGAAATGCATTGTGTTGGGCAAGCGTTATTTTTATTTTAGGCTTCTTGCAGAGCTATAGTCTGTCAAAGGGCAGAGTATCAGATCAGGTTGAAGGGGTAATGTTTCCTTCAATTTTTAATTCTCTGTCCTTTGAATTAAAAGAAAGTTTTTTGCAATGGCTTGTGGGACTTTAGCCAGAGGATGTTAATTAACTCTAATGGATCTTATATAGCCAAATCTCTGCACATCAGTTTGCAGAGATTCCTTTTTGAAGTGAAACTTAAAGCAGTTTGTCTGTAAATGCTTAGATATTCCAGTGATTGTTCTAACACTTCTGTATGCTAGATTACTTCTGTTATTAGTTAATTTGCACAAACATCTGCTTTTTACACAAACTGATGAATTCACAATTATCGTGATAATGCCTAAAAGATAATGGAGCTTGACTCAGAATGGCTGTCAATAACTAGGACAGATCCTGCATTAAACTTTGTCAGATGCGGAAACACAGTTTAAAAAAGAGAATGCAAGTATGTTCTATGAAGTCTCACCTGAAGAGTAACTCTTCAAAAATATTGGGCTTACTTGCCACAAATATTTTTATTGTGAAATCCTGTACAGACTTCACATATTTTAAGTATCAGAAAAGTACAACTGCATTTTCAGCGTGTTCATAAAATGCCAGTGAACTGCAGGAGCACTACTGCTGGTTACTGGTACAGGACTACCTGGCACAGAGGTGAATGCTTTTATTATAGTTAACACATCAGTTCAAATGCGTATTCTTTAAGGCTGTCTCAAAAGTGCTAATACTTCCTATGACAGCCAGCAGGTTTGAGAGCAAGCCTGGAATCTCTCTGGTATGGAAAAAAGCATCAGTCACTTTGTGAGATGTTTGCTTCTGCAGACTCTTACCTTCACAGCAAATGTGTTGTTTTACTCACCTGTCACCTCTGTCATCGCATGCTCCTCATCTTTTCGTTTAGCATAAAATACTGCTTTGTCTCTATACGCTGTCTGAGATAGTATCTCCCTTTACTTTTCATGGAGAACTTTTGGAAGCTGTTAAATTACAAATCTGAGGGTGAGAACCCATGTTGTTCAGGTCAGAGTCCAGAGCATTTCATATTATTACCCTTTGCACGTAGTTCATGTGACTGCTGTGTGTGTTAATTTGCTATGGGCTGGTTATGTAACCTTGCTTCATTAAACCTCTTGATGTTGGGATGGTACAAACTTAACAATGACTTCTTTTCATTTATTGTGATTTATAAATGAATTGCCAGTTCTTTCCTTCCCTTCTAGTCCCATGGGGATACGAACCTGAAATCAACTTGTATGGTAGAGGCTAAAAAAACCAGATGTAGGCTAGATATTATAGTAACTGATACTTTGTAAAGGTTAACAAAACAAAACACTCCCTAAACCCAAAGAGTGGTTGTGTATGCATTCCTGCAGTAGGTAAATACAGGTAACTTTAATATAGCTTAAAATGAAAGTGGAGGGAGAGGGCCAGGAAAGAGATTGTTCTCCTAAGCAGGAACAAGGCATTAAAGTGGAAGAAATGAGAGGGTCGTGTGCATCTAGGGGGCGAATCCAAGCATTTAGATTTTGTGGTTTTGTAACCATTGTCTTCTAGTTTCTTGAGTTGTATTTAAAGTGAGTAATTTATCCTGGCATCTCACACAATTTTATTACCCTAGTTAAAACACTTGTTTTGAAATATTTTTGAGATAACTCAGTTGCTTCCAGTTGTGAAAGATGGAATGAATTTTAATTCATTGCGGGTGTCATAAGTAGCTAACTTTATTTCACTTAAAAGTAGCTACTACTGAGCCTTTTCACAAAAGGACCTGTTTTTTGCTAATGCCATTGGTCATTTATTGCTCAGCTTGCATGTGTAAATTAAGGAGAACTTTCTGTGTTTTGCCTTCAGCAGTTATTTCTTGGAACTAAAAGTAATAGCCAAAGGACAAGTGCTTAGATATGAGATTTGCAGCCAAATGTAAAATACCTAAATCTTCTTTATAGTGGGCTCTTATTTCCCATAATGCTATCAAATCTTACAGGCTTCTGCTGCATTTACAACAAGAAAACGGGACAATGTTCTGGAGCAGTCAAAAATCAAGTTGTGATTTTGATAGATTCAAATCTGTGCTGAGTACCTAACAAAGTTTTGAATTTAGTAAAATGTTTAACGCCTAAAGAACTTTATTCATTTTGGTGTCAGGAAGATCTTACAATTATTAAATATCTTTGCAGGAACACTTAGTCAGTCTGGATGAGCCAGCCTCGGAAGCTGGACAAGAAGCTCTGCTTAGACAAGAGCAAGCAAAAATCATTCGTTTTGAAAGGCAAGCGGAAGAGTTCCTCAATGCAGTCTTTTACAGAAAAGGTTGGTTTTAATGGGGGGGGGGGGGGGGGGGGGATGGTATCTTTTGCTGGTCTTATTGCATGCAATGCGGGTATCAAAGATCCGACATTAAAGTTGTCACTGTATGTTCAGTATTTTTCTGTTGTCTTCTTTTTATATATATAAAAATTATATATATATATATACAAAAATATATATATATATTTATCAAGATTAAAAATTGATTCTCAAATAATGTGGCAATACAGCTGTATGCGCTTGGGACAGAGGAAGAGAGTGTAACATATTTAACCCTAAAACAAATCTCTCCATGAGAACACTGGTGTTTTGCACTTTTGGAGGAATGACTCGGTTCTTACCCAGAAGAACTGCTCCCCTGAAACCACTGTTTAGGTGAGTGGGCTGTTTGGAAGAAGAGGCAAGTGGCAGTGGTGGTAGTAGTTGGGTAATTTTTTAAAAAATTTTTTATTTTAATGAGATCTGTACTAATGCAGTTTTTCTTAAAGGTCAGCAGTCTTCTCACTGTGGTCTGTAGTGATTACCCACCCCAGCTATCCACAGTATAAAATACCGTTGGAATAGTGCTAAGGGGGATATACAGAGAATTCAAAACGTGATCAGCAAAAGAATTGGAAAATCAGTACTGTAGAATATGCTAAGAACAATAACAGTAGCTCAATGCTAGAAAATCCTCTAAATCCCTTTCGGAGAGTTATGTCAGTTAAACTGTGCTCTTAGGAAGGCACAAAACTCATTTCACTGTTTTCTACCAATCTGAGAAACGGGATTCCAGAGGTTGCTTCCAAATGCATCCTGAATGAAAGTACATTGTACTTATCAGTCTAACCCATGTGTGAGAAAATCTGCCAAATCAGTAATTCCAACCCGTCTGCTGGGGGACAATGCGAGGCTTCAGTTTAACAAATTAGAAATTGCTGTAGCCAGTCCTCAGCCCTTCCTCCCAGTGACCAAAATATTTAAAGGTGTTTTAAGTAGATAACAGTATCTTCGCCTTTCTTTTATGACTCGAATAAATACAAACTGTACATTATGATGTATTGCATAAAGTATAGAAGCATGTAGGATAGTAGGAAGGATAGTTATTGCATTACTACTGATAGTTCAGATAATGCTTTTATTCCAAGTCTTCCTTTTCAGTGTGGATTTTTTTTAAAATTTTTTTTATTTTAAGGTTAAGGTTTCCTTTTGCTTTTAGATTTATCCCATCTCTCTTTAAATTCAGAAGGGATTTAAGAAAACAAAAATCTAGAGAAAATACACTTTTTTCCATATTACTTTTCTGGTGAAAGGAAAAAAATACAGTTCCATCACTTCCAAAGTGTTTATTAAAGATTTCATCCCTTTAACATTGTGCTTAAATTTTTACGTATGACCTGTGTGCATGTCTTATTAGAAATGCATGCTTCCTTAATTGTTGGAAAACTATTTGAACTGTGCTAATGAGGGGTTTAACACTCTGTCGATGGCCAGATACACAGAATTAAGACAATGAAATCACTGTAGGTGTCTAAGCATCTTTGAGAAGTTTTTTTAGTACATGCTTGCTTTCGTTCCTGTGGCAGAGCTGTGCTTGGTGCAAAAGTAATCTGGGAGGGGAAGAAGCCTGGCAGGAACTCAGTTCTGAATCCTTAATGCATCGTTGTCAAGTTTGGCTGTATTTAGATCGCTTGAAAGGTTATTCTAACTCATGCCACTGCCATAAGATCCCCAGGCACTGTCATACCAAAGAGGATACAAAGAATGGCAAAACTCTGATGCTCTTATGTTGCTCAGAGATGCTTAGCTCTCCTGGTTTCATGCCAGCAATTAGTTCTTTTTTTCTTTCTGTCCATGCTGCCAGTAACATTTGAGACTGGTATTTTGTAGCCCAGGCAGATCAGAGAGTATGCAGATGTTCTGCGAACAGATGCCTGTTGCATGTCAAGGATGTGCACTCATGCACTTAACATACATAGGTAATGAGCAGGATCAGCAAACTTTTCTGAACAGGTTTACTGTCCATTAATCTTACATACTTTTCCTCTGCTTTGTGCCCATGGTACTCTGATTCAGTAATGCTTCTTTCAAATATTCATACTTTCCAGTGAAAGCAGACTGGTAGAACCTGGTTGTCCGTTACACCTCTACCTTGTGGCGGGATAGGACCTTCTTTTGATGGTTTAATGAAATCATACCTTTTTTTGTTTGATACTGTCCTTCTAAGATTTCAGTATAGATAAAATACACAAAAGCTATTAAGGTTTTAAAGCTCAGAGGTACTGCTTTTGATTACTTAGAGCTGATAAATATTTGCTGTTATTTTTTTTTCTCTGAGAATCTGTTTTGGTTAATTTTAGTTTTTGCTGGGGGTTTTTTGTTTGTTTGGGGGGGTGCGGTTTGGTTTTGGTTGGTTGTTTTTTTTTAAAAAAAAACCTAGAGGCTTGGAGTCAAAATAAACATCTGGTTGATTTCAAGTGATGCTGCAGGGACATGAGCAAATATTTTGCACTCACTTTTCAACAGTTTTTAATCCTTAGAGTTCAAGCTTTATATTAAGCAAGAAGCCTTTAATGTGCTAGGTAACTACCCTTCTGGTTGAAAATTGAGTTTTCTGTCCTGAATTGGAGAGTTTATCTTGAGCAGCACTGGAAAGCTCTCAGTAGTCACTCTGTGCTGATTCTTTGAAGTTGCAGATTACAAAGATGCATGGCTGTAGGCATATGTAATATTTTCTCCCTGAATTTGGAAATATGTTCAGCTGTAAGCATTACAGAATTGTACATAGGAACATGGGTGCACAGTAAAGGCATGATTCTTCAGAAAAAATAAGTGCCATAGAGCTCTGCATTCCTGCCAGCCCTACTTGTATCTGCTACAAGCACGTGTCAAATACTTGGTATGAGTGTGATCATGCCATCAGTTAGTGCCCTTCTGGGCTTTCCTAGAGCCTTTCATATGTCCTTCAGCAGAGTATAGTAGAGAAGTTAGAAAATGGAAGAAATGTCACCATAGCGGAAAAAAGCCTACACACTTCTCCAGGCTTGTGTCCTTATGGACCATTTGGGAAGAAAGTGAGAATATAAATGTACCTAAATTTAAGTTTGGCTCATCTCTTGGCTTCTTAAAACTCTAGTGTCTTGTCTTTAGCAACAATGAAACATCCTGTAGATTTTACAAGAAGATGGTTATATATTTACATAAACATCTTGGAAGTTTACAGCTATTATACCCGTATAAGAATATACATGGTGACTGTATAAGGTCTTAGATTTAGAAAGCTGTGCTTAACAGGAAGGAATTTGGGCTTGATAAAGCTCAGTATGTTTTTTCATCAAGAAACACAGTAGCTGCTTACTGCTGCTCTCTGGCTTGTGGGCAACTCCATGTTCAAACCTTCATGTCAGTTATCCTTTACAGATACGCTAAAGCTGGCTTGTTGGATTGATGTACTTTTGTAAAAATGGTAGCAAAAGGCAAAACTAAGGCCAAAATGTCTCTCAGAAGATTTTGCTAATACTTCTAATAATTCAATCTCAATAGATATCTTTCAACCTGGGCAATTTTTTTTAAAGAGGAAGTAAACATTTTTCTATTGTTCTGTTTTGAGAGCTGCTTTTAAAGATTTGTTCGGTCTTCTAGTGCACAATTTTCTCTGACTTTTTCTTCAGAAATAGAAAATCAAACCTTTTGAGCCATTTCTGGAGTTGTGTGGTTGTGGTCTGTTGTTTTGTGGTTGGGGTGGGTTTTTTGTTTGTTTTGTTGGGGGGGGTGTGTGGTTTTTTTTACTATTTTTATTTTTTTTAACCAAAACTGATTTGGCCAGAGAACACAATCAGTGTTTGAGGTGAAGTGGCAGGACTTAGCTTGTGTGATGTAGGAATTACAGATTTGCTTTCACATTGTGAATTACTACTGGTCTAAAATAGTGATTTTTGCCAATATGTTTTTGGGTTGCCCACATCCCCAAATACCTTTGTATTTATACACGATTTCGTATAAATAAATTGGAATGCCTACCTGTTCCATTTCACATTTTTTACTAATAGATTTAGCAGCTCTTCTAGAAATAGAATTACTTTTCATGTGACGGATCTTGCTTTTTGTATATATGAAAGTTCTTTGGGTAATCCCTGATGCTGCATTGATTATAATGATGGAAATGTCAAAAGGAATAGATAGAATGGGATGGAAGACACTTGCACATTTGATCTTCATGTGAATTATTTTGAAGAATCGGAACTATAGGGCTTTATTTCTCAGTAAGCTTGTAGGGGACTGCTGCAACTTTATTCTGTTTTCTCTCCTTTTGTAGTTGCAGGTAAGTTACTTAAATCTTCCACTGAATAACCCATTCAATTTTTTTGGAATGAGCTTCATTACTTGGTACTTTTCTTCATGGGTCTAGCTTTCCTTCCCATTCCATGCCTCTTAAAAGTCTGGTCGAATATATCTATATTTGAAAACAAAAGATGAGATTGCGTATTTCTCTTAGGAAACTGTTATTTTGGGAAGGCTATACCAGAATTAGCAATGGTTCTTGTTCAGGTATTCTAAGACTAAAGTACACTTTCTGCAGAAAGTATTTTATCTTTGGCTTTCATTTATTTCCCTAGTTTTTTTTTTAATAAACAATGCCTTAATATAAAAGCTGTTTTACTTAAAGTGCTTCCTTAAAAAAAAATCTCTAATATTTACAGACAGTCCTAGGGTCTCTGACCCCAATATTCCCCTAGTGGCCCGTGAGATCATGCAGCGAATGATCCGACAGTTTGCTGCTGAATATACCTCAAAAAATAGCTCTACTCAGGACTCCAGCCAGCCCAATAGCACAAAGAACCAAAGCCTGCTGAAAGCATCTCTGGTCGCCTCCTCTCCCACGGCTGCAACTGCTCAGAACCCTGTGCTCAGCAAACTTCTCATGGCTGACCAAGACTCACCTCTGGACCTTACTGTCAGAAAGTCTCAGTCAGAACCTAGTGAACAAGGTAGGACTCTTACCAGTGTCTTGCATCCTACGGCAATCCGTTAATGGCATTCTTGTTGCAAAACCAGACAATTAGAAGTTTGCACTTTCACATAAAATGTAAAGTGGGAAAGCAGTAGATGTCTTTACAATAAAATAACGACTAGCTAGATGTGGCTGGAAGAGAAGAGACTTTTTGCAAGAATGTAGGCCCATAGACATGAGTGATTTTTCTGAAGAAGGGCAAAGGGGATGGACATGCTCCAGACTCTGGGGACAAGTGTGCTGTTCTTGCTGGGAGCTGCAAGAAACAGTCTGCCAAAATAGACTGTACGCTTGCTGATAAGACAAGTTCATGTGGTCACGAAAACCATAATGTTGTCTCCTTTCTGAAGATCTGTACACAGTCTGACTGAAGGACTGATTTATTTTCTTTCTGGTTGTAGTGTGAAAACAGTATCTTTTAAAAGTCTGTGAGAAATTGCTTTGTGAAGGCTGTAAAAATGATACCCATGACTGTACAAAACCTCCAGGTTTATGCATTTGGAAGAAATATCTCTTTTCTACCTTAAAAATAGACTTGTTCTGCAGAGCACAGATTGAATAACTTGTAACAGTGTTGCAGAACTTGTTTTAATTTGAAAACCTTGCTCTCCATCAAAAATGTTTTTAACAAGCAAATTCTGTGAGTGATTATGGTATGTGAATGTTTTTTTTCTGAAACTGTTGAATAGAGGTTATCATAAGTGTATCCTACTGATCGGATTAAAAGTAGCCCCTTTACCCTTCTTTAGAAATATATAGGTGTCTGAAATCATTCTATCAAAGTAGGCTGTCCACCCTCAAGTAGAAAAGGTGCCTTAAAAGAAAAAAAAAAAAGCCTTTTGCTAGCTACTACAGAATTGTAGGTGTCCCTTTATTCTTTGAACTTACGTTTATGAAGCCTTTTGTAAAAAGGTTAATTTTATGTGTCCAGCAATATGCAACTTGGGCATCTGGACACTTACTACACATTGAAAGTTGTTGCCACACTTCAGTTACAAAACTGCAGTGAAAGGTTGTATGGTGTGTTTCCTGAAGTGAGGGGCTGTACATTTAGCTGATAGGCATTTGTTTCTAGCTAATTTTATTATAAATGTATTTCATGAGTGTCTTTTGCAAATATGTTTATAAATGTTAAACTGTTCTCGTTGTGAAGCTTTTTACTGAGAGAGGGAGAGAATCAGTTTTGCTTTTGTTTTTTTTAATTAGAGGATCGTATGGTGAAGAAGAAAGCATGTACATGAACTGTTGTTTAGCTACCATGTGACAAAAAAGCTGTAAGATAATTTATAATGTTCATAATACTTGTTATGGAATTAGAACATGTGCATATTAACTTACACAGTAATCTGTTTGCTGATGTAATTTTTTTTTCCATTTTATATTTAATGTAATTGGGAAGAGATTTTGCCAAACTTGTTAATGAGAGATTTAAGAGGCTGTCATGAAAGACTGCTAGTGTTGCTTTTTGTTATATTTCTGTTCTAGCGGGTTGAGGGGAACCCAGCTGGTTTGTAAACTTCTCCATGGGGTATGAGGCTGGTCCTACTTGCCCTCGGAGAATTCTAGGTCATAATGACCCTTCTGATGGAGGAAGCATGGATGCAAGTGCTTCTGGCAGCAGACTGTGCTGTTTAGTATAGCCTCTTGAAAAGGAGGTGCTACTTGATCCAGTCTGTATCTTGTGGCTGCATAAGTGTTGTTCAAAAGGAAGATTGAATTCTCTGCTTGCTTAAGTTTGGGTTATGGTGTGTTCCCAAATGCAGTGGGTGGAACAGCTTTCTGTAAGTTAATTCTAGTTCACTGTTTATCATGTTTTCTCTCCATATGTCAAATGAGAACTTTAAGCAATCTGAAAGCCATCTTACATTGTTCTTGTGTTGGGTGGTATTTACTTGAGTAGATGCAATGAGCAAGGAGCTCTGAAATGTCTCTAGTTTACCTTGCCAACAGGTTTCATTTATCTTTGCATCATAAATTCCTTGTTGCAAAGTTTCCAGAAATTTCAGATGGCTGTGCTGCTTCTATGACAATGTTGCCCTTATTAAAATGACCAGAATTTCAAGTTGGTTTCAGTGCGGTGGGAGCAAGGCTATTCTAGCAAAAAAAGCGCTCCCTTCTCTGTTGCCTAGAAATGCAGAGCTTATGTAAGGGCTTGCAGAGGAGTATGGGTGAGCATGAGGAAGTACCATTAGTGAGAATGGAAGAAGCAGTCTAGCAGGAAAAACAATTGGTATATGGAAGAATAGAGGGAGTAAAGTGGCACAATAGAGAGGGGCAAGGCAGCAGCTCTGCCAGTAGGGACCCATCACAGACGTGGAAAAAAGGATGAAGCTAGCTGCCAGGTGAGGAGTCATCTCACATTTATGTATGTGTGTTCATTTGAAAGTGAGTTTCCAATGTGAAATTCTCAATGAATTTTCCTATGGAGATTTGGAACAAAAAAATCTCAAATACTGGCTTAAAGCCCCCCCAAATCTCAGAAACTTGAAGAATGTCTCATTTTAGGACCGCTGAGGGTTAGTTATGCGACAGGCTTTGTTGTATCCTAAACTGTTTGTAGGTCAACTTTTATTCTCTGGCCCTTGTAACAGATGTACTTTTAATTTTGCCAAATTTTGTTGTGACTTCTGAGGACTGTGTTGAAGTTACTTGTAAGCCAAATTGCAAACAAATCCAAGCCTTAGTTTGTTTAAAAATAAAATAAAAGGGAAAATGCTTTGCGTTAAATACAACTTTAGCCCAAAAGCCTTGTTTTGTCAAGGGTGAATGTGGCTGCTCCTGTTTCTTCAAACACTGAAGTCATTCTTCTGTCTCTACAGACGGTGTGCTTGATTTATCCACTAAGAAGAGTCCTTGTGCCAGCAGCACCTCTCTGAGTCATTCTCCAGGGTGCTCCAGTACTCCGGGAAATGGGTAAGAGAAAGCAACTTACTATGACCTTTTAAAACTGTTTTTTACTAAAAATGTGTGCTTACCTCCTGTTAATTTTAACTTAATTTTGGTGTTAACCCTTTGGAGTAATGTGTTTTTCAACTTGTACCTTTGGTAAATACCTTCATCCCACCTGCCAAGTAAGAGTTGTTGCAAACTGAGACAGGTTTAACTTGCAGTTAAGAACTCTTAATCGCTGTTATTTTGGCCAATTTTGTACTTAGCCAAAGATTTTTCCATTACCTGTTTCTTGGGTTCAGTGATAAGTGATGTCCGTGGAGATGCAAGTTCAGTTAAACGTATGAAGAGTCTTAGATGCTTTGCAATATAATATAGATTTCATTTCACTTAGTGGAAAGTTAGCTAACAGAAAAGTTTATTTTAGTGGTAGCAATGATTTGGGTGATGAACCGAGCTGAATTAGATTTAAGTCACTGCCTGCTCTTTGTTAATATTTCCTAGCATAAACCACAACTTAAAAAAAGAAAAGCCGGGGTGAGCGGTAGTCTGGTAGTTCAGAAGCAATTGCTTTTTTGGATTTGTGATTGTACTGTAGCGCTGAACAAGTTTTTTGTTTGTTTTTTAAATTAAAATGTGGTGTACTAGTCTTGCCTTAAGTAGTTCAAGGTGTGAAAGAATGCTATATCAACAAAATTTCTTTAAGGTTTCATATTTCTAATGGTCACCGTTTGCATACATTTAGAAACCTTTTACTCAGCCAGGATTGAGTTAATTGTACTGGAGAGGCTGACTGGGGCCAAGAGGGATTTTGGGTGTTGATGGGAGAATTTTTTTCTTGAAGCTACTGTGAACAAGTAATTTTTTTAGTGAAGTACAGAAACAGTATATGGTTTAAACTGCCATTTAATTGCTGGACTTAGTTTTACAATAGACTTTGAAAAACTAGAAATTTTAAACTAACAACCCACCACCACTACCAATTCCATGTACTGCTTACAACTGATCTAACTTTCACATTTCTCTTTGGAAAAATATTACTGTCTCAGATCTCTCCCTTCAAGATTACTTTTTCAATTTAATATTTCTATTAACAAAATACTTCAATCCTTGTTTAAAAGTTAGTCTTAATACTTTTTCACAATTCTTTAGCATAAACATTCCCCACCACCTCTTCTCTTTCAATTCTAAACAGATTATTTCCAGCTTTATTTTCCTAGGAAGGCAGCAGAAGCCACTGAGGCTGTGTATTGTTTGTTCCCTTGTTTGTGTATCAAGCGAGGGCCAAAGTCCAACACACAGAGATGATAGGGCCAGCATCTGGCACTGTCCTGATGGTCAAGAGAGGATGTGGCATACTGGCACCTGTGGTTACTTGTACAGGTGTGTGGTAAATGAGGGTGACTGTTTAGCATCAGTGAGAACAGATGTGACCCTCTACCATAGTTAGCTGCCAATATGTCCTTTATTTAGGCATAGAAACACTGGTGTGCATTCTGATGCTGTTATGTGCTGTAGAAAGGGCAGAGAATGCACATTGCTTGAGAGAGTTCTCTGGAATAGCAAACTTTCATTCCTTTCTCTGGGTTTTGTTCTGAATCCTTGTTGACTCTTGTTACCCACTTCAACTATGACCTGTTGCATCCTGGAGAGAAGCTAGTAGCATATGTATCAAGCACTGTGTGTGTTATGTGCCAGGTCCTTTCACTAGATGTCTTTTCTCTAAGGACTTTTTTTTTTTTTTAAAATCCCAGTGTGATGTTAAAAAGAATCATGTAGCTTTTCAGTACTACCTATCCTACCCTTAAATAACGCTGACTTAGCTAGAGGGCTTTACATCAGTATAGTGTCCCAGAGCATTAAAATAGAATCGCTTACTAGTCTCTTCGTTAATCTGTGTGTTGAACATGGAGAAGTTTGGGGGTGGATTTTGAAACTAGCGTGACTTAATTACTACAGGGGGCTAAGCAAGCAAAATATTAAAATACATGTGTTCATCTGCAGTAGTAGGACTTTGTGTCGTAGAAAGAACACTTGTGATGAAAGGAAAATGGTAAAAATACATACCACTTTTTCCACTATTAACCTTTGATCTGGATGACAGAGCTAGGATCTTTTTTTTTTTTTTTTTCCTAGCCATGCTATCTATCAAATGAGAATCAGGGACATGTATATATGCAATCAGTTGTTAAGAGAGCAATTTGGTAAGTCTAGTGTAATGCAGTGTTCTTTGTGATCTGCAGTATCTCAGCTTTCATATTTGGTGCTTAATGAAAGTCAAGCAAATACCTCTGAGGCCTGCTAAGCATTTTTTTTTTTTTTTTTTAATGCTGAGCAGCAATTCTTCAATATGATGTAAGCGAACACTATCCAAGGTTTCCACCTATGTGTAGATATTGCAGGTGGCAGTCATATTTGCATGTTGAATATGTTGCACTTTGGCTTACTCTTTTATTACTGTACTTGTTTAGTGGTAACGTCACACCAGTAACACAGTTCTGTGTAGATCTATGGCGATTGATTACTACTTTGTAATTGAGGTGCTATTTTCAGACGCTTGCGCGAAGTCTTTTCTACTCCGAGAATTTGTGAACCCAACCAGAGACCAGCCAACAGGTTTCATTTTTCTTTGCCCAAAAAGCTTCTCTTTTTTTGCGAACAAGTTTTAAAACTGACTGATGCTGAGACTTAAAAAAAAATTAAAAAAAAAAATTTTTTTAGAGAAAAATAAATAACACAAAAAGTGATGTTACCCAAGCAAGGCCTTCTAATAAAGGAGTGGCCCCCTCACCCATCCCTCCCTACCTGTGCAAGTCCTGCTCACATCAGTTTCCTTCCATCCAATTAGGCGACCTGGGAGACCCAGCCAGCACCATCCGGAGGGACTACAGAGTGGTGATGGGGTACCTCCAAGAAGCTTGCAGGATGGAACCAGGGAAGGTTATGGCCACTCCACATCTCTTAAAGTACCGCTGGCTCGATCACTCCAGATTAGTGAAGAACTGCTGAGCAGAAACCAGTTTTCTACCGCTGCCAGCCATGGGCCATCTGGACTACAGAATCATGGACAGCACTTAATATTATCCAGGGAGGCTTCTTGGGCAAAACCACACTACGAATTCAATTTCAGCCGCATGAAATTCAGGGGAAATGGTGCACTCAGCAACATCAGTGACCTTCCTTTTCTTACAGAAAACTCTGCCTTTCAAAAAATGGCACTTCAAACTAAACAGGATGGGAAAAAGGACGTGAGCCATTCGTCTCCTGTGGATTTAAAGATACCACAAGTTCGAGGCATGGACCTTTCATGGGAGTCCCGCACTGGTGACCAGTACAGCTATAGCTCTTTGGTAATGGGTTCACAAACGGAGAGCGCACTTAGCAAAAAGTTAAGGGCTATCCTTCCAAAACAAAACAGGAGAAGTTTGCTGGATGCTGGACCAGATTCCTGGGGCTCAGATGCTGAGCAGTCTACCTCTGGACAGCCATATCCCACCTCAGATCAAGAGGGAGATCCTGGCTCCAAGCAACCTAGGAAGAAAAGAGGGAGATACAGACAGTACAACAGCGAGATACTGGAGGAAGCAATCTCTGTGGTTATGAGCGGGAAAATGAGTGTTTCCAAAGCTCAGAGTATTTATGGGATCCCCCACAGTACACTGGAGTACAAAGTTAAAGAGAGGCTGGGCACTTTGAAAAACCCTCCAAAGAAAAAAATGAAATTAATGAGGTCGGAGGGGCAGGATGTTTCAGTAAAGATTGAATTAGATCCCCAGGGAGAAGCAGCACAAAGTGCGAATGAATTGAAAGATGAGTAGGGATGTTGTAGAGTGCCAATTACTTTGCAAACTGGGTGAGCACTACTGCATTGTTCAACCACCACTGAGCGCACCTGATTCTCCTATTTACTGCAATGATCTTTCCTTTGCAGTTTAGCATAGACTTGTGTGGACACAGGTGAAAGGTGTGCTCTGAATGTCACATTTGTAAATTTTTCTAGCCTGGTATGGCGCAGTTTCCCTCCTTCACCTGCCCTCTACCCCCACCTTTTTTTTTCTTTTTCTTTTTTTTTCTTTTGCCTTTTGCATGTTTCTCTGTAATAGAGAGTTGAGTTACCTCACAAAGAATGCAGATCTGTGGAAGTGGACATCTTGCCTGTAGAGCCTGCCTGAACTTCTGGTTTTGGATTTTTCATGTCTGCCTTTATAAAAATAGTCCACTTTGTTAAACTGATAGTCTCCTAAAAGCAGGCATTTTTTGAATGAGGATCAGACTGTCATTCTTCAAAATGTTTCAGAAATCTTTTCCCCCCTCCTTTTCTTTGATCCAGTTGATTGAAAGATTTAAGCTAAATCAAGTTATTTAGGAATGGTACCTCTCTTGAACTCAGAGATTTGTTTATTAGATGGATAATCAATTGGGTCTAATTAGGCTCTCCACTATTTTCTTTCTAAATTAAACATACTTACCATTCACTGTCTGCTTAGTGCTCACCCGGAGGGGAGGGGAGGGAAAACTTACATACACTACCTTCAGAATATGTCAGTTAATTATTTGTGACACTACCTTCGCTGTAATTTTGTTTGATATTTTTGAAGGGTGATATTTAGACTCACCTGCTTGAGGATGTAGCCTTATCTCACGGAAGACAAGCTTCTCACAGTCAGGAGCAGTCAGGGTACACTAAATGATGTATTAGGGTATGCCTCATTGTAACAGAACTATGGTTCTTTGTGACCTTTATGCTTTTTACAGACTTGATTCTCAGTTTACTAAACTATGTGGTTCCAACAACTAGTTTAAATGACTATAATCTGGGGAAGGGGGATTTGTGTAACAAACTACTGTGACATTGCAAAAAAGAAAAAAAAAAGGAAAAAAAAAGCCCACAAAACAGTGATCTCAAACGTTACAACCTCAGTAGTCTGCCCAAATATCCACATTAGTGAAGGAGCTTGTTAATGTTCAGGGAAGAAGTAAAACACTGGTAGCCTGATCTAATTCAGGCTCTGCATCATATCTATCTGTAATACTGTCAGGGTCGAACACTCAATGAATGGGTGTTTCCTTTTTAAATATTACAGTTGCCAGTAGCAGGAATTAATCTAAGTCCTGCTTTTTTGTTGTTGTTTTTATTTAATCTATTTTGATAGTGGTTTAGCACATGCTAGAATAAGCATTTAAACACCGTAAAAGCACTCCGTAAACCACAAATCCAGTTTTTTTTCAATATGATGATACCGTTTATCATTATATGGAGATCCAGGATAAGTTTTGTACAGAACTTTTATCTTTGATACTTTCTGCAGGAGTGGTCAGTAACTAGGTGGAGCTTACTGGACTTACCACAATATGACCAAATCAGAATTGCTGGTTCTTCAGGTAGAAACAATTTGGTCTTAATCTGTGCAAAAGGTAAATAGAATTACCATTTTTTTCCCCATTTGCACAACCAAAAGAAGCATTGGAGTTTTTGTGTGAGAGCATTAAGTGACATCAGTGATTGAAAGTGGTTTCTCAAAGTTCATGGGAGGGTGGCCTAGGTAGCCCTAGGGATGCTAAATGACTTCTGAACAGTTGATTCTATTAGTCTCTCCCCCTCCCCGGCAACTTCATATTTTCAAAGGTTAGGCACACCATTGCTGTCGTTTTAAATATGCACTGCTCATTCTCGAAATGGACTGGGCATTTGGCCCCAAGTATACTTTGTTTTTGTTTACTTAATATATTTTAGTACTCAAAATCCTGGTTCCTCGTAGCTCTCTAGTGTCATCTTGGCATTTAAAGCAGTTTAAGCTCAGTAGCAGTATATAAACTCTGCAATATGTTCCAGTTTAGCTGGTGATTGCAATAAAGGTGCAGTTAAACGTGTGGTTTCATCTGCTGTTGAAGGTTATGGTAGAAAGTTTGCTGCAAGTTTAAAAAAAAAAAAAGTAACACAGTTTTACTGTTCAGAGAGGTTTAACCTTTTGCAGTTGTCTTTATTTAAGCAACATGAGTTGAGTTTTATAAAACTTGTCACTGTAGTGTATGTGGAGTGCTCATTTTACTAACCTAAATATTTTGTATGTGTATGTTTAAGTGGGTGACAATCGTGCAGCAGAAGAATGGTGTGCCTACCCTTTAATGCTGCAGTTTTAAAAGAGAATTTGTCTTGTCATTTCAGACTGTAGGCTAAGAATTGTAAATAGATAGTGAGAAGTTGAGTACTCTTTATTTGCTTTGGTTAGAAAGTGGATTTAAAAAAAAAAAAAAAAAAAAAGACAACAAACCAAACGCGTAACTTTCTCAGTTTAAATGTCCTGAGACCTGAAGATTGTAATACTCATGTCTGCAAAGCTTTTAAACACAACACTTGATCTGTGATAACTTAATATTCAGGTAATCTTTCTTTTTCGAGAAGCTTTTGAACAACCATATTTCCTCCAAAGGTCTCTGTTTAAAAAGGAAAAAAAAGAAAAAAGTGTAGATTATTTTTTAAGCACTAATTGCATTACATTGGTAACTGCAATATGAAATAGCCATTATTGTTTTGTGAAGCATGGTTGAGATTAGTTAGTGGTCCCTTTTTAAAATTTCATGAGCCTCTCAAAAAATAAAAACAAATTTAAAAAAAAGCTGCTGAATATTCAAAAGATATATATTTTACCTTATTGTAGGTTTTGTAAATTTAGTCTGTAATATTCAGGTGCACCTTTTAATGTTACCTTTTTGTTTCAAAGTCCCATCTAATGTATTTTCTCTGAGGTGATTCATCACATAAGACTAGTATCACTCTTAAGTGCTGCAGTGATCACTAATGTTTTTGTTTCATTTTTCACTACATATTTTTTACAGGCGCTTTCAGTGTAGCTAACTAGTAGTATTTGGGATCATTTTAAATATATGATTGGAATTAATGTTTGTCCATTAGCATGCTTAAGTTTCTGCTGACCAGCAGTTTGCATGGCCAAAATCCCTGGTTGACCATATTTTGGTGTGGGAAGGTGTGGTTCACTGCTGTCTTTGTAACAAAAGCCTTGTTTCTCATGTTATTTCTGGTAAGTGGATGCTTATGTTACTTGGATCACTTGGACAGGAGAGAAGGTTTAAAATCTTTCTCCTGCTGCTCTTTTGAGATCGCATTAACGTGTAACATAGACAAACTGCAACCCTGTAAAAATCGAGACGTCATTAGGAGGAGGCCTTTCGGGTATTTTTCGTCACTAGTTTTCTCTTATTCCCGAGAATGTCCATCCGATGTAGTTATTGGACTTAACAGTATTGTTGTGTACTACGTTGATGTAGCTGAAAAAGCCTGACAGCAAGAAACTGTGAATAATATTTGTGGCAGTCTCTGAAAACTAGTTTTTCAGTCCAAGTATCATGAAGGAGAATCCCTCTCCCCTGCCCCATCCTAGCAAAGTAATTTTATATTTTGTGTGTATAAAGTTTTAAGAATCAAGTTTCATATTGTACTGAAGTTTAGGTGTTGCTTGGTAAATCTTTGCTGCAGCATATAATTGAAGATGAGTAAGGCTTAGTGTGGTAGGGGTCCTGGTGTGGAGTTAATTATCGTACAGTTCTGGTGAGAAAGCCCAACATGTATGAAATGTGTCCGTTTTTTTTATTTGGACTTGTAAGATGTAAAAGTGCTTTTTTAGAACTCTGACCTATTACAAACTATTACCTCACTTTCAGCCAGCTGGATCCTCATTCCACGGTGTTGTTGGCATTATTGTGGCCGTAATGCTTGAGTACAGCTATAGAGTTGAACGTTTCTAGTTAGATATTGTAGGGACATGTTTCTGGACTTGTTTTTATTTCTGTCAAAAGATATTTTATTTTCCAGTCATTCCCTGATTTTTTTTTTTAAAGGCTTAAGACAGTTTTCTTTAGAATTTCTCATTTTTTTCCCTGTTGCGCAGGAGAAGTTGCTGCATAAGCAATACAGGTATGCCTTTACTTTATTCTTGTTGCAGAACTCATAATTTGATGCTTGCATTACCAACCCTATTGCTAGACCTGAAGTTGAACTCTGAATTTTCATGGCAATTGGAAAACAAATGATTTTTAACAATGCAGATGTACAGGTAGGGTAGTACCTCCAGTAAGGGAACACGTTCAGATTCTGTGTTCTCATGCAACTCCTATACCACCTTTTTTGTAGAGCTTTCCAGTGCTCGAGGATATTCCTAAACATGGGAGGCAACTGCACGTGTTTTTAGACCAGTTAAGAGCAGACAAGGTATAGTCTGTGCTTTATCTTGTGGCAGGCTGACATTTGAGTCTAAGCGTTTCTTTCATGAGAACCCAAGAGTACATTGCCTTCCGCTGGAAATTCACAGGAGCTGGCAAAGTGATTCAGGGGCTTTAGGATTGAGTAAGCTTTGTATAGATTGGAACAACTTTTTAGGTGTGATTGAATTGCTTTTTATATCATCTGCAACGATTGTTATACAGGCAAAACTGGAATTACTGTGTGTTTCCTTCCAGTTTACTTTGAAGTAATGCTCTCAAGATGTCCTTGAGTCTTAGGAGAAGAACACAGTGTCCAAGGAGTGAAGGGAACACTGTGCTGTTCCTAGTTTCTCAAAAACAGTGTGGCTACATCTGTAATGTAAAGAGCTCTTTCTTCAGTGAAGACAGAATTTTAACTCTCCAGTGTAAGAATGCATACACTTGTTGCAGTCCAAACTCTTACAAAGGCAAAATTATTAACCTGTGCTGAAAGCTTTGTCACGATATTTTAAATAGCTTAAATTCTCTGCCAAATGTTAGAGGTAGAACGGGAAGGGTTGTTTACCTCATTTTCATGAGGATCAGAAACTTCCAGGTTTTGCCCACAAATGTTTTAGAAACTAAATGTAATTTCAGCCTAGGTCCATATTGCTTTTTCTTGGCACCAGTAGATAATGTTGACTAATATTGGTTTAAAAAGCTGTACCTAAACAAAATAGTTTTGAGACTAGTTTTTGGTACTATAAAGGTTTCCACTTCATCTCGAATTATATCGAAAACTCAGTAATTAGAACCTTCAGAAACCTGAAAATCTGCACTGCTAGTTATATGCAGTTCTGATGGATGTAGCAAATAAAATAACCACTACGGTTATTCATTTCTAATTATCCAGTGTATAAACATGGTATACTGTGATGATCACTAAGCAGAGAGATATTGCGGACTCAAAATGATCCGTAGATTCACTCCACATATACCAGAAAAAACTGTAAGTACTACAGCATTCCAGTGTCCATCTCTCTCCTTCTTTCCTGTTCTTGCTTTGATTGGGGCCAAGTCTCTATACCAGTATTACAGCAGCAGTTTTGGACTTCATGTCCTATCAAATTATGCCTATATTCAGGTATGGTCACGAAAACCTTCATATTAAGAGAGCTTTATTTAATCCTCACAAAAATCTCTTAGCCCGGTTGCAAAATCAACTTTCCTGGGCGACGTACTAGGAAGAAGGATTTTTCTCAGCTTGTCCAGGGCATTTCATTCACCTTCTTAAAAACAAACATTCCCACCCCTGCCCCTGTGCTTGTCTCTACTGAATTGGTAAGTATAATTTAGAAGGACTCAAGATGATAACTCTACCTTATGGAGCAGGGATTAGGATGCAGGAAAAGTTAATGTCAGAAAACAATTTCTATAGTCGTCACCTAGTACAGTCTAACTTAATGGGTTTTTCCTACTTGGAATTAATGAAGACACCACTGCAGCTACTAATAGTTTATCAACTACTTGGTGCTACATTTCTCAAATATTTTTGCAGATACTTTTTATGCCTGCGTGAAAGCATGTAAACTTTACTGTCACTATAAAAAGCACTTGTCTGACCTATTCTAAAGTACCAGAAAAGGGATAAGTAACTGCAGCACTTTTTCTGTTACAATGCCAGAATCTTAATTAAATCTGGTCTTCAGGTTATGACATATTTTAAACATACAATCTAGGATCATTAATGGCTTTTCAGGTCAGATCACAAGTTCTTTTGGGATACTAATCTGTCTTTTAAAGACTAGTACAACAAAATATTCTGAAGTTCAGGCAGGGGATGTATATATATACATGCCTGATATTTTTAACTAATCATTTCAATAGGCCATTTCAGGGCTTGACATTTGGAATCTGGGATGATGGGTAGGGAAAGGGAAGTTTCCCAAACTGAAAAATCATTTTGGATCATTATTTAATCTTCAGTTTGAAAACTATATCACAAGAAAAATGGGTAGGGATTCTTTCTCCCTTATGCCTTCAGGGAATGAGTAGTATTTAGAATCTCTGGCTGAAATTCAAGCCTTTTTACCATGTAAATTTTTAATATAAACTCATTGACATGCTTTTTACATCTGAGGACTGAAAATGGATCTTAATGTTTAAGTTGTGGAATGGTATATTTCTTAAATGAAGGGGGAACATTAAAAAAAAATAGATTAGAATACCAGCATTAGTGAGCTTAAGGAATTTTAGTATGTAATAGCAAAGTATAGCAAAGTATTTGATTAAAAAAATTAATCTTGAATTGCTAGTCTGTAACTAGGTGCATTCTAATTTAGCAGGTGAATATTCTTTACTTATCGATATATGATGGGCTTTTTGCAAATAGAAACCTTTATCTGAGTCCCATGTGTTGCTTGTACTGATGGGATGTATGCTTACAGCAGCTTACTGCTGCTTTAAAATGTATAAAATATGTTTTGAGTGTTTGCTCATAACTCTTTCTAACCTCCACTTGTTAAATTGTCAGACATTGGTATTTTATCAGTCCGCAATGTAAGTTTAAACTAATGTTAGGAATCCAACTTGTACACACACTGTTTAAAAACCCTCAGGGACAGTTTACACACTATCCTCACTCAATTCAGGTACTTGTACTCTCTTCTTAAACCTAGCAGTGACTTGTATTTTGTTTTGCTTTTCTTTTGACGTGCTGATAGCACATCCTTGATGAATGTCAACTTAAAACTCAGTTCAGGTATCCAGGTATAACTCAGCCAAACGGATTTTAAAGCTGCATATTTACTCTCCAGCACACAGTGCCTCAGACACTTATAGTGGCATTCTGTATATTCAGTTATTACTACTGAGCAGATCGCGTGGGGGTTCCTGGTATGTATTGTAAGAAATTCCTATGTATATTATATAATATGTATTATATTATATACATATATAGTATATATGTTATCTTAAACTTATATATTTTAAAATGCCACTACTAGCCAGCGCAGCTAAAAATGAAATACATTCCCAACTGCTTCTGCGAACGGCAGAGGCAGCTTCTTAACGTGGCTCTTGCTTCTCTCTCACCATAACTACTTCTAACCTCAAGCACGGGTCCTTGGCTGTCTGACCTCTACACTCTAGTTATGCAATGTCCTTAGAGAATTCTGTGCACTGGCCACTGTGATGGAAACCAATGGGCCGGGAGTGCTTTGAGTTTATTAGTAATTGTTCTGCCAAAGTTGGTGTTTGTATGACAAGCGTGTAAACCTGTCAGATAATCAGCAGAGGTCCAAGTTGGTAATGGTGTACGGAATCACTTCCACCTAATTGGTAGGACCAGATCCTCAGCAGGTGTCTCCTCTCTAATGCTGAGCACTAATTCAGAATGTGTTGGCACTTAACATCTGTAGTGATGGGCCTCCGTGCCATGCTTGCGAGGAGGAGAAACTTTAAAGTAAAATCTGCTGTTCTGCTCTCGCAGTGATCTGTTGGCAGTCACAAGTCAGCAACACCTCTGCTTTATTATTTGACACTTTACATCTAAAAAGTCTTCTCTTTCTATTTATGTAACCCATAGTCTTTGAAGAGTATGGAAAATGGCATTTCTCTCTGACCTCTAGAAGTTCAAGTGTCATGGGAAAAAAAAAAAAAAAAAACAGGAACCCCCCCCTTTACTCTTATGGACCTCATTTCAATATACTGTTTACAGTTTGACGGAATTGTATAATTTAATATTTCTCTTGTACTGTAGTTTATATTTATTTACAGATTTTTTTTGTACTGTGTGATTTGAATTTTTTTGTTCCTTGCTATGATCAATGTTTTATGTAGTAGAGCACTTATGATCACAAATTAAGGTTTTTGGTTTGATTGCACTACATTAATTTTTTTTTAATGCAGTTCTGATTTTTTGACTGGACTAAATAAGCTGTGTCTTAATGTATGTGATAAGTACTTTAAAATTTTTATTTCATGTGGTCCATTTATTTTTTGCATTGTATGTCAAAGCGCTAATTCTCTTGTTGTGCATGTGTAAGATTTAATGGCTCCATTGTATTATTTGACCATGTCATTTTGGAAACACATTCCCAGCTGTAACGTTGTGTATGGTAGTTTTCACTGGATGCTAGACTTTTCAAAACCACTATTCTTCTAATAAATTTTGTTGTGAAAAACTTTAAGGGGTTCCAATTCTATTGTTTCTAGTGTGCTTTCTAAATGCCCGCACTAATCACCTGAGGTTATGAAATGCAAACTATCACAAATCAAGAGAAGCAGGGGAGGAAGTGAAAATAGAAGGTAAAGTAAATTCTGGCCAAAGGATCGAGCTTTGGAGTCTCTGTACTCTGGTTCTTGTCCTAAATTGGATTGGCAATAAAGCTGCTTTAGCAGCTGGGTAGGGAATACATGGGAAAGCTGCAACGCTGTCTTGTAGCAGCCTGGTCTCATGAACTCCCATACTCTTAATTTGCTCTTCCCTACTGGCTGCCTTCTTTCATAGTAAATAATTTATCCGATGAAGAACGAACAGTCTCTCAGGGGGAAACCAACAAAAAAAAAAGTGATGTAGGCTTGTTCATCGAGCACTTAGTAATGAGTCAAGGTAGAAACGGTGGTAATAAAAGCCTTGCTGGGAACCCTGGTCGTTGCCTTGTGCGGTTCGGTTTGGCTGGCGCGCACAGTCTCGTGCATGCGCGCGCAGGGTTAGGCAGCGGGGCAGTGTGCCTTTTTGAGCAGCTTGGTTGTTTACCAGAGGAGATGGGGCCAGGCTGAGGGAGGTTGCTTAGCTGCTCGCTTGCACCTGTAGGCACTGGTGTTGCTTGAAGGTCCCCAGCTCCCGATTAACTTACGGAAAGCTCTGTGCTGCTGTCGTTCTGCACAGGGGCACAACGCAAATTCAGCAGTGACACCATGCTTCAGGTGGCCCTGGTTTGAGACCCATGTTTACTTTCTTGCGACCGTACTTTGGGTTGAACTACTTTTGATGTTATGCATTATTGATACTGAAATGCTGAATACTAAAAAGTAGGTTACAGTAAGTGGTGTATAATGGAACCCACGTGAGTTTAGGCATTTCTGCTAACCTTTGTGTTCAGTCCTAGGATGATTTTGAGAGTGATGCATAGGGATTTCTTAGCTTTAGGAAAATTTAAGAGTGCTGCGTGCTCTCTAGCCCAGGTTTCTTTTCTCCTGAGAAATTGCTTTCTTAGCTTGTGCTATTGAAAAGTAGGTAATTTAGGGGTTACATTTGCTAATATGATTTTTCAGTGCCCTTTCTTTTTTTTAAAGATCCTTAAATAACTGTTACATTGCAAACTAACTATTGTATTCCTTGTATACTAGTACTGGTATTAAAAACAAAAAGCGAAATGGTAAGGTAGCTGGGCGTTGTCATTAGTTTAGCTTTACTGGGCAAATCTCTTTTAAATAAAAAACTTGGTTTGACTAGAGACTACATCTTACACTTACTCAGGAATAGTGAGTCTTTATGTGTAAATAGCTTGAAAGCCTTGTGCTGTAAACTAGCATTTATCATATTTTTTTCTGTATGTCTGAATACATCTGTCAAATCTATGAAAATAGCCTTTGAAAGTGATGAACCATATTCCCATCTGCTATTCTTTAGGATGTATTACACTCTGCAAGCTTTTCCCAGAACATTTTTAATTGACACTTTTAGTCCTGCGATTATCAGAAATACAAAGTTTTTCTGGTTTTCCTGGAGGACTTGCTGATGGTCTCGCACTGTTAAGCTGAATTTGTTCAGACTTAAAGGAACACAGTCTCGAATTCTTCTTTTAAACCCGTTTTCTGTAATACAAATACGTATCATGACAAGACTGCCAAAGATGTTGCACCCAGACCCAGAAAGAAGCATCCATGCCGTTGTCATAGAAGTAGAAAAGAAACCTAATTAGCCCTTTTAGGCAGCTTAAAAAGTCTTCTGCTAATTTACCTCAGCTCGTTTTGATTCAAGATGGGTTTTGAGCTGCTCCATTTGTTTTTGGAAGAGGTAGCTGGCTCTGCTGAACCTGCAGGAGCGTATCTGGTCACCGTCTGAATTAACAGATCCTTCATGGAGTAGCAGTGGACTGTACCCCCACATACACCTGGGTCACTTTCTACTCTAGCAGATATGAAATGAGGGGCTCTGCTGATGCTCCTTTGTGAAAATGTGTGCTTCTGTGAAGGGAAAAGCAGAAGGCTTCATTCAGGTCACTACCTGCAAGTGCTGGGATTAATGCTAGACCTGAAAGTAGCAACTCCCTGACCTCAGCATGAAGGATCTGAAGCACTCTTGTGTTGGAAATCAAGTTAAGTTTTGCAAGTGAAGCTGATTTAATTAAGGAAATTCCCAAGCATCACAATTTCATCTTGTGCAACCAAAACCGAGCCCTCATGTCATGGCTGCTCAAACAGCAGCAGTGCAAAGCTTGCTCTGGCGTCCTCAGTAAGGCGGATCACCGGTGGCTTTCTGCCGGAGCGTGCTGAGCTCTCTAATTTCCTAGAGGCATGACAAAGTGGGTCTGTGGGGAGGGGGAGGATTTAAATCCCGATTGAGGAAGATGCTTCAGCAAATCACTATTTCTTAATCTGCAAACTGGGCTCTGGCAGATGCCCAGCCATGGGTACTTGCTGAACTATGGTTTTAACTGGAAGTGAGTAGCAGGTTCATGGACCTATTTAGGAATGTGATTCATGGACAGAGGAGCAGAGGTACAGACCAAAAGCAGTTTCAAAAACAGAGCTTGAAGCGTTAGGGGCAAATCCAGGAATATGGAGTTTGATACAATGAAGATGGCAGAGAGATTAAAATAAAAATTAGTATTTTTTAATATAGTTATTCTCAAGATACTTTAATAGACATTACAATGCTGGAAGGATCCCACATAACACCATTTGTGGGAGTACTGTTTCCCCTGATCTGGTACATTTGATGCACACTCTGTGACTTAAAATCCAAGATGTTCTCAGTTGTCTAGTAGGAAATTCAGAAGAAATCTGAATGACTTCACACTTGTGAATTATGAATTAATTAAGTTCCTTCTTGCCCACCACTCTGAAAACCCCAGACAACACAACCTTTAAAAGCTCTCTTTTAGTATCATGAAGAGGGAGCACAAAATGTTTGCATCTTATTTTTACAGGTCACTCAACGTATCAAAACTTACAGGTCGCATTTGAAAGAGAACCTAAAATATTCTCTTGCCTCCTCCTCCTATGCAGGTGTCACGCAGCTCTGCAGGAGGTCTATTCTGTACACATTTGACTAAAAGGCACATTTTTTTAACGAGATGGCTACAGCTCAAATCTCCAGGAATTGTTTAAAAGCTCAGCTAAAATTAGAAGTGCTTAAGGTATATTTCAGCATAGAAATATAAGCACTGCTGCCTGAAAATGCAAAGACTGACTGCCTGTATGGAAATATAGCTGCATCTCCCCAAGGGACCGACCAGAGTCTGGGGCTGTAACCTTCCGAGCGCCCACAGGAATGCCGTGAAGGACAGGGCAGAGGCTTCAGCTGCAGCTGGTGCGAGAGCCCGCGGTGGATCTAGTGACAGGATTCTCCCAGCCCATGCGGAGGCTCCTGCCTTATCTCCCTTCCCGCTGTTACCTGGGCTAGCTCAATCACAGCTTGCGTGCCTACCTTTGCTGGACTCCTGCCTCCGGGTGCGGATCAGCCAGCCTCGTGCTGACAGGAGGAGTGGTTTGTGTGTACAGGGTTCTCAGCAAACAGTCTGTAAAAATTATGGTGCTAAATAGGCAGTTTTGTTACACCTGCTAAGGTTTGGGGTTTTTTGCTGGCGTGCACCTAGATCCCTTCATCACGTGTCCCAGATCCCTCCTGCCCAGCTAATAAAGTGTAGGACTTGCTTAACTTGTTTCAGAATGACATTCCTCACTTTGAAGGGGGCTTTTATGGTTACCTTTCTTAAGGCTGAGCCTTTGACTGTGTTTTTCTTCTCACTGAGCTTTAGAGGAAGGCTCTGACACTAATCGTTGAGATTTACTCAGACTCTGCAGGGGAAAAACTGACACTTGGGGAAGCCAAACAGCTTCCCCGCACACGTGAAGGGGTTTTCATACACACAGCTGATACCTGTGCTGGGACCCCTGCTGCAGTCTAAGCCTCAGGTGGTTGCTTGGAGAATCTACTAGTTTCCACCATGTTCCCCTTTTAGGTGAAGGTGGTGGTATAGTTTTTTTCATGTTTTCAGATGTGCTGTGGTCATACGTGGTGTCTTCCTCAGATACCTTTCAGGCCTTTAAAGCTGCGTGTGAGGTGTTAGCAGTGGTTTAAAACAAACTATTTGACTTTGAAAAGAAGCTGTAAAAAAAGGCACTGTAGGATTCTGTCTTTGCATAAGAAACTACCATAACAAATGTACTCTGTTTGTATGGAAATACAAGTTTTCTTCTGATTTCTAACCATCAAACATCAGCACGGGATGTGAAAGTTAAGCCAGCTTACTGGGTGCCTGAAGTGTGTTCGCTGATAAAGTTCTTGTTGGACCATGGTGACAGCTACCTAACCTCACTGCTCACTAGAGGTCTGCCTAGCTGTAATTCAGTGAACTTTTCTGTTGATGCGTAAAAAAAAGTAGATATTTGCTCCTGTTTCAGGACCTGTGTTGGCTTTTCTCTAATAGACAGACACAAGTGTGTATGGTAAGGGGGACTGCTCGACCGCTCTTTAATTCTAGCCTTCTTGCCTACACCTGTCCTT
The DNA here is from genome assembly GCF_026419915.1 of Harpia harpyja. Taxonomy (NCBI): domain Eukaryota; kingdom Metazoa; phylum Chordata; class Aves; order Accipitriformes; family Accipitridae; genus Harpia; species Harpia harpyja. Next base: position 30,720,741 of record NC_068949.1, on the reverse strand, counting down.
ATGTTGGTGCCTTTACTTCTGTTTGAATGTAGACTGGATTCCTAATTGATATAAGCGAAAATAACATAACTCTGGATTTAAAAGAAATATGCCTTGCAGCTCCTTTAATGATCTTATTATTAAATTAGGAATAATAATTAGTAACAAAATTAAAATCAATGTAACCTAGCACAAAGGGACAAAGGTAGTTGCTTAGTGCTGGCAAAGAGCAGGTTGGTGAGGTTTGGGTTTTGGCTGTTTGATCTGTTCTTTTATAGCTCCTGAGTGAAAAAAAAGACTTTCCTCACAAGATTAATAGGAGTAGCGAGGCCTCAGCAGGACAGCAGGGAATCTGTCACTCAGCCTTTTGTGGGTCAAAAATCCCCATGGCATACGTGGTTTGGGCTCTGGCATCACCGTCTGAATGTGTGAGTCACTGCGAGGAGGATTTTTCAGAGGTGGTTTTGCTGCGATTTCTGAGGATGGTCACATTCTGTATTTCTCTGGTCATATAAAGCACAGTGAAAATGCCAACATCCCCTTAGTGCCGTGGTCTCGCTACCACCACGTGGTTAAGCTTGAGTTCATTTCTCTGAGCTTTCAGGGTTTGCGTAGTGCACTTACTGTTAATACGATAAAAAACCTCTGCGGTAGAGGAGATCCGTGAGTGCTTGATGGGCAGCATGTGCTAATGGGCCATCATTGCTTTAGTTTCCTCTGCGAAGGTTAGGGACTGATTTTCTTGCTGGTGGGAGCAGTGGGACCAGGGAGGTGGAGAAGTCAGAGGGAGGCAATCTGTGAAGGCATCTCGGGGGGGATCTGCCTGGCTCTGGTGCTTGCTCCTTCCTCACTGTGCGTGAGGAGTGATGAGTCACTTCGGCTTTTTCCAAGGGATCTGTTCCTTTGCAGGCAAAAGCTGTTGTTCATAAATTTTTTCCTTTTATTTTTCTCTTTATGGCAAACCAGCAATTGATGGGTTTTGTCCCCAGCATAAAGAAACAAACAATACCTATCATTATGCTGTGTGAAGGAAAATCACGCAGAGATAAAGTACATTTTAATGGTGGCATCCAATTATAAAGGGTAAACTGCCAAAATTCGAGGATGGTTTAAATACAGTAAATAACGCTAAAGAGAACTGGGTGTATTAGTGGTAATGGCATGTTACATGCGAAGCAAGGTGTAGTTCCCTGCCTCAGTTTGCCATATAGCTGGATAAATATCAGATGCATGGGGGAAATGGGACCTTTTTTAGTGGACATTTGCTGCGGTCAAACAAGGTTTATTTGTTAGTCTTCTTTTAGCATTGACATGTGTGACGATATAAATGAAGGAGAAAAATAATTGCGGGCTGGGATACCAAGGTGACTGTTTTGAGAGGAGAATAGACTCTCTTAAGAGGGGGAGAAAGGACAATGGTATGTAATGACTAGGGTTAAAAAAAAAAAAAAAGGAGATGATGTGAGGGATGTGCAGAAATGGAAGGATGAGACGTTTGAGCTGAAGGGGAGGGGTGTGCATTAGCGCAGAGGAAACCTCTCCCTACTGGCATGCATAGAGACATTTCCTGCCTTATGTTTTGGTTTCTTAATAGTTATCTGACTATAAAATTAACCTACATCATTTAATGGTAGTTGAATGGCAGTTAAATTAACCCACTTTCAAAATAGAGCTTACCTAGCCCATCAGCTCTGAGACAGCCTCGTCCCCAGGCATCCGGGGCTGCAATCCACTCTCTCTGCCTTAACCTATTTCCCAAGCAGCCAGCCAAAGTGGTGCATCAGAAACAGGGTTTGCTGCTCAGCCTGGCAGTTGACAGAGAACATGGACACGTATCAAACCGCTAATTCGAATTTCACTAGGCATTTTTGTGTGAGGAGGTGCAGCATCGGCACATTGGGAACGCTGCGTTAGGAGTTGTGATACTGTTTCTATTAACAGCATGGCCTCGATTATCTGAGGCCCAATTATCTGAATCTCCAGGTTATCTGAAATGGGGTCATATCCCCCAACACCTGTTAATTACACCCAAGATACCCTCTGCTCTCCAAATGTCTTCCACTGGCCCCTCCCAAGCTTTGGTGACTGGGTTGTGCTGGGTGTATTTAGCTCTAGTGAGCACTCTGCCTAGTTGCTGCATTTGGTTTTTCATATCCGTGTTGGTGAAAAAAAAAATATCCTGGATATTTGCAGACTTTGAAATCCTTGAAGACTTCTAGAAGTAGGCAGTGGCTGTGCATGGCGATGTGCCTGTTGGAGCTGGGACCAGCGACGTCTGCAGAGAGGGCATCTGATGCATTTGGGTTTTCTTCCACCCCACAGGTGCAGCCTTGCAGTATAGGCGCAGTGTAGGAAGGGAAGGTGGGATTTATCACAGCGCAGCATATCCTGCTCACAAGCCTTCATTTACTGCAGACGAGTGCACCTTCGGTGGGGGGTTTGCCTGTTGAACCTCTGCGGTTGCAGTGGCTCCCGCTGACCTGCACGTGCATGCAGGAGGGCTGGGTAGGGAAAGCTTTGTCCCCAGGTTACTGCGGGACAGACAGGGAGCTGACGGCGACGGGCTCGGGAGCAGGGGAGAGGCCGTACACCTGCCTCACCTTGGGTCCAGAGCCAGCAAGCGTTCCCAGCTCATACACAGGACTGTTAAAGATACTCAGGGCATCCCTCCCTGCTCCATAGGACTGGTCCCCGTGGTTCGTTCTCCTTTGCCTTAAGTGGGTGCTGCTTTTTTTAAAACATGTGCAAAGCTGTGAAAATCATTGTAAGAACTTTTTTTTTTGCCCTGCACGCTTTTGTTATCTATCTTCTGGTGCTGTCTGTTTTTCTATCTATTCTGGTCTTCTGGTGCTATCTATTCTTTTGGAGCACCTAGCTCAGGGAAGATGCTGAGTACTGCCTCAGAGAGAAACACTCATGGTAATTTTTTTTTTTTTTCCCTTAAAGAGAAGATCCCAGATGTCCTTGATAATTAGAAAAATTAGCAAGGACAATTCTGGAAAGGCTTTGAAAGCTAGTATGTAGAATAATGTTTCCAACATGATAAATTTCCCTTGGTTTTAAAGCAATAGCTCAGTGGTAAGATTTTTAATTAGTCATTAAATATTGTATTAGAAGTATCACTAGTGATGATAAACTACTATAGAATACGATTGGGTTAGTTACTTGGGGAAAGTGGGAGTGGAGGAAGCTATGACAGGAATATAAAAAAGATAAACTTATTTGAGATTGCTGTTGTTTTTTTTAATGTAAAATCAACTTTGGTTTGATTTTTATTTGGCTACAGGTGGGGAGAAGGTGATTTTTAATGTTTAACTACTTTAAAAATAAATAAAAGACACTACTCTGAAGGGTTAAAAGTCTGAATCTGTAATGGATGTCTGTTGTTCATCCAGTCAGTTGGCTTATTGTACAACCTGGATACTTTGACGAATACATGCAGCTGACAAAAACCCCAACCAAACAAAACCCATCTATAACTTGTTTCTTCCTGCTTTTCAGTTGAAATGCAAGCTCAATCCATCCCCACGTGCGTCACCAAGGACGGCGTAAATTCAGGGGCCTTGAGAACCCAGCAGCAATATTTCCATAGTTATTTTGGCTGTGCTTTGCACAACTTCAGCTTTTAATTTAGAGAAGAAAAATGCTTTTTCTCCTTCCTAGCTGTTTCGTGGAGCCTCAGCTCTTTCTGTGCTGCTTTTCTGTTTTTTTTCAGTGCAGCAAGAGAGAATTACTGTAGCACCCACAGAGGTGTGAAGGGACTCATTCATCTGTGTGGGGTGTGTTAGGTGCCAGGCATATTTCTGAGGATTGAAATACAGGCATTTAAACTGGCACATCCAGTGTCAGCCTTTAATTGGGGCTTTGAGAGATGAGCTCCAGAAAATCTGGCTGCAGTGGCTTACATGGCTGTTTTGCCCATCCCCTGCAAGGGATTGCCACATCCCAGAGCAGTGCCAGCAGAAGGAAACGTGTCCCCTCACCTCCACCTCTCAAAGCACAAGGTCTTTGCTGCAGCTATGAGTGAAGATGGGTTTGAGCACGATACCGCGTGTCAGATGGAGCAGGGAAGATGGAACGTGGGTTGCCTTTTGCCGCCCTGGAATAGTAATTTCAGGCAGAGAGCTGGCAGTAGCCGTGGCTCCCTGTCCACTGCGGTGACATTGGTGTGGGCTGCCACTGAAAGACACGGTGCCACCTCCAGCCTTGGTCCAGTGCCTTTCCCCACTGGCGTTTGCTTTCACACAGCCGCTCCAGCAAGCCAAACCGGGGCTGGCAGAGAACTCATTTCCCCCTTCCGCTGGGCAAGACCCTTGTGTGGCTTGGACTGCAGCCCCTCTGGCACGGGGGAAAGCAAGCCCATCTTTGGCAACCCACAGCCACAGACGCTTTCAAGTGCATATTTAGCATGCAGGATTCACTATACCCCTGGGACTGGGGTCAGCTCACCTGACTGCCAGTGGTGAATGAGCTCCTTTTAGAGGCTGCTCCTCCTTTGCAATCCCTCAAAATGGCATTTCCACTCGCTCCGAAAAATAAATGAAGTGGCTGAAACCATCAGGGCTGGAGGTGCCACCCGAGAGCCGCGAGACACGCTGCCTCCAGTCTTGGGGTCAAAGTGGGCACGGTCAGTGCTTTGAGTTCAGCTGATGGAGAGCATTGCTTGCAAGTTAGACTTTCCTCTTAGTCATCCACATTTCTCAAATCTCTCCTTTTAGCCAGGTTTCCAAGGCACCCTTCGGCTTGGTGGGGTACTCCAGTGGTACCTCTGGTTCTGGGGGGTGCAAGGCAGTGTTCCACCAACTGGCACAGTCAGCTGTGTGACAGCAGGAGAGGGAAGGGAGATGTCATCCCCGTAAAAATACTAAATTGGATTTTATAAGTTTATAGCTATGTTTTGTTTCTTTTAGAGAGCTATAATCCTGGCGCTTAGAGTGGTCTGAAAGGAACAGAAACACTTAGCCTTGAACTTTTGTTCTGCTGCTGCTTCTTGTGCCTCTGAGGTACAAAACATACCTGTAAACTTATAATCAATCAAACTGATGTTCAAGGGCTAAAAAAAGAAACCCAAAAAGGGCACAGGCTTCATGTTCAATAGTGAGAAACTTGGGGTGGGCAAACCAGAAGATTGCAGTTGGCAATCAGCAGGTTTTCGGAGACCGGCGTCCCAGGTAGGTTGGTATGAACCAGTTGATTTCTTTCTCCCTCTCTTTCTTCTCCCCCTTGCTCCCCACCAAAACACACTCTTGAATCACAGGCAGGCTGGGCTGCCTGTAAAGCTCTGTTTCTGGCGTTCACAAGCAGAACAAGCTCAGTGTCATCTCGGTGCACCCGGAAAAGGGGAGATGCGGCAACCCCACCAGTGGGTCAGGGGCACAGCCGGAGCCAGCTCCGCAAGATGGGCAAGACTCCTCGGGTTGCACAGGATGAAATCCAGATAACTTGTCCTTTCCCCACCATACTGTACATCCTATACCTGTGCAATCTATAGGTGTTATGGACACACAAACCACTGCCTTCCCCCAGCCCCATCACCCCCAACTGTGTGGCCTTTGTTGGAAGCCCCGTGTGTCCCCCCCAGCAAGAGCTGGAGGAGGGCTGACTTCAAACTCCACTAAGCAGTAGAGGCACAATGCAAACAAATGTATTGCAGCACGCAGCTATGCAAATAGCTTCAGAGCACAGCACGTTTTCCCCAGCGTTAATTGCTGCACCGCCAGGGTTGCGTAGCAACAGCTCCGTTTGTGTCTCTGACAGCTCCTGCCCCTTGATGCCTCTGACACCTTCTGCGGCAGGCAGGGAAGGAGGAGGGAACAGGGCTGCCCTGGGAAAGCTAGAAGGGCCAAGAGGCAGGGAGGGGCTCAGGTGATAAGATTTGCTTGGGACACCCAGCTGTCCAGTGCCGGCACGGGGCGACACGTGCAGCGGGGCGCTGGGGCGCAGGAGCAGAGGAGCCTCCAGCAGCCGCAGCCTTGTGGAGGCAGCTTTCCAGGCTGGCGGCCAGAAAGGGCAGAGCTGCCATCTCCCAGGCTCTGCAGGAATGCTCACAGGCAGGTGGGTTGTCTCTGCCATTGCAGTGAAATCCTTCTGGGTACCCGGTACGGGTTTGTGACTGCGCTTGCAGCTTGGCTACAGGCATAGAGGGTCCCCAGTAAGCCACCTCTCCCCAGCCACGGAGCTGCAGTAGGCTTGTGGCTTCTCCAGCCCTTGAGAGAGATGACACGTTCCTCATACACACCCAAACTTAAGAGAGCCTCAGGCCAAGCCCTGTGGGAAGGGGTGAGCGTGGGCACCGGGGAGAGGCTGCAGACGGTATGGGCAGCCCCAGGCTCCCTCACTTGTCTGCTGAGCCCAGCAGCTTCTGCCGGGCTGACCTGTCCCTCCCGAAAGGCAGGCTCTTCAGAGACAGGGGTGGCTGCCTCTCGAGAACAATTTTTCCTCCTGTTTAAAACCACGTTCCCAATTCCCATCCTCTGCGTTCGCCAGTCAGTCTTCAGCTCCTGCTGCGCCTTTGCCGGCAGGGATGAGGAGCCTGTTAGTGGCCGGCACCTTCCCCCGGGAAGGCACTTCAGCTCTGCAATCAGCTCACCTCTCCTCTCCTCACTGATAAGCCACGTAAATAAATAGTTTCTCTGCAACAGTTTACACAATCCGTAAGCAACCCTGCCTGAAGCTGTGGGGCACTTGAAATAAACTCTTCTATTACACCTGAGCATGAAACAAGCTCTTCTCCAAAACTGCCTTAAGTAGAGAGGATGCAGGCAATCCTGTATCCATCGGCCGCCAGGCAAGAGAATGGCCATGGGCAAGTTTTATTTAGTAATAATAGCTAGAACAGACAGGAATGGTGGGAAATGCTCGGCAGCTACCAAGGCGCAGAGTTTACTGGGTGCCAGGGAGCACAGAGCTGTTTCTGGGAGATCTGGGGATGAAGAGGCACAGGCTGCCTCTCAGCACCCTGGGGGGACAGGGAGAAGAAGGACCGAGGTGGGATCCAGCCGTGTTCAGAGCCCGGCTGCAGGTGACGGACAGAACTCTGCCTCAAGGTTCTCCTTTGAAACTGAGAAAAAGGGGATACTGCCTGCAGTACCCAAACAGGGATGGGCTGGGGAAGGAGCAGATGAGCTCAAGGCGAGAAGTTGCAGCCTATCTTTGAGCCAAAGTGACGTGAAAGCAGAGGACCCTGAATGCAACGCGCCTGCAGAAGCAGCTGAACTGTGTCGCTGAGTGTGAGATGAGTTTCCTAAGGACAAAGGGCATCAAGGCTGAATGGATTTATTTCCTTTATCAAGCAGGAAAAATATTTATCTCTGTTTTTTAAATTTACAGCTTGACAAGCTGTGTGTATCTCATATTGACTCCTTGGAGTACAGTGGGGCAAGTAAGGTGAAAATAGGCACCATGGCCTCAGTCACACTTCAGAGGAAGAAACTAGTTGAAGGCAAGGCAGAAATGCCACCCTGGAGCCTTTAGGACCAGGGAGCCCAGGTCCCCTCTGCCATACAAGCAGGACACGGGTCTTTTCCAGCCCCACTCACCCGTGCAAAGCAGGCTTGAACTGTGACCAGCTGCATTCGGCATCGCTACTGCAAGGCGAGGAAGGATTGTGCCCGGCCACTTTGGTCCCTTCTCCCAAATTAGGGACTCTGTACGCAGACCCACAACCTCCTCCCTCACCAGGCATCACCCAGCCTGTAGCTCGCCTTTTCTTCTTTGCTGCCCACCCGGGCAACCGCTTCGCCTACGCCATGGGCTCTTCTTTTGCAGCCATTTGCGTGTAGCACCCGAAGGTGCCCTGGCAAGGAGGGAGTTGGCTGTTTTGCCACCGTAACCGCTTCCCGAGGCTGCCCGAGGAGCGTGGCGGCAGGGTGGGCCGGGGCAGGGCCTCACCTCTGCTGCCGCCGTTATAATTCGGTCTTGCTGGGGGAAGATGGCTGCCGCTCTTAGGAGCTGGGCTTGTGTGCAGGCAAGAGGAAAGCAACCGCCCTCTTTGCAAAGGTGGAAAAAAAGTTGTGCTGAGCTCTGCCTCTTCGCAAAGCCCCCTGCTCCAAGCCCTCCTCTTGCGGGGTGGGGGGAGGTTTTTTATCTCCTTTGTTATTCAGCAGGGCAAGGGGAGGAGCTGGGCTGTGTAAGAGATCCTGGCTGACATAACCCTTCCCATGCAGGGATCTGGAGAGGGGCCAGGTTGTACCTGAGCATTTTTATTTAAACTAATCCCAGGCATTGCAAATTGAAAGTCATCACAGCACCAGGTAGAACCAGTTGAGACGGTTGCTGAAGGGCGTTTTTCTTGCCCGGGTGTAGTAAAGCAGTCTCGAGGTACGTTGTTTATCGCTAACCCCGGGAGTATGTTCTGGAGGTGCCGGAGCACATTTGGCAAGCCGAGCTCGCTCAGCCTTTCTGGGTAGTTTTGGGAAAACGCTGCCCAAGAAGCCTTTAAGGAAACTGAGTGGCCATGATTGAGAGGCTCAGCCTCATTATGCTTAAAAATTTGGGCAAACTGGAAAGCAAAGGGCTGGCTAGCAGATGCTCATGGCAGTCTTGGCTGCAGCCGAGCATTTCTGGGTGAAGAGGAGACCGGGTGCCACCTGGCCAGCGTGGGGTCCGAAGCGGCCCCCGGGCGCCTTTCCCTGCCCTTTGCCGAGTACAGGGGCAGACCTCACGAGCCGGGGGGAAGCAGGTTGCTGGAGGTGCCTCCCTGGCGCTTGTCAGTTCAAAGAAAGCGGCCAGCAAGCAGTAAGTAAGCAGCAGGTGAGGGCTGCCCGGTGCCGGCTCCGGCATGCCGGCTGCCACCGAGCACGGCCGGCTCTGGTCCCTGGCTTTCCCTCCTCCTCTCTGCCGACAGCTCCTCTGAGCTGGGGCTCTTCCTCCCTGTCTGCCTGTCTAGCCCTGCGCCTGGCAGCGTGGGGAGGGAAAACCCACTCCGGATAAAGCTTCTTTTCTTTTCCCAACCCTGGCTCTGAACCCTGCAATAAGTGTTGCCCTCCTCAACCCAGCTGAGCAAGTGAGGTTGGCATCCAATGCTGGGGGGGAGAGCAAGGCTGAGGGGGGGGAACGACTTTCAGTCCTCCGGTACAAGGCCAGGAGGTGCAAAGTGCAACTGTTACTGCAAAGCAACCAGGCGTTGCTGGCAAAGATTCTGTGCCAGGCAGCATGGGTGCCAAGGCACGTAGCCCCCTCGGTGTGGCGAGGACTGGGTAGGAATCGCCTGTGCTGCCACTGGGAACAGATACGGTCTCGATAACAGCACCTGGCATGGCACTCCTGATGAGTTCATGCAAACACTGAGTAATTATCCCTTAACCTCTCCACCAATAAGTCCTAATTAATTGCCTCTGCCAAGCAGGTAAATCATAATCATCTCGGTTTGAGAGCTAGCTAGTGGCAGTGATCCTGTGCTGTAGAAGCAGACCGTTCTGAGTGACCACTGCACGTTGACAGTCACCCATCAGCTGCAGAGCCACTTTCTTAAATGGCAGTAAATCAAAGGTCAGTGCAAATGGCAAGGCACTGCACCACACAAGGGTGCATTGCTGCCTGCACGTCATGCAGGCTGGGAGCCCGCCAAAATTTCTGCACTGATTACGGAGGAGGCTTAGATCTGCTCAGTTTGCCCTAGACCCATCTTCTGCCACTGAAGTGTAAGCAGAAGTCGAAGACTTATAGTAGTTCAAGATTTCTGGCATCTGGCTGCCCAGCTGGGATGCTGCTCTGCTCCCACCCAGCCTGGCTGTGCAGATCGAGCATGGAGACGTGTGCAGTCATCCTGGTGGGTCCCAGAAGTGCTGGGCCTTCTACACTGGGCACCGTGCAGATACTAAATGTGATTCTCACTGGGAAATTTAGGTTTGCTTTGAACATGTCACATGGTGCCTACACACCAGGATGCCCTAGGCTGAAGTGTAATTATGGGTGCTCTGGCAGTGGGAGACAAACAAAAGTACAGTCCGTGTCCTGCCAGCAGTATGCATACGTAAGTGTGCACGCTGGGGACTGAAGGGATACCTGTCAGTCCTGTAACAACAGGATGCTTGATCTCACCTGGAGGTCGGGCAAGCAATATGCCTGAGTGGGAGGAGAAGTGTTATTCCAGTTTTGCAGCATAAACTTTTATTCCCTGGGACATGTTACTGATTGCTTCTCTCTTTGTCTCTCTAGTGAGGATGCAGCAGAGACAATAGCAATAGACTCTAACAATCAGCCGAAGTCTCCACTGGAAAAGTTTATGGTCAGACTGTGTACACATCACCAGAAGCAATTCATTCGTGTGCTAAACGACATATACACTGAAGTACAACCAGACTCTGAAGGCCAGCAGTTGTCTGAATCCAAGAGCATGGAGGCCTCTACTTGTGGCTCTGGTTGTAGCCAGCGAAGCACTGAAAATCATGATAAGGGTGGTACTTGTACTGAATCAAAGCCCCCTTCTTCCTCAGACCTGGGACAGTCGGGGTCTGATGTCCCCCTGCATGTTACGGGACAAGCCCCGAAGCAGCCGGCAGAGCTGAAGTCTCTGGACAGAGCAGAGAGCTCCAGTCCTGCTTTGAGAAGGGACTTCGAGCTCCCCGTCACCAGGCTTCGTTCTGCTAGTCCAAAGGATAACTCCACCCAAGGATACCTCAGCACGTTGAACTCTTCCTCTTTGAATTTCCATCATGCCGTGAAGAGCCTGGAAGGGCAGCAAGCTGCTGGACACGAGCAAGAAGCCGGTGTCAGAAAGTGTGAGGACAATAAAGAGCAGCTAGCAGGTAAGACTCTTGTGGAAGGTTATATCTCGGTCAAAGTGGCAAATGTGAACGGCAGCGAGGACAGCTTAGACAGCTGTCTGGGGTCCCAAAAGAGCTCTTTCAGAGCTCTGCCGGAAGAGTCCTGGGATCCTGGCTTTGCGGTGACCCCCCCTCGCAGAGCCGACAAAGAGAACACTTTGCAATGCAGCTCGAAAGCATCTTTGCACCAGGACTTAGACGCAAAAGAACAAGATGCGAGACCAAAGCAAGAAAACCACCTGCACGCCGTGGCCAAGGGCAAGGCAGGCTGCCACCTGCACCTGGCCGACAAGGGCCCGCTCGACAAGTCCAAAGAGGGCTGGCTGCCCGCCGGCGCTGCGCCAGCCGCCCACCGGACCCCCGGCGGGCACCCCCGCGCCAAGGCAGCCTCCCTCAGATCCACTCGGAAGAGCAAGAAGGCATCGGGGCTGAGGATCAACGACTATGACAACCAGTGCGACGTGGTCTACATCAGCCAGCCCATCACCGAGTGCCATTTCGAGAGCCAGCGGTCGGTGTCGTCCCGCAAGACGGCGAGGAAGAGCACGCGGGGGTACTACTTCAACGGGGAGTGCTGCGAGCTCCCGACTGTCCGCACGCTGGTTAAGAGCTCCTGGACGGAGGAGAGGGGGAGCAGCCCGGCACTGCGAACAGAGACCCTTGTAAGCGCTAAGCCACCCCTGGTGCTCTCGGTGGGGGGGTCTGCAGGGGCAGGACGGGAAGGCGAGAAGAGGGTTTCCCTGAGGCTCCTGGCTAAAGGGGCACCAACCAGCCGTGAAACAAAAGAAAGAGCTGAGCCGGGCTCTGTGCAGCCCCGGGATACCCGGGCACTGCGGTCAAGGGAAGCCACCATGGCTGTGCCCTTCTTCTCCCTCTCTGCTCCACCCAGCCCCCAGAAAGAGGACAGCTTGGCCAGCTCGCCACCCCCTGGCTCCCCTCCCGCCGAAGGAGGGGGGACGAGAGCAGGAGGCACCATCCCCTGGGAGGCTGGCAGCAGCCTGGGCTCCTCTGGGGACAGCGGTGGTGGTGGGCAGGCTGCTGATTTTGCTGCCCTTCCCATCTCAGAAGCACCCGGAGGAGAGGAAGGTTGTCCAGGCTCTGGCATACAAACTGATCCGGACCTCCCAGCCAGCCCGGAGCCAAAGTCCCCCTTGCAGCCCTCCGCTGCTGCAGACACAGCACCCCTGGCCCATGATGGTGCCAGGGATCCTGCCCAGCTTCCAGGCATGGGAGACACAGAGCCCTGTGGGCTGTGTCCGGCAGAGCCCTCCCCATGCTCTCCAGGCCACCAGGCTCCTGATGAACCCCCTGCCAACGTGGATGGGGAGAGCCCCCTGGAGCCCCCTGCCACCTTGCAGTGCATGGATGTGAACAAAAACATCGATGCTGAACCAGAAGCCGAATTATCAAGTATGGTGGGTGACGGCTCCCTCGAACAAGAGGAGGCTGTGCTAGCCAGCACAGCCCTCCCCGAAATCTCGGAAGGGGAGGCAGTGCAGAATAACAGCCCAGCAGGTGAAAAAGAGCCCGCTGAAGGGGAAATGCTGCCTGAACCTGATGGCTCAGACACTGCAGGGAAAGACTCTGTCTCTTCCAAAGACAGTCTAGATAAGAAGCGAAAAAAAGGCAGGAGAGTGCTTGTGGCATCAGACCGGCGTCTCCGAAGCCAGCAATCCCAGTCACCCACTGAGGGCAGTGCTGAGGACACTGGTTCTTCCAGCTCTGTGCAGCTTCCTTGCCTTCAGGTCAAACTCTCCAAGAGTCCTGGCGCTAAGCGGTTCAAGAGAGAAGTGCACCTGGATGGGGCAGCATCCCTGCACTTCCCAAACGACTGCTTCCCCAATGTGCTGCTCAAAACCAGCGAGGGGCCGGGCACTGACCAGGCTCCAGAGAGCATCGCTGAGCAGCGGCCAGGTGAGGAGAATGGTGTCATTACCAGACAAACCTATAAAAACATCTTAGCGAAAGAGACTGCGTCAGAGGTAGAAAATTCCTCTAAAGACGACCCCCCTGCTAATGGCAGCCAAAGTCAACCGGGTGAGATGCTGGAAATCAGCATCCAGGCTGATTCTGAGAAGAGAAGTATTCCCCTCCCTCTGGAGAGCAGTGTGCCTACAAATGATGCCAAGCAAGTGGATGTGAAACCAGGCGATGCCAGCGCAAAGGATGAGGAGGGCTCTGACAGTGCCATGGACATGGGCAAGCTGGAGAACTACGAGCCGGTGGCCAATTCACCTCCATGTCCCAGCAGCAGAGGTGGAAGCAAGCATCTTCCAGCAAAGGCTGTGAAACATAAAAAGGTCGCCCTGCAGTTTTATAACTTAAGACATGCACCTGCACCTGTAGACACCACAAAAAAGAGCACGCCAGGGAAGGAGTCTGTGCAAGCGATCCCCAAACCGAGGGATGAAAGCAGTTCAGGGAATGACAGCTCCTTAGCGTTGGAGGACATAGACACAGCTGACAGCAAACCAAAGTTCATGGAGTGGTGTGCTGAAGAGGAAAACCAGGAGCTCATTGCCGAGTTCAACACCCAGTACATGAAAGTTCAGAAGGGCTGGATTCAGCTGGAGAAGGAGGTGCAGCCAACCCCCAAGGTAAAGAACAAAGCCGACAAACTGAAGGAGATTTGGAAAAGTAAGAAAAGGACACGGAAAAGTAGAGGCTCGCTGGAAGTGCAGAAGCTTTCTCCTGTCCAGATGCTGTTTATGAAGGCCTTTAAGCTGTCCGACATCTGCCAGTGGTTTCTGGAGACAACCGAAACCAGGTCTCTTGTGATCGTGAAGAAACTCAACACCCGTCTCCCAGGGGAGATCCCCCCCATCAAAGTCCCCATGCAGAAATATTCCTCCTCCAGTCTCTACCCCAGTTCACTGCAAGCAGAACGTTTGAAAAAACATCTCAAGAAGTTTGCTGCCACTACCCCGGCTCGGAATAACCTGAAGAACCAAAAGCTTTGGGCCAAAATTCGGGAGAATGCTGATAAAGCAGAGGCTGAAGAAGCCACCGCTCCCAGCCAGACGTCTCCCACCGACATTGGCACAGAGGACCTGAGCGAAGACAAAACCATCCAGCCTGCCCCTAGCTTGCCCACGCAGGCCAGCACCCGGATCCTGCGCAAGTACTCCAACCTGCGGGGCAAGCTGCGAGCCCAGCACCGCATGGTGAAGGTGGAGAAGAAGAGTGATGGCCCAGGGGACCACCCATCCCTGGAGAGCAGGCAGAGCCGGAAAAGCGTGTGCATCAACCCGCTGATGTCTCCAAAGTTGGCCTTGCAGATCAAAGCAGATGCCTTTCCCGCTAAATCTCCATCAGTGGATGGGACGGGGAAGGGGCGGAAGGGGAAGAGCAGGTCCCAGGAGGACCTCTCGCCCAAAGCCGACCTCCAGCTCAGCAGGAAGAAGAGGACGCTGAAGGAGAGCGGGAGCACCCAGGAGCGGTCCAGCTCCTCCACCAAGGACAAGCTGCCTGCCAAGAAGGCCAGTAAAATAAAGCATTCGGAGGTCAGCACAAAAGCTCCCGCCACCCGAAAGCAGGCTGCCATGGAGAGGAGCAATAAGCTGGCTAGAAAAATGTCTTTGAAAGAGAAGAGAGTCCCAAAAAGGCAGCTGGAGAAGGTGCGGCTCCCCATGCGGAAGGGCAAGGAGAACACAAGCAGACGGGCCGTGCTGCCTCCTGGCCACGAGGAGCTGGCCAAGTCCCCAAAGCAGAAGCCCCTGGGGGAGTCCTCCACAAGGTCACAGAAGATGGCCAACAAGAAGCCCAGCGGAGGGAAGACCCTGACGAGGTCCATGAGGAAGATGCAGGAGAGCAGCGGGTCACAGGGCAAGAGGAAGCTGAGGGCAAAAGTGGACTGTTCGCACAGCAAACGCTCGCGACTGGACCCGAAATAGCAAAGAACCGGTAGCCATGTACAAAACTGATGTATAGTAGTAACCCTTTACCATGCATTAACTAAAGCTGCTTTTATAAGCTGTAGCAAGCCTTTAAAAATCCGCAGTTAAAGGATAATGCCCATGATTTTAGGCATCGGCAGATGTGTCTCGGACAGAGAAGAGGTCGGCCTGTCTGGCTCTGCTGTTCAGAAGGAAGTTTCTGCAGTTTGAATGTTCCTTGGGTTTTATTAAACTTGGAACCAGGCAGTTTTAGTTAAAAGTACAGTGCCTTATTTATCACTTTAAAAATAAAAATAAGAAGCTCGTCTGTGTGATTTGGAGGCTTGCGTTTTATACTTGAGGCACAAGCACTTGTACTGTAGCAGAAAGAAAACCACCTTCGTGCACATGAAGTAGCTTTCGGCAGCCTTTGGGTGCACGCAAACATTTCCCTTTCCTTCAGAGTCCTCCTTCTGTCTGTCTTCTTAGTGGCATTTAAAGCAAAACCAAAACCATTTCCCATCAGTGAGGGAGCGAAAGGCGAAATCTGTCCTTTGTCGGTTCGTTAGTAGCAGCTGCTGGTGTCCCATACTGTTACCTGCATAAAAGTATTAATTAGCTACTGGTGTGTGTACTGCTGATGGCTGCCTCACTCCCCCATTGCACAGCCCATGGGGTGGGGAGGTCCCGCTCAGGTGGAGGCGGCGGAGGAGATGCTGCGGGTACCAAGCTGCCGCATCCACTGCTGCCAGGCGGGCGTGCTGGGCTGTACCCGTCTTTATTTCTTGCTGGCTTCAGGGATGAATCGGTCCTGCTGTGCCCTGCTTTTGGACAGACCTCCTTCTCCCATTTTGCTGCGCTCGTGGTGATTTCTGTGGTCTCTGACAGCAAAGCAGTTTCCACAGCGCTTTGCTGAAGGTTGAATCTCTCCCTTCTTATGGGCTCAAGCTTCTTCTGATGTTGGTGCTCTGCAAAAGGGGAACACTGGCCCTCACCCTGTGCTCTTGTACACGTCTTGCCTAGCACCCTCTTAAGCCAGGATTTGCGGTTGGAATAGGATTGAGAGAAGGGACTGACTTAAGTTTATTTTTTACCGTAATTTGCATTTCATCCTTTTACTAGCAAGTTGCGGTTGGTTTGTTCTTGCTTGTGTCTGGTGCTGTGTAGTCTGAAAGCAGCCAAGCCTCTGCCCTGTCCTGCACGACGCCTTTGCAGGGCTCCTCTGCAAGCCTCTGCAGCACATTTAAAAGCCCGCTGGGAGTCTGCAGGGGCAGAGCAGGGTCACGGTGCCTAGCACCTCTGAGAAAAAACCTGTTAGAAGTGCACAGAGCATGTGGCTGTGCTGGCTCTGCTGGGTAGGGATGCTCGATGGCTGAGAAGGGACTGCTGCGGTTTGTGCTCGGGGAAAGGGCCCTCCTCAGCCATTGCATCTCCACGGCTTCACTTGGCGTCGCTGCACAAAGTCTGTTTGCGTGAATCCCGATGCAAGCCTCCTCCTGTGCAGAAAGCAGCGATGCCTGAGAGGGCACCGTGTGGGCTCTGGGGTTGCCCAACCTTTAACAGTCACTTGCCGGCCCTTGCTTAGCTCCTTGTCCCTGCTCAGAGCAAGGCTCTGGTGCAGGCCACTCATTCAAGAGATGCCTGCCCTGGGGGCAGAGGCTATAGAGGGTTCTGCTGCAATGGGAATTGCTTTCCACAGTTAGCGTTGAACCCAGATCCGCGAACCCGTGGACTGAAGGTGGAAAGCAGATAATCGTCTTTAAATCTTTCATTGTACCTGTTTAGAGGAGGAAACAAGGCATTTGAGATTCACACGCCCCTTGCAGAACACCTCTGGCTCTCTTGCAGGTATTCCCTTCCCCCAGCGCTGACGCACACGAGGCTGCGGCACATTTTTCTCTTACTATGAAATGGCTGATTTAAAGAAAAAAAAAACACCTTTACCTTTCCTTTGAATCATCCTAGAATAAGTTAACTCTCTGAACAGCTAGGAAGTGATTAAATCTAGCCTGTCAGTCCCTGTACAGATTAATATGAAGTTATCTATTACTTTAATTTTTACTGCATGCATTAAATATGTCAAACATTCCATCAGAAAAGATTTAAAAGCTTTTCAAGAGAGGTGTGAGGCAGGAGTGCACTGATGGCAGTTAAATGACTGATCTGTACCTTTCTTACAGGTTGTCTTTCCTTTTTGCTTCTCCATCCGTACTTACGGTCCTCTTCTAACCTCCTCTCGGCAGGCATGCGGGCCCAGCATTTCCCCTCCTTCCTCTGGGCCAGGCATGTGTGTGAGCACCCCTCTTACCTCCGCTCCTCGTGCTGCTCCCCAGCAGCAAAACCCCTTTTCCCCATCCTTCACAACCTCTCTTTCTCCATCCTTCACCATCGCTCCCGAAGCACCTGCATCGGGCTGCGCATGCAAAGCCGTGCGGGGCCCCATGCACCGAGCGCTCCTCAGGTCTTTCCCTCTCTCTTGCTTTCTAATTTGTTAGCTGCTCGTAAATGCAGGCTGCTCTGCTCTCCATCTTCTGTGCTTCTGGGAGTGGGAACCTCATTAGGATAAAAACCTCAACAAAGCAAGTGGAGATAGGCTTTCTGGATGGGGTGCTGCTGGCTGCTCCAGCCTCCCAGCTGCCTTCCTGCACCCTGGGGCTCCACTGGCACCAGTTGGCTCAGCATGGCAAGGGTGGGAGGTGGCAGGTGTCACACTGGTGCAGGACCTGGGCGCCTGTCCCAGTTCAGCGCGCACAGCTTGGCTTAGGCGGTGGTGGGATCAGCGCGCTGAGGTTCCCGGCAGTGTCCCTGCCAGCGTCAGCTCCGGAGAGGAATGGCCAGGACCTGTCATGGGGAGAAATCAGAGATATACTAAAAGGACAACCATATTCCTCCCAGCCCTTTGAATTTCCAGTCTCGGTCTGTAGTTTTCTGTCATACTGCTGTGTTTCAGCTTAGTTGGATGGAGATTTCCTGGGCTGAAGGCAGGTCTCCATGGGACGAAGCCCTGTCAGCAGATGCTGTAGGAGTCACAGGGCTTCGGGAAGGAGTGAGGTGGCATTGGCTGGACGGTGTGCAGGCAACGTGGCCTGAGACTCAAAGTGCCTGCAGCTTGTCCCAGGCTCTGATCGCCTTCAGCCAGGAGCTCTGTCCCTCCCTGGGGGATGCCGGAGGCGTTCAGCAAGCCCTGGCTTTCCCACGTTAGATCCAGCATGTCTGCACAAAAAGTAACACTCACGAAATCTGTGCAAAGACCCTACTGACTTTTAACAGGAGCTGGGCTGTGCCTCACAGGTGTAAATCTGAACTTCTGCACCCTTTAATGAAGAAAGGTAGAGGGTGCGTTTTTTGTCAGGATGGGGCTGAAAAGAGGATTCTGGGCTGGGCTGTGAGTTGTTATTCTTGTCTTCAGAAAGCAAATGAAGAGAAAGCAAATAATTCTGAGGGTTTTTTCAAAGAGAAACATTTTTAAATACAATTGCCCCAGCCTGCTGCCTGGGTGAGGACCCAGGTGAGGAGGGTACTGCCTGTCCCTTGTGGGCACCTAGCTCAGGTGGGCAGATGGCAGAGCAGCACCTTAGGCATCTGCAGGGACAGGGAGCAGCGGGTTTGCCAGACGTGCCGAGCCATGGGGCTGTCCCATGGGGTGAGATGGTCAGGAGTCTTGTCAAAAGGGACCCCCGTGCTCCACTGTTTTTGGGTCTGGTCCCTGGTGCCGCAGTCCCTGCAGGGCTCTCCCCACTGGGCACAAAAAAACCTACTCAGAGCTGCTCCGCTCTCTGCCTCCTCTCTTTTCCTCCCAACAACTCCCCCTTACTTAAAAATTACAATTTTGAGGAAAACTGGAGTGATTCTTCTCTACATCATGCTGTTTGTGAGGAGTTGGCAGGAGTGTTTCCTCCTGCAACTGCTGCGCTGAGTGGTGGGTTTAACTCATGCAGGTAGTCTTTGCAGAGGACAGGCTTGTTTGCTGAGGGATGGGTAGGGTGAAGCCATTGCCTGTGACTGAGTTATTGCAGCAAGCACTTGGGGCTTGACCTTTCCAGCCCACCCCGAGGTGGGAATATCGGTGCTTTAGTACAAGTTCTCTGAATTACAGATTTGTGCAATCCTTTGGGTTACCCCAGGGGAGGATGCCCCAGGGGTGAGGTAGGCCAGCAGTGGTCGTCATCTCTAGAAAAGCATGAAGGTTTTCTGCTCTGAGGAAACCCCCAGCTCCTTGCTGGGCTCCTTTCCTTGCTGTCACTGCTCCAGGAGATGCCGTCTTTGGCCCCTCTGCCTCTCCTGTGTGTATTCTCCACTTGATACCAGTAGTAGCTGCAGGACTTGCAGACTAAAAGACCTGCTTTTAATGTACTTCACGCTTGCTTTTGTGAGTGCTTTATTTTGGGGCAGGAAGGAGGAATGCTGTAACTTGCTAGAAAATTAAATTTCAATTTAATTTGCTAGCAAATTAAAGGGTCTGCATGTGAGGTGACTGCCTGGCAGGGTGGCATTGCCTGGATAGCTTCATTTTCTTTATCAGTGCTCAGATGCTTGAATTTTTTTCTCCTTTCTATTTTTCCCAATCAGTCCTCGTGTTGTATTACTCTCTTCCAAATTTACTTTCCAGTTTCCTCTCTCCACACAGCCACGTTTCAGCTAGAGCAGTGCACAAGAGACACAAAAATAAGTAGAGGTAATACCATATATATATAACCTGTTGCTCTTTGTTAATGACTTGGGACGTGCACTACTTGTGTCTGTCTGTTCTGCAGCGAGGCAGTGGTGAGGTGTGCTGCTGAGGCACGGCCCCTGCTTTGGAGCAACCTGTTTCCAATAAATGCAGCTTCTGTGCAATGCAAGGGATGCGCAGGGAGCTGCAGACAATCTTAATGAATGGAAGGAAATAAGCAACGCAATTTATTGCCTTATTCCACACGGGCATGGAGTGTGTTTCCATTTGCTATGGTGCAGAGCTGCCCACTGGCACTACCACAGTGCCATCCTCAGCTCCACAGCCTCATTGCGCTCCTCCTCCTCCTCCGGGCCACCCCGCAGCTCCCTGCTCTGCTTCTTCAGCTCTGGATTTCAGCAGAAGTGCTGTGTCCCACAAAACAGACCTCTTCCCATTACTTTGGCTTTCCTTGCTGGCCACTTTCTCATCCTATTCTTGAAACTAGTCTCCATCCCAGCTCCCTGGTCCATGTACCAGGAGCAGCATCTTCTTAGCTCTGCACCTCCCCTGATGTTCTTGCTGTCCCTTGGCTGCCAGCCCCCCTCTCTCACTGGCACGGTTACCTTTTCCTCTCTCACCTTGTCATCGGCAGCTCCAGGTGGGTCTTCACACTTCACGTGGTCAGGAACCATCTACCTTACCTAAACTCTGGGAGGGGCTGGCTTTGCTGAGCTCAGAGTCAAAATCTACCTGTGGGGGGTTGAAGGCTGCAGCAAGAGCAGTTTGAGCCCAGGATGGCTCCTTGTATCTGTAGCTGTTAGGGTCTTGTCTAGCAATGCTAGCCCTGGAATGGGTTTCTCTGCTGATGGGATGCATGCAGTATATCCAAGGTGTGCACGTGTTTATATTCATCACTAATGAGGTCCTTTTTGCTCGTGTTTGCTGCGTGCAGTGGTGTTTCTGTGTTCAACTGCCAACACATCAGTGAGATGCATTTGCAGCAAACCTTCTCCAAAGAGCTGTTTAGCCGGTGCTGACGCTTTCAGCAAACTTTCTGCCACGTTGCTGATCATCCTCCGTGAGCTGGGAGAGCAGGATGAACTCGTCCCCGCTGCTCTCCGCATCCCTGTCCCTCCCGTGGTGAGGGGAGCCATGCAGTGCTGGACCGAGTGGGCTGGCAGGCTGCCCGAGCCGCTTTTTGCCTGCGTGTGGATGAGTGAAGCTGCAGCCCAGCTCGCGTCCCAGCCGCTTGCACGGCACCTCTGGAAATGCTGGTGTTTCCAAAAGCTCCGCCAGCCCCTGCTAACCCCCTGGGAAACAGAGACTCAATCTCAGAAGGACACAGATGTGCTGCTGCCCTACTCTAACTGATGGACAGTTTCTCTCTCCAGCTTGTATTCTTTCAGCCTGACAACTGCATTCCCAGTTGAAGGCAACTGGGAAAACTGCAGTTCCCAGCCTCCCGCAGGCATGGGCAGTGCCTGGGGCCGCAGGGAAGTGCGTGCTGCCGTCCGGCTCGGGCTCTGGCCTTCCCACCACCGGCGGTCGTGCCGAGGGAAGAGGGCTGAGCCCCAGCCAAGGCGTGCTCGGGTCCGCATCCTCGGGCTGTACACCTGGACAGCCCAGGAGCGAGGCGGGGGTAGGCTCCCCCTGCCAGGGAATGCTACTGCAGCTTTTCTTGTAGCGGTAGGTTTTTTGAGCAAACCACGAGGCTACGATGTCCCCGCAATCGCGCGCGTCCCCCCCTCCGTGTGTCGTAGTGTCCGTTCGGCCCATCCTTTAGCTTGGTGGTTGTGAAATGAATCCATCTGTTCTAAGATGTTCTCAGGAGTTCTTGTTTGTATTAAGCTCACCCCTAGGCTTAGCAGAAATCACGGTTCCCCGTCCTTCCTCCTCCCCGCGGACAAGCC
Organism: Harpia harpyja; assembly: GCF_026419915.1. Lineage (NCBI taxonomy): Eukaryota > Metazoa > Chordata > Aves > Accipitriformes > Accipitridae > Harpia > Harpia harpyja. The sequence goes on along the minus strand of NC_068949.1, from coordinate 30,699,557 downwards.
CTCTCTTTCACGAGCACTTCCACCCCCTCCCCGAAGGGCGGCGGGGGGGGCAGCTGGCGGTTTCGATTCAGGGCACGTTGGCAGCTTGGGGGGCAGCCGGAGGAGCTGGGGTGCAGCCGGCCGGCGTTCGCAGTGTGGGTCGGGAGGCCGGGCGGTCCCTCGGGCTGCGTTGCTAGCCAATGTTTTCTAAGTCTGTTTGTAAGAGTACCTAATTTTAAAATGAAATGTGAATATATATTATGTGTAGGTGCCATGTAAGATAGTGTTGTGCTAGGCGGCAGGATGCTAACCTACTTTTTAAGCTTTTTGGGGGCAGGAAAAAGCATTTTTCTCTCACTTCATGCTCACAGACCTAATATTGTAAATAGTTTTTTTTAATATTTATTTCATGGGCTTTCCACAGGTTCTTGTTCTGACTGGTGTGTCGGTTGGTGGGGCTGTATCGCCCAGCGTGCCGCAACCAAAGGGCTGGCTATTGCGTGGGGGGATGGGACGGGATGGGGTGGGGGGGGGGGTGGTGGTGTTTGGTTTGGGTTTTTTATGTCACATCAAAGTTGAAGCATTAACTCTTTCTCTTCATCTCATTTTGATGATGTCAGACCTGGTCGATGGCCACGGTCCCCGGGGAGGCAGTGAGCTCCCGTGGCCGGCCGGGATGGCCGTTCCCCGGGGCGGGGAGCACTGCAAGCAATAAGATTTGTAGTAATAATGTCTGCTTCAATGGCAGGGGCTCTTGGGGCTCGGGGCCCGGTGGGAATAACCCCACTCCCAGTGGGGGCTCAGTCCAGCACGGCATGATGGGGGGGGGGGGAGGGGACACACGACAGGTCTTGGCCTGGGGATGCCCAAGGAGGCATCCGCAGGGATGCAGGAGGTGGGGGCTGCCGTCGCCCCCAAGGAACCCCCCCCCAGAACGGCCAGGGTAGGGTAGGTAGTTACTGATAGCAAACTCCTGCTAGCGAATTACTGCAGTAAGCAGCTGCCTTCGGGGCTCCTGCGCTTCCTGCAGGTATGGGTGACCCAAGGGAGCGCACTGCTGTCGCCATTACAATCCCAGTGCTGGCTCCAGAAGGTCGTGTGCTCATTTGATTGCCATGCTGCAATTTTTATTCTCCTTCTAGGGGGTTTGAGGTCATTCAGTTGGTTTTTTCCTAAGTGTGTTTGGATTTTTCTTATTTTTTTTTTTTAATCCCTTTTTGCCTGGAAGTGTTTGCTGGCTCTGCTCCCCCCAGCCTGGCTGTCTGTGTGGGGCAGCGTCAGCAGGATCATTGCTACTTTTATGGTGCTGGGTCCCTGACTTTGGAGGGTGGAGCGGGGAGTGCTGCTGGGTCCTGGCCCTGCAGGAGCCCTCGCCAGACCCATGCTTCCTTTGCCCTTGGAACAGGTGTGTATAAAAAAAAAGAAAAAAAGAAAAGGGAAAAAAAAGGCAACAACAACCCAGTAAATTTTTCTTTTATAAGATGCTCAGCATTTAAATATTATCTCCACCCTGACGGCAAATGTTTTTCCTTCATCTGTGTCTACTTCCCTGGGAGAGTTTTGTTTCTCTGTTTGTTTCTGTATGAATTTTAGACACTGAGCTGAAAAGTCCTCCTGTCCGGTACTGTATGTTTGAGCCTAAGCAATGTGAACTGTACAGACCAGCGGTGGGAAATGGGAGCCGGTGACTGCACCTGGGAGAGCCGTGGCTTGGGACGGCATTCCCGGCTGCTCTGGGGAGCGGGAAGTACTGCGTCGCGAGTTGGGAAAATGAACTGTCTGCTGTGAATTCTCGGTTGGAAATGTGGAGAGGGGTTTCCATTAGATAATGTTTACATACCTCACCTGACAAACCTTTGAAAGTGTATATAAAAAAAAAAGAAAATAAAATTATATTAAGTTGCTTTAAATCAATATGTATAGCTATAAGAGCTGGGTCATTTGAACTTTGAGTATGTATCAACTCTCTAAATGTTGACATTTTGTGAACTCTGTGCTCCTGTCTTTTATTTCATCCTAGCCTATGGAAGAAGTTGTGTTCTTGTTCCAGGTAAAAGGTCCCTGACTCAGATCTGAACTCCTCAATGATTCCCTCCACCTTGTTTTCTTTTCTTCCTCCACTGTCGATATTCACCCTATGAGCTTTCTAAAGGTCCGTATTTTATTGCAGCTTATTAAACGTTTCTTTGATATCAACGTTTGTTTGGTGTGGTAACTGGGGAAGGGCAAAGGTGAGTGAGTGCACGAAGGTGGGGCAGCAGGCTGGCACCCTCTGGGTAGGACCCCCCCCTTCTCTGCGGGGGGGATATAAATGCCCAGGTGGGATTTCAGTGCCCCCGTGCTAGTGTCTGTGCTGGTGGTACCGCTTTCACCGGCAGATCTGCGTTTGTGGCACAAACAGTGCAACCCCTCTGTGCTCCTAGGGACTGCTGCCCAGGGCCCCTCTCCCCTTCCCCAAATTGTTACAGGTGCAGTTTCCCCTGCAGCCACTCCATCCCGGCAGCAGGCACCGGGCCCTTCAGCACCTCGCGCTGCCCCACGCGTGACCCAGGTAGTGATGGCTCCTTTTGCAAGGCATTGTACGGATAACCCCAGCTCTCCCTGGCGACGAGCTCTCAGCCTGGGGCTGCATGTCCCTGCACCATGTGGGCGATGCTCTGGCCAGAAGAGGTGGCCAGGGCTGCTCCAGGAGTAGCAGGTCCTCACCCATGGCAGGAGTAACCATCTCCCCAGCCTGTGCCACCTCCTCGTATGCCCAGCAGCTCCCGAGCACCAGCTGCCCCCTTCTCCCCTCCAGGAAAGAAGAGGCCAAGCCTCTGAATGAATAAATGTCATGTTCACATGGAAGACAACATAGACAATACCAAACAGCTCCTAAAACAATACAGCCTCTGCCAGCGGAAGGATGCTCAGCGCCTCCCTCGCCAGCCTAGTACAAACCAGCGTCTTCAACAGTGACACACACAAACCCCACGGGCCAAACAAAGCCACCGTCATTTTCCTGCCCAGTAGCATCTGTAAACAAAAAGAAAACATCATTTGTTGACCCCGAACATATAAAAATACTATAACAAAATGAAATACAAATATATATTAGAATCTGTAAGTATTCTGTATAAAGAGATACTTTAGCGGTTAGCTTACAGCAAGAACAGAAACACAACACAACCAAGCCCTGGCCGGGCCATGGGCAAAATGAGATGCGTCCCAGCTCCTCTGTGTGGCAGCGGGGGCTCCCGTGGAGAGGGCATTTATGGCAGAAACACATCCCCATGGTGGCGGGAACGTCCTGGATGCTGGTGGTGAGCAGGGATGGTGCCGGCACCCATGGAGCCGGATGCACCTGATGGAGATGCCCGGAGCCCAGCTGCAGCCGGCGGTGTGGCCCTGAAGCCGATGCGCTGGAGCAGTGCGCTGGAGAGACCCGGGGCTGCAATTTGTCCGCCCGGGTGACATGGTGATGTGCTGTCCAGCTGCGTGCACCGTCCCAGGTTGGGCCCCACCATCCTCAGCCCCCATGGGTGTAGAAGCAATGCTGCTGCGGAGGTCAGGTGCGTGCGGTACCCCGGCGCGGGCTCTCCATGCTGCACTGGCAGCAGCCCTGCCCCTGCTCCCGCACCAGCCCAGCGTGTCCCCCAGCACTGTGGGCTTTGGAGAGGTGCAGCCCAGGCGCCGGCACCCGAGTCCAGGAGGTGGTGGGACCTGCCCTGGCAGCGGTGTTAGCTCCAGGCTTGCAGGCTTAGGCATCTTCAGCCTCTTCAACTGGCCCTGGCACCCACAAGGCTGAAGCCCCGGTGAGGGGCATGGCACCGTGCACGCCAGCTGTCTCAGCAGCCTCCTGCCCTTGCTGGCTGGGCCACAGAGAGCAGGGCCAGCAGGACATGGGGCACCTCTGCCCAGCTGCAGAGCCCCCCCAGGGCTGAGCCTGGAGGAAAGTGGTTCCCGTGCTGCCCTATATGGCTCCCGCGTCTGAGAAGAGCTGCTTGGCTGGGCCGGGGGTATTTGGGGTCCCCTCTGCCTTAACGGCACCGTGCTAGTCCCCCATGGACGTCTGTGCCCCACTGCCTGTGACCCACTCAGCGTGCCCAGGACCACCCTGGTCCTGCTCCACCCAGCATGGCCCCAATGCCACTGCAATGTGCTGGAGCCATGCCCCATCTCTAGGTGCCATGGAGCACCTGGCCGGCAAACACAGCCCAGAGGTGCCACCAGTGGGTCAGGCTGCGGCCCTGGAGCTGGTGACATTATTTGGGGCACGCTGGGCTCCAGCACCTCAGCCACGGCACCGGGGAGCTGCTCGCTGCAGCTCCCATCAGGGCAATGGCGGGTCCTCAGCAGGGAGGCCAGGGCTGCCGGTGGAGAGGACGGGGAGCCGGGCTCCAGGCTTGCCGGGACCACGGGATGCCGGCTGCACCACGCAGCCCTCTGCCAGCCCTGGCTTACCACGGCCCATGAGGCTCTGCCACGTCAGGCCCCTCCGCTCCAGCCCCAGATGTTGGAAAAGACACCAGCTCACCCAGAGGGACACAAGGGACAGGCTGCTGGGGAGGGGACACGCGAGGGACACGGGCACTGCCCTCTGCGGCTGTGGGGCTGTGCTGGGGGGAAGGCAGAGCGCCGCAGGGAAGGGGCAGCAGGGTAGAGCACCCACCCTGTATCCACACATCTGTGTAGCTGCAGTTCTTAAAAAATTCTCTATCTACACATTTGCTTTGTTTGTGGGGTTTTTTTTTTCTTTTCTTTTTTTTTTTTTTTTTTTTTCCCAACCCTCTAGATGCAACAGCTCTACCCTCCGCCGGGCTCCTTTGATGCAGCTGTGGTTCGGGAACACCCAGACAGCAGTACTGCGGCCGCAGGGCAAAGCGAGGTCCTTGGCTCCAATTGGGGGGGCTCTCTGCCAGCCCCCCCGCTCTCCGGGGCCGGTGGCCGCTCACAGGCACTGGCTGCAGCCACACTTGCTGGGCTTCTCCACCTCCTCCACGAAGGTCGCACCATTGCTGCACTCGAAGGCGTATTTCCTGCGCCGGAGCCGCAGCCCGGTGCAGCAGCCGGTGCTGGGGCTGCCGCAGGCCCCCTGGCACTCCACCCAGGCCACCGGCCGTGTCGTCTGGCAGATGGCGTAGCCCCGCTGCACCTGGTGGTAGTCCCGCACCGGCTCCCCGTGGCACTCCGGCTCTGCGGGACAGCGACGCTCAGCCCGACGTCCCGGCGTGGGGCTGCCTCCCCCGTGTCGGGCACCCACCTCCCTGGCACCTACCTTGGTCGCAGAGGACTCCGGTGTAGCCGCCGTGGCACTCGCAGGTGGGCTGGCCGCCCGGGGTGAGGCGGCAGTGGCCGTGGACACAGGGCCGGCGGTGGCAGGGGTCGGGCGGCTCGGTGGGCTGGTTGCAGAGGGCACCCTGGTAGCCCTCGCGGCACTGGCAGCTGTAGGAGAGGGCGTCGAGGGGCAGGCACAGCCCGTGCACGCACCTGCGGGCACCCGGCGCTGTCAGGCACCTGCCGGCATGGCACAGCACAGCACCGGCACGCACAGCCCACCAGCACCGAGCACGGCACGGCTCAGCACCGGCACCATATTGCACCGGGACTGGCGTGGCACTGCCACAGCGCAGCACTCATATGGCACAGCCATCATGGCACGGCACTGGCGTGGCTCTGGCACAGCACCATGAGCACAGTACAGCCCCGGCACGACTCGGCACTAGTGGCACGGCGCATGGCACGGCACCACCGGCCTGGGGCAGGGTGGCGGACAGCCAATGGGAGGGGTGGGCAGGGCAGGCAGTGTGGAGGGACAGCCAATGGAGAGGGCAGGGATGAGAGGGGCAGCCAATGACAAGGCAGCCACTGAGCCAATGGAGAGGGGCAGTTGCAGTGGGGCACATGGGTCACTGTGGGGCAGCCAATGGGTCAGGACCATTGCTGTAGGGCAGCCAATGGGGCAGTGCTATTGCTTCAGGACAGCCAATGGGGCGGATGGGTCACTGTGGGGCAGCCAATGGGGCAAGACCATTGCTATGGGGCAGCCCATGGGGCAAGACCATTGCTGCGGGGCAGCCCATGGGGCAAGACCATTGCTGCGGGGCAGCCAACGGGGCGGGGGCACTCACTTGTGCCCCTGGCAGGGGCCGCCACGGGGCTGGTCGCAGTGGGGCCCGTCCCAGCCGGGCTCGCAGTGGCAGACGGGGCCCTGGGCGCCGGTGGGCTGGCAGATGCCGTGCAGGCAGTAGAGCTTGCGGCAGGGCTCGCAGCCCGGCACCACCCCCGGCGTCATCCGCGTCTTGGTGAAGTCCTGCAGCTCGTTGTTGATGTAGAGGTTGCGGATGCACCCGTGGAAGCTGGTGCCGTTGAGGAGCTGCCAGAGGCGGAAGGCGGCCGAGTTGACGTCCACAGGCATCCCTGGGGAGAGCAGGACCGGAGAGCAGATGGGCATCAGCGAGCCCGCGTGCCCCCCTGTCGCCCCCCCGGCCCCTGTCCTACCTCCCACATAGAGGGGGGCCTCGCTGTTCAGCGTGTAGTGCTTGCCCGAGTTGTCCATGGTCATGGGGCTGCCACCGTCGATGGAGAGGTTCACCATCTGGTCGAAGGTCACCAGCTCCACAGTGTGGAACTGCCCGTCGTTGATGGTCTCGGCACTGGTGGGGATGGCTGGGTCACCGGGGCCCCCCCCCAAGCCCGTGCAATGGGGGTGGTGGTCCCTGGCAAGTGGGGAAGGGGAGGCAGGTACCTGTAGATGGCCGAGCTGGGGTGGGTGCCGGGATCGTAGCTGACCCTGACGTGGCCCTGGTACAGCTCCACGGCCATGTGGTCGCTGTCACCGTTGTACAGCAGGATGCCGTTGCCTTCAGCTGTGGAGACCTGGCAGGGGGAGAGGTGGGAGCCCACATCCCCAAGGCAGCACCCTCGATGCCACCCTCCCAATGCCCACGCACACACCCCACCCCCCCAGCCCTCACCTGCAGGGTGATGTTGGCCCGGGGCCAGTCCTGCAGGTCAGTGAACTGCAGGTATGTGTCACGGTCCACAAAGTTGACGCTCAGCAGCTTCTCGCACTTGGGGCCACCGAAGCCGGGCAGGCACTGGCAGAGGGCACGGGCGCCCCGCTCCACACACGGGGCCCCGTTCTGGCACTCGGCTCGCTCGCAGAGGCCTGGCTGGCCGGCGGCACGGGGCGGCATCTCACAGAGCTGGCCACTGCGGGGCCAAGGGTGCTGCTGGGCACGGGGCTGGGAAACCGCCCTACCCCTTGTCCAGTGCCCCATGGGGCTCTGACAGCACCCCCCTGTGTTGGGGTCCCTGGGGAGGCTCTCCAGCCAGGGGCATCAGAGGGGTGCCCAGCTGCTGAGCCCTGCCCTGGGGTCCCTCCCCAGAGATGCTGGCACCCCCCAGCCTCCATCCCCGGAGACCCACGCCCCCAGGCCCACTCCTTCCTCTTGCACTGAGGGGGATGAATGGATGGACATAGCAGCCAGGACTGGTTCCTCCTGCACGGTGACATGTAACCATCCCTGCTGTCCCTGGTGCACCCCCATCTTCCCGGCAGTACCTGTAGCCCTCGGTGCAGAGGCAGGAGTAGCCGTTCACCTCGTCCAGGCAGCGGGCGTTGTTCTGGCACCGGTGGTCCTGGCAGTCGTCGAAGTCCTCGCTGCAGTTGCTCCCCACATAGCCGGGCACGCACTCGCACCTGGGGCAGGCGGGGGGCTCACGGCCGCCCCTTCCTCCCCACCCTGTGCCAGTGGGCACCTGCTCCTCCTGGCATCCCCCTCCCCATGCCCCCTCACCAGCCTGTGAGCTGCAGCCCCCCCCAGAAGCAAATCTCTCCCTCCAGGCAGCCAGGAGAAAGCAGTTTGGGGAGGGGGGCTCACCTGGGCCCCTGGCTGGTAGAGATGCAGGTGGAGCCGTGCTGGCATGGGCTGAGCTCGGCTGAGCAGAAATCCAGCGGCTGCTCACAGAAATACCCTGCAGGGCAGAAGAGGGGGTGCCGGGGGGTGCCCAGCAGCTCGGGGACCAGAGGGGCAGCCCCGGACCCCGCAGGGCAAGGGGAGACCGTGGGGTGCTCAGCTCAAGGCAGGGAGCTGCCGAGCCCGCAGCTTCCACCACCACGGGCACAGGGCTCTGCTCTGCTGGAGGCAGATCTTGCCCGAACCAGGCAACCGAGGGCATCCCAGGGTATAGGGGCTCAGCTCGGTGTACCCAAACTCGAGGCAGCTGGGCCCAGAAGCCATGTCGATGGGTACTGGGACAGCAGGCAGAAGAGCTATTAGCCCTCATCACTGGGAAGGGAGAAGCACTGGGCACATTTCCCTGCCAGGCCCGCGAGGTTTGGGGATGGCTAGCCTTTGTGCTGCATACCTGTGTAGTGGGCAGGGCACAGGCAGGTGTAGTTGGTGGCACCAGGCATGCAGGACCCCCCGTTCTCACAGCTGTGCTCCTTGCAGGGGTCGCTGGCAGCGCGGCAGCCCGGGCCCTCAAAGCCCACCAGGCACAGGCATCTGCCACAGGGCATAGAGCAGCATCAGGGGGTGGGAATCGGAGCATTTTGGGGTGATCCCCCCAAAAATGCCAGCACAGGACCTTGGCAAAACGCACGCATGCATGCCAAGAGGCTCCGAGGAGCAGGGTTTGGTACCCCCCTGCCGAAAACCGGGCGCAGGGGAGGATGGCAGTGTGCAGCCCCACGCAGAGCATTCTGCAAGGATGCTGAGTTGCCACGACAACGGGCTGAGAGGCCACTCAGCACGGGGGGCGGGTACGACAGGCGGCTGTGCAGCCCACGTCCTCATCCCCAGCCTGCCGTCTATTTTCAGCCACTAATTGGGCCCTGGTTCCCGGAAAGGGCTGAAGCATTCGGGGTAGTGAGGGTTGTGCTAGGGCACAGCAGCACAGCAGCCTCGCAGGGAGCAGCAGTGACCCCAGGGCCGCATCCTGCCCCATCCCACACTGTCAGCCCTGCTACAGCAGCCAGATCCCAACCCCAAATCCCGCTGCCCTCTGCCTCCCCATACCTCCCATGGCAGCAGGACCCCCCTCTCCCCCCCTTCCCTCAGCCCAGGAGCCTGCAGGGCTGGGGGACACGGCAAAGCAGAGCCAGCACTCAGTCCTGCTGGTGCTGTGCTGGCAGGACACGCAGGCAGGGCTGCAGAGAGCAGGCAGCATGGGCCGGAGCTGCCGGGTGAATGCAATATCCCAGCTATGTGCCCCAGGGAGCAGACGGGAGGGGAGGGAAGCACCAGACTTTATCTCAGTGGGATGCTGGGGCTCCACACTGCTGCCCAAACACCCGTTTTTCATGTGTTCCCACCCAGCACTCACCTGAACCCGGCTCCTTCCCCCTCCTGGGGCTGGCAGGTCCCCCCGTTGGCACAGGGGTTGGAGGAGCAGCCACTGAGTGCCACCTCGCAGTCCCTGCCCTAGGGAAAGAGAGAGAGGTGGGAGTGAGAAGGGTGCCACAGCATCGTGTCCCACTCCCCCTGCCCTGTCCCACTCGGCAGGGCACTGCGGGGAGCAGGGAGGGGGGACGGTCCTGCAAGCAGCGAGCCCCGGGGGCACGACAGAGCCCCCGCGCTGCTCCCTTCCCCTCTGCAGGGATGGGTCCCCCCGCGGTGGTGCCAGGACCAGGGTACCTTGTAGCCGCTGGGGCAGGTGCAGCGGTAGAAGCCAAGGGGGTCATTGTGGCAGGTGCCCTGGTTCTGGCAGGGGCTGGAGAGGCAGGGGTTGCACTTGGCCTGGACACTCAGGGCGGGTGGGCCTGCGGGACGGGAGGCGCAGAGATGACCATCAGTGCAGAGAGCGATGGGGAGGTGTCTGTTTGTGGGCACTGACATGGGGGGCAGAGCCCCAGCCACGGCTGGGAGCAGAGCCTGCCCTGCCAAGGGGCTGTACACCAGGCAATGGGACAGCAACAAGTTTGCTCGGGCGCCAGGGACGTGCCATCAGCCAGGCAAGGGGACAGAAGCATCCCGGCCCCCTCCTCCACAAGGCAGCTCAACAGATGAAATGTTGGAGTCTCCCAGACTCACGGAGCATCGTTCTGCCAAGTGCGGGGCAGCAGGCAGCCCGGCTCCCTGCAGTGCCTGCCGCCCTGCCAGAGGACAGCGCAGATGGGCAGATGGATGGTGCAGCCTTCTCTCACCTTGGCACTCAAACTTCTTGGCGGGGGTGGTGAGCAGCAGCTTGCCTTCCATGTCAGGGGGCCCAGCACAGCGGGCGATGCCTGGCTCCTTGTACCCCGTCTTGACCCAGCTGGAGAGCCAGCGCAGGTTGCAGCTGCAGTACAGGGGGTTGGCCCCGATGGCTCTGCAGGGGGAGAAAAGGCAAAACTGCACCCGCTGCCCCGCAGAGGGAACTGGGCTCAGAGACCTTGGGACTGGACACAACTCCATCACTTGGCTGGGCTGCCACAGGATGGGGGGACACAGTGCTCCTCCATTTCTGGACCCACCAGAGGTGCTGCCCACGGTGGGAGGACTGGGGCACACAGCCCCACACCGCTGCCCAGTTCAACCACCCTGCTGCCAGCCCCACAGCCCACGTGGCGCCCCATGGCTCTGTGCTGGGGCTTTCCTCTGCTGCCCACACAGAAATCCTCGGGAGTCCCTCTCCAGCACTGGAACAAAGCTGCCTGGGCCCAGCGCAAACTGGGCAAAGCACCCTGAGGCTGCGCAGAAACAACAGGACCATCGCACAGGAGCTGCAGGGCCAGCCAGGGCTCTGCCGCACAAGCCTACAGGGCAGGGACATTGGAGTGGGCTGCTGGGGACAAGCAGCGGGTCATGGCCGGAGCTCGTGAGGACAGCACTGGGGGAGAGCAAGGAATTGCTCTGAGAGGAGGAGGGAAGGTTGCTCTGCTCCACAGCAGAGCAGGGCAGGGAGCAGCAGATGACATGGGAAGCTGAGGGGTTGGATGCTTCTTTGCATCCTCCTTCACTGCAAAGGCCAGCAGTGATGGAGGGCTGGTGAGACCGACACCGGTGACGAAGGAAGGAGACGGCAGCCCAGAAAGCGGGCGGTAGGGACGGCAGATCTGCTGGGGCTGACAAACCTGGTCCTAGAGCACCGACAGCGCCGGCTGGTGACACAGCTCAGCCCTGCGGGAGCCGGCAGCAGCAAAGACAGCACCGCACTCCGGCAAAGGAAATCGGTGAAGAGCCAGGGGAGACCAGACCGAGCAGTGCTGCTCCCGAAAAACACAGGGAGGCCAGGATTGGAAATCAAGATGCTCTCTGCAGGCTGGAGGAACAGCCTGAGAACCCCAGGATGCCAGGAGCAGGACTGGCCACTGGCAGGCAGGTGGGAATGGCTTAGCAGAGACAGGGAAGAGACTGAAAAGTTACCATGAGCAAAGCTGAACTCCTGCCCTGGGCAGTGGGTACAGGGCTGTGCTCCTGGGGTACAGGCTCCCTCAAAGATGGGTTGAAACACAGCCACTGGCAACAGGATGCTTGATGACAGACTGGGGAGGGCTGCTGCAGGGGAGCGCCCTGGCAGGAGGCTAACGACATGCTGGCATGGGTCAGAGCAGCCCCCGCCAACCCACGACTGTGCCAGCACCTTGCATTTCTTGACTTACATGTTAGGGGACCCTAGGGACCTGGCGGGGGGGGGACCCCACACCACCTCCAGCAAGGATCATAGGGCCACCCCAGCAGCATTGGGAGGCTCAGATGCACACCTGGACCTGGGGCTCAGCATGGGGAGGGCAGGCACGGCACAGCATGGCACTGCCCCACAAATGCTGTCCCAAGTACCAGCCCGGAGAAGAGGAGAGGAGGCAGCGCAGCCCCATGTTTTTTAAAGGTCTCCTGAGCCTGCGTCCAGCCCTGCGCCCTGCAGAGTGGGAGATACTCACAGGTGGGACAGGGAGGTGACGTCTGCGAAGATGCCCTCAGGGAGGCTGGAGATGTCATTGCCATGGAGAGACCTGCAGAGAACAGAAGGTCCTGCAATGCCCACGGCTCCAGGGTGTGCAGCAAGGACTGTGACCAGCTGGGCTGCCCCCACCCCACAGGTCCAGACATGGGTGGCAGAGGTGGACATGGGTGGACCCCACTACACTGTCACTGTTGCAAATGCACCATCTGCTCCGAGAGGCTGATGCATCTCCCCTTGCTCCTGCAGCCTGTACCCTGCCCGCCTGCACCCAGCTCCAAGCAGGCACAAGGGACACAGGCAGCAGCAGAGAAGGGACTGGGCAGGGCTGTAAGCAGGGCTGTGAGCAGGGCTACGGGCAGGTACTTACAGCAGCCGGAGGGAACGGAGGCCCTCGAAGGCCAGCGGAGGGATGCACTGCAGGGAGTTGTAGCTGAGGATCCTGCGGAAGGGAAGAAGGAGGCAACACAGCGCCGGGGGCACCACTGTGTGTGCTGCAAGAAGCCCACCCTGGGCTGCACACTCCCCCTTGCGTGAGCTCCAGCTCAAACCACAGCTTCACCCCGGTGGATGGGGGAGGCCCTGGTGTCCCCAGCACACCCCAGTCTTTGGGGTCCTCTAGGAACAGCCCCCGCAGCTCAGCTGGGCTGCAGCCCAGTGTGGCACCCCGCAGGGACTGCACTTACAGGGTGGTGAGCTGGCTCATGTTGGTGAAGGAGGAGTTGCTCAGGGAGCTGATCTTGTTGTTGCTCAGATCGCTGGAAAAGAGAAACCCCAGAGCGTGGAGCCAGCTGGGCCCTGTCCCCCCTCGCTGCTCCCCCTGCCTGCTCAGCTGCAGTGGGGTGTGAACAGCAGCACGCCACGGCCTCCAAGGGAGCAGCAGGGCTATCACACAGGCTGATGGCAGCAATGCCACTGTCCCCACTCTGCCCCATGCCCAGCGACAGCAGAGGCTGTCCGCACCCAGGGGCTGCGCATCACTGCCGGCCAGCTGCGTCCCGGTGCAGAGGGTGGACACAGAGGAATGTTGGGGGTCCCTGCATACTGCCAGGCCCCTCCTCAGGATGATGCACCACGGGGACAGCCTCTGTCCTCGCCCACAGGTCCCAGCAGTGGGACCGGCTGCCTGGGCTCCTGCTCCTGGCTACTTACACAAGCTGCAGATACTTGAAGGTGGAGAGCTGCCCTGGGACCTGAGTGAACTGGTTTCCATCCAGGTAGCTGCAAGGGAGAACAAAAGCACCTCGGGGTGGCTGAGAAACAGGAGGTCTCTCCCTCTGCCCTCCCATTTCTCCTGTGCACTCCCACAGACTTGGGGCTGCGAGGAGCATCTCTAGCATCACCTCCCTCCCAGCACCCAGGGCCCGTGGGGCTCTCGGGGGACCCCTGGGCTGGCAAGGGAGCCAGCGTGCAAGTGCCTTAGCACACCCGGGGGCTTTGCACGAGAGTCCCTGGGAGCAGCCTCCCAACAGCCTGCGTGTGCTAGCGCAGCCAGCCATGTGCTGCATTTACACATCTGATGTGAGCGTGGGCGGCTGTAACCATTCCCAAGGCATGTGTGAGAGAGAGCGGAGGATGCAGAGAGGAGGGGTGTGCGAGACAGCACAGGGGTGTGAGGGGGTGGTATACATATGTATGTGCACAACCAGTGCCTATACCCCCCCGCACACAGGACTTGCTGCCATCCCCCATCCCAGACGGGTGCAGAGCCCCTTTTGCAGCGATGGGCATCACAGTGCCTGCACATCCAGACCTGGCACGGCTGCTTGGGTACCTCCCTGAAACCCATGGTGATGGGTGGCTGACCCCAATCAAACCACATCCCGTTGTCCGCATGCTCGGAGCTGGGGCTACCAAGAGCATCCCCGCAGCTGTGGTGAGAGGTGACAGCAGAGAGGGGCCAGGGAGCTGGCAGAGGCAAGGCAAGGTGGCCCTGTCCCTGTCCCTGATGGCAGGCTGCTGGGGACCGCAGAGCCCTGGGCTCCACGGCTGCGTGGGGACTGCAGCTGCAGGGGGTGGCTGTCCCACACTGCCCCCTCTCAAGGGCCAAAGAGCAGGGACCCAGCTGCTGTGACAACACCCCTTGCACATCACCCTTGGTAGCCCTGAGTTGGCCGAGAGGCTCTTGCTGAGCCCCTTGCTGAGGCTGGGGCCAGACAGCGTCCCTTGGCTGGGTGGGGGTCCTGCTCCCACTACCGGGCCGGGGTGGGGGTGTGGGAGGGAGTATCTCTGCCCCTATTCCTGCAACCCCGCAGCAGAGACCTCCTACCCAAAGCTGCAAAGCTGGGGGGAGAGCCTGGGCACTCGCCCACCACTCACAGCTCCGTGACGTTCTTGGGGATCCCCTTGGGCAGGGCCTTGAGGTGCTTGTTGCTGCAGCGGACAACGGTGTCGAGGCAGGTGCACTCCTGGGGGCACTGGGGCCGGGGGATGCAGCTGGTCTCCTCCTGACCTGCACCGGGCAGAGAGCCACAAAGTCACCAGGGCCCAGCCCTCAGGCACCGTGTGAGGCTGGACTCAATGCCTTGTGCCCGCCTAGGACTGCTCCCCTCCCATGCCGACCGTCCCCTCGCCCTTAAAGCAGGGTGCTGCAGGCAGCAGCAAGCTATTGCCTGTGGGCAATAGCCTCAGTCCAGCTGAGAGTCTGCAGTGCAGAAATCGCTCCTGTGCCCAGAAACCGCCTACCCCACCGGGATGGATGCAACCAGCCAGGTCAAGGCTGCTCTGATTTTCACCATTTTCAAGCTAAAATGCAGTCCCAAGGACGGCAGAGAGGAGGGCTCAGAAGAAGGGGCTCAGGCCTGCAAATCCTCCTGAAATAACCTCCTTCACCCATCTCCCAGACGCAGGCTAGAGGGAGCAGTGCCTGTGCCAAGCAGCCGGAGGAGCCGGCATTGCTCCCCCTTGCCTGCTGCAGCGCTGGGCTCCTGCGGGAGAGGCGTCCCTGGGACGACCGTATGTTATCTCGCACTGTTAGGAAAGGCGCAGGATGCAACCCTTCAGTCTTTGACGTGGTGGAGGAGGGAAAGCAGAAGAAATGATGACTTGTTTGTAAATATTTTCCAGAGGGCTCAAAAGCTGTTCTAAATTAAAAAAATTTTTTAAAAAAGGCTTTTCTCTCAACACGCACACCCCGCCTGCTCCATCTGCCCAGCTCCAGCGCGTGTGCGGGGCTGGGAAGGGAAGGAGGGAAGGAGCAGGATGAATCCCGCTGTGCCTTGCCTACACATCTGCTCCTGCCAGCACCCAGGGCACAGCATTTGCCAGCACGGACCTGCCTACGTACAAGGGCCACGCGGTTCAGTGGGTGCAAATTCCTCTCCTGGCTTCAGAGCAGCTCGTGGGTATTTGAGTGCAGCCCGAAGGGCTGGGCACCAGGAGGGGAAACTTGTGCCTTGTTAGGAGAGGGCATTAAGGGGCTGAGGGACCCCCCAAGCTACCAGGTTGCCGCCGGGCACTGCCAAACATCCCAGGAGCAGGGGCAGTGCTGGGACAGGGAGCGCGGTGCCAGCGCGGGAGGAGCAGACTGGTCCCCCCTCACCCCCGGCGCCGCAGGGCCCGTGAGTTACCTTCCTCACACCTGAAGTCGGGGAAAGCCACGTCCTGGAGTGGGATCTGCCGGAGGAAGTCGGGGTTTTGGCACCGCGGGTTCCCCGTCACGATCTTCCTCTTGCGCAGCCAGTTCCCCAGCCAGGCCAGCTGGCAGTTGCAGTTGAAGGGGTTGGCGAGCAGGTTCCTGCACACGGGAGGGAGTGCGAGGGCATCACCTGAACAGCCGCTGGGCAAGGGCACCCCCTGCAGCCCCCCAACATGATTGGGGCAGCCTGGGAGCATCTTGGGGCCCCAAGACATACAGCGTGGAGAGGGACTGCAGCGTGTCAAAGGCGCCCGGCGCAATGGTGCTGATCTGGTTGTCATACAGGGAGAGCAGGCGGACGTTGCGCAGCCCCGTGAAGCTGTCGTTGTGGATGCAGCTGATGCGGTTGTTCCTCAGCATCCTGCAGAGGGAAGCGGATGAGGGCACTTAACGACCCAGGCAGGTGCTACAGGGGAAACCCACCTCAGCAGTGCCCAGGCTGTGCCCACCTCACTGCCAGGCAGCAGGATAAGCCTGAGCTGAGCAGCAAAAACCTGTCCCCCCAGCTCTGGATAGGGCCAGTGGATGGGTAAGGCACTCCTGAGCTGGCCCCGCAGTGACGCGGACAGCACCAGCCCGGGATCGCGGGCAGGGGAGCAAGGAGCAAGGATGTCCCCATCCCTGTGCCCACGGCGGAGGGGGGACTCACAGGGTCCTCAGCCCGTCTAGGCCCCTGAACATGCCACTCCGCACAGACTCCAGCTGGTTGACGGTGAGATGCAGCTCACTGACAGAGGATGCCCCCTCGAATGCCCCATCCTCGATCTCCGACACCTTGTTGTTGCTGAGGTTGCTGTGGAGAGGGGAAAGCAGGCTGGGATGGGGTGCTCTGCCCCGACCTCATCCTGAACCCTGCCTCCCCCAGGTCCCACTGAGCACCCTGTGATGCCCAGTCCCATGGGTGATCCTCGGGTTGGGACGTGCCCCCCCATTTCACACCCCAGGCTGCCCTGGCATCAGGACCCTATGTGCCTTCCCAGCCCCCAGACACTGCCGATGGGGCTGCGCCTGCCCGATACTCACATTTTCTTCAGATGCGGGAGTTTCTTGAAGATGCCGGTGGCCTCCAGGATGGAGATTTCATTGTTGTTCAGGCGCCTGGCATGGGTGGCAGGGAAAATTGCTCAGGAGATGGCTGCGAAGGGCCTGGCACAGACCAAACCCCGAGCCAAACCCCAGCGCCGGTGATGCTCTGGCTGCAGGAGAGAAAGCAGGGTGGGAGAGAGGAGGCTCTTACAGCTCTGCTGTGGACTGCGGGATGCGCTCTGGGATCTTGGTGAGCTTCAGGTTGGAGCACTCAACCACGCTGGATTCACAGCGGCACTTCGGGGGGCAGATCACATCGCTGTTGCACTCGCTGTTCAGCTGGTAATCCTCTGTCCCTGCACGCCGGCGAGGGCAGCACGGGCTCCCGTGAGCAGAGGCACGGGGGCTGCGCCTGCCCTCCCCTCCTCTGATCCTCCCACACCCTTAGCCAGGCTCCATCTCTTCCCCAGCTCCCCTCACCCCAACCACTGTGCACATATTACTCCTCTCTGTGCCCAAAGCAGCTTATCATCTGCAGGGTATTTGTCCTGGGTACATGGGGTGCTCTGCTGCCCACCACCCTCTCCCCTCCTGCAACCACAGCCAGACCCCGGGGACGCCTCCGTGCCCATCCGGATAACGGCACGATGGGAAACGCCGCAACATGTCCTGGTACCCAGCGCTTCTGTTACTGTGGCACCTAGGAACTCAGAAACCAGAAACGATGGGAAATGCAGCGTGGTCCTGCCGGGCCAGACCATGGGGCTCTGGCACAACCACCCCCGCAGGCAGCCTGGCCAAAAGGTTACCAGGCACACATGCATGTGGCTCCTCCTCTTACCTGGGATGAAATACTGCTCTTTGGCTGCAGAAAAAAAAGCACATCAGCACTCTGAGCACACGGACACCAGGCTGGGGCAGGGCTGAGGACAGCCGTGCTGCAGGGTGCCCATGACAGGGATGGGGACAGCTCTCACCCGAGCAGCGAAACTTCTTGCTCTTGATCTGGCCGATGCGCTTGTTGGCCAGGCGCCGGGGGCTGGCACAGCGGGCGCCGCTGGTCTCAATGGGGTTGGTGCGGAGGAAGTCTGCCAGCCACTTCAGGTTGCAGTCGCAGACGAAGGGGTTCTGGGCCAGGTGCCTGCACCGGGGAGAGCGGGTGACACACCGCCGGTGACAGCGGGTGACCACCAGCTCCAGCCCCGGCTACCCACTGAGATGGTTCCCCCCAGGCACCCGCCTGCCCAGGCATTGGAGCTGGCACAGGCACTCACAGGGTCTGGATGGCCCGCAGGGAGGTGAAGGTGCCCTTGGCCAGGCTCTGGATCTTGTTGTCATAGAGCGAGAGCAGCGAGAGGTTCTGCAAGTCCTGGAAGGCGTCTGCCCGCACACAGTTGATCTTGTTGGCATTGAGGAGCCTGGCAGGGAAGGAGGGAGGTGAGTCTGGGGACCCCCTTCACCGCACCATGGGTGCTGGGGACCTCAGCCCTGCTTCCTGGTGTCCCTGCAGAGCATCCCACCCAGCCACTGGTGTCTTACAGAAGCTGCAGGGCAAAAAGTCCCCCGAAGACGCCTTTGGGGAGGTCTGTGATCTTGTTGCCATACAGCACCCTGGGAGAGAAAGACTGGTGTGAGGGGGATGGGGGAGAGTGGTGCAGGGCATGGTTCAGGGGGCACAGCGTCCACCCCACACACCCCAGTGTGGGCACTTACAGGGAGTTCAGTGAGCGCAGCCCCTGGAAGGCGTCAGGAGCAATCTCCGAGATCTGGTTGTTGCTCAGGTCTCTGAAACCAAAAGGGAGAAGGTGGTCTGGTCCCCTCTTCTCTCACCCCATGCCCCCATCCTCCTGCTGTGTCCAGGGGACCACCCCCAGCCTCCTAGATACAGAGCTGGGGGTATCCAAGACCCCATCCCAGTGCTGCCATGTGGGGCAGCCATGTCATGGCAAGTGTCCCATGCCCATCGGAGTTGGGGGGCTGCGGGCTCATGGCAGTGGCCAGCAGGGTGAAGGGTGCTCGGGCTGCACACTTACATCCTCCGCAGCTTCTTGTAGGGGGAGAAGGCACCTGGGGGGATGGACTTGATGCCGTTGAGCTCCAGGCGTCTGCAAAGAGAAGGGGGAGAGATGAGGGCTGTAGGGCTGGCTGAGCCTCAGTACCCCATTGATAGGGCTGGGGGGCCGCAAGACCCCCAGGCTTGCAGTAAGTTACCCCACCAGAGTGGCACCATTCACCCCAGGGACAACTTGCAGCCTGTGGTCGGGGCTTTCTCCAGCAGGGAGGGGTGCCATGGGTGGGGGGACTGTGCTGGCTGGGGTGGGGGGAGCACCTCCTCCCCCCCAGCACCCTGCGTCTGGGGGCACCTGCTGCCTTCCATGTGCTTTGCATGCCGTCCCAGCGAGTGCTTTGCACCATAATTGGATTCCCCTAAGGAGATTATTTCTCTATTTACATTTTTAATGCAGCTAAATCCATGGCTAAATCTGGACAGCATGGGAGAAGGGCAAGGAAAGCCTGCCACCCCGCAGGGTGGCTGAGCCGTGGGGCTTGCCCCTGTGTCCCCACTGCCTTGAGCCACCGAGAGCCCAGCAGTGATGGTGTGGGGCTGTACTCACATCTCCGTCATGGTCTCGGGCAGGTTGGCAGGGATGGCCGTCAGCCCCTTGCCCCGACAGTCCACAATGCCATTGCTGCAAGTGCACATGGCTGGGCAGGAGCCAGAGGACAAGCTGCAGAGCTGGGCACGTGCCGGGTCCGTTTGTCCTGCCAGGGAAGCAGACAGCATGGGAATTGCAAAGAGTTGGGCCAGGCATGTGGGTGGCAGCACCCCGAGGAAGGGACCCTGGTGACAGCTCAGCATGCTGGGACAGCTCGTGGCACCCTTGAGTGGGTGCACAAGGTCTTGGTGTGCCCCAACCCCGTGCAAAAGGCATGCAGCTCCAAGGGCACAGACTGATGCGCCCTTTGTCACACTGATAGGGTGGTGTTGTCCCCATGTTGTCCCCGCACCAGGGACAGTGCTGACTTGAGCTGAGCCCATGGCGTGCATCCAGGCTCTGAGCTGGGGCACGTGGCAGAGAGTGGAGGTGGGCTGCATCGATGGGATGGGCTTTGTCCTCCCAACCCGTGTACCTGCCCTGGCACCCATTGCCTCCCCTGTTCCCCTCACCGGAGCAGCTGAACTCGTTCTTCTGGATCTCAGCCACGTTGAGGCCGCGGAGCTGGGCTGGAGCAGCGCACTGGGTGAAGAGCCCGATGGTGGGGCGCTGGCGCAGCCACTGTGAGAGCCAGGCCAGGTGGCAGTCGCAGAAGAGGTGGTTGGAGTGCAGGCGGCTGTGGGCAGACAGGGCAGTCAGCAGCCACAGGATGGCTCCCGGCCACCCCACTGCCCTCCAGCTGCCCCACCCTGGCTCATCCCAAAGGCTGGGGGCATACAGAGTGGGACACGGAGGAGCCCGACAGCATCTGTGCCAGTTGCTAAGGCCACCTTGCTTGGCAGTGCTTGGGGATGTTCTGCAGGGCTGTCCCCTCCATCCCCTCCCCACGGTGCTGTCCCAGCACTGCTGAGCTGCCTTGCCGGCACTGGCAGCAGAACTGGGGACATCCCACTCCAGTCCAGGGAGTCCCTCCCACCCCAGCACTCACAATGTCCGCAGCTTGGGCATGTGGTTGAAGCTGGACACGGGGATGGAAGTGATATTGTTGTTATTCAGGGTCCTGCAAAAAGGCAGAGGGGGGCAGGTCAGGGTGGCCAGGCCATAAATGGGAGCATGAGATGGTCCAGGTGGCACCAAACCCCCAGGAGCAACAACACCCACCCACCCCGGCACAGGGTGGATGGATGGAGAGGCGAGGGATGGGGACAGCCCAAACCCCCGGGCAGGTCTTGCTGCCCTTTCCAGGCTTTCCCCTCCATAGCCAGCTGCAGACAGGTGGACCCCCTGGGGCAGGATCAGGCCCTGGAGCACAGCTCTGCAGCAGTGGTACCAGACCCCTGCTCAGCCTCTCCTCAGGGCCAGGGAGAGATGGCACAATGAGGATGTCCCTGCAGCGCCTCAGTGAATGGGGAGCACCCAGGGAGACCCTCACCCCGCGTGGGGCTTGCAGGCTGGAGGCTCCAGCCGGCCCCTGGCCACTTACAGGACCTCCAGCCCCCGCAGGGCACGGAAAGCCCCATCCTCGATGCAGCTGATCTGGTTCTTGTCCAGTTGCCTGGAGGAGAAAGACAGAGGGAGCATTGCTGGGACAGCCCAGGCAGAGAGCAACCTGTGGCTCCAGATGCCTCCTGCCACCGGACCTGACCCCAAACTCCCTCGTGCCCGTCCCTGCAGGGACTCACAGGTTCTTGAGGTCGGTGGCCCCACGGAACGCCTTCCTGGGGATGGCCTGGATGAAGTTCTCGCTCAGGTCCCTGGAGAAGAAAGAGGCAGGAAGGAAAATGAGCGGTGCCTGCAAAGCATGATGCCCCGTGGGACAAGGACATCCACAGGCAGGGGCATGCCCCAGCACTCAGTGATCCCCCAGGGGCTCTGGGTAACTGTAGTTTGGCTTCATGTCCTTGGTTGCCCAGTGCCCTGCTGGCATTCCCGAGGCGAGTCTGGCTGCATCCATGGTGGCTGCAAGTGGCTGGGGCTCCCCGGACACTGCTGTCCCCGGCTCTGATAAGCAGAGCAGCAGGGCACAGCTCTGGGAAAACCCTCCGCACTTAAATATCCTCTGACTGCTATAATTACAGGTCCCTGCTGATTAACTGGTAATTACTTTTAGTGGCTCCAGCAGGCATTCCCATGGAGCCTGCCCCGCACTTTAGAGGGCACAAATAATCGGGTCATTAATTACTTCATCACTACACGGCACCGTCTGTGTAATCACCTGCTCTGCAATGCCGGTGTGTGCCAGGCCAGCACAGGCTTTGTGTTTCAGGGCTGGCAGCGGGTTGGAACCCCCACCATGCCTGGACTGTCTTTTAATGACCACGAAGGCCAAAAATCTCACTGTAAGTAGGGTCTGGGTGGACTGGCTCAGCTCACCCCATCCTTGGGGGAACCTGCCTATCATATCTGTGCCCCACGGCTCCCATGCAGCCATTCCCTCTCCCACCCCAAGGGCCACGAGCTCCTCCGAGCTCAGTAGGCGCCTGCATTGCCTGCCCTCAGTCCCATGCCAGCACAGCCCTGCTCCAGCCACCCATGGGGCAGGAGGCCAAGTCCCCAGCTCCCTCCTGGCACAGGGAAACTGAGGCATGACACGACACGGTATTTATCCTATGCAGCAAGTCCATGGGTGAGTGAGGAGCAAGACCAGGGCATCCTGTGCAGATTAAGCACCCCCCAGCATTACACAGGCCATGCAGACACACCCATCCCCGCGCCAAGAGGTGGTTTGGGGTGTCCCTGGATGCCAGCATGTCACACTTAGTGCTCACTTTCTCTGCTTCAACATAACAAAGCCTGCTCACTACTAATATCCCAGGGCAGTTGGGCTGGGTCAGGATGGAGGCAGAGCATCCACGGTCCTCCACGTGCCCTCATTTCCTCCAGAAAATGGGCTCAGCATGGCCCACAAGCTGCTTGCAAAAGACCTGGAGGTCTCCAAACTGGGACTTCACCCCAGCCGAAAGCTTCACTGCCACAATGGGGAAATGTTCCCAGAGGGAAGCACAAGCATCACTTGCGCAGAGGCATGAGAAGGAAAACCCAAGGACAGCGGGCTTGCCCAGCCCTCCGTTGGGATGCCCAGCCACCAAGGAGCTGCCATACGGTGCCAGAGCAATTCACAGGCCCCTGCCCCCCCTGCACACAAAGTGCACACAAAGCGTGCAGGGGGGGCAGGGGCCGGTGCATCGCTCCGGGTCGCTCCTGGGGAACCAAACCCGGCTGGCAAAGCACCATGGCTGGGGCAGAGGAGGAAGGGAGATGCGGCCCCTGGAAGGGTGCAGGCTCTCGGGGAGGGTAAAGCCCAGCTCCCCTGCGAGCAGCCGGGCGCGCAGCAAGCGCAGTTTCACCGCCACCCGCGCGGCGGCACTGCCAGGCTGCCCGGCCCGGGCTGCCTGCACTGCCTGCTCTGCCTGCCCTGCCTAAGCTGCCTGCCCTGCCTGCGCTGCCTGCTCTGCCTGCTCCGCCCGGCCCCGCCCAGGCTGCTCCAGCCCTTCCCAGGGCTGGGGGCCGAGCCCCCCCACCCCCGAAAGGGATCGGGGTCGCCTCGCACTCTCCAAAGGAGAAGGACCCGACACCTGCAGCAACCCCCGACACCCCAGCACCCCTTCGGATGCAAACGCCCCCTTCCCCATGCTCTGCTGGGGACGCGATGAGCCCGGGGACCCCCCAGAGTTGCACTGACCTTTCAGAAAAATGCAGCATCGCCCCAAATCCCCTTTTCCCTTTTGGCTCCTAGAAGAAGGAATCCCCTAGAAAACCCTCCGGAAATCCCCAGACAATGTTCACTGCTCTTCCTAGCAATGCATTCAATGCATCGCGCTCTCTCTTGGCAGCTGCCTGTCCTCCAACATTAAACCGGTCGCAGCGGGGCCAAGCATGGGAACACCCACCACGCTTCAGTGCTCCGCACCCCTCTCCCAGCTCCTGTGCCTGCCTGCCTGGGCAGCCCCTGCCTGCAGCATGTTTGGTTCCCCCATGGAAACCTTGTTCGCATTTCTCTGCTTGCAGCACATGGGAGTCCCAGCGTGCCCGGGGAGTAAACCCAGGCGTCTGTCTGCAAGCTGCTCACTTACAGCTCGCAAGGGAAATGCTGCTAGAAGGTTGCAACTGACTTTGCGAGGCTTCTCCCCTTCACAGCTTTTTGTGACAGTCACCGATGAAGTGCTGCCATCGGGGGTACCGAAGCCAAGAGGGACAGACGCTGGATGCAAGGGTTTCAGCAAGGCCTCAGCATCGGGCTTACATTGCCGGCACGGTTACACAGCTGACGACACCAGGACAAACACATGCTTTGCCTGCAGGATCCTCGGGCCCCGGCATTGGAACAAGGCATGGCTCCTTCCCTCCTGGTGTTTCATAGCTCCCAGCTATGTTTGCTTTACACTTTGATGCCGAAGAAACAGCAGATGGCACGGCTTCTCCTCGCTCCGCCGCACGGCTTGCGGCACCCTCAGTGGCTGCGCCGGTGCCACCTTGCACCCCGCCAAATACAAGCGTGTCGCTGCCATCGCATGTGGCGTGGCAGCTTGCAGCAGTGACCACAAGCACTGACAGGTCTGACAGCCCTGCTGGGGACCAGCCGGCAGACAGGCATGGACAGAGGAAGGGGGAAGAAAGCAGCTCCTGCCCTGTTGTCACAGCAGCCCTTTCTGTCTTTTCTGGTTTCACTTCCAGCCATTTTCCTAAAGCTCCAAGTTTAAGAGTTCATGGTTATTGAAACCAGGGGATGCCCAAGCAGCCAGCCCATCCACAGTGCCACCGTCCTCCCATCCCTGCACCACAGGGACCACACAGCTGGTGTTTCTCCCCACACAGCACAGGGTGCAGAGGGCTCCGGTAGTCCCAGGGGTTCAAAGGGTGAAGGATAAGGGGTGAGCAGGTGATGGGGGACACACAGCCTCTGACCTGCAAGTGCCAGAGGACAGAGCCAGACATCTGCACTGAGACAGACCCTGTAGCACACATGCATGCCAGAACGGGAAGATCTCAGCAGCCTGTCTGCAAAGCAGGACCCCCACTTGCCCCCCAGGAACCCACTGCACTTCCACTCCCTCCTGGCCCAGCCCCATCCCAGACCGCTTCTGTCCCCAGGCTCACCTCCCACGGGGGTTTCTGACCCAGCAGATGCTTGTTAATTATGAGCAGCCAGCTCCAGCCCACAGCTGTACAATGGGGAGAAAGCAGGCACCCACTTTCCTTCTAAACGTCCCCCGAAAGCCTTATGGCCAGGCTATATCCACACAATTCCCCCCCGGGTGGGGCAGCGTGGGGGATAGTGGTGGTCAAGGATTGAGATTTTGGAGACTTCCCTGCTCAGATCTTATACCCCGCTGCCCTGCCCCACTCCATGCACGATGGCTGTCAGTGCAATATCTGTGGCGGATCTGGAGGTGCCCCCGGCACTGGCTCTCCTGGCAGCCAGCATCCCCTGCCCCGCCGCCGCCGGTCCCCGGGGAGCCTTGGCAAGGAGCCAGGCGCAGGGCTGCCACGGCTCCCTCGGGGCTGGCAGGGGCTCGGCGGCGGGAGCCAACCCCCCAGCGTGCCGCCCTGCCCGGCACTTAGCGGGGCACCCGAGCAAAACTGTTCAACATCGCTTCCCAGTGGGGAGCCCACTCAGGCAAACAAACCTCGGCAGCCTTAATCTCCCCAGCGAGAGCCCGGCGGGCCGGAGGGCGGGTGGGAGGGAGGGGGCCGCAGCGGGACTGCAGCGGCCAGGCAGGAAGGCCGGGGCTATTACCACGCTCTCATTCTTTCGGCTAATCCTGACTTCACACTTTAACCTGATTGAGCCTTGTTTGGCGAGCCGGCTCCTCGCACGCCGTGTGAGGGGATTAGGGCCGGACGCAGCGGGGAGGTAATTGCTTCCCAGCGGCGCTGGCCCCACGTCCTCCGAGCCCCCCGCCGCCTGCCAAGAGCGCTGGGGCAGCCTGGCAGCCCTCCGGCACGGCGCTCCGCTCGCCAGGCAGCCCGGCTTGGCAGCGTCCACCGGGGCTGGCTTTGCCGGCGGTGCAGAGGTCCATCTCACCCGGCGCCGGCAGCCAGCGGGGCACCTCCGTCCCGGCGAAAGTCGCAGCAGCCCGTGTTGAGCCCCAGCCATGCCGGCGAGGTCTGCGGAGACATGCCGCGGCAGGCGAGCGGCTTCCCATCCTGGCAGCGCCCACATGGCCAGGACCGGCTGCCGGCTCCAGGCGGGTGAAGCGCAGGGGGTTGCTCTCCTCTTTAACTTGTTTCCTCCCCAGCTTCCACGCTAGCATCCGGTGGTCTCCCTGACTCTCTCCTGCTCACTGGGGCAGATCAAAGGCATTAACCTTTCAGCTGCTGCCAGGCTGCTGCTCCCACGATGAAAATGCAGGACAGGTCCCTCCTCACGGGCCGGGCGCTTCCCCCAGCAGCTCTGCTCCACCGGCGGCACTGGGACGAGCCACTGCAGGCACCAGCTTGGCCACAGCAACCGTCCACCAAGTCTCGAGCAGACAAGGCAGCTGCCCTCGCAACCAAAGCTACACAGCCCTGGGCAGCACCAGCTTTTTGGGCTGGGATAGGTGCTCCTCAGATCCCAGCCTCGCCTCGCTGGCACTGTGCTGGAGGAGGCTATGCCAGGGTGCAGCCGGCATTTTCCCAAGCCAAAGGGCCTGCCAGGGACTAACCAGCAAGGACCGTGGCACCAGCAGCTGTTAAGCAGCCCGGTGTCCCTCGGGTCACTCCACACATGCTGTTTGTCCCAGCACAGCCTGTCCAGGGCAGAGGGACGGGCAGAGCCGGGGCTGCCCCGCCAGCACAGCTGTTCACACCACCACCTCCACCGCCTGACAGGTGACAAGGGCAAGCGTGAAGGGACAGAAAGACTCCTGCATTATGCGAGATCAATAAGACTAATCAGCGCTCACATTAGTGGCCGACAGCCCAGAGTCCCCCTGGGGGTTTTGCACTCCCGTTTCTTACTGCAGGGGAGGAGTGGCTGCACCCACTGCTTGTGCTGGCATCGGCACCCACAGCCCCATGCTGGGGGAAACAAGTGTCACCCACGTGTCCCAACCACAAGATCGATTCAAGGTGATGGACACCTCGGTGACAAGTGGCGTTCCTCAGGGGTCAGTATTGGGACTGGCGCTGTTTAATACCTTTGTCAGCAACATGGACAGTGGGATTTAGTGCACCCTCAGCAAGTTTGCCAACGACTCCGAGCTGTGTGGTGCAGTTGATGTGCTGGAGGGAAGGGATGCCATCCAGAGGGACCTTGACAGGCTTGAGAGGTGGGTCCGTGCAAACCTCATGAAGTTCAACAAGGCCAAGGGCAAGGTCCTGCACAATACAGGCTGGGCGATGAGTGGATTGAGAGCAGCCCTGCAGAGAAGGACTTGGGGGTGTTGGTTGACGAGAAGCTCAACGTGACCTGGCAATGTGTGCTTGCAGCCCAGAAAGCCAACTGTATCCTGGGCTGCATCAAGAGAAGCGTGACCAGCAGGTCGAGGGAGGCGATTCTCCCCCTCCACCCTACTCTCGTGAGACCCCACCTGGAGTACTGTATCCAGCTCTGGGGCCCCCAGCATAAGGCGGCCATGGACCTGTTGGAGCGAGTCCAGAGGAGGGCCACGAAGATGATCAGAGGGCTGGAGCCCCTCTCCTATGAAGACAGGCTGAGAGAGTTGGGGTTGTTCAGCCTGGAGAAGGCTCCCAGGAGACCTTATAGCAGCCTTCCAGTACCTAAAGGGGGGCTACAGGAAAGATGGGGAGGGACTTTTTATCAGGGAGTGTAGTGATAGGACAAGGGGTAATGGTTTTAAACTGAAAGAGGGCAGATTTAGATTAGAGGTAAGGAAGACGTTCTTCAGTGTGAGGGTGGTGAGGCACTGGAACAGGATGCCCAGAGAGGTTGTGGATGCCCCATTTGTGGAAGTGTTCAAGGCCAGGTTGGATGGGGCTCTGAGCAACCTGGTCTAGTGGAAGGTGTCCCTGCCCATGGCAGGGGGGGTGGAACTAGATGATCTTTAAGGTCCCTTCCAACCCAAACTATTCTATGATTCTGAGAGTCCCCAGTGCTGCAAGGACCCAGTGCCCAAGGAGGGGTGTCCCAGAGGCGAGCTGCTTGCCAGAGGTTGGGAGCAGCTGCCCCGCTGCTGCATTAGCAGGGTGCCGGGGTAACGAAGCAGGGTTTTGTCCACCGTGTCACCTGCCCTGGTCCCCAGCGCCGGCATGAGCAGGGCCCTGCAGCCCCATCTCAGGTTCAGGCTCCCATGGCGTGCCCCCAGCATTACATCAGGCTGTTTGATTTTTAATGGACTCCGCTGGCCCAGCTGCTGGCACAGCTCCATCCTGACAGACCTCCCACCCCCTCCACCCCTGCCTCACTCCGCTATCCCCAAGGTCATGGGGAGCCTGCACGCTGCCTGCTGCTGCCTGCGACCCTGGCCCCTGGGGCTGATGGTGTTTGCGCAGGTCAAGGTGGGATGGCAGAGCCCGATGCGTGGGTGCAAACAAGCCAGGGTGCAGCATGGTGGGCTCAGCGTGAGCCCCTGCCACTCAGGAAATGGCACCTTGGCAGGGGCCAGAAAGGGTAATGGGAGGGGATGGGACAGGGTCCAAAGCAGCGTGGCAAGGGGAAAAGGGAACATTATTCGCTGCTTTTCACAACACCAGAACAAGGGATGTCCGGCAAAATCACGAAGGTAGGCTTAAAATCACAGGTAAGAGTGAGTCCTCCAAATTAGGCATTGTTAGTCTGCGGGACTCCCAGCCACAACCAGCTCAAAAGGGGAATGAACAGAAAAAAAGTGCAGAGATGCACCTGCAATGCCATGCTGCGGCAAGGAACACATGCAGGTGGATGCTCAGGAGCTGGCTTCTGCTGCCAGGAGACCAGCTGGGCACACCACTGGAAGCCACCACACTGCCCGGTGCAGGCACTGCCAGGCACGGCCGATAGCTCAGCCGCCATTCAGCTGGCAGGGACTGTCACCCAGCAGGAGTCACTTCTCCTGTCAGCCTGTTTTAGTGGGAGGTGGAGATGTACAACCCTTCTGCTCCCCAGAGCAGCGTGGGGGACGTCAGCTTGGGGTCAGCCCAATGCTGGCACACCGCACCCAGCCAGGACAAGGTGCCAGGGTCCCTGCTCCAGTCTCTGCCTGCCACTCTTGTCCCTGCCTCTCCTAGGCAGGGGGGGACGACAGCGAGTCGGGGAGGGGGGGCTGCTCCTGCGGTGGTTCAAGGGGGAACAGCTGGTTGCTGTGAGGAGCATCCCAGGCTGGGCGGCACGGCACAGCCCTCCCCGCTGGCAGCCGGAGCGAGCGCTTCATCAGGCAGCCCCAGCCGCCAACAATTACGTGCTGAGTAAATCGATGGGATATAATTGGACTATTAAGATCTCATTATCCTCCTGGCTCCGGGTGCTGCAGCCTGCAGCGTGCTGGGGGAGACTGCAACCTGCAGCCACAGAAACTGCCTCCCGACCCAGACAGCCTTGATGAGTACTGGGGACGGGGTGCGCGGAGCAGGGACAGCACAGCCAGAGGGGACAAGGATGGTGGCAGCAACCTGTATTGAGCACAGGAGACATCTCTGTGGCACAGCGAAGCGCTGTGCAAAGGCAGGGAGGTGACCCTATAGGGGCCCTAGAGATGAGGAGGTCCAGGCACCCTTCTTCTAGCCACCACAGCAGCCTGAAAGCCACTGCTGGCCTCTCTTGCCCTGTGCAGGGCTCATTGCTCCTGGGTGGCATGGGGAGTTTGGCCTCTATATGCACTTTCATACGTGCTTCTCCCCCAGCCCCGCTGGAAAGAGGGGCTCATGTCCCCACCTGCGAGTTGCAGGGTCTCCATGCTCCAGCGCTGGGGGTCCCCTCCCCTTTGCAAGGGCCATGTACCCGTCATGTCCATCACCTGCTCACCCATCACTCGTGGGGGAATGATGCGATTCCTGGCCATGGGATGCTCCTCCTGAAGGGACCAGAGTCCTCAGCACCTCTTGTCAGGCAGGATGACACACCAGGTCACATCCACCGAGGTCCAAGCAACGATAAATAATCAATTCCCTTAGGAGAGCTGCCCCCATCCCCACCTGAGTGTTTTCTGCAGTAATATTTCTTGTTATCTCAGCACCAGCAAAAGCAATGGATCAGAGCTCATCCTTGCCAGGCCCCTATGTATAAGCACAAAACAATCCTTTGCTGGAGCAAGGCAACACACTGCTAGACATCATGATGTCGTCCTGAGCGTCTCAGACCACAGACCTCAGCCACACGAGCTCGATCAACAAATTCTACCTGTCCACCATGTACACACAGCAAAGAGTAAAGGTGAACGCTGCCAGACTGGGGAGTGATGCTTCACACAGCTCCCCTGCCAGGAAAGCCTTACCAAAGCACCACAATGACCCTAGGCTCCGGCCCCAGCCCCTTCCCTCCCAGGAGATGCAGATGCTTCCCAAAACATTAAAGCTGGAGGGGTTTGTTGCTTGGACAGCCGAGCAGAGCATGCGTAAAATGCAACATATGCTCATGGCAACAGTTAGCAAGAAGAGTCCCAGCCCCAGCGCGGTGCTGCTGATTTCGCAAAACATTTCAGGGCATACATAAATCTCAGCAGCTTCAAAGGGATGCTGCTGACCCGTGCCATGACCTGGGTCGCTGTCCTTAGCAGAGCCGAGCGACTGACACCAGGTGGTATCACCCGGTGGTGCCTTCACAGTGCCAGCGTATGCCACAGGGCTGCACCTGGGGTGCCAAGGCACATGGGTGCATGTACTGCAGGTGACACCAGCAGCCCTGTGTTTGGGCACAGGGGAAGTCAGGGACTTGCAACATCTGTTGCAAGTGGGATGATCTGCACGGGGAAGGCATTTTCAGGAGCCGGACCTTGCCGAGCAGCTCCCTGCACAGGGCAGCACTTGTGCGGTGGCTCCGGTCCAGCTCCGGCAAGGAGCGGCTCCTGCGTGGGCTGCGCTGCAAAGCCAGAGCTGCGGGACTCAGCCTCCATGGGAAGGGGGATGCTATGGGAACAAGGGGAGCTGGCCAAGGAAAAGAGGGGAGGGTGGGAGGGAGGGGGAATAAAGCATCTGCCACCCACCCTGGAGCCTCTTCAGAGCTTGAAACCAGTTAAAAGCAGCAGCTTTAATGGAAACACAAGTGAAATAACAAGCTGCAAACCCTGCGTGCCTGTCACCGCCCCCTCCCCACACTGTCCCTTTGTTCCTGCAACCTTGTTATCTGCGGGAAGGGGAGCCAACGCGAGGCTAAGGCATTGCCACCAGCTCCCCGGCATCCCAAAGTGCCTCGAGAGAGCCACAGCACTCGCTGCGCCCAGTGCCCCTTGGTCCGACAGAGGCCAGGCTGGGCAGGGGGGTGCCCTACAGCACAAACCCCGGAGCAGCCAACCTGCCGCTGTCTGCAAAGGGACCTGCTGTGTGGCTGACGCGTCTCCCAAGGCTCCCACTGACCGCTGGCTGAGGGCTCATCCCCTCCAGTAAGTGAGCTCCGGTCCAGCTCATCCCCTCTAGCTGGACACCGTGTGTTAAAACCAGACCTGCCCGGCTCGCAGCCTCCATGTCCCACTGCCACCAGGAGCTGAGGCACCCAGCTGCACCCAGCCGGTGGCCCCATTGCTGCACGGCCTCCTGTTTCTCTCCATCCCTGCTTTTCACCACCTCCAAGTCCCCTCTGCCCTGGTGTTCAGCAGCTTGTTCTCCTCCCTCCTTTCATGTTTTTGCTTCTGTCTCACCCTCTAGTAGTGGGAAATCCCTGCAAAACCCTCCACCAAAGCATGTTTTCTTTCCAGCTCCCACGCTACCCTCCAGCCTGCACACCTATCTGCTTCACATTTCCATTGCCCGGCTCATTTCCAGCACGTTCCTGACGCACTGCAAATCAAAGGCACGGAGCCATTCCTTTCCCCAGGGCTGCACAGCCCTGACAGCCTCCCCCTGAACCCACCCTCGGCTCACCACCCCACTGCTCTCCTGTTGCAGAAGGAAATCACTGCCCATGGCAGAGCATCATCCCAGTGCTCACAGACCCAGCACGTCCTGGGGCACCCAGCAAATCAGGGTACCGCAGCCCAGCAGCTCCAGAGCTTGAGGCAGAGCAAGCCGGGGGTAGCGGTGGGGATCTGCTGGACCCCACGTGGGTCTACCTCTGGCAGACGGCAGAGTGCCACACCGAGACTCTCCCGCACAGCGCCGTGATGGTTAGGACAAGGTCAATCCCCCCTCACCCCACCGTGACCCCATGCACAGAGGGCCCTGCTGGGTGATGGTGCTGTGCCATGCTGGGAGAGGTGCCAGGCTCCAGCCCCATGCGCCAGGAAGCCTTGCACCCTCCAGCACGCAGCGTGTGCTCCCTGCCCGGCAGCTCGCACCGGAGAAGACACCCCGAACTCCAATGCAGCAACACTCATCCAAGGTGTAAATGAAAAAGCAAATAGCTCTTCTGGCAAGCCAGCCCCAAGCCCTGTGGGGAGCTGGCTGTGGCTCTCGTTAGCAGGCTCATCCCCTGGGTTTGCGGCACTGCTGAGCTCAGAGCTAATTGACTACCAGGCTCTGAGGCTTTTAATTGCTAATAAGTGTGAAGCCAGCCTTGCCGGCCCTCCTGGATTCCTCCGAGGTGTGAATGAGGCTGAGCCAAGCTGAGAATTGCGTCCCGGCTGTCCCAGATCTGGCGCAGGCTGGTGAGCCAAGGAGCGATGCTGCCGATCTGTGATGCTGCTCCTCAGCTTTGCAGGTCCTGGGATAGCAACACTAAACTCTGGTCCCAGCTTTGGGAAGGGCTAAAGCAAACTCCCTCTGGCCTGGAGGATGCTCTGAAACCAATGCTGAACCTTGCAAGACCCAGCTGGAGTTACTTGGCAAGATGCCCTGGCATGACCAAGGGTCCTTCAGGCTCCTCACACTCAGCCCTAGCACTAAGATGGGCAAAACTCTTGCCCCAGCAGTGGCTGCATGTCATAGCCTGGCTTCCTGAAAGCACCTGGGAGTGACCACAGAGCCGGCGGTGGGATGCAAGGTGGGAGATGCAGCGTGGGGTGAAAAGCATCACCTGCCACTGGGCAGCCAGGATAGAGCCAGCAGGACATCTCAAATCCAGCCCAGCAGCTGCAAAAAGAGATGTGATTTTACACAGGGCTGGGAGGAAACAGCCCTGATAGGAGAAGGGTCCAACGGAAAAGGAGGGCGGAAAATGGGGCAGAGCGAGTGCGAGGCTGCGAGAGCACCCCAGCACAGGAACCAAGCGCAGGGGTGCACAGCAGGGAAAACCCAACAGGCAGATAAAAAGACTCCATCCCGTGTGGCACACATCAAAGCCAGGATAAAAACTGCTGGCAGGGCAGCAAAGCCCTGCCACAAGGCTAGGCTTAAGTTGGAGCTGCCCTTGCCCCACTAACGTCGCTCCCGAGCAGGTTTGGGCGAGCAGCACCCAGTCATGGCCACGCCACAGGGGACAGGGAGCTTCACCCCAGCGCACAGGGCTTCCCTCCACAGAGCAGCTCTTTGAAGAGCCCCCGGCACAAAACCACACCGCGAGTCCGAGAAAGCCTCTGCCTACAGGCAGTTCGTACAGCTGCAGCCCCCCCGGTCACAAAATACTGCTGCCCACAGACCTCGCCTGTGCTGGGGATCAACAGCTCCTCCTTGTTTTGGGGAGGCAGAAATGAGTTGCCGGAGGCACATCTGGGTGCTCCTTCTGCCTTTCCCCGATCCACATATGCACAGAGCCTTGGAGGAGCAGTGTGCCCAGCAGCAGTGCCCAACCGCAAGGCACAGACCAGGGAGCCCCAGCCCTGAGCCCGCACAGACCTTCAGCCTCCATATTAAAGCTCAAGTGATGGAGAAGCCCCACATCCCTCTGCAAGCTGCCCGAAGGTTAATTATCTTTGAGGTTAACGGTGCACCTCCTGTCTCTGCTCCAAGCACATCTCACTTCAGGTGGGGACACTGGCTCTGTGACCCCAAGAGCCTGCGGCTGACTCTGCCCTGCAGACGTGCCTGAATAGCTGGGGGCTGTGTTACCTGTGTGTCCACATCTCCTGCTACATACAGCCCGACTGAGCTGGGAAGGGGAGGCTGCGCGTTTCCCAGGAGGTAGCTACAGTCACAGGTGTTTTCACAAAGGTTGAGCATCTCACCGCCATCACGCATGCTATGCCAGAGCACACAGCTCCTGGGGATCCCTAAGAAAAAACACGCATGCCAGAAGCAGCTCACCTCCACGCCCCTCTCCCATGCTACACTCCTCCATTTAAAACCTGGCTCAAGCCCAGCTGGGATTGCAGTGGGGATTCCTGCTAAGGGGAGAGCCAGGGTGTGTCCAGGGAGAGGGGACGGGACCCTGAGCCCCATCTGGCTCGGGGGGTCACTCGTCCCAGCTTCAAGGGAGCTGCTGGCTGGGGCTGGATCTGCCAATGTTGCAGCCAGCCTCCAGCACGGCTGCTCAGGTGGCCCGGCGCTGCTCGGCACAGCTGTGGCTCGTGCTCTAGGACCCAGGGAGAAGAGCTGCCGAGGCTGATTACCCCTGCCAGAGCAGGCCTGGCGGGTTTATTTTTAACAGTTCTGATTGAAGCTGGTTTCCTGCTGACATTTACACTCCTTCATCATTATCGGCTCCCTGGCTTCCAACTGCCAAGATTAAAGGGGGGATGAAATTTCCCGAACAGTGGGGTCCTGGCTGCAAACCCCACAGAGGGGGAGAGACCCACGCAGGCACAGATGAACAGATATCAGTCTCCTTGGAGGGAGGTGGGTGGCCGGGGAGCCCTGTCTCACAGCAGGGGCATCGCGGGCTGGTACCCACTGTGGGATGCAGCAGGAACCATCTCAGGGCAGCCTGCAGAGAGATGCGTGCCATCCATCGCTGGCACATATGCAAGGACATGGCAGCACGGCCAGGCTACAGGTGCAACTTTGGGTGCTGGTGTGCCCAGAGAAACCCCTGCTTCTGGGAGTGCCCCAACCATGACCAGCTCCAAGCATTGGTAGCCCAAGCCACGGCTGCTGGCCTGGGCCAGCAGAAGAGCAAGCAGCCAACCCCTGGTTGCATGCATGTGCCCATGCCAGCGCTCCTGAGCTCCCAGTGGTGGGCGCAGGGCAGGGCTTGGACCCCCAGCGTGGTCCTCTGCAATGGGAGAGGCGAGCAGGGGCTGCGCAGCACAGCCTGACCCTCGTCCTCCTTCCCATGCTGCCATAAAACCTTATTTTCAAGGCAGGCAATGCAATGCAGAGCCAGTAGCAGGGCTCTCAGCATAGCCAGAGCTAGGTGCTCAGATCTGAAAACCTGTTTTTTTCCCTAAGAAACAGTCAAATTCCAACACGTGCAGGCTAAAAATACATGCCAGTCTGCCAGGGACTCTGCCCACTCTTACATCTCTTGGATGATTCATATTTTGTCAGATCCCAGCTCAGCTTCAAGATTAAAAATACCAGGTTTGGGAGACAAGCACATCATGGGCCCAAGGTGTCAGAGCCCCGCACGAGGTGGCCGGAGACCTCACCATGGTGGGAGATGTCCTGCTCCAGCCAGGACTGTGGGCTGGGCATGGTCCCTGCCATGGGGAACGGCTGTCCCTCACCCTACGGAGGAAAGCCTGGCAGCAGCCCTGGGTGGGTACACACCGCTCCGAGGCCAGACAACTGGTATCGACCCCCTGCATCCCAGAGCAGCTCCAAAATGGGGC
The DNA here is from genome assembly GCF_026419915.1 of Harpia harpyja. Classification (NCBI taxonomy): domain Eukaryota; kingdom Metazoa; phylum Chordata; class Aves; order Accipitriformes; family Accipitridae; genus Harpia; species Harpia harpyja. Next base: position 30,664,734 of record NC_068949.1, on the reverse strand, counting down.
GGATGCATGCATGGGAGCTTGCCTTCAGCTTTTACCTAACTTAATTACCTTCCTGGGTATGAAATCGCCAATAACTAATTAGACAGCCTTGTTCCCACCTACCACACTAAAAGCTGCCTCCTAATTAAATATTATAGGGATTTAAAAGCATTTCTGACAACATATTAGATATATAAAATACTGCAAATTAGTCAGGCCCCCCACTGAAATCCTGCCCAGGAACAAGGCAGGGTCCTCCTGGCTGGGCAGGAACCCGGGACATCTTTTCAAGTAAATTGGGAGAAGGGCCTATTCTTCTGGCAAAGAGGGTTTTTTCCTGAGGGTTGGAGATTCCCGGAGCACAAAGGAGGCAGCCCAGAAACGCCTCTGCCGGTCCCACCGCCCCCACGAGCCACCACAAGCGCGGCAGCAAAGGCGCTTGGGATGTAAGAGGGCTCCCAGTTAGTTAAGTAAACATTAATGCAAATTGTCAGCGAGCCTGGAGATGAGATCCCAGGCACAGCCGCTCGGAGAGGAGCAGGCGCTTTCTCATATTATCAGCCCATCCACCCACCAAGGGGGGAGAAGAAGCAGGGAGCTGCTCGGCGCCAGAAGAAAGGAGCTCCAAGAGCCAATTTCCATCCAACTGCAGCGCATTTGATGTCTTGTGGAGTCGAGTTCACACATGCCGTCTCGCCTCTGCCTCGCATGGGGAAGGGGCCAGATCCTCCCTGCACACACGCAGCCCCAGCTCCAGCTGAGCACGCGAGCATCCCACAGCACCCTGGGATCCAGTGCGGGATGAGTGGTCCCCATTGCATCCCTCTAGCCAGAAAGCAGCTGGAGAGAAAAGGGCTTGGGTTTGGTCCCGTCCTCACATGTCGGCTCTGAACAAGGCCAAAGTATGGCTGCCTTGCTTTGCCCCCTGCACAGAACACGTCTGTGCCTCCACCCTCAATGCCTGCTTGGTGTGAGCCAAATTCAGCGCTGAGACGGACTGCAGCATCCCTTACCGTAACCTGCAGGCAGGAGCCCAGCCCAATGCAGCTTGTAGCTGCTCCACTGCCAGGCTCTTCCCCTAAAAGCAAGGCAGAGAGCAGGCGGTTTGCAAAGGAAAAGGCTGCGAGCGAAGGCAGGGAACAACACCGGGTAATTGCCTGCAAACTTAACTCGGCTTGCAAGTGGGAGCTGCAGCGCTGGGCTTTGAACCAGACTGTTTCATGTGCCTGGTGCTCCTGCCGCTCTCCTTGCCTCCCATCAGACACTGGAGAGGGGATGAGGACAGAAGGAGCGTTTGAAATTCACACTTCAAAGTTGATATCCCAGTGGCCTGGCCTGTATTTGCAGCACAACTGAAGGCAAGTCGGGGAGCAGGAGACGCTGTTGGTGCTCCCACAGCCTTTAGTGCTGGGATCAATCACCCGCTCGGGGATGCTCTGCCGCAGCGGGAGTGAGGAGCCACACTCGCCCCTTCCTCACTACAGCTCCCGTGCTGCAGCTTGTACGCGGTGGTAACGCTGCCTGATGCTGGAGCACCCTCGGACCAGGGGCTCTCCGCACACTGCTGCACTGCCTGGAAGCATCTCCCATCGTGCCCATACACACTGCGGCACACATGCTGCAACCCATCACCCACTGCATCACATCCATACACCCACCAGCATGCAGACACGCTGCACACGCATGTGCTCTCTTAATCACTCCTTATTTCTCGCTTCCAAACCTTTGTCCCAGCAGTGTCATTTTTGACCCACCCCTGCACAAGCACACCGGGAAGAGCAGCGCCCTGGGGAGCAAGGGGGGGTCATGGCCCCTCCAGGAGTCCAGCCCATCTTTTGGGGCTGGTGGAAAGACCAGTGCAATGCTCCTCACCCAGAAATGCTTCCCTGGGCACAGAACCCAAGGAGCACTCTGGGGAGGTTAGGCAGGGAGGAAGACAGAAACCAGAGGCTGGGAGCAAGCAATTCTGCTACTGCAGTGTGTAATTAAAATCAGTATCCAAACCATTCAGGCCAGACAGAAAGGGACAGTGGCAGTGCCAATGCTGAGGAACAGCATGAGACATCCACGTCTCCCTGTAATGCTCACAAGCACCCCACACCTCCACCTTCACCCAGGAGACCCAGCGAGGGAGCCACGGAGGCGGGCAGCTCATGCGAATCCTCCCAGCCCCATAGCCACCACTGGGAGCCACGAATGGGATGGGAGGTGGGGAGCTGCGTGGCCCTCAGCTGTGGCAGGTGATGAGCAGGGGCTGCTCTGCCTCTCAGGCACTCCTGCATCTTCAGAAATAACAGCACATCCTGCGTCCCTGGAGTCCGGGATGCCGGATTCAGATACATTTTTGGGAAAGCAACACCTGATGTCAGTGCACGGCGGGTCTGGGCAGCCCCTTCCTGGCCAGGGGTGGTGCTGCCGGACCGCGGCGGGGGGCTCTGTGCAAGGGAGGAGGGTGCCTCATCCTGGCCGCGCTCCCCCCAGACCCTCACTGTCCCTGGGGTGGGTGCAGCGCCCTGATGCCCCGTCATCCAGCCCAGGGATGCATATGTGTAACCCCACATTGGGCCAGGCTCTGCATGCTAATGCTCTCCCCACAACACAGCAGGGCTGACGGTCTAAATACATCGAAGCCGGGCTTTAAACTGGCTTAAAGAGGCACCCTGATTTTAATCGGACTGCCCACGCCACTGAGGACAAGATCCCCCTGAGCCATCTGCACCTTCTCACATGGCATCCCAGAGCCTCACAAAGCGCAGCCAAAGCCCAGACCTGCCAGAGCTGGCAGACCCGGCGGCTCTCCAGGACAGGCTTTCACCTCCATAGCTCAGGGGATGGATGCGCTGGGTTCAGGTCCCAGCCAAAGGACAGCCCTAAGCTGGGGAACAGACCCCCTTCCAGGGCTGCCACCTGCTTTCCAGGGACTCAGCAGCCTCATCCCCCTTTTTCCAGCGACAGATTAGAGCACAGGGACAGCGCGCATCGATGGCCATAAAGCCAAGGACTGTGGACTGCTTTCCCTCCTCCAGCCCCTGGAGACTTCCCAAGCCCCCCAGCCCTGCCAGCTGAAAGGCTCTCCCAGGCTAAACCCCATCTGCTCGCTGGAGCCACGACGTCTGCGGGGCCGGACGATACCTGCCCCTTCCCCGCCAAGGCACCGCAGGGTGGGCAGCCGACCCATGGAGCTGGGACATCCCCACTCACCTCCGTGACCCGCACGCAGCTGCCTGAGCGAGCATCCCCCAACTCGCGGGGGGCTGCAGGCAGCATGGGGCCGGGGAGGGAGGGCAGCTGCCCACCTCCGCCGGGGAAGGCAGCGGGCAGCCAGGAGGGGATAGGCGCCAGCCAGACCCACGCCAAGAGAGGAGCCAGCGTGCACGAAGGCAGCCCGGTGCCGGCCACATGCTGCTAAGGGCTGGCACGGTCAGCTGGCGGACGGGGCCCGGCAGGAACGGGGTCCCACCACCCATTTTGCCCCCAGAGAAGATGGTTTGCAGCAGCGCCCACCCCGCCAGGCTGCAAACAGCCTCTCCCCCTTATTATTTTTTCACCGCAAGAACTATCTTATACCTTATCAATAATTCACAGGTACAAACGATAACGTTCGCTGTCGTGGTCCGGGAACCACATGTTCCCGGCGAGGGGGAAGGGGCCGGTTGCGATCACTATTGTTAATGCCTGTGGAGTCGGGGGGGGGGGGGGAGGCAGGGAGGATAAATATTTAACACTGTGTCTCGGAGCAAATGTCCATGACCGAGGGCTGAACATGGGTTTTACACAGAGCTGCTCCTGCCCTTGAGAGGGTCATTAGCATGTTAAAAGCCGTCAGAGTGGGGCTGATGGAAGGGCTCTGCTGGAGGGACCGCCCCAGCGCTCTGCCCGGGGCCGGTGGGATGCGAGGGGGCTTTTTGCTGTTGAGGGAACATGGCGATCTCCATCCTGCCCAAATTTCCCCTTTCCTGAGCACAAAGGCTGTGCTCTCAGCCACCCGGCAAGCAGCATCCCCAGCTCTGCCTGCTGCTGCATCGGGGAGCACAGCGGACGGGGCACCTGGGGGTACCCCGGGGCTGGTGGGTGGCCGGGGCAGTTCATTGTGCAGAGGAATTACAAAGGGGACACAAAGAGCCACACACCACATTTTGTGTGAGCTTCCTCTCCCGGGCCGCCCGGGGCCTTTCTTTTGCCATGTTGAGGGTGAGCTTTCTGTGTAAATCCCCGGGGCGCGGGGGAGAAAAGGTGTCTTTGTGAAAGAGGCTGGAAAAAAGGGAAAAAAAAGAAGCAAAAGCACAAAACCCAGACCCAGCAGTGGCAGGCTGCAAGGACAGGAGCACAAAGATTCCCAGAGCATGTAAAGACATTCCTACAACCGGGGGATCAGGGGTCGGCAGGCTGCGAGGACACAGGGGCATTTGCACACACCGCCCCGCTCACAGGGGCGCCGATGGCTCCCCGCAGCATCCCACTGCTCTGCACGCGTTGTCCCCAAATGCGCAGCCAGGGTGGGACTTTCCCAGAGCCACATCCCCAGCTACAGCCAGCTTTTCCCTTCTCACTGTCCCAGGAACAATTTCAGGGGACCAGCAGCCAGGAAAACCCCACAGCTGGACAACCTGTAAGCACTCCCTTTTGGCCTCACTGTCACGGGTCACAGCTGGCGTCTCTCTGCAAAGGGATGGGAACAGGAGAGAAGCAGATCCTGCCCGGCTCTGCAGGGATGGGGGCACTGGAGGAAGAGCAGTTGTGATGGGCAAGGGAGCGGTGTAGGAGAGAGACGGCATCTTCAACCACCACCGCCATTTGCCCTGTGAACTCCAAGCCAGAGCCCTTGCAAAGCTCAGCCAGCACCTAACCAGGCAAGGTACTTTGTAGCTCATAAAATTAAAGCAAAGCCGTCTTTTCCTTTTACCGCGCCAGTAAAATATAACTCTGCCTAAGATGCTCAGACAGGAATGCAGCGCAGGGGTCGGGAAGGCCATGGCTGAGCATCCCCTGGGGAGAGCGTGGGAAGACAGGCACCAGCGGATCCCCCCTGGCCTGGCTGAGCAGAAGGGGCAGCCTGGGACATCTCCTGCCCCGGTAGCCCCCCAGCTGTGGCAGCCCCATCCCCACCAGCAGACGTGCCTGCTCAGACATCACCTCGCATCGTCCTGGATGGAGAAGAGCCTCTGCAGCTGGCTTTGCTCAGCCAGCCTTGCAGAGCAGGGATGCTTGAGGGCTTTGCAAGCAATTAAGGTCCTGGCCTGGGATGCAGGTGCTGGATTGATGTCCCCAGTGCCCAGAGGGGGACAGCGGATGGGGTGCCATCCATCACCCAGAAGGGGACACTTTATCACTGGGACGCCTCTGCGCACCCAGCCCAGACACAGAGCCTTCCTTGGGATTCCTGCTCCAACCCTGTCCCTTCCCATTTTCACCATCAGGCAGAGAAGTACAATCTCCTTTGCAACTTCAAAGGACATCCAATCCACCTCTTCCCAGCTGAGTGTTCAATGGTTAACTGCTCTCCATGGTGAAAAAGCCAAATTTCATTCTAGTCTGAATTTGTCTGGTTTCAGCCTCCAGCTATTGAATGATTTTATGCTTTTTCTTTTCTTTTTCTTTTTTTACAAAATTAATGAGGTGCCTACAGTCAGGCTTCTCCCCATGCAGGTACACAGAGATGGGGATAAAATCCCCTCCTTACCTCCTCTTGCATACACTAAATAGGCTGAGCTTTTTAATTCTTTTCACTGGAAGGCAGGTTTTCCGGACCTTCAATTATACTGCACTTCCTCTCTGAGTACTTTCTAATTTCCCAGCATCTCTCTAAACCGTGGGCCCTGAAGCAGAAACAATGCTCAACAGAGGCCTCCCCGCTGCCCCCCAAAACAGCAACCCCCCCAGCCCTCAGTACCCAGCGCTGCTCTGCTCATCCATCACCCCAGAAGCTTCAGCACTGGAAGGCTGCATCCCAAAGCATGCTGGCACGACGGCTGCTAAGTCTTTTTCAGTGTAACCGCGTCCCCCGACACTGTTCCCCGTCTTGTAGCTGTGACCTACATTTTTTTTTCCCCAGCTGCGTGACCTTGCACAAGGATGTTTTCCAGCGTCAGGTGTTTCAGGCAGAGCATCCCGCTGGACCAGCATCCCACGGGCATCCCCAGCCCTGCTCCTTTCACCTATTGGTTCATGTTTCCTTCCAAACAGAGTTCTGTGATGGTGCAGGTCACTTCTTCCCCAGCTACATCACCTACACCACCCAGCTCACTGCACACCCTCGGCTGGGTGCAGAAGGATGAGGCAACAAGAGGCCAGGAGACTTGGGGGTGGTTGGCAAAAGTCAATATTGCCACTGAAGATCCCAAGACCACCGTGGCTCTGCAGAGATGGTGAACATCAGTTCATCATCATCAGACCCCCGCTGCACCCTGCCAGAAAGGTGACCGCTGCAATTCCCCCAGGATGTCTACCAGCGAAGCACATTGTCAGAAATGCTACACTGATTTTTGCAGAATATTAATGTTTTCATCGCAATATCCTCCAGGCAAGAGTAAAATGACTTGCAGAAGTCTCAGTATATCATGTCAGCACAGTCGCTACTTATCAACCCAATTTGTCAGCTCATCAAAAAAAATGATATCAGGTTTGTTTGACGAGAGCAATTTTCCATGTGGATTGGCATTAATTATCCTTTAATTCCTCCCTGATTGCCAACTGTATCGTTATTGTAGCAGGGATCGGTGTCAAGCTGGAGGCAGAGCAGCCGGCTGCTACCCGGGCGGAGGCGTCGCAGGGATGCTCTGTCATTGCTCGCCGCGCCTCGGCCCAACCACTGCCGTGGGGGTTAATGACCTCACCGTCACTCTCAAGGTGGAAAAATGACTGATGCATAGAAAGTGTCACATCCCTCCATGCACAGCCCAGGTCCTGGCCAGGGGCAGTTGCTAAGAGACAAGACCAGGATGGAGGGAGTGAAGAAGGATGGGGGAGAGAGAGGATACGCTTTGCTGGACCCCACTGAGGCCAGATCCTGCCCCGGGGAGTGGGGGGCTTGCAAAGGCTCCTGGCATCAACACAGGTCCTGCGCTTTGTGGAGCGACTCCTGTGCCACAAAACCACACACAGGGCCGAAGGGGGACAGGAGGAGCCCAGCCAAGAGGGGCAGGCAGCAGGAGCTGGCAGCGCTGGGCTCATGCCATCGGCACTGCACGCACGAGCTCCCTGCGGAGCGGCCACAGTCCTTTCCAGCCACGTGCGTTCAATTCCCCGAGGCGCAGAAGTGTGCCCCAGGGGCAGATGCAGCAATAGGCAGAGGGGCAGCCAGCCCTGGCAGCACACCAGCTGTGCCCCCAGCCCACCGCAGCCAGTGCCCAGCACAGGCTGACCCTTCAGCTCATCACCCATGTGGCTTTGCCTGTCCCTCCCGTGCCGGGGCACCTTCTGCCCCAAGGAGCGGGCTCAGACCACGGCGGGGACCTCACGCTACCCAGGCGAAGAGTTGGGTTTGTGCAACCACCCCTGCCAGGGATGGGGACCTGCCTGCCCTATGACCCCCTTCCCTTAGGCAAGAGGCAACCCTGGCCACGGGCACGGGCTGGGGCGGTCCCCGGAGAAGCCAATATTTGCTTTCTCTCTGGCTAACCCTCAGGCTGAGGAATGCGGGGTCACCACCTGCACGGCTCCCCGGGGACGTGGTTGTGCGTGGAGGGACACGGGGATGTCCCCTTTCGGCTGCGCTATTTATTTTCTCAATATTTGTGGAAGGAAATGAGAGCCGGGGGGAACACGGGGCCAAGGATGGGCCAGGAGGGCTGGCAGACAGAGCTCGGCTGAGGGTCAGCGGGTGAGGGAAGCCAGCCGGGGCGCACCCCCCTGCCCAGACCCTCCTGAGCCCCCACCTTCTGCCGCAGCCCTTCTGGATCAGGAGCGCTGGCGTGGGTCTCCTCTCCTGTGCCTTGCCTCATCCCCTGGCTCGGCCATCTACTTGGATGCAGCCGAACAAGCTGGAGCAAACCACTGCCTTCACAAAAAGCCATTGCAGGGTGAGTGGGCTCATTCCCGCCGGGAGCAGGGCTTTTCCAGCTTTCAGTAGCAAAAGGTACCACTCAGTGCTCGCTCCCACTAAACCTGATGGGCTCTTCTGCAGCCCACTCCCCTAAGAAGCTTAAAATCCCTGCAAAATGATGAGCCATCCTACAGCACGGATGATATTCCCAGCAGCCAGCTGGCTCGCAGCTTATGTCCTGCTCCTGCTCTCAGCCATTAATAAAACTCAAAAGCAATGACCCTGCCCATGACCCTACGGTCCCTGTCAGCGATACCGCTCCCCAGCAGCCCTTCGCTCCTGCATGCTTCATCTCACTTGGGATTGATGTGCTTCCAAGCTGGGCACTGCCACCCGACAGGCTGCAAACATGTAGCCCTGGCACCATGTAGCAGGTGTGGAGAAGAAATCTGGCCATCAGTGGGAGGCACAGCCCTTGGAGAGCCGGGGAGGGCTGTCACCATGTCTCTAATCCCTACAGGTCTAGGAAATGTAACTGGCAGGGCCATGCAGGCAATTTAGCTCCTGTCTCTGGGACTCAGTTTTCCACCTATAATAAGAAAAAAATACGCTGATGTCTGCTGCAGTGGGGATGTTGGACTGAGCGAGTGCCCCGAGGTACCCTAGAGCCCAGGGGGAGGGCGTCAAAGACTAAATATTATCATTCCTGACATTGCAACCAAGACTGCTGAGCAGAAACTGCCGCTCCAGCAGTGCTGCTGTGGTGGGCTGTATTTGCACTGCCAGCTAATGCCGGAGCTGAGGCACCTCCAAAAGCCGGACTCATGCAGCGGTTGTCCCCAGCCCCGCATCCCCAGAGCCCACGGTGCTTGGAGGGGAGAGTGGAGCCTGCTGCACCCCGTGCTCCAGGCCAGCCAGGGAAGGTTCCTCCTGCAGTGCATCTGTCTGCTCGGCATGGTGCAGAGGCACCCAGCACCGCAGGAGTCTCAGGGCACCCCGGTCCCACGGGCACAAGCTTGGAGCAAGCCGCCCTGCTGCGGGAGAGCCAGGCAGCCGCCTGCTGTAGCATCCCGGCTCCCAGCCCCGAGCTCCTTGCCAGCGGCCCCTGGCTGGGGTTGGGGTTGCGGGGGTGTTTCCCAGTCCAGGATGCCCATCTGGAACCCATTAGGCACCTTTAATCCCCCTCATCCATTCTGGTGCTGTCTGAGCTCCCCCCCACCAACACATACAACGCTGCCATTCAAGCAGTTAATTTAAACAAATTCTGCCCAGCCACCACATCGAGAAGCGATGAAAAAGCCAAACGAAGCAGCTCAAAGCCAAGGGGGGAGTAAAAAAAAAAAAAAAGAAAGAAAAGAAAAGAAAGAAAACCACTCGGCACGGCGGGGCTGATACCCAGAAAGACCAGCTGCATCCTCCCATCCCAGCCAGACCCAGTCCTCCCCTCTCGCAGGCAATCAGATACCATGCGGGCTGTGTAATTGGATGGCAAAGGATAGAGAGAGACATCTTAAAGCTTGGGTCTAATCTCATTAACACCCGGCTGCGGGGATGCTGTGAAATCATAGGATGCAGGAATGAGCAACACACTGCGCCCGTGGGGAAGAGAACAAGCGAGCCGGAGCAGGACGGCAATGCTGGGAGGTGGAAATGCCTCCGGTCAGAGAGCAAGAGCTGGAAACACCACTGAGTCCTGGGAATGCAGCCAGCCCCCCCTGCTTGCTCCTCGCTTGCTTGCTCCTGTTTACCCCACAAGCACAGACCCCCCTCGCTACACTGCCCCAACTTTGTCCCCATGATTAGTAATTAATAGCACTGACAGTAATAGCCCGGCTGTGCAATGGAGAGGAGCTGCAATGGAGCAACCTTGGGGTGAAACCCCAATGCCAGGTACCTGCATCCCAACCCTACACCCTGTGCCATGCGTGCACCAGCATGGCACACACCGATTTTGCATTTCCATCATGCTTGCTGGGGACCGGCACGTACCCAGCAAAACGCGCGGTTGCGCGTTTTGCTGGGTACGTGCTGGTCCGCGGCAAGCGGGATCGCCAGCCCCCAGACAAACATCCCAAAAGGGTCCCGTGATGGGGTCGACCCCCAACCTGCATCCCCAGGCCCCCGTTGCCAAGACGACCCGCAAGCCCGCGTCGCATAGCGACGGGCCAACGACGGCCCCTGGGAAAAAGCATCCCAGCCCAGGGGTAAGGGAGGGGGGGAATGAAGCGCCCACCCACCTGTGGGGCTCAGAGCTGGACAAAAGCCCCTTTGAGTGCCGTACCAGGGATGGGAAGGCGGAGGGGGGGGGGACAGGGACAGGACTCCTGGGTCCCCTTCCCAGTTCTGCCATAGGAGGGGGTCTACGGATGGAGGACTTCCCAGCTCTGGGGCGAGAGGCACTTTTTGGGAGCTTTTCCTGTGCTTTCCACATTTAACACTCTGTTCATGCAGTGGGGCTAATGCCCCTCACTCCTCTGTAGGATCCCAAAATTACCATGTCCCAAACACTCAAGAGGATGGTCAAGCTCTTCCCACCTGCACCTCCCAGAGAAACCTCTCTCCTCCAGCCTCAGGCCTGGAAAAAGCCTGAGCAACTTTATTTCTCTCCAGGCAACTCTGCCCCAAACACCACCATCCATCAGAGGGGTGGCAAGGGCCAGAGGGGGGAGAAGTGGGGGGGGGCAAGGAAACCATTTTAAACCATCCCTGCCGTTTCCTGCCTCCTGGTTTACAGAAAACAAGACAGCAAGACATCTTTGGTTACCAACAGCTCCCTGAGGAGCAGTAAAAATTAATCCAGCTTTTCCTGTCCTGAAGGGAAATACAGACACAAATGGGAACCAAAGCCTCTGGGGACAAAGGGGGTTGCAAAAACCACGGAGGGGCCAGGGGAGACAGCCAGTAAGACCCCCTAATCCATATGCTGCTTAGTTCTGGCAGGGCAGTGGGGGTCCTAACCACAGACGTCTGCATCTCGCTGGTTAAGTGAGGATAAGCCTGAGATGATAATTAATTTAACACTGATGAGAATCTGGGAAATGAATCCCCACCTCCCCAAACCCACTCCCAACACGCTGCCGGACGGGTTTCTTTGTGCAGGGATGCCGACCGGCAAGCACAGGGAAACGGGCTTTCCAAACCAGGATGCGGTCAGCCCATCCCTGTGGGCGGGGGACAGCTTCCCCTTGGCAATGCCTACAAGCCCTGCCGCACCAGGACTCCCTCTGGGCATAAGAAGGGGCATCTTCCCCGCTCACATACATTTGGTCTCTACAGCACTTCAGCGCTGGGAAAATTACCCACCTACTGCAGTGGGTAAAGCATCCCGGTGCCCCAGGCAGCCTGCTTGGGCAAGAAGCTGGTGCTGGCACCCACCAAGCTGAGCTGCTGGTGTCGGGACTGCAGGCTGCGTGGTCCAGCACCGATGCCGACAGCACCACGGGCCCCTCAGGAGCAGCAGAGAAGGGACGCGGCACAGGCACCGTTGCAGGCAGCAGTTGGAAGCAGTGCTGGAAACTGGTGACAGCTTGTTTTCATGGCAGCCCCAGCAGGAGTGACAAGGGGGCCCAGCACCCATCCGCGGGAGAATCAACCAGCAAACACAGGTTAATTACCTGGCTCTGCACATTAACATGTCCGTGGGATACATGTGCAGGGGTGCCAAGTTACAACTTACCCTAAAATCACCGCTTAAAACTTTTTTCTTCCACATCCTGGAAGTCAAATTACCAAAGGCTAATTCTGCTCACGATTCTTTAATATCACTTTGAACCTTTCTACTATCTGAGCTGTGAAAACAGGAGGAAGGAAATGCTTTTATTCTGCTCTCAAAACATATGGACAAAGGGATTGGCTCCTCCAAGTGCTCTTTTAACTCTTTCAGGGGACCAAAGGTGGCCAAGGGATGAATGTGGCACAATGCAGGCAATGAGCTGCAAGGCAGGGAGGGAATAAATAATTCCCCTGTGTTTTAATAGCTGTGTAATTAGCACTGCTGCCCAGCATTAGGAAGACTTGATTTTCCATTGCTTTTTCCCATGGGTTGCAAATTCCCATTGGCTGGTGTGGCAGGGATCGCTGGGGAGCTGGGCAGGGATGCTCTGTACGATGCCATGTGGAGGGGGCACTTTGCAGAAAGGGGCAGGGGGCTGGAAGCTACACCTCACTAAAGACCCAGACCCCTTTCCTTTAATACCATTACAAAAGCCAAATCCAAGCCTGCACCCAAAGCAAGACCGAGGGTGCACCCGGCAGAGCTGGCAGCTCGAGGAGGGAACTCCAGGAGCAGGGCTCAACCCCACGCATTGCCAGGGAAACCTTGGAAGCGGCTCAACACCCAGAAAGCCGGAGCCGGCCATGGGTCAGGAGCACAACAGGGTGCACGGAGGGAGGGGGCAGATTATCTCCAGGCAGCCGGCTGGCAATGCCCGCTCCTGGCAGCCCCGGCTTGCCGGCAGGATAATGGCACAGAACAGAGCTGGGGGCCGGGGCACCCCTGTGCAGGGTCTGCACCATCAGCCTGGTGGGAGGGGGCCCGGGCTGGTGGGAAGCAAAGGGGGAGGCTGCTTGGCAGCAGGTCGGGGCATGGCAGCGACTCTCACCCTGGCACTCCTGTGTCTCCGGAGACTGCAAGTCAGGTCCCAAAAAGCTTATGGAAGCGCTTAAATCTAAAAAGGTCTTAAACAAGTGTTTAATTCGTGAGGCTTTGAGGCTTGGCTGTACTCAGGATCCCCCAGGGAGTCTTTCTGGGGCACCAAAAAAAAGCTGAGGTCTGTGGCACATTAACGATGGAGGAAGAAGGGGGAGAGCAAGCAGGCAGCGAGCAGCTCCCTGCACAACAGTGCCACTTCCCAGCAGGGACACCCAGCACAAAAACCCAGAGATGTCCTTACTGTGCCCATAAGGATGTTGTCCCCATGGGGACAGCAGCGCGAGGGCATGCAAACCTACCTCGGCTTGGCCCCAGTGCAGCCCCCTGAGCCCCCCGCCCCGAGGCCGGGGGTGCCAGCCCCAGCCCCTTGCTGCCTGCCAGCCTGCCGGGGAGGGGGCTGGCCGCCCGCCTGCCTGGCAGCATCTTTTCCTAGGTAACCTCCCCACCTATTAGTGGCACATTTGTTTCCCCGCGTTTCCTTAGAGCTGTCATGAGCCACACTGACTCTTTGTTCCCGGGGGCTGTGGAGAGGCCTCCCTTCCCCCTCCCCGTCCCCCCCCCGGCTGGTGGGGGGGGGGGGATCTTGCAGTGCACAGACCCCGCAGTCCCCCCCCAGCTACTGGGGTAAACATGCTCCCCTTCCTGATTGGTATTCGGGGGGACACATTCCAGCCCGGCCCCCCCCGCCCCGCTCTGTCCCCGACAGAAGAGGCTTTGTCGGGGAGCGCGAGGGGGTACGGCACCCAGAGTCGAGGGGACAACGGCCGAAACGTGGGCACGGTGACAGCGGGGACACTTGGCCCTCACCCAACAAGGGGAGGGGGATGCTGCTGGAGGGGGGAACTGGGACAGAAATGCAAGATGCTGGGGAAGGGGAAGCAGGGACGTTTGCTCCGAGGGGGGGAGCTGCTCTCTGCTCCGACCTTGGCACTTTGCTCTTGGGCCGCGGAATTCTGCACAGGGACACCAGCACATACGCACCTGTGCAAAAAGCAAAGCGGCAAAGGGGCACACACCCAGGGAGCCAAAGCAACCCTGCTCCAGCACAGAAAGATGAAAACACAATGCCGTGCCCGTAGGCCCCTTCCCACGCAGCGGCTGCAGGCTCCCAGGCGCACGCCGAGCTTGCCGGCTGCAGAACGACCACAAAACCTCGCCAGAGGTAGCGAACCTCAGCCAAAGCCCCAACGGGAGTGGCCATGGGAGGACAGGGCGGGTGTCTGGCACAGGAGAGCCGGCGCGCAGCCAGAGCCAGCCCACCACCACGGCAGGATTTCCAGGGAGCCAACATGCAGGCAGGCACCGAAAATCCCCCACCAGATCAAAACCGGGGCTTGGGGCAGGCAAGTCCCCCCAGGCTGGGAGGGGAGCAGAGCTGTGGCACCCACATCCCCCGGCGAGCATCCCCCCCACACCCACACCTCCCACCTGGCACCCGCACGGCCACCCACTGCAGAGGCACGGGACTGCTCCTCTACCCAGCCACCACCGAGCACGCGGTTTTTGTCCCAACATTTCTCCATCTCTCCCTTTCCTATCGGGGGGTTTTCCCAATACAGCAGCAAGAGGAACGGTCACTGATACAGTCTCACAAGCAACACCTCCCACGCACAGCCAGCCCCACTCGAGCAGGGCCTGTTTTGTTATTCCTTTCTCCGACAGCTCCTTTTTCACTTGTCACCCTGTTTTGCTACTACTCAGCTCACAGCTTCCTCCCGCATGGTTGTGGTCCTCTCCTTCTTGAAGGATGTCATTTGCATTTTCTCAAGTTATTTAGCAGTGCTCCATTTTTCTCTGCTTGTTTTTCTAAAGGCAATTAGGGCTGGGTTTGGCCAGATGCAGGGATGGTGCGAGGCACCTACCCCAGAGCTTGCCAGAATGTAACCTCTCCCGCCCGGGCAGCACACCCAGTTGCAGTCCTCTCTGCAACTCAGTTCAAAACTCCCTCATCACTCAGATCTTTAAATACCCCTGGTCCAGAGGTGGTCTGGATCAGCCCCTGGTCTCTGTCTCAGCTCCCAGACAGAAGTAAGTGCAGAGCATCACTACTCCTCAGCAGGCTCCGGCCGCAGGAGGAGAGTCTCATAGGAGCATGACAATCCCCCCAGCTCCTACAGCATTTCACATGTCCCCAGCTCAGAAAGCCACCGGTCCTGATTGAGATGTTAATGCTGTTTCCAGGGAGCCCCTGCCCTTACAGATGGGAGAGCAGCACCGTGGCCCTGCCCCCTGGGCTTGGCTGCCAGCTCAGAAGTGGCACCGTCTCCTCCACCATTTTTGCTGGCGCGGGTCCGACAGGAACCGATGGGCTGCAGCCCATGTCCTAAATCTTCCTCCTTCTGGAGACAAGACCTTTTCTCCCTACTCTCTGCTCATCCTCTCTCGGCTCGCACTCTGCTGAGCATGGGGCAGCTGCTGCGGCTTTTGGCGAGGGAAACCTCTGGGTGGCCACTCCGGGGGGATACATCCAGCTGGGATTGCTGCTCCCCTGCGGGAGCATCTCCCCAGAGCTCCCCGCAGCTGAGCGCCCACCTCTCCGCTCTTCCCTCACGCCAGCTCGGCTTTCCCTTGGAGAAAACCACTTATTTATAGCCATCCTGGCTGCCTTTAGCACATTTCAACAGCCCACGTCTTTGCCTCCCTGACAATGCGCCCGCAGCGTTTCTGTTCTCACCCTGCTGCTATGGCCATCCCAGCCTCCTCTCTCCTCCTCGCATCCCCCACCCAGCACCCCCAAAGGGACTTAAAAACGGCTTCAGGAGGAGGTTTTAAGGGAAGGTGGGGAGAGAAGGGAGACAAGGCTACAAAACTCCTCTCCCATCCTTCCCCCATCCCTCCCAAGGGAGCAGAGAGAAACTCAAGGGCTTGGGTCCCCCCTCCCAAGGGAAAAAAACAACTCCTGCCAGCTCGGGAGAGATGCTGAAGCGAGGTCTGCCAGCACCCCCTGACTCCCGGCATGCCGCAGGGCTGCACCGGGGCACTGGTGCTGAGCCAAGATGTGCACAGCTGTGGGGCACTGGGGATCAGCGCTGGGCAGTGCAATAGCAGAGGTCACCTTCTTGCCTGGGCAATCCTCGATGGAAGGGAAGATCCATTTTTTATCAGCTCTCCACCTTGCAGGAGACGTGCTCTTCCCCAGCGAGCTGTGGGGGGGACCCCGGCCCCCCCCAACCCCACAATGCTTTGTTCTTCCGTCCAGTGCTGACAGTTTAATTAAACCCAGTTTGAGATGGGGTCACCAGGGTCAGGCGCTCTCCAGTGAAACCTCAGATCAACACCATTTCCAGCCACCAGGACTGCTTAATGAGTTATCCGCTCATTGCGGCAGATATAAATAGGAAGGCCATGCAGAGTCCTCCTGCCTCCCAGCCCCTCTGCGGAGGCACTGGCACAGCCCCCCCAACCCCACCATCTCAGACGAAGACGGGTTCCGGGCAGGCGTCAGCTCAATATTCCCAAATACCAAGGGGAAAACATTCTTCTCCAGGCGTCTCACCTCCCCCACACCCTCATGTGAGGTTTGCTTTCTGCTGGCCCTTTCCTGCCATTCCCCAGTTTATTTAAGCCCCGACGGATCAGGTTTAACTCCAACCCTTTCCATTATCCCAATGCACAAATGCTCTTTATAGCTGAGATCCAAGTAACTAATTGCAGCTTGAGCTGGGCTGGGAGACCACAAAGCACCACCAACGTGGATTAGGCTTTGACACTCAGACCCAGGAGGCGGACAAACAGCTCTCCATCCCGACCTGAGCCTGAGGTCCTCCCCTCTGTGCTTGTGAGGTATTTCCATGAGGCTCGAGGTACAGTGGAAAACTGCTCTATGGGTATCACATACCCCACATTCAACAGACTTGCCTTAACCTGCTGCCGTGTTACTGATGTGTTGCTGAAGATGCATCAAGACTAAGGCTAGAAGAGGCTGGAGCATCCAGGCCAGCACCCAGGTACCCATCGAAGCAACCCCCACTGGTTCCTGCATCCACCCCTGGCTTTCTGCCTCAGCTGCCACCCAGCTGCCAGACCTGGCAGCCTCATTTCCCAGCTAAACAGATCTCAGCCTGACTCGTTCAGCCAGTTTCTGCTAATTCAAGACCTCCCAGTATCAAGGTGCAATGACACGAGGACCTAGCAGGTACCTCCGGGAGCTTGAGGAGAACGTTGTGGGTGGCCGCAGTGGGCAGGGCATGGGGGGCACAGGCACTGCTTGCTGGAAATGGTCTGGAGACCAGGATCTGCAAGAGCACGGTGCTGCTAAAAGCCCTCTCTTCCCGTCCCGTCCCATCCCATCCTGACCAGCACAGATCCCGGCCTGCCTCTGTGGCAGGGAGAGGCCACAGAGCCACAGGGCCACCCCAGATCCATTTCAGCAGTTAAATAAGTGCAAAGCCTGGCAGAGAGGCTCTGATTTCAGTTCAAGGCAAGCTGATTTCAATTTAGCTTAAACCTGCTCCCCACTGACTCATATCCCTGTAGCCTGAGCCAGGTTTGTGGCAATTTAAGAGTGTCCTTATGACCTCCCACACTGGCCAGACTAGCACCGGACCAGTTCCCACCTCCTGTTAAGCCAGCATGATGGTGTGTCTAGACAAGGTCTGGGCACCCCCTGCTCTGCTGTACCCCCCAAACCATCCTTGGTTATCTCAGCAACGGGCATCCACAAGGAGAAGGAGCAGCAGGTCCTCCAGTACGCAGGGCTTTGCTGCCCAAACACAGCACCTGAGGCTCTTCCCGGGCAGCAGCTCCTGATGTGCTCCCCGGGCAGACTCCAGCACTGCATCCCTGCCCTCACTAACGCAGGCAGCATGTGGGGTAACACGCTGCAGAGAAGGATGGCAGGCAGCTCAGTGTGTCCCCCATCCGCAACCCCACAGCTTGTCACAGAGACCGTCTGCTCTGAGCGTGCACCAAAGCTCCTCAGGACACGGCACCACCTATAGCTGAGGGGCTGCAAAAATCTAAGCCTGCTCACACAGCCCCAGATTGCACAAGAAAAGCTCCAGGTGCTGGTGTCCAGGTGGTGGCTGTCACAGCAGAGATGGTCAGAAAACAGCTTCAAGGCAGGGCAGGAGGGAATAGGTTCAAGAAAACCACCACATTGCAGGAAGCAACAGCAAAGCAACAGGCAGAGGCTGAAATGAACCTGCACACAGGGGGGGCTGCAAGAAGCATGTTGCACATCCCTCCTCTCCCATGGCAGTATGTACAGCCCCAGCTCCACGCGAGCCTGGGAGCTGTGGAGGGGCACACCGCACAGCCCACCCGGGAGGCTGTCCTTCTGCATCTCCCCAATGAATTGTTGGGGTTTGCTTTTTGAAAGAGCCTGGTATTAAAATATAGAGAAGATTAAAAGGGAAAGATTAATGTTTGTAAAATAATTCTCTCAACTGTGTTTTTGTTATGCAATGGGCGGCTGGAGGAGGATGGGCCCTTTCTGGCACCACGATACGGCACAGCTGAGCTCAACAAATGCCATTCGATAATTAATTGAACGCCTGTGCTATCAGCTGCCATTACCTAGGCCCATCTTTGGCACAGGCCCACCATTTCACACATCCCACGCTGGCAACCCACACAGCATTTTAACCCTTCATTACACCGCCTCTGGCTGGACTCCAGGACTGACTCCCTGGCACTGTCAGAATAAACCAGCATCACTGCTGAGCAAAACGGCTCAGCCGCAGCCTGCCTGCATGGGCAGGGCTGCCTGGGCCTGACATGGTCATGCCTGTCCTGGCAATGTCTCAGCCCATTCAGTTATTTCATCCACTCCTACCCTGTGCCGGCAGGGACCTGGCATCCTCATTTCACAGCTGAGAAATGGAGATACAAGATGCAGTAAGCAGAGAGCTTGTGTCCCAGCCACAACTACCCTGCTCCTACACACTGCAAATCAGCCACAGGGTGTAAGCATCTTCTCCGAGCGATGGAGAGCACCCAGCCCCAGTTTGGCATGCACCCTCTCCTCCTCATAGCCCCCTTCCCAATGTATGTGGTGCCTGACATAGCTGAGAGCCGGTAAATGCTTTGTTAAGAGGATTTCCTGCAGTTTGAAAAATGCTGCTGTTGCCCGAGCAAAGCAGCCCCAGGCAAGGGAAAGCCAATATGGAAAAAGGAGTATTTATCAAACCCCAGCAGCCCTTCCCTGGCAGCCTGCTGCTGCACAGAGGGAAGAGGGGTCTGCAGAGCTGGGGCTTGGACAACAGGAGATGGTCCCTGGGGGTGCTTCTGTGGGTGCAGAGGGACAGGCAGGGATGGAGGCAGGCAGGGCTGTGCAGGGAGGGGGCAGCAGGCACAAGGGGCTGGATCTGCCCCAGGCAGGGCTTCCTCCTCCTTCCCCAGGCTGCCAGCAGAGAGGCAGCTCTGGAGTGGGGCCATGGGGCTCTCCGGGCCCTGCAGAGGTCTCTCTGGGCAGGATTGACCCCTGGGGACATCCCCCTCACCCTCCCTTCATGACAACCTGGTCTGGGGCGTAAGGGCACCCCACCCCAGAGCCTGTGGTCTACACCCAGAGAGGAGGCTGCGGGGCTCAGAGCAACTCTGCAACTGGCACCATGCAGGCACAGCCCAGCTTAGCAGCGCCAGCCCCAGCCCAAACTTCCAGCACCTCCTTCCACATCCCCATGCACCGCAAGGACATTTAACACAGTCTTTAACAGCACTGGTCTCAGGCCTTCTGCAGGGCAAAGCCAATCCCTGCCATGCTGCATGCTGGGGTCGCTCAGAAACAGGGTGCATTGCCCTGCCACACACCAGGCACTCACGGTGACAAGACACCAGTAACCACCAGCAAAACCCCCCCCAGAAACAGCACCCTCCCAGGATGTCAGTGCCCCTCCAAACCCCATCGCAGCCCCAAGCAGCCCAGCAAGCAAGCCCATACCACCCACCGGCACAGAGGGTACTTACAGCCGCGACAGCGCCTGGTTGTTCTGGAAGAGGAGCTCAGGCAGGGTATGCAGCTGGTTGCGGTTCAGCCGTCTGCAGGGAAAGAAGAAAGGGTCAGGGTTTCAGGGGCAAAGCAATCACCCCACCTGCAACTCAGTTGGCAGCTCCGGGCACAGCTGGGGTGCTTTGGCTCACTCAGAGGGGCCATTAGAGAAAAGCATCCCACCTGGCAAGGACACCCCTGTCCCACCCACGGCACTCCCAGGCAGGGGCAACCAATGGGGCATTAATAGACTTACTCACAATGTTGTAATTACATGCAGACAGGACTCCAAGCTGTTAACTGCTGATTGCTGCTTAAATGTGCTGTTAACCTGCTGCTAGCTCAGCTCCTCGATTTTGCTCAAGCAGCTCCGGATTTTTAAACTGCTGAGCTATTTTACTGAGTACTGGACTGGAACTTACAGCTTCCTCACTAATACACAGGACACAGCTGATAACAGTGAGAGTGATTTGTGTTTAACCTGCCCCTCACCTCAAAAGCATCAGAAAGGACTTTAAGATCTATAGAAACAGAAATAGGTTTGCTTCCCACACTGTAAAATACCGCTGCCATGCAGCAGAGAAGCTGTTTGAAGTCAGTCAGCGCTGATACATTATGGTTTAAGCCAAAAAGGAAAGGATGCTCTCTGCGACTAAACCCAGCCGCCCTCCGCCAACTGCCTCTGCGCCCAGGCACTCACAGCCGCTCCAGCTCCTTCATGTCATCAAACGCCCCACGCTCCACCGTGCTGATCTGGTTTTCCATCAGCTGCCTGCAGAGAGAAGGGGTCAGCTTTCCAGAAAGGTGGTCCCCAGCACCCCCATCTCACCAGCAGTGTCCCCGATGACCCTCCAGACCCAGGGCCACCTCGCTCCCACCATCCACTCAACACAACCTGGCCTCTTTCTCCCCACTCCCTCCCAGCTGGAAGCCCACCATGCTCAGCCCAACTCAGATGCCCTTCAGCCCCGCCAGCAGATGCCCAGCAAAGGGCTCAGCATCATCTCTGCCAGCCCCAGGAGGGACCGCAAGCTGAGCACGGCGCCTGCCAAGGTCAGAGCAGCCGACCCCTCGCCGGGAACTCACAGGACGCGGAGCTGCTTCAGCCCAGCGAAGTCATTCTTGTTGATCCGCGTGATGTTGTTGCCATTGAGCTCCCTGCGGAGAGAAAAGGCAGAGATCAGCGAGGAAGCACTCAGGAGGTGGCCAGGCACTGGGGCTCCCCAGCAACTCCCCAAAAAGGGCAGAGAGGCCCCAAAGGACGGCAGTGGTTGCTGCATTTCTGTGCCCCTTGCCAGGAATGGCGTCTTTCATGGACCATAAAGCAGCAAGGGGCAGGAGCTGCCCGGCTCCCCCATCTCCCTGTCCCCACGCTGGATGCCCTCCTTGGGACAGAAGCCCCAGAGCCCTAGCCCTCAGCAATGCAACAAGAAGCCCAGCAACGCCAGCCGCCGCCTGGCTGGATGCACATCATCCCACTCCCGAAATGCAGCAACACCTTGTAGGGTCATCCCAAACACACAGAGCTTACAGAGGGCAGGGATAACAAGAAAGCAAACAACCGTCCCCCAGAAAAGCAGGATCCCTCCAAACACCCAGCTGCAGGTCACCCACATGCATCACGACTGGTTCAGTGCACAGCCATCTCACACCTTCTGCCTGGAGAATAAGCCACACTTCAGGTTTCACCCTGCCAGGAGATGCTTGCACAGGACAAGCTGCTTCTCCTGGCATCGCTCTCTCATGCAAAAGCCCTGGGTGAGTGCAGGGACAGGCACTCCAGCCAGAAGGGAGATGCTGTCCCGGCTTGCTTGTCCTGCTGGTGGAAATAAGGGGAGAGGGCAGCCCATGGGGTGCCTACACCCACCCCATGGCTGCTCTCCTGCCCAGGCTCTGCTCAGCACCAGGGCGTGCCCCACTGCCAGACCCACAAGTGGCAGGGGCTCTGCTCCCAGCCTGCCGGCTACACGTCCCTGGCTCTCCCCCTGTCATGCTCCCCAGCGTGCCCCTGCTAGGATTATCCTGCTTTAAAATATATTGAGCCGGGAGCTGCAGAGATTTGCGCCTCACAATCTCAGCTTTGCAGTGCCTTTCTGCATTACGGGCTGTAAGCACTGTAGGGAGAGGGGGACTGTCAGCCCTGGGACCCACAGAGCAGAGCTGGGGGTCCCTGTGCAGCACCCCACAGCAGGAGAGAGCCTCCCCACTCGGCAGCGCAGAGCATGGCAGTGTTTGCTCCTTGCCACGAGGCCGATCTGCCCACGACGCGCGCTGGGGACAGAGGACGCCCACGCGAACGCACGGCCCAGGGCGGGCTCCCACGCTGGAGACCCGCTGCTTGCGCTGAATACAGACACAGAAATAAAGAGGAAACAAATAAACTACAGGAGAGGGAGGCAGTCAAGAGAAAGATGAGCTGCTGGAGCCAGGGCAGAGGCAGGAGGGTGCCACCCCGGAGCAGGGTGCGGTGCCTGGGCAGGACCCCAGCACCCAGGGCTCTACAACCGCCCCAGCCGCGGCAGCGGGACCGGGGAGCAGGAATGCCCCACATCACACGAGGGGCCGAATACAAAGCCCACCATTCCCATCCAGAGCCAAAGTCTCCCTCCACCGGGCTCTGCGGCCATGCGAGGGGCCGAGGTCAGCGGCGGGCTGGCCTCTGAGCCACCGAGCAGCGTGTACGGCCGCCGGGTACAGCCGGCGCAGCCGCGCACCCCGGGGTGCTGCCATTGTCCTGCTGAAACGGCTGATAATGGCTAATGAGTTCCAGCTCGCCATTATAGCCTCGTAATTACACCGCTATTCAGCGCCCGAGATTGCCGGGCTCCTGCCATTATCCAGCCGTGTGTGCCTGTGTTGGGAAGGAGGTGGGGAGAGCACGTTACTAGGACACAGATGAATGCAAGCGGGGAATGAATAGAGGTTCCCCAGCCCCGGCGATTAAACTGAAACCCACACCCGGGGTCTGCAGGCCCACGGCTCACCCGGCTCCCCGTACGGCCAGCGCACAGCTGTGCACATCTGGCTCCTGGGGATGGGGCTCCAACCCGCAAGGTTGCACCCTGCGGGACTCGGTGCTGCCCCTCTCCCGGGGAGCAAAACCCACGGCCAGGCTGTAAGTCCCAGGCACGAGGTACTGGGGTGGGTCATGCATTTTAGGGACATCTGTCACCCCAGGAGGGTGGCTCGGTAGGGGCAGATGTGTGCCCATCTCCTGACGGATCACAGCATTGAGGTCAGCTAAGGGTAGGGAGAAACCGGCTACAGGAGTGGTTTTCTCCGAATGTCCTAAAGGGTCCTTGCCAAAGCAGATTGCCTGGAAGCTCCCCAGGGCCGTGCTGGAGGCCAAGCTGGAGGTAACGGTGTCCGTCCAAGCTCCGGCCGAGGGCGGGTCCCTGGCAGGACTCCCACATTGCCACCTTTTAAACATACCTAACATTACTCTGGCTGCAATGTGTAAGTGGAAGTTAGGAAACCTCTGGTACTGTAGACAGACAGAGCAGAGAGGCTTGATTTAAAAACTGCTCAATCAGAAAGCCAAGACTTACACCTCAGCCTGCAAGCCCAAGGTGGGCTTGGACTCCTCTGGGGTCCCCAGAGCACCGGCACCCCAGACCCTTAGCCAGAGGCAGAGCACAGGCAAAGCAGCATGGAGATATGCAGAAACACCAAAGAGCGATGGACTGGACACGGCCAGTCCCTCCACATGCCAAAACTAGGCTCTGCCCTCTCTCCCAGGCACCTTCTAGGATAGAGCGGTCTGAACCCAAAGACTTTTCAGCACAAGGAGGCCAGGTAGGATGCACTGCCCTGGGGCAGTGCCAAGGGACAGGCCACCCTGGAGGGCAGCTCTGCTGCCCTCCCAGCCTACCCCAGCCTCCGCTCCCTGCATGCTCGCCGAAGATCCTCAGGGTGCTCCGGCACTGGGGCTGGTGGCCGTCCCTAAGCGGGGCAGTGCCCTAGGGCTTCTTCACAGCCCTGCTCGGGGACTGGCCCTGCGTGCTCCCTGACAACTGCTCTCAGCATCCCCCCTTGCCTTTGTTCGGGTAAATGATGGCCTTTGCAACCAAGATGGGAACGAACAGCAGGTAAAGCTTATTTGTAAGGGTGCCGAGGCAACACTGCTATTTAACTTCGTGCCATTTTTTCCCCTCTAAATCCCCTTCAGTTCCTCATGGAGATAAATTACAGTCTGCTGTGCCCAGAAAGCTGGATCCCCGCTGCTCAGCTGCTCACCCGCTGCCTCTGTGCCCTTTCCTAGTGAAGCGAAACGCCCTGCCCTGCCCCACGCAGCAGAGCTTCGATAAGGACTGATGTGTCTGGGGAGCTGCCTGGCAGATTGGTTGCATTTCTGGACTGTGATTTGAAAACAGAGATGCAGGGCATGCTCTTTCCTCGTTAATCTATAGGGCTTAATGCCAGAAAGCAACCTCACATTCATCCAGGCTGCCCTCCTCTGCCCCACAGCACCCCAAATCTCACACTGCCGCTGGAGAGGCAGCGAATTTTCATTTGCAACCTTCAAGTTTCAGAACCCCCCTCCCATTTCTCCCGGGGAAGAGGAAAGTCATTAAAACAAGCAGTCCCTTTGCTACGTTGCTTGTGGATCATCCCACTCCCAGATGGGATGTCTGTGCTGCAGCAGAGTTCGTTAGACTCAATTTGCATAGTCTGGGTTTATATTTGGTTTCTAGCTTTGGATGGCTTATTCCATTCCCGGGGGGTCTGATGCATCTTCTCCCTTTGCAGGGCTTGGATCTACACTAACTCAGTAACAACCTCAGAGAGTGCAAATGCTGAGAGGTAATTTATTAAATACAGCCAACATGAGTGATATTTCCCTGGGCACTGATTTATCAGGAGCGGGAAGGGGAAGGAGCAGACAGCGCAATCCCACTATCCGTGCTCCATTGCAAAGCATCAGCTATTCGGCACACACGTGACTCCTGTCCTTGTGCTCAGCTCAGCTCTGCTCTCCCACCGAGGCAAAAATCCTAACTGGTGTGCTCCCCAGACTCTGCTTTTAAGAAGGCAGAGGGAAAGTCTGTGAGAGAAATCCCTACATTTGCACACACAAGTGGAGAAATGTGTCCCAGCCCCATCAGCACCAGCACAGAGTGGGTACCCACAGCACCCGGGCAGTGACTGCAGGGGCTGGCAGAGAAGGGGTCCATGCCAGCATCACCTGCAGCTAGCCATGCTCCTGCGGTCTGCGCTCTGAGGGCTGCCGCTGCCCCAGTGCCCGGCAAGGCCAGCAGTTGCATCGTTCGTGGGATGCATCCCTCCCTCCATGGTCCCCACTGCCCTGCCGTTCCTGCCCTTGGCTCAGAGCACCAGCCCCTGGGGGCACGGCTCCCCTCCCAGCAGCTCTGCAGCCCTCATCCCAGAGTCCTGACCCCAGCTGGAGCCAGCAGTGCCAGATAATAACCAGGGAAGCGGAGAAATTAAAGCTGCAAGGTCACGCACCCCACAGCAGTATCTCTGCAGCCCTCCATCAATCCTGACAGATGCACACACGGCTCCTTCAGAGCCAGGGACTGACACTCCCCCATGCCCTATTCCAGCATGTCACTGCTCCTGCCTCAAGGCCCATTTCCAAAACTCTGACCAGAACCCCTCTTGCTGCAGGTGAGCCGTATTCCTGCCTCCCCTGGCCACCACGGTGCAGAGGCCAGGCTGCTCCCTTGCCCACACAGGTCCCCTCTCCCAGCCCCATTCCCCCCAACAAGCCACCAGCCCCAGGGGCACAGCCCTCCCCTGGGGCCTCTCTGCCTTGCAGGGGCAGGACCCGCCTGGCTCATGCCCCCATCTCACATCTGTGCTGTTGGTGATCCCCTGCCACCAAACACCTTCCTCCAGTCCACATGCAACAACATCCTTTTTGTCAGACTATTCCTCCTGTTTGCCAAGCCCACTTTGAAATCTCAGCCTGTACTCCAGCCCTCTTGCATCTCTCCCAGCCTGGTGGCATCTGCAAATGTCATAAGCAGCTCACGTCCCATCACACAGACTGCTAATGGAAACACGGACGAGCTCAGACCCTGGACTGACCCCTGCACTCAGCACTGCGGGACAGAGCAGCTGCAACCTTTCATCCTATACTTTTACTGCATTTTTCAAGTCTTCTCAAGATTTCACCCAGCTGCTTGAATGTAATCGAGTCCCAGCACAGGCTTGCTGAGTGGCCCAAGCAGCGAAAGGCAGGGCAGAGCCCTTCCCAGCCCTGGTGGAGCTGGTTCCCTCCAGCACCAGCACAGCACGGAGGGATGCTCACCGCATCCGCCAGCTCCCTGCTGCCCATGGGGGCACAGCTGGGTGCTAAGCCCTTCCCCTCCAAGGTGCAAGAGGGGTACAGGGTACTGCTGCCCACTGCTCAGGGAGGGGTCACTGGGCACCCACACCCTGGGCTGACACAGCTGCACGAGGGGCTCAGCACCTTCTCCTCCTTTTCCTTCCCAACCCTGCCCTGACCAGAGCCCTCAAGGAAGAGCAAGAGTGCCCACGGGGTCCATCAAAGTCTCTTTAAGGGTACCATACACCCCGGGGCGAATGCCTTGCCGGCAGCCCCCCTACCAGATGCCTGCAGGGTGATGTGCCCAAAGAGGAGAGCTCCGAGAGCAGCTATGTACTATTTGGGCTTATCTCAGAATAACTGCCCCTAGCCGAAGGGGAACCCAGCCCCATGCACTGCGTTGGCCCCAGAGCACGGCAGGCTCTGTAAGCTTTTATGAGGTACTAAAGCAGGTTAGCATCACAATAAATTTTTAAGTGTTACAAACGGCATCGATCGTGCGAGTAACGGTGAGGATCTGGAAGGCTTTCTGCTCTTCTTAACTTCTCTCTGGGGTTTTCATGCCACAGCCATTAGCCGCTCGCAGTCAGGGAATGCTTTACCCTCACACAGCATCGTGGTGTGTCACCTTCAGGGTTAAAAATAAATAAATAACCTCCCTCAACCTCAGTGTGAGAGAGAAAAGGCAGCAGGTCATTTCTGTTTCACAAATGGGGAAACCGAGGCTCAGCCAAGAGAACTGATTTGCCTGGATACCTCAAAAATTTGGCTTTTTGTGCTGTGCTGAGTAGCCTGGCGAGAAGCATCGCTACTCCCGTGGCTCCTCTGCTTCCCAGGGCAGGGGAGGCAGCCCAGCCCTCAGGCTTCATCCTGCCACTCAGCAGACCAAGGTCCAATCCACCCTGCATCTTCCTCAGCAAACCCCCTTTGCTCATCACTCGCAGAGCAGCTCACAGTGGGGACAAGAGGACAAGTGCACCCAAACTGCTCAGTTACAGGTGCCTGCTCAACCCCAGACCAGCTGGGTCTCCTGAAGAATCCCATTTCGGAGCTGGGGCTTCCTCCTACCGAAAAATATCCAGGGCCAGGAGCTTGCATCTCTCCCACTCTTGGTGCCCAGGGCTGCTCCTCGGCTGCATCGCTTGAAAAATTAATCTTCCCTTTTTTCTGATCTTCCTCCTCCTAGCAGCCTCTCTCCCCCATAGGACACTTGCCTCTGCTATTTTGAGCAGCAAGTGCATCCAAAATGCATGCCAGGAAAGCAGATAGCACAGCTTCCGAGACTGTATGTGGCAGGGAAGCCTGAGATGGTCCCAGAGAGGACAGCCTGGGACTGACCCTGCATCAACACCATGGAGGGGTCCCCTCCATCCCACCTCTTTCCCCTCCCGCTTCCAGCAGTGCCACGACCTTAATGACCAGGCTGCAAACCATTCCCTCTCACTGCCCACACTGCTAATTGCAGCCTGGTGCCATACAGCAGGAAAACCTCGGCTCACCGCTCCTGCCGCTGCAGCCGTCCCTGGCTGTCCCCCTGAGTGGGGACAGGGGCCAGCTGCCAGAGCTGGCCTTGGAGCTACTCGCGCTGGAAGCCTGCCGGGGAGCAGTGATCTAGGTCTGACATCCCCCGGGACGGGGCCATTTGCTAACGTGCAACTGTTTTTTTTATTGCCTTTCAGCAAATCATGCACAGAAACATCCCCTCGCCTATCAGGTTTTATGAAAGCTTATTTCAGTAGCAATAAAGATAAAGAGGATGCGTCCGCAGCACTAAGTATCTCTGGAGCGGGCAGGGAACCATGAAGGACTCGGATGGGAGACAAAGACAGGCTCCTTGGCTGCCCACCTTGCCCTCCTGTGCCTCCACACGTCCTGCTCCAGTGCTCGCCTTGCCCACCCGCGCCAGCTCCCCGGGGAGCAAATGGGAGCACGGATGCAGGAAAATTCCCTCTCAACACGGGGTCACAGGCTCATACACCTTTCCCCAGATGGGACACCCTTTCCCTGCCCACACCGCCTTGGTGGCACCCCGAATCCCCTCTGTTCCCCCAGGCTGCGGGCTCTGCTCCCCCGCAGGGGTCTCTCAAGCATCCTTTGCATTTTATAGCTGGCTCGCTCTTCTGCTGGCCAGAGGTTCGGTAGGAAACAATGAAGTAGGGGAGCACGAAACTCAAAGCAAATGCACGTCCTGTAACGAGACAGCTTAGACTGTTCCTGTGCATGCATGTGCATGGGTTGCTGTCCTGCACTGACACCGCTGCCACCGTGCCCAGCTCACCCTGTGGCTGCAGGCTCTGGGAACAGCAGCAGCAGTGACGGCGTTCGAAGGTGCACACGAGAGACACGCAATTAAAGCCAGGAACAATTCCCCCTCCTTGCTTCCACCTTAGCAGTGAGGAATTGCTGGCAGCACAATGCATCACCCCAGAGGAGCAAAGTGGCAGCACATTTAAGGCAAAAATATCTATTTTAAAGGATGCAATAAAACAGCGCCAGGGAAGGGTTTATAGGGAAGCAATTGCTGTGCGGGGTGAGAAGTGGTCACCAGAGGCCAATCCGCCTGGCTTTATTGCCTGTTACCGGTGACTTTTCCCAACCAGGGGACAATAGATCCTCTGCTATCAGCCACGGCTCCAGTCAATACAAACACGACATAGTTTTTTAAACTAATATTTTTCCAGCATGCAATTCCATGGAGAGCAAGAACGCAGCGTTACCATGGCGATATATAGACAGCATCTGCCTTGGACGTAGCTGAAGGGAGAAATTGGAATAGAATTGCAAATTTCCTCTGTCCAGGAAGGCTCCCAAAGAAGCCACCGCAGCAGGCTGAGTAGGCTGCCTTCCCCAGCCAGGCCGTGTCCTCCCAGTGCCCAGCACTGGCTCTCCCAAGAGCCAAGGGCAGCAGGGCCCCCTGAGCACTGCCCTGGCTGGATATCGGTCCTGCACCCTGCCCCAGAGCTCTGCAGAGCCTACGCACTCCCTCGCTGCCTCTGCAACCAGCCTGTTCAGCTGCAACACCAAAAACTTGCCCGGGCACCCGAGGAAGGAAGAGGTCGACCCCCTCAAGGTGCTTCCTAAGAATTAACGTTCCCCGAAGCCCACCAAGGAGACACAGCCCAACAACTGGTGTCAAATGCATGAGCGCTGCTGCGATACACCAGCCTTGCTGCTGCAAGACATTTTGATTAACCAGCTAGAGGGAGACATGGGTGCATGAATTAAACCCGCTCTGAACAAGAGCCTGCTGCTGTAATTTCGGCAGGGGACAGTTAGGCAGCGCGCAAGCGTGCTTCAGGTGCGGCCACCCCAGCATCGTGCTCCCGCACCCAAAGGCTGGAGCTCAGCGCCCCTTCCCTATGTCAACACGGAGCGGGGAGACGGCAGAGCTGGCTGAAGTCTGGATGGGGCCCATTTCAGCAAAGGCAAACCCCAAGTTGGGGGAACGAGGCAAACGGGAGCCCCATGCAATGCTGAGGCCAGGGACCCTGGGAGGGAGAAGTGGAAGCCAAGGGGGATGCAGTGATGAGGACCCCCAAACCCAGCTCTGCTTCCCCCCACATGGGGGGAGAAGGACACTGCACAGCCATTCAGCCCACTGGAGAGGAGGCAAAAGGGGTGAGTGGGGCAATTCTCAGCTGTCAGCTGAAAACTTCAAAAGCAGGAGCGAGTGCAATGCCATCAGGCTCAATTCATCCCCCACGGGCAAAGAGCCGGGCTGGAAGCAGCCATTTGACAGTGGCAAATTTGCACTGATCCTGCTGGCATGGGGAGAGTGGTGAGGCTCCCCAACAGGGCAGTCTGCTCTTCAGAGGCAATTTCAAAGCAAGAAAGAAAGAAAAGCAAGCAAACAGGGAAGGGAACTGTGCCTTTCTCCCACGGCTCTCCTCCGGCGACTGAGACCCGAGGGACTCTTGGAAGCAGATAACACTGTAGTACTGGAGGATTATCGCCCTGTCCTGCCTATGATGCCTCCAGGACCTGCTCTCTCTCGTGCTTGCCAGAGGCGTAGGCAGGAGCGCAGGCAGCCGTGCAAAGCGCCCAGAGATTTTGCTGCTTCCTGCCTTGCTGCAGCATAAGCCTCTCTACTCAGTGCCTGATCCAGGCAGAGTGGGGGCTGCAGGCACCGCTTGGCGTTTACATCGGGTTGCAGGCTAGAAGGCACTTAGGGAGCAATGAGCTGTGCCCCGGAGCAAGGAAAGAAGAGTCCGGTGTCCCCCCATGCAGCCACCACCCATGCTAGACACGTCTCCAGCCCTTACCCTGCACCAATAGCACAGCACCAGGGAGACATCACAGGGGAAACCTTCAAGCAGAAGATGAGACAATTTCTCCCCAACCCATGATTTGCCAAAG
Organism: Harpia harpyja; assembly: GCF_026419915.1. Lineage (NCBI taxonomy): Eukaryota > Metazoa > Chordata > Aves > Accipitriformes > Accipitridae > Harpia > Harpia harpyja. The sequence goes on along the minus strand of NC_068949.1, from coordinate 30,634,544 downwards.
TTGCAGTGACTCTGCAAGGCAAATAATTCCCTCTTCTTCAAAGGAAAAGGGTGTATTTCAAAAGCAATGGAGCTCAGTGCCAGCACATGTGGCCGCAGCAGCAGCGCTGTCCTGTCCAGGGGTTCCACCCATGTCACTACGGGGCTCAGCCAGCTGGGAGGCTGGAGAAAGCCCGGAGCCTCCAAACACCACGCTGGCTGCCCCGCAAGGCTGCGGGCATGCAACAGGTGGGCAACATGACAGCACAGACACCATGGCTCACCAGCACTGTGGGACGCATGGCGAGGTCGGCACCACTCACACCGTGCATCCCAGTGCTTGGGAAAAGAGGCAGGCAGTGGGGGGCACTGGTAAGAGGTTGCTGGCTTCCCAAAGAAAGCCAGCCTCTGGAGACAGCAAGTCCCGAGCACAGACCCTGCTGCAGGCTCCCCTGCAGTTGCTAGCTGACACCGCTCCATCAAGCGGTGAGAAGTTGGAGACTGCGAGGTTGTAACCTCTTTACGGGGAACTCGAACTCGCTTACGAGCTGTTACAGCAGGAATTCACTGCTCGGAGATAGACCTGCTCTGCACAGACACCCTCAAGCACCTGCAAGGGTGTGCAACACAGCGGGAAGTAGTTATCCAGCAGACAACACCCACGAGAGAGCAGCACGTCTAGCTCAACCCAGCCAGCAGATCTGGCATTGGCAACTGCATGAATGTACAAAAAACCCAATATCGCCAAGTGGCAACACCCGGCCAAGGGCATCCTCCATCTGCCCACTCCAGCATTGTCTCCTCTGAGCGGTGCTGAGCACCTGCCCAGCGGGCAGAGGCAGGGGCTCACTATCCACGCTCCCCCAGCACCCTGCAGCCGGGTGCATGGGAAGCTGATGCTGTGGAGCCCACCGAGCTCCCCAAGGGGTGGAAAGGGCTGGTGCAGGCTATGCGCAAACCTTTCCCCCGCCCTGGGCACGGAGGAAAGGGGGATCCTGTCTCGGAGCTCACAAACCGGCTCTATGGGACTGCAGCTCGCAGCAGCCTGGTCGCTGTGCTGGGTAATAATCATTTGTATGAGGATAATTATGGTGGGAGAAGAGAAAACTCCACTAAAGTGGTGTCCCGCAGAGCTCCCAGCGCCGCACGCTGGGTGCAACCCTGGCAGCTGCCAGGCTGCCTGCAGTCCCTGCCTGCGGGGACTCTCCCCAGCTGCAGGCAAAGGGCACATTCACACTCCGGTACCCGGTAACCGGAGGCAGCGCAGCACAGGGACAGGAGGAGCCCCGTGTGTGTGGCTGTCCCAGGATGCATCCTGCAGCTCTGCTACCCAAGGAGGCAGCAGCCCAATGCTTCCCTGCGCTGCAAGGGGGATGCCGGAGCAGTCTGGCCGCACAGCTGGGGCTGGGGGGGCTGGCTACTGTGCCACCGCGCTCCACTGCAGCCCCTGGGATGGGTACCCACTGCCGCCAAGCAGAGGGGAGAGACTGGGGACAGCCCTGCTCTGCTGCGGGGACTGGGGACACCTGCACGCCAGGAACCTGCCGCCAGCAGCGGGTTGGACACATTCAGCTCATGCCCCTCTCCCCAGAGCAGAGACCCACTGCAGCCACAGGGCCCCCAAGGAGGGAGACTTGCCCAGTCGGGCACAGCGGCAAAGGGGCACCCTGTTCGAGGGAGCTCGGCGGGCTCCGCAGGACCCCCGCAGCCGGCTGGACCATGACTGTGAGAGAAAAGCTTTCCTTACCAGGGCTCCAGCCAAGAGATCCAGGGACACCCCCCAGCACCCCTGGGGATGTGGCAGGGGCTTTGATGAGCAGTGAGGTGCAGGCACAGGGGACTGGCAGGGCTGGGTGAGCTGTGTGCATGGCTGGAGCCTGATCACACCGGGGGGGGGGACGACGACAAGGGGAGGGTGGGGGAGTGGGGCCTGATCCTAGCACCATGTGCAGCACTCCCAGGAGGACTTCCCAGGGACAAAGGGGTGCCCAGCACGAGTAGGGGCTTGGGGTAGCAGGGACCCTCAGGCAACCCCTCCAGCTGTGTGGGTACCCCATGACAAGCCACAGCAGGGGCAGCCCCACAACTGCCTGTGGGTGCCATGGGGCACACAGCTCCACACATGCGGCCCATTCTGGGCTGCCCCAGTGCAAGCGCCCCCCTTGGAGTAACCCACCCCCTCAGGCACAGCTCTAATCCCAATCCCGCTCTGCATGGTTGCACACCCACTGGCACACGCGGGCTCTTGCACATGCCAGACCCCTTGCACACCCCTTCCGCAGATGAAGGGCTGCACACGTACCCTGCCTCAGCAGGCTTTTGCACACACACTGCTCCCCACCTCGACGGGCTATCGCACCCCCCTCACGGAGGGGATGATGCACATACGCCCACCCAACAGGCTCCTGCACACGCATCCCCCGGACAGGCACTTTTACACACACCCAACCCCCCCGCTGCCCACACGCCCACCCCACCAGGTTCTTGCACATGCACCTTTTGGGCAGGCTTTTGCACGTGCCCCCACGGGCATTTGCACAAGCACTCCCCTTAACAGACATAAGCATCCCCTTTGCATGGGCGCTTGCACAGACACCCCCCCAGACAGGCTGTTGCACGCACGGACAGGCTCTTGCACATGCATCCCCTGACGGGCTCCTGCCCACTCTCCTGACAGGCTCTTAAACATGTACGTACACACACACACACACACACCCCCGCTGGGCACTTGCACGCACTCGCCACGCGCTTTTGAACGCGCACACACACATCCCCCCCGCCCCGTCCCCCCCCAGGACAGGCGCTTGGCCCCAGCAGCCGGCCGGGCTCTTGCTCTTGCACACGCCCGCACCCCGCCACGGGCCGTTGCACACCCACCCGCCCCGGCCGCTCCCGCCCGCCCCGGGCCGGACAAAGCGCGGCGGTACTCACAGGCGCTCGGTGCCGCGGGGGATGCTCTTGGGCACGGCGCGCAGGGCCGTGCCGTGGCAGTCCACCGTGGTGCCGCTGCAGGCGCAGAGCGGCGGGCAGGCAGCGGCGCGGCCCCGGCACAGCGCGGCGCACGCCAGCAACCAGGCGGCGGCCCGCAGCCCCGCCGGGACCCCCGCCGCCCCCCCGGGGGTCGGGGCCGCCATGGCAGCGGGCAGCGGGGTTAGGCGGCGGGGCCGCTGCGCATCACCGGGGAGCGGGGCTGGGCTGGGATCGGCACGGCACGGCACGGCACGGCACGGCTCGGTACGGCTCGGCTCCGGGGCGAGAGCCCCGTCGGCGCACACCCGCCCGTCCTCACTGCCGCCCCATCCCGCAGCCCAGGCACAGCCTCCGCGCTGGCTCCTCCCTCCCGCCCTGCCCGCCCCGACGGCCCCCCCGCCGCCGCCGCCGCCGCCGCCGCCGCCGCCGCCGCCGCCGCCGCCGCCGCCGCCGCCGCCGCCCCTCCCCGCGCCCCCGGCACCGGGCAGGGCACCGGCACCCCGGTAGCCGGAGCCGTCGGGGCTCTGCCCCGCCCCGGCCGTGCAGCGAGGTGGGCTGCGTCTCGGTCCCCCCACCCGGGACGGCGGGGTTGGTGGCTCCCCCACGCCCCCCGCGAGATGGCTGCGGGATGCCGGGGTGCAGCAAGGCGAGCGGGTAGCATGCGGGCAGAGGCACCCCGGGGACTGGCAGCGACCGGAGAAACAGCCTGCGAACCGAGCGGCGGCTTGCAGAGCATTCCCACCTCTCCTCGGAGGGTGCCAAAAGCTTTTCGCATCCCCCGGTGTGCTCCAGGCACCCCTGGCCAGTCTTCCACCCTGCAGCCCGGAGCCCCGTCCCCATCGTCCAGAGCCCAGGCGAGGCGCGGGGACCCGGCAGCCCGTGGGGACCACACAGCGGGCTGGCACCGGTCAGCCAGGACAGTACCCGGTGTGCTCATGGGAACCCTGCGGCCAAGCGCCCCAGCACACAGGGGACACTTGGGGATGCATCTCTGCTTTGCTCTTTGCTCCACACACAGACAGCAAGTCCTAAAGTCCTGGCTGTGGCATTAGCTATGTCCTTTCCCACTCCAGGGGAACATCTTAATGTCAAAGACACCAAAATGTCTTTGTGGCTAATCCACCTGGAAGAATGAGGCAAAATATACCTATTTCAATGCAAAAAAAAAAAGTGAAGCCAAGAAATCCTGTGAGCTTGGTCCCAAACAGTTGACATCTCAGAAATGTGAGCATTGCATTCATTTTATTACCTTCCATTTTCTTCCCTGAGGTCTGCAAATGCAAAGCAGGAGGGTGTAACCAGGAGGACTGGTCACCTGTTTTATTAATGACACCTGAAACACTTGTAACCCCATGGTTCCAAGAGCTGAGTTGTTAAGAAAAACAACAGGCATATTGAGATGCCCAACAGAGCCCTGGATGCTGGCAGCTACTGCTGCAAATGTCCTCCTTGGAGATGAAACCTATGGAAGGAGGGGAGGTGGGAGCCTGTCGCAGCACTCTGGCAGCGGGAGGAGAGGTGTGTGAGCACAGACAACCCACTGCACATTCATTTCCCCAGCCAGCAGGATATTTGCAGGGACAGTGGCAGGTCCTGGGGCAGAAGTGCCTCTTAAATCAATGCCCCCTGCGTATGGAGCTCCACAAGTTCCTTAATCAGGGTGAGAGGGAGGTGTCTGCATGGGGTCTCGCTCCAGCAAGGGCCACCTCACACACACACACAGGGTTGCACCAGCTTGGCCCAGATCAGCAGCCCTTTCCCATCCCGAATGCAGGCTCCCATCATCTGTCTGCATTTTCGTGACATCTCCTTCCTCTGGCCCCAATCCCGGGAGGAAGCTGTGCTTGAGATGGATGAAAGGGGTTTGTTCCTCGTTGCTACCCAGCAGCCCTGACAGCGAAGAAGATGAGCTGCTTCCCAGGACTCTGGGAGCCAACCCCTCGCTGGCACGGCTTTGGCAGAGGTGGCCCCGCAGCCCGCCCTGGGGCTCCCGGGGGACGCCGGTGGCTATGGCACCTGAAGGGGCCCCATGCTGAAGAACTCAGCTGAATTTCGGGGGGTGAAGGTTGTTTCCTAGCGGCTCAGCATTCCCCAAACCTGGCCGCTACCGGTGTGATGCTTGCGACCCTGCTCCCTCCTGAACTCCCCCCTCACCGCTTGGCTGGCAGAGCAGAGCTGGGTCCTCCCAACCTGCCCTTTGCCTCTGATGCTGGCTGGCAGGAAGGCAGGAGCAGGACGAGGGATCTTGTTTCCTCCCTTTTCCAGGCATTTGCCCCAGGCAAATCCTTGTGATCTGCAGAACAAATAGGCTCCCTCCGTCTCTGTGTCCAGCTGCAGCAGCACCGACTCACTTTACAGCCGGGCCGTGGTCTCGGCAGAGGGAGTAGCTGGTGGGGGCCTGCCTGGAGGCCACCATCGCCTGCCTCAGTTCCAGTGGGATTACAGGGCTGGGAGGCTGAAAACCCCATTTCAGGCCAACTTCCACATTTTCTCCTGTGGGTACCTCGACTCCTGCTCTCCCATGGGAGCTTCTTGCCACCACCTGCCACGCAGGCGGCACCCGGTTCCCCCGACACCACGGAGCATCCCATTGAGCTGGGCTCCTGGCCTCGGCCGACCCCTCTGCAACTGCTCTGGTTGCAAAAGCAACCCCCTTCTAGGGCTGCCAAAATGGTGAGGGCCCAGCAAGCCCGGGCAGGCAGGACAGCAGGGTGGGGGTACGGGCCATGCGCTGAGACCCCCTCCCACACCTCAGTCCCTGGTGCACTTGGGCGATCCCAAATTGCCCAGGCACCCTGCATGGGGTGATGCAGGCCCTGGAGAGCAACAGCTGCCTGGGAAAGGCCCAGGGTGCCTCTGAATATGGATGAGGAGCAGGGAGAAAATAAAACCCAAACTTTTCTTTATCGGGGGAGGCCTGGTCCTGCCGTCTGCCACCGGGATTTGGGCCAAACTGCTTGATAGAGAGAGAGAGACCATCTGGATTGTCTGATGGGCTCTGGGTTTGGTTAAAATGAAGCAGAAGCTTTTTTTGCAGGAGAGTTTTCATGGGAAGATCTGGGGAAGGATTCCAGGGTACGCGCCAGACCTGTCGTGCAAAGAGATGCGAAGCAGCTACAAAGCTTCAAACAAAAATTGCTGCCAGTTTTAAGCCAAGCCCCCCAGGGCAGCATCCAGGGATTTCTACCCACCCCGGGACGGGCCGCGGCCCGCCCCCGTTAGCTCTGCTGCGGTCTGGCCTGGCGCTGCGTCCCCGCCGTAGCCACCGGCGGCCAATAGCACCTTCCAGCACGCCTGGGCTTCGAGGCAGCCACGCTGCACCACTGCACCCCGTGCCTCGGCATGCAGGGGAGGAGGCGGCATGCCCCGGCCCGTGCTTGCTACCGCTTAGGATGTGCTTCGAAGCAGTGCCACGGCTGTCACTAGTCCACAGCAGTGGTAGCCTTTCTCAGGGTAGGACGAGGCACTGGTGCAGAGCAGAAGCGTTTAAAACGCAGACAATAGCATGCATTAACAGTGCCCGCTCCAACTCCTCTGCTGAGGATCATTGCCAAGAGCAGGATGCAGCTCCCCTTGCACCGGGCCTGTGCTTCGAACCCTTCCTCCCACCAGCAGCATCATTAAAACACACCTGGTTTGGGAGCAGCGGCCACAAGACCCAGCTGGAGACGTGCTGGGAGCGGAGTGGCCGTGAACTCCAGCTGCCCAGTGTCCCCCAGAGACCCCGCGCAAGGCGGGCTGCCGGGCTGCCCCTCCGCTGGCCGGGGCCACATCTGTCACGCCTGGCCAGCTCGGCTCGTGCTGGGAGGCCAGGCTGCCTTTGTCCTGCCCGACACGCTCGGGTTCAGAGAGTGAGGCATTGTGTGGGAGCGGGCCAGCATGTCAGCCCCGTTAGGGCACCTGTTGGGCTTGTGCAGCACGACAATGCCCTTGATGGGTCTATTATGGAGTGGTGTGGGCAGCTGGGGGCCGCTGGGATCACAGTAAATCTCGCCTGGCTAGCAGCAGTGGCAGGCAGGGCTGGGATGCACTCTTTTGGGCATGTCTCCAGGGACAAGCCCTACCTCGCTGGCAAACAGCAAAAGCATCACCCTGCAAACATGGCCAGCATTCGCACTGTGAAAGTGGCCAGCATCACCCTGCAAACACTGCCAGCATTGCCCTGTGAACATGGCCAGCATCACCCTCTAGACATCACCATCACCCTGCAAACACTGCCAGCAACGCCCTGCAAATGCTGCCAGCATCGCCCTGCAAACGCTGCCAGCATTACCCCGTGAACACCGCCAGCATCACCCTGTGAACATGGCCAGCATCATCCTGTGCCAGCATGACCCTGCAAACATGGCCAGCGTTGCCGTGTGAACATGGCCCCACTGACTGCAGGAGAGGGGGCAGCTCCGCTGCCTGGGGACCTCACCACTGGGACAGAGTGAAGGGATCAGCATCCATTGGGTACTCTCAATGCTATGGGAAATGCTGAGGCTCCCAAGCAGGCGGATTTGGCCCCAGCCTCGCACAACGGGGACTGTCTGAGTGGGGGGAGCCCAGCCCGCCCCACTGCCTTGAGCAATTGTATAGCAGCGGGGGGGGGGGGGGGGGTGGGTGTCGCAGTCCACAAGGCACTACATCCCTGCTTTGTGGCGCGGCTGAGCAGAAGGGCTGAGCCCCACACCCTGGGTTCCCAAAACTAGCTCTAGTCCACAAGGAAAACATTTACGCCGAGCAGCCCAGACGCAGATGGGGAGATGCTGTTCCCAGTGCAGCTGGACACAGCAACCGCCTGGGAGCTCTGCGGCAAGGCGCAAGCTGGTTTGAATAAACCACACGCGAGGAGGTGTTTGTGAAGCGCCTCGCACATGGAAACGCTATTGTTGGTGCAGCGTGGGATCAGGGACTCAGGGGTCCCCAGATGTAGCAATTGTTCCACATCCGCGCTGTGCGTACACACACGCTCTTCCCCGCTCGCTCTGCCTGGAGCCACTCATTAACCCTCCTCAATGAAGATGCATTGGAGGGATAATTTACTGTTTAATAGACTAACTTTCCATTTGCTGTTGCCAAGCACATCCAGCATATTTCTCCACGGTGCCATAAACTGCAGCTCCTCTGCCATAAAACCCTGCCTCCCAGTAGGAGCAGGTGGGTTTTCAGGATTTAGCTGATGACCTTGGCCATGGGGTGACCAGAGACACCAAGCTTTGTTTTTAGAGGAGCAGGGTTCTCACCAACCCCTTTCACGTATTGCAATCCCCTTTGCACTGATATCCCTGAGCTGGGAAACCATCTAACCTGAGAAATAAGGAGTGTCTCAGTCCGATGGATGAGGGACGCAGCAGCTCTGTTCTGATTTTGTTAATGAAGATGCCTTGGGTACAGACAAGCTTGCCTCTGCTCCATATTTATGGCTAGCTGGCAGCCAGTCCCATCCTGGGATGCAATCAATAAGCTGCATGCCCACTTGGGCTCATTGTGCTTCCACAGTTGCAGGCAGCCTTTCTGCACCTTGCTGGTCCCACAGTTGTGAGCGTGCGTCTCTGCATCCTTGCTCCTCCTCCCCCAGCCCTTACAGAGTTACAAGCTACTAGAGGCTGGAAGAAAGTCAGATTCTGCACAACGTGGGACGGGGGAGCTGGTGCCAGCCTGGCTTTGCCTCCATCACCCAAATTCCCACACTGTAGAAGAGGCACTTTCAGGGTGCAGGTGCTGCAGGAAGGAGCCCAAGCGACTGGCTACCAGGGTCTGGCTCTGAAGGATGGCAGGAGGATGCCAGTAGCCAAAAATAACTTGAAAAGGAGAAGAAAAGCATTTAGCTTGCCCTTGTGACAGCTCTACTCAGCCCCAGAGGCAGGCAGGGACTCTCACTGGAGCTGGAGGACAATGCTAGGGGCTATCTGCAGAGCTGATTTTTGTCCTTTGTAAGAGGGCATCCCTCCCCAGCCTCTTCCCTCAGCCTTCTATGTGCTCTTTATGTTCTTGTTCACCTTATTTATAGCCCCTGCTTCCTACCCCCTCTATCCCCAGATGCAGCCAGGGAGGAAGAACCAGGCATCTCCAAGCCTGCCCCCCCCAGCACATCTGGCCCTGCAGCCCCCAGTGCTGCGGGGCGGGCAGGGGGTCCCGTCCCGCAGCGTGTGCTGCCAGCCCCCTCTTGCGCTGCTGCTGCAGAACGGCCTTGGCGAGGCACAATGGAGCCAGAAGCTTTTGTGCAAGAGGTTGCTGAGGTCCTCCCGCCCCAGGGGAGCAAGGCTCAGGCTTTGTAAGGGAAAAGGTTGGAAGAAACAAACCCTAAAACAAGCTCAGGCCAACATAGACACCCCCACATCATAGACCTGTGCACGCACCCAGTTACATGCAGCCACAATGGCCAAGGAGGGTTTGCACCTCCATGCATCCCAATTCTTCGCCCCAGCAGAATAGGAGCTTCAGCCAGAAGCAGAGAGGATGAAGTGGGACTCAGTTCTCCTCACCGGTGCAAAAGGAGCCAGGCTTAAAATCATATAAGGCAACCCATGGGAGGGCTGGGTGGTGGATTTGTAAGTCCTTCCCAGCAGCAAGGCAGGGGAGGCTGGTTTAGCCTGGGAGAGGAGCCTGGTTTAACCCAGGAGAGGTGGAACTGGGGAGGGGAGCGCAGCAACGCCCACTCCAGCTGGGACTCAGCAGGGAAAGGAAAGCTCTGCTCCCCCCCCTCCCCAATCCAGACTGAAATCAGCACCTCAAAGGCTGGTGCTGGGAAGTATTTGAACCTCATCCTGTGATGTACAGCTGGGGACAGCTTCTCCTTGCATCAAGACACAGGAGCCCAGAAAAACCCCGACCGCATTCCTCATGCATGGGCACTGCCCAGGAACAAAGCTGGGCTGGAGCAGGATGGGGCCAGAGAGCTGGCACCCGCAGATATTCCACCCTGGTCCACAGCACAAACGGAAGGTCAGTGCAGCCCCCAGCATGGAGGTTTGGCATTTACGTGCCTGCACAATTTATGAGCTTCAGCACGAGATCCTCGCTGGGGGGATGAGCAAACAGAACTAAACATGGTAATTTATTCACTCCATGAAAAAATATTAGTTAATCCAAGCCAATGAGATTGTAAAGCCTGATAACTGGTCTGGCTGGTGCCAACATCTATCGCTAGCAGTACTCATGTTTTTTGTCTACACTGTTGCCCTAGGCAGTGAGATGCAGCAGCAGCATGACAGCTCCCAACCACACATGATAATTTAAGAAAGAAAAAAATATCTTATTTCAACTCCAAACCAGGGCAGAACAGTTTAAAAAAAAAAAAAAATCAAGACAACTTGCAAAAATTGATTTAGATAGCAGTGACACTCTGCAGAACTTATTTGCAAGTCTGTGCTGTGCAATTTGAGATAAAAACTGTTTAATGAAATGAAGGATGAGCACCGCTTATTTGCTTTGTAACGCCACTGCTGTGCACGAATACCAACGGGCCAAAGCAAACACACTGAAAGCTGAGTGATCCCCCTCTAAATATGTACCTTTACCCAGTGTTTGGTCCCAATGACTGCTGCCCTTTCACTTGCAGCCAAGTGTAAGTGCTCGGGTTGTGGCTTCAGGGGCTAAAAACTATTCATTTTTTAAATTATGTAAGCCATATAAAGCTGTCACTTTGAATCACAGCTTATCAGGGAGATGATATTTGGGTTTGCAGTATTCAAAATAGCTATTGTGAGTTTTTGCATTCCTTTGTTCAACATCTTCAAGAACAGAAATGTCTCTCTGGATTCCCATGCCCACTTTCAAGTGCAGAGAGGCCCATCCCCTCCCGCTCCCCGAGCTCCAGGGAGATGCGGCACACCAGTCCCATGACACCCAACTGCAGCCCTGGAGGAGAACGGGGCCCGCTTGAAGCTCACCCTGCAGGAAAGCAGCACTGGTTTCAAACGTACCGCACCGCTTGCTTCTCCTGCTTGCTTTTCAATTGCATGGCGAGGATGTTAATGAGTGTCTGAGCCACGGCAGGCAAGCCCAGGGCATTTCAAATGTGGAAGAACTTCACAGAGAAATAATCTGCATAAAATCTGAGACGCCATTATTAAGAAGGAGGAAAAGATAATGCAAGCAGAAACCATCCTCCCTCAGCAGCCAAGAGTGGCAAGAGAAGAATGGTTCTACAGAGAAAAATGTATTCATTTGATCCATTATTTATATAAAGTGTTCTTTGTAAACCTGATTTCCCATCACCCTGGATGACAGCAGGGGGAAAACAGGAAAAGAAGAGGTCCAACTTCATACCTCTGAGGGAAAGACAGCCCGTCTGGGCACCCTGCATCACACAAGGATCCTAGAGAGGGAACAAGCCCTAGTGCCACAGGAGGCCAGTGCCATCCCTGCAGGCGGGCAGCACTTCACCAAGCACCCCTGCACTTAGAAGTAGGAGCTCTGGGGTTCTGAGCAGACATTTCCTTCTTTTTGAAGGTGGATGCACCACCGAGTCCTTGCCATCCCAATGAAACTGCTTAAGCCACTGAGCAAAACAACTAAAAATAAAAGCATTTAATATGGGGTTTTCAACATGAACACACAGAAAGGCAACAGTCTGAAACAGTACATACATAGCATATATAAATAATGACAAAGATTAAAAATACTTTGGAAACTATAGACTCTGGGAACAGTTAGTGGCTGCTCTGGGAGGAAGCATCCTTGTGAGTCATTGCACAGGGCAGACAAATGAGAGACATCCAAGCATGACTAAAACTCCCCTGTGTGTGTGAGACCGTGTGAACACATTGGGGACTGCAACAGCCAAGGGTCCTAGAGGCTGAGTCTGTTAGCCACCACCATCCTCAGCACAGGGAGGACAGCACCATGAGCTAAAGCCTAGGGCACCAAACCCCTCCTGGGACTGCCCTGTCTGGAGACTGCACCCACCCCTTTGGCAGGGAAGGCATCTAAGACATGCAGAATGCCGGGCTGATGCCCCATAGATAATTTTTCTTAGAGCTAAGCAAATCTCAGCTGTGCCAGAAACCAGAGTCCCTGAGCTAGAGCCATCAATAAAGGGGGACAGCAGAGAGAAGAGTTATGTTCCTCTCACCTATACAGGAGCAGTGTATTTGGTCTTAGGAACAAGACTGCCTTGCCAAGTAGACACCCATAGAGAGATATATGCCCAAGTAAGCTAGGAAGGATGGGATGAACAAATGCTTCACTCAGCAACTGCCCCCGATGCAAGTAAGAGCAGAGGTAGCAGGACCAGACCCAGCTCTCCTTGCACTGCCACTCGACCTTCAGCTCTGCCTCATCTCTGTTCAGAGGCAAAGCTGAAATCCCCAGATCTCTCCTAGCAGTGGACTGCAGGGGCAGGGCAGAAGTGCAGTCAGCAAAATACATGGTGCCCTTCGGAGAAGAGCACATAGACAGCTTCAGCCTCTGGGGGGAATGATTACAGACACATCCAAAAACACATACTACTACCACAGCAAACAGCCTCTGCCCTTCCTCACAGCATCCTCGCCTGCCTGGTCCCTGAAGAACCAAAGCCCTTTCTTTGCTGCAACAGAGGCTCCTAACACCAACAACTCCCAACTCACACATCTACAGTCCCACTACCCCCTACGTTTTCAAGGCAGCTCCTCCCATTTGGGGTCAGACTGGGGACAGGCACCCCGATAAAGTACCAGGAACATCTCTTTGGAGAGAGTAGCATGAGGTACATAGCTTTGTATCTCAAAAAAAAAAAAAAAAAAAATCACTGTTAAAAAAAAAAAAGTGACAAATTCCAGCTAAGCTGCACAGGGCTCCGATGCCCTGTTTTGACAGCTCTAGCCAGTTGGACTGAACTCCCTGCTCACATCCCAATATTCACACCTCCTGCCACCAGTTGTCTCAGAAAGCTGTCAAGGACAGAGCTCTAACTCCTGCCAGCTGCTGGTTCTTAAAGATTAGAAGACAATTATAATTGGATTCCAGAGATTATTTGCTTCGCCAAGAAGGGCTGAGAAGTGTTTAGATGGTTCGCCAGCTGATTAAATCTTTATTTCACAGTAGTGACCCTGTGTGTTTCCTACCCCAGAGTGCTTGCAGACCTGTACTTGGCAAGACTGGCTTATGGGACACTTTAGCTTAACAAGGCAGCTGACACTGGCCAGCTGTGATGGGGGTTTATCCCGTATCTAGATGGTTTCATCTCATTTCTGCAGCTCAGGCTAAAGAGCTGAACCCAGCTCCAGCCCTTTCCTGCAGTTTAATGACTAATCGGCCAGTTGCCTGACCAGCCATCCAGATATCTTGAGCCAAAGCCTCTGGCACCATTTGCAGATCACAAATGGCCAGAGCCCTCTCTCACCTCTTATGCTGCTGATGCTGTTCCTATGCCGTGCAAACAGCCACCAGACTCTGTCCACCCCAGACACCCCAGCTTCCAAAGGCTGGGCTGTCCTGCCCCAGACAGCCTTTACCAGCCTCCTGCCCCACTCAGCTTAGCCTCCCTGGGAGAATACAAAGCAGAGACACTCCTTGCTCACCAGGCAGAGCCCAGCAGCAGCACTGTGCCACAGAACCACAAAGGCAGTGAGCAAGGGCTGCCTCCAGCTCAAGCTGAAACAGAGGGATGAGTTTATTGGGGAAGCTGCTTTCCCCTGGCCCCACTTGAAATGATGGCACCCAGAGCCTCTCCTCTTCTCCCAGGCCCATCCTGTGCTCTGTACCGTTTGTGCACTCCAGCCCTTTGGGGACAGCAGGGCAAAACAGAGCCCACAGGAAGCAGAGGAGGGCATGGCTCCAGAAGAGGCCTGGAGGTAAGGTTAGCTGTCAGGATGCGGGTGAAGGTCAGAGTCCATCGTTCTCACTGCTAACAAAGGGGAGGGAGCAAAAACAAGCCAATGTGTTAAAAACTCAGAGCATAAAAGCAAAAAAATACAGCCTAGCAACGTTGCAGAGAAAGCTGAAAGTGCACACTGGGCCCCGCAACACACAGGGCTCTCCTTGTAAGCAAGCACTCCAGCTCTTCCCAGACCCAGCAGGTCAGACATGCTGCACAAGTTTTGGTTAGATAGTGGTTTGCCCCATAGTAGAATGAAATATAATTTATATACAGAAAGAAACAAGTCCCTGCAGTCTTTGCAAAGGTCCAGTTTCAAGAGCGCTGCCATGTTGGTGAGGGTTGCCGTGAGCCTGCAGCGCTCCCCTTCTCATTGCAGCACATTATTCACAGCTTGTGAGGCTGGGCATTCCCCACCCATGCGTTGGTGCGAGGCAATTCAGAGGGATGATGAATCCTTGGAAAGCAGGTGGGCTCGCATGCGTCTACAGGATTCCTGGAGCAGAGAATTAGAGCAATTGAATGCTTGAGACACAGAATGCCATGCAAGAAAAGGCTGACATGCTGTCCTCCCCTTGCAAGGACTCCCCACTGGAATCTGCCTCCCACTCCTTTTACCAAGGCAGAGCACTAGACAAGAGGCAGTGAGCAGACAGGGACAAACACAGCAGTTGCTCTTGGGCTGTACCAACCTCTCGTCCCACTGCCACCATGACCAGCTGTTAGCACTACACCGTGCTGCCAGCTTCCCTCTGTTTCCTGTGACAGGCAGCCTGGCAGCTCACAGGTAGAAGGGCTGTACACACCTGCTCGGGTGAAACCCTTCAAGGCCAGGCTTCCAGCACGCCAACTGCCTGCAGCTCAGCATGGAGCAGGCTGCTACAAGCCAGGGAACCTCAGCTGTCACAGAGCCCGAGACAGAGCCTTGCATGCATGACATCACCCCTGCAGGTCCCAGAGCCCAGCAGCCCAGGTTCCCCCCAGGAAGGAGAATGAGAGTGTGCACGTGTGTCTCACCTCTTTCCGCCCCTCCAAAGATTTCAGCTTCGCTTGGGACATGTGAGCTGGAGATCCACATTTCTGTAACTGGACAAGAGAGGGGAATAGGAGTAGAGACCTAGGGAATGAAGTGGTATCCACAGCCTTCCCTGCGAGCAGCCTGTACCACCAGAGAGAAGCTACCACCCAAATCCACTCTTGGTTTGTCTGGGCCATGGGACAGCCCTACTACCCACAGGCAGTTGCTGTACAACTTGCGGAGGAGGATGAGGGAGAGGGAAGGGGGCACAAGCCAATGCCTCAGGGCAGGAACACAGCCAGAGGGACAAGACTGGAGTGGAGGCCAAGTGCTGCCACCCCTGTCCCAATGCTGCCCTTGCCATCTGCTCTGCTCTCACAGCAGCTTCCTAAGACCTTATCTGACCATACAGAAGAAACTTGGAAACCTTCTCTTGGGCAGAGAACAGCAAGCAGCCCCACAAGGATCACTGAAATGAGTGCCAAAGTTGTGCTCACACTCCTCCCACCACATGCTCCCTCCACCAGCAGCTTCAGCAGTGCTGGGAGCAGTTCTTACCAGGTGGATATTCTCTTTGCTGACTCGCTCAGGCTCCGGTGTGGCATCCCTGCTCCTCCTCTCCAGGACAACCGGGGTTCCCAAAACCTTCCGCTGCCGTAAGAAGAGAGGGCTGTTGGCTAGTGCTTAGAGTGCAAAGTGAAAAAGAAAGGGAAGAAGCAGGATGCATTGCTGGTAAGCAGTTGGATGCTGGGAAAGAAAAAATGAAGCCAAGCTGGGACAAAGATTGCAAAGCAGAGCCACCTGAAATACCATGCCACTAGGCTGAGCCTGCCTGATTGTAAAGGGTTTGGGAGCTGACCTGAGGCCTGGCCAGGAGCCCAGCCTATCAGAAGCAGGTACATGCTGCTGTGGGGCAGCCTATAGTGTGCTAACACCTGTGCTAACAGGCTAGACTAGACAACCAGCTTCCTGTCAGTCCTCATCTCATCTCAGGAAGCAACCAATCCTTCAGAAAGACGCATATATCCTACAGCCATGTGTTTCATAGGTAATTACACTTTATACTAGCAAGGCTTATTGTCACTGTGCTGCCTTTTCTGTCCCCAGTGGATCTGTGCTCCTTGGCAGCCAATACTTTGAACAGTCCCTACCCTTTGAGGGCCTCATTCAAGCCAGGGCAAGGCAGGAGCAAAGAGCAACATCAGAAACTCACAGCAGAGAGCCTGGGTCAGAGGCTGCCTTTACCTTAATGAGGCCACTGAAGGAGCGTGAGCGGGTGCGTCGCGGTGCTGGGGATGTGGGTACCTCAGAGCCAGGAGTGAGAGGTGTAGGATGCTTATTAAACTAGGAGGAAACATGAGGGCAGTACGTTAGCACAGTTACTGTTACAGTTACACCAGTCTCTTGCTGCTGTATGCTGCTCTACCTGCTGCCCTCTGCCTAGAACTCAGTTTGTCTCTTCTGTACTCCAAAATGGAGGAGCAGCTCAGAGCTGCAGGGAGAAGAAAGCAGAGGAAGGCCACATCTCCCATCCAGGATTTACAAGGAGCTTGGGTGTGAGGCTGCTTTGTGCTGGCTACCAGATTAGCCAAAAGCAGCAGGTGTTGGAGCAGAAAGGGGGTTGGGCAGCAGCTGGAGGCTGGCAGCCAGGACTGGTGCTGACCGTATCAACCAGTCTCTGTCTGGAGCAGCAGGTTGGCTGGGAATGCTCATGGGACTGAGAGGAGACCAGTTTGTCCACTCCCTGCAGGCAAGAGGGGACAAGACTTTTCCCTTTCTGAGGGCAGAAACTCAACAATGCCGCAATCAGGACTGGGGAACTGCTGGCTAGCAAGCCTCTGGATTGGAAAACAGCTCAAAGCACAGCTTGGTGCAGCAAACTCCAGTCAGCCACATCCAGGACAAGCAGCCTCCTCCCCTGCCTTCTTACAGCTCTGCCCCTTACACAGCCCAAAGTCCACTCTCCCTAGCCTGCCCAGGACTAGGAGCAGCTCTCAGGAAGGCCCTGCCTTTAGCCCTGTACCCCAGATTGTTCTGACAAGCACACCCCAAAGATATCTTTCCTCCCCACACTACCTGCCGGATAAGCTTCTTCTTCTTTGCAGAGTCAGGCATATTGTGGACATGGCGGAAGAGCTCCTTCAGTGCCTCCTCTGTGCGCTGCTGGGTCTCCTCCTGATGGCAAGTGTCCAGCCGACTTCGCTTCTGAGACTTGAGGGGCTGCAGCTCCTTGGAGCCAGGAGACGTCAGCAAATCCAGGTCGTCCTGGGAAAGTGGAGACAGCAGTCGCTTGCCATGCTTTAATCCAAATGAGCCACCCATCTAAGCCAGGCTGGGAAGAGTCTCGTGAGCTGCCTCAACCCCAGTGAATGCACAGGGCTGTGTTTTCCCTACCCCTCTGCAGCAGCACTGCACCAGCAGGCCCTGTGCCAGGAAGAGGTGACAGCAATACAAAGGTGACCCCATTGCTGCTTCCCTCCCCTCCCGGATGCCAGCTGCAGAAGCCCTTCCAGGCTTGAGAAGGGTCAGTGCAGCTCCTTGCAATGCATCTTCCCTCTTCTGCAGCTATATGAGGCAGGGAAGCATTTGCTGGCAAGACACTGACAAATCTTGTCCCAGTGGCAGCAAGTAGCCTTTATCCCAGCCCCTCTTCCAAGCAGCCTGGCCACGGCAGCAGGCGCATCTGTCTGTCTGGAAGGCACAACCCCATGAAGGAGCAGGTGCTGCATGTACTGGGCACAGGGAGCAGGTTTGCTGCTAAACAGGGGCTGGTAGCTTTCCCTGTGCTTTTGATTAACAGATGCTCCAACTCTGCCCAATTTCCCTAATGCAGCCGCCTACACTACTACACCATATGGTTCCCTCACTCCTGCTCTCTGACAGATCCTCTTTCATGACTTGGTTTGTTTTCAGCTTCTTTCACTCACAAGGGTCCCTTCATAGTATCACAGCCTCTGCCCTTTCATGGAGGGCAGGCGCTGCATTTACTGGCCTTACCTTTGATGTGTGGGCTCTGGATCCCAGATAGTGCAGCCTGGCACACTCCCGAATATATGCTGGGGCCTGTGACAATGAGCAGAGAAAAGACCAAATGTATGTTTAGTCCTGGGGCAAGAGTGGCCCCAGCAAGAGGTGCTCTTCAACCATACCACACAAGCCACTTCCATCAAGGCTCAGCTGTTCAGGGCAGACAAAGCAATGGGATTTCATGTCCCCAGTGCAGTCCCTGTTCGTGGTTTCCTTTTGATGCAGGCAGCCAGCACAAGTGGAACACAGAGTAAGAGCAGGAACTTTTTCCAAGCAATTCACCCAGCTCTGAGCTGGCCAAACAGGGGCCTGACAAAGAAGGCAGAAGGGGAACTTTCTATGGGAGGACTCTTTGCAGAGAACAGATGCCTACAGTGACCAGGAAGGTCCTGAGAAGTCGAGACTGCCTGTTGCAGAAACACTTTCTTGGAGGAACCTGCAGAAAGCCCCGTGCTCCTGAATGTCCTACCACAGCACCCCGCTCTGAGCTAGACTGAGGCCCAAGACTGCAGGCTGTCACTGTAGCTGCAGTGGGTTGACTACCACTTGCAGAGAAGTTCACAACTAAATGACCTGCCATATTAGGGATTCAGCTCTTGGCAGCACTCATCCAGGACAAGCCCCTTCAGTTTCCTTATCCTGCCAGAACCCGAGGGGAGCCTGGTCACTACCTGCCCCCAGGAACCAGGCTTCCCAGCTGGGCAGCAGGTGCTGGGTGTCCAGCAGAGGGTGGTGTTACACTGCACCGTGCTTCTGACCTGCCCAGGCACAAAGCCACCTCCAGCGCGGTCTTCCTTCTCCTGGGCTGCCTGCCCAGCCAAGACCTCCTCCCTAGTCACTAAAGGAACAGTTTCTTGTAGAAATCCTCCTTCTCCTACCGCAGAAGAGAGCACCCAGAATATACACTTGACATGTGGGATATGTCTGGACAAGGGGCATTCAGTCTCCTGCTGAAGGGACAGGGAGAGCAAGACCCCAAAGCGCACTTACCTTGAAGAGTTTCTGAGAATGTTTGATCATGAAGGTCACTCCATTGTTTAGCTTCGTGATATTCTCCTGAAGGTCATTTGCTGTCACCTGGCAAGGGGACACAGCCAAAGGTGCAGCAGTTAGAAGGGAAGGAGGAAGGGTCTCTGCTGCCCTTGCTGTGTCTGGGACATAGGCACACATCGTGCCTCAGCAGGAGACCTGCTCTGAGGAGATGAGGAGGCAGAGCTCACAGCACACTAAGAAGCAGAGCTCACAGAGCCAAAGCTGCTCCGAGAGGAGGAGAACTAGACAAGTTTGGGGCCAAATAGTTCACCAGCAGCACAAGAAACCTCGCAGAGATCCGC
Source organism: Harpia harpyja (assembly GCF_026419915.1). Lineage (NCBI taxonomy): Eukaryota > Metazoa > Chordata > Aves > Accipitriformes > Accipitridae > Harpia > Harpia harpyja. The sequence continues at coordinate 30,615,431 of NC_068949.1, read as the reverse complement.
AAGGTTTGTCTGGAGTAGTCCTCCTTAAAAGAAGCAGGACTCTGCTGTGCTTTCAATTTTACTGAAAAAGATGAAGCATCAGTTGCAAATGAGACCTACGGCAGGTCTGGGCTGAACACTAGGACTGAGTCCTGCCAGGAAGGTCCACCTCACCATCCCAGCCTCCAACCCTCACATCACTGTATCAATACTTAATCTTCCCATCTTGGTTCTTCCCCTGTAGGCCTGCCAAGCCTCTGCTTTCTACCTTGCAATATCCCACCCGCAGATACTGAGGCATTGCTCACATTTCTGGGCCATAGGATGTGGGGTGCAAACATCAGGGCAAGATTGTGGGCAGACATCTTGTTCTTGTCTTGCTTCTTGGCGGTCTGGTAGAGCAAGTCCAGCAGCAGTTTGAGCAGACTGCGGTTGGGCGCAGGAAGGATCAAAAAGAGCAGCTGGAGGGCTTCAATTTGGCGCTCTTTGTCTGGAGTGCTGGTCTTATTCCCCTTCTCATCAAACAGCGTCAAGTCTGCCAAATCACAAGGCAGAACATGAATGACATGCATTACCTTCCCTAACAGCAGGCCTATTGCAACCACTTACACTTCCCTCTTCATATGCAGATCTCCAAACTCCTGCACAGTTCTTGGCCCTCCATCTGTCTCCCCCCAGCTCCCCACCTGATGTGTTAATCTGTGGTATTCATCTCACAGGACAACACAGTTGCTAAGAGTTGTGATGGGTTGAAGGCAGGATGGAGGAAGTTCACAGAAGGTAGTTCAGTAACAGTTATTAAGTACATGAACAACACACCTCACTCAGGAGACTCCCAGACTTAAACCAGATGGAAATCCAGGTTACCAACACAGGCTCCACTCCTATAGGTATCTGTTTATTGCTGGAGAGAGAAGACTGGGCTAGAGAGACTTGGTCTGATTCCTTAGGATTTTCAGCTCCAGTCCTTCCACCATTAGGCTGAGATGGCAGGAAGATTCCTTCTTACCCTACCTTTAAGGATTACACTTTTGCAGCCTAGCGTGTGGCTCTGTAGCATTACCAGCTTTCTAGGAAGCTAGTTCTATTCCCTCTGCTCATCACTGCCTCTTACTGCTCACTCACCTGCAATTTTGAGATGGGCATGGAAGTGCTTGTGTGTCAGCAGCGGCTCTGGTAATTCACCCAGGAACATCTTAAGCAGGGTGGCCACATCGTTGGAATGAAACTCCCCAGAGTCCAGGTCAATATCTGTACCACTGTTCAGAGCATCCTTTAGGATCTGTTGCCTGATGCTGTTGCCTGGCACCCGAAACAAGCCTTCTGCTCTTAGATCTGCTTGGCAGAGGGGAGAAAAAAAGGCCACCAATTAATCAGAGGCTGATTCCCATTTTCTTACTAAAGCAGTTCCCTCCCCTTTCCAGAGCTTGACAGCAAACCTCAGTGAACTGCATTTAGAGACATGACTTAAAGCTGGCTCCCATCAGTAGAAAAAGTCCATGCACAGAGGGAAAGAGAATAACACATCTGCTAGGCAATTTTGGGGAACAGTCGCCTAGTGCAGCCTCAAACTCCCGCTGCTGGAGAGCTCAGAGCTTTTCACTCTGTCTGCACCAGAGACCTGAGGCGGGCCAGACAGATACCCTTTGGGACAGGAAGACAGCAAGACAGAGTGACTTACTTTTGTGCAGATACTCGATTAGCTGGGAAACCTGTGCAATGCCTTCCTCTGTCAGCGGGGAGCCAAACACCACCCCTTTATCTGCAGAACAGAAGATAATGTCTTCAGGCAGCTCAGAACCCAACAGCCACAGAGATGACTGGTCCCCAAAGAACAGGATCTCAGGATGCAAAGACCAGTGCCCCAAAATGCTAAGGGTGAAGGTCACAAGGACTTCCACAGATGTGAGATATCACAAGCACTCCCAAATACGTCGCTTCATCTCACCATGCTGTACTTAAAAGGGCTTCATCATCCTGCTTCTTACCTCAGCTTAATTACAGTTTTTATCAGCTAAAGCAAACATTCTCTAGCTCTTGAAAAGAAAACAACACCAGAACACATGTTTCAGTTTTAAAGGGCATATTATCTGCAAGCCCGGACCTTATGGAAACAGCAAATAGGAAGGGCAGATGTGACAGCTTGGACTGCCCAGATATCTGCCACATTGGCACACTCCACACCTGGGAAGGAAAGTCCAGATTAATCCTCACTGTGGCTTGACATGGAGTGGAGCAGAAAGAAGAGGTGCAGCTATGTGACTATGGGAGAGGGGAACAAGCACCACTGGGGAGAACAGACATGATCTGACTGGCTCACACTGGCCTCCTTTTCAGAGATGGGTAATCCCTGGAATTCCCTGATCCCAGTGAATCCCTCTTCCATGTCAGCTGCCCTGGCCTGAGTACAGTAAAGTATGAAGGCTGAACAAGGAAGAAAAAAAAAAAAAAATTAAAAAAAGGAGAGCAGCAAAGCAATGAGCTGGGCCCTTCTCCATTTGGAGCACTGACAGCTCCTCTCACTCCTGGAGTTTGCTTTCATCTCATGGGGCTGTTACAGATTGGGCATGAGCTGCCAGCTCCAGAACTCCAGTAAATAACACAGGCTACAGCTCCAAAAGAAGATAGAAGCAACTGAGCTGAAAGGAAGGTGATCCTTGCATGGGAGGAAACATTAGATGAGAAGCCCATTTAACTAAAAGGCACTTGTTGAACCAATGCAGAAAACGGTTCTTGTCCAGAGAGGGACTTCCCAGGTAAGACAGTGATTATCCAGCAGGACAGTATTTTCTAATAAATGCAGTCTTGCTGGTGAATGGCTTTTTCCATCAGATACACACAGGCAGCATGCTCTGTCCCTCAGAAAGCTGAGGCAACTCCCAGGGGCTTCAGTGGCAGCGACCAGAGCCCTGAGCACCGCTTCTTCCCTCAGATACATGTAGGTTTTTGACTGCAGCTAGAAACAAGATGCTGGATAGACTATACCACAACATGCTGACTGGGACTGAGAACTGGAACCAGGTACAGAGCTGGTTCGTCCCACCCTTGCACTTAGGCTTCAAAGAGCCAACAGATTTAAGAAAAGAATATTGCTCCCTTCTCCATGACCAGACTGCCAGGAGCATGGGCCACTTCTGAGGGCAAGCTGGGCATTTGCACCCCACCTCTCTGTGGCTGAAGATTTCCCTCCTCATTGTTACAGCTGATAGCCCAGCAATCCAAGCAGTGCATTGCCTGGTCTGATAAAAGTTATCTCCCCCTCATAGCATGTTTTGATTTTACTAGCTTTTGGTCTGTTGTACCACAGATCTTACTGTTCTGCGGTGTTGATGCTCACAGCATGTGGGAAAGACCTGGTTAACCCTATGCACTTCTCTAACAGCCTTCCTGTACAACTAAATTTATTCCACCTGAAGAATGTTCCACTTTCTTCCAGGGCTTCTGAAATACATGGTAAGCCACCAGGAACTCCAGCCTCCTGTTAAATCAAGAACTTTCTAACCTCCCTCTGATAAAGTGCATGCTTCAGTCTTGCAGGAGAAAGGAGGGCAATGTGACCTCTTGATCCACACATAAGATCTGAAAGGCTTGAGTGCAAAGGGAGAGAACAGTTGGCAAAAGATTCTTGTCCTTGAAGAAAACTAAACTCATTAGACATTCAACAGATAGAATCAATAGTGGCCAGGAAGAGAAGAGGAAAATACATCTTCCTGAGACATGCAGGGCCTGAAAAATTCAATTTACTTTTGAAGTCAAAAGTTGATATCTGAATGAGAATTTGATTCTCAAAGAAACTTAAAAGACATGTCTGGAGAATGGATGCTGAGTTACGAAGGCTCAGATGTTATTGTACAATTGCTTCTCAAACTAAGAAGCAGCATGAGATTGAGTTTCCTGATGCTCAAAGAAGTTGTAAGTATTTGCAGTTTGATCAGCTCTGAGGTCTATGGTCCTTGGCCTCTGGCTTTGAAGAAATAAAACCCGTTTGTTCTAGCTGGTCTATAACGCAAAGAAAAACAAATTATGGCTCCAAGATGAAACACACAGTACATGAAACTGATTTTCTCTGTAGGCACAAACTTCTTTTTCTCAGAGTTTGGCCAAGGAGTTCACAGACAGTGCCTGTCAATGCAGAGAGACACTGCCATTGCAGCCTGGGAGTGCAGCCAGCAGACTTGGAAACATCTGCTAGCTGTAGCTGTAGTGAGACACATGGCCATGGAGACCTCTGAATGGGGGAAGGCGGAGCTCTTGGGGAAGAAAGCTAGCAGGAGATGTCATGTGTGATAAAAGCAGTGCTCCAGCAGGGTACAGATAATTTAAAAAAAACGAGCTAGAGAAGGCTCACAAGCCCCTGCTAGAAGGTTTTGACAAGAACATGGAAGCTTCCATACACACTAAGAAAACACTTTCAACTCGGTTACTCACTCGCTTCTGTTTGTCAAGTGGCAAGTGTCTGAATTTAAGGTGTCCTGCTACTCTCCTGGAACAGAGGCAGGAGCAATAGCAGGTATAAGCACAGTCTAACTGCAGTTTGGGAGCAGCATGAAGACCTGTTATTATGGAGCAGCAAGGTTAAGTCATGGCAATATTGAATAATTCTCACCTAAGTATGCTAAAGGACTTGATTTGCAGTACTTGATTTTCCCCTGCAGTACTGTCCAGCCCAGGGTGAGTGTATCTACCAGGGTTCCCACTGGATAAGCCAGGATTGGAGGGCTGAAGCCAGCACAAGATAATTGAGCCTGAACAGTGGGGTTGCAGAGCTTGTCCTTATGAAATACAATGGAGGAATAGGTTTGGTAGAATCAGAAACACTTAGAGAAACTATATAAAGGTTAAAGACAAAAAAAAGCCATATTCGGACATAGTGATAGCTCCCTTCTCAGAGATACTCACAATAGCAGAATTGCTCCAAGGAAGGGGAAGACTAATTAGAAGTGTTCAACCTCAGGCTGCCAACATCTGAAGACAGCTACCCACAGCTTCTCTGCCAGCAGACAGCCAGTCTAGCTAGGAAACCAGAGCTGACGAGGGATGAGAGAGGTGCCCAGATGGAGGCAGTTTCTGTCTAGATGAGTGAGAAGGTTTAACTGAACTTATCAGGAGAACCAGGTTCCCCTTGAGTGTGGGCAGAGGTGGGAGAAGGCACACATACACCTAGAACACCTTTTTAGTTACAACAAAACAGAGTGGTAAGTGCCAGCCAGTGAAGAGGAGAGGATCCGAGCTCAACTGTGCTCAAAAGCAAATCTCAGACTTCTGAGAAGGGGCCTGGGACTACTGTTTCATAACCAAGACAGCTGAACTTGAAAGAGAAGATAAGAATAGTCAGTTTACCAGAAGAAAACTCCAGCTGAATGCATGTCTCAGAGAAAGAGAAAAATGTCATCTCCCAGGGTTGAATCTGGGCTTGAGCAGTCAGTCTGCAGAGCTTTGTCACTGACTCACTGGATTGGGATGTGGATCAGAGTGGCACTGGCATTTGGATGGGAGATGCTTACAGATTTCTCAGCTGCACAGACTAGACCTTGGGACAGCAACTGGAGGAGACGGTGGGCCCTGAGTGAAGTCAGTGGCCTGGAAAACCTAGGCATTATTGTTCTCTGTGGAACCCGATGCTCTCAGCCTTTACTGATATTCCATCGCTTATGAGGAAAGCTAATGAGCTAAGGAAAACAGAGCATGGACTACCATGGACACAAACAAGCAGAGAGACGAGGACACCTTGGTGTGTATTGGAAAAACCTGCAGCTTGTACAGGCACCCCTCTCCAGCTCAGTGCTATCCACAGAGCCGTACCAGAAACACTCAGGGACCAAAGATATATCTCGATGGTGTGTGCTGCACTGAGCAGCAGCACAGTGAGCAGCTAACCCACTGAGGCCAACCTGACATAAACCACAGCAATAATCCCCAGAAGAAGGGTACTCTAGAAGTGGCAGGGCATTTCCCGGATGAACCTCCTGGTCTCCGTTTTGCTCCTTCTCGAGGTGGCAACCCCAGGGATTACAAACCTATAGTATTAAGCATTCAACACAAGCTCAAAACAACATGCCTACACTGAAAGTTTTGTAAACTACATGTAACAGATGATGACAGTCAGCATCACCCTAAAGGTGGGCACCAGACATCATGCCATACTCACCCTTGCGCTTCAGAGACATCAGAGAACGAAAAAATCCAGAGGCTGTGCTGTTTGCCCCAGGCAGCTTTGGGTCCTCCTCTCCCATTAGCTGGGCCAGCTCTGCCCCAGGCAAGTCAATGAGCCTGGTAATGTTGCTGACAACAAGCTCTGTGAACACCTCTGGTTTTTCATGGCGCAGCTTTTCCACAAAGAAGTCAGGATTGAAGATGATCGGCTGGCTGCGGAGGGAGGAGTCATTGCAGATGACAAAATTGCAGATGGCATCACTGAAAAAAAGGAAGGAGGAAAAAAAAAAATACAGTAACTCCTCATTGCTTTGTTTTTTTACAGCCAGCTGGCCTGCCCTGAAGGAGACATCTGCTGACACAGGAGCTACCAGTTTACACCAACAGCACTGTCTGTCTTTGGTGAACATTCAGCACAGCACAGTTACATTTCCCTTTGGAGCAAAAACATTCCTGGCCTGTTTGTACAACACAGCCCAAGACTAGCACTCCATAGCGTGATGGTAACATATGCAACACATGGCAACACCCAACTAAAACTTTCACTGTACCTACATCCTACTTGTTCAGGCAGATATTTTACATTAACTTACCACTCAGTCATAAATAAGTTTGGTTCTGTCTCCCTTCCTCCCCAGAAATTCACTCCCAGTGGCCTGAAAGTCTAAATCCCAATCTAAATTTTTTCATGGACAGCTTATACTCATCAATTCCCACTGCCATTCTGTCATCCCTACTTTCCTATCAACAAATAGATAGTTCCCATGCCCTAGGACTTTAAGATCACAAACATGCAATAATACTGACCCACAGTTCTGCTAGGGATGTGGTCAAATGCTCCCAGGTGACAAGCTGCCAACTCTTTGGTTACTGCTCTCTGCCAGCTACGATAACTGCCCAGCTATGCACTCTGGAGCAAGTCTGGAGTGAGTGTGAACTCATCAGTATTAGCACAAGCCACGCCAGATCAGTCCTTGAGGAACCCCTAGTAACCTTTCTCCTAGAACATCTCTTTTCATCTTAGCCAGTTCTTGCCTCTTCTTCAGGCTGAACTTTATCCAAATTCCCCATCCTTTACTGATGCCTACTTTCCCCATTTCATAGCTTCTCACGTGGCGTGGGAAAAGGGGTGCACCTGAGACACTGGTCTGCTAAGGGTTATCTATAACAGATACTTAGCCCTACCAGAGGTTAGGTAAGCTACATTTACCATGTCTAAAATAAAAATAAAGAGTTATCAAAGAGATATCTCAGGTTAATCAGTGCTCTTAATGCTCACACTTAAAGCTTATCCCAATTTCCATCTACCTCTAGGTTTTCTATTACCATCTTCCCACCACTGTTTCAAACACTTGCACACTTCTGAAGTCAAGCCCACAGGCTAGAGTTACCTAGCTTGCTTCTCCTGTCCCTCTTTTACTTAAGTGAGGATTAGCATCATTATTCTCCAGTCACAAGCTACTGCCCCGATGTCATACTTGGCTACAAAGTGCTGGCCTGGCCCTGCAAGTTGGTGTGCCAGTTCTTCCAGGGCTCGGCGTGGAGGCTGCCTACCCACCCAGCTTGCACACACTGCGTGCTTTCACTGCAGAACATTCCCCAGTCCTTTAACAATTCTTGGGCTCTTAATATATTACTTTCCTTTCCACTTTTTCAACATCCCTCCTCAGCTGTGAGCTCTCACTGAACACCATTTTCCAACAGCAGCTGCCAAGTGCACAGGTAACAGAAATGCTGCATTCCTGCACCAGGGATCACATCAGTCCCTTAGGTATGGTGTGGCACCTGGGGAGAAGCACATGCTCTGCCAATCACCCCTGAGGCCACCAAAGGCTTTCCCTCCAAAACAGGCTTTCCCACAGAAGACTGGAGCACCTTGACTTTCCTCTCCTCTCTGCTGAGGGGTGGAGGCCACGTCACCATGTTCGGACCACGCTGGGCATCTGTGCTCACTGCTCAGCATGCCTGCCAGCAAAAGCATTTGCAACCCCCTGGACCTTACATCCATTGGTTCAAGTAACAGAGCACTTCCGCTACTAGTTCAGAGATCTCAGCAACTTATTGTTCTGATGTAAATCGACATTAGCTAACGAAGGGGAGGACATCAAAGCACATACTGGCAAGTTACCTGAACTCCAGCCTGCCTCCACACAGTATCTGTGAACCCAAGAGTTATCTGAGCTACTGCTGTACATCTTTGACCTGCAAGACCATCTTGGCATGATTTCCAGGATGCATGATCAGAATAAAAGAATAAAAGCTGGGACTCAGACTCCACAAGGAGAAAGATACTTGCTGAAAATCAGAGGAAACCAGGCTCTCAGCAACACTTGCATCGTGAGAATCCACACGAAACCCTCTCCCCTTGCCACTGCTCTCCATACATGTCAAAGACTCCTTCAAGAGGATGGAGAGGAGGAAGGTCTGCACGGCAGACTACAAGGCAATCTGCCAGGTCATCTAAAATTTTAGAAAGCTCTTAAAGGCTCCCAGCTGCATGGCTCAGAGTGGCCTAGCAAAGCATGCTGCCGACTCCAAATGGGGGCCATATTTTTCTGAGCACCTCCCAGCCTCTTTTTCAGCAGTTTATTATCTGCAATAAATCAAGACCGAAATGCAGCAACTTGGTATCAGCTGCCAAAAAGCAACTGCCAATCGATCTGATCATATTTGCATTTCATTGCACAGGGCTACAATGCACAAACAAGTGCCAGCTCTGCCCATAATGTGGAGCAAGCCCTCTGCCTGAAACCCATGACAACTCATTCCGTGGCAATACAGATCCTGAGAAGGGTTAATAGCAAGTGTATAGGCCCAGTGACCCTGCCTGCAATGATCCGTGCACTGTTATTCACTCACTAGCAGTTTTGTTTCCCCACAGAGAAGATATGCAAATACTTTGCAGCAGTTACATCAAGCATCACAGATTATCTGCTCCCTCTGACAACTAGATATCTAGATTCAGAGAAAGAAAATTAAACAATTTTGTCAACTAGAACTGACTGACATGACTTCTCTGCACAGCCATTGTTACAAGTCACACAACGTTTAACAACATTTAATGCAAAAATAAATAGAAAAAAGTAAATTTCTTACATGAGTGCTGAGAGCTTTTGGAGAGGCATTAGGAAGCAGAGACAGGGAAAAGAACTTGCTCCTTGTTTCCAGCAACAAAAGAAACCTGCCTGTCCCAGTACAGCCTATGCAAATTCCACGCATGCTACGAGACACAAGGGCGCATTATTGGGTCTGAAAGGCCCCCTTGGCACACACTGGGCATCAGCCTTCACACAGAGACAAAACAGAAAAGAAAAGCTGGACAAATTGATTCATGTCTCTTGCCAAAGGCTGCGTAGCTGGAGTTGAACAGCAAATAATTCCTACATAGAAACCAGAGTTTTGAATTAGGACCAGCGTGGTATTAAGTACTCTCCACCTGTATCCAAGAGGAATCCACAAAATAGCCCCAAATCTACCCTGTGTTTACCCTGAGTAAAGCCATACAAACACATTCCCAACAGCATCCAAGCACAACTGATGTTACGGCACTGGCAGGACAATAGCAGAGTCCTTTAACTGCACAACCCCATGCCCAGAAACCTTGCTAGAAACACCCTCTGCCCCTGCCTTTCACACTTTTATATCCTTTCAGAGACAAAGCACGTAGACTGGCCCCTCCAGAGCTGGACGCAGCACCTGGCCGTTGCTCTTTGCTACCATTACTGTGCCACCATGTGCCGTTCATCCACTTCAGGCTTCCCATTCCACGTTTCTCTGGATTCCCATCCAGTTTCGCTGCATGCCACAGCTGGGACCAGCCTTGTATACTCTTATTGTGGTATGGCACTTCAATGAGCTACTTAATTTTGAAAGGTCACTTTAACAACAGCTCTTCCTCACACAGAAAATTTGCCTTTGTATCATTATTGCTAATCAAAATGGAAATGTGAAGCAAACCCCTATTTCTGAGCAAAGATAAAGCCCCCACTGGCTTTACACACAATAACCCTGCCAATCCTCACTGCTGCACACACTATAACCTTCAGAAAAAGCCATGTGCCCCATCTGCTGTTTTCACGTTAAAAAAGGAAGATGGATGTACTCTACCTACACTCACAGTTTATATAACAGCAGCAAAGGGGAGACAAACATGTATTCAGAGACCTTATTGCTTTTTTTTTGTTTTGCTTTGCTTGCAATTATAGAGTTATATTTTCTATATGCTGTGATCTCAGATTGCTTTACAACACGTCAAAAGACGATAAAATAAAGGAATAAATAGCTTCCTCCCCGATCCCATGAATAAAATCAAAACCCAATGAATAATAAAACCTTGTACTAATAGGGTTGTGATTAAGACAGCAGATTAAAAAAAATGGGTCCTATATTGTGCTGAGATTCTTGCCATTCTAGTATCTTTTAGAAGCGAAGCCTGTGATCCCAGCCAAGTCACAAAGCAAGCTGTCTGTCACACACAACGTTCTTGCTTCAGGCATGACAGCCCCATCATTTCATGGGGAGTGGATGGTGCAGGAGGTCAAAATCATGATGGATCAATTAATCCCTAAGGTAACTAGATCCAGGCCAGGGAAATGCCTTGGAAACTAGGACAAAAATGAGACTTTAACTGGCAAAACCTGGTGATTAAACCTGTGGTGCAAGAGCTGTGCAAGCAGGCAGATTAGGTCATGTGGCAGCAAGCTTGCATTCAGATAGGTGAGACCTAACTGTTTTAGTGGCTTTGTTAAAAATATTCTGATAAAGAAATTAAAATCCAATTATATATATATAAGAGTTTGGTTTGATTAAGAAGTAGAAAATGATTGCTTTTAGGTATGGGAATGTTAAGTTTGAAATGTAGTCATAGGAACTTAGGAACTTTAAGAAATGTACTACATGTGACTATAAGAATACAAGTATTGTCTAAAATCAGTTAACCACAGAAACTTTGACAAAGATTTATTGGTTTATAGTGTTTTGTTCTAGGAAGCTAAGGAAACCGTCATGGACACCAGTTTGCTGCTTGGAAACCCCTTACCCCTCCCATCTCGATCTGAGTATCGAGGATTCTAATCAGTAGAGTTAAGAGAGATTAACCAATGATTGTTTTAACATAAGAATATTAATAAAATGGTGTGACTGAAGGACCAATCAATATAAAGGTTAAATTTAAGAATAGACATAGTATGCATTTTTATGTAAACTAATATAGATGATAGTGAGAATCGTACTGCGCAGAATCACCTGAGAGGTCAAGAAGCGGACAAGTGAGGAAGACTATGGAAGACCACCAGAGGGCTTCTGAAGACCACCAGAGACCTTTACTGCGCTTGCGTAAAGGACATTTACATATGTTAATAGTTTCCCGGAAAACTAATGATTATGTATAATGTTTCTTGGAAATCTAGTGAATATGTATAACAGGTGTGTATTTAACTGTATCGTTAGACAAGACAGGTGCACACGATAGGTGGAGCGATCCCCCGTGTGCCCAGCGCTGCAATAAAGGAGTGCCTGCTTCTTAACTTCTCATTGCTGTTAAGGAGTTTTATTCCGGATTTCGGCAACAGCTTTTACAGATTTTATATTGTTCTAACTGCACCCACTTGAAGGCAGAAACAGGTTCAAGCAACACGAAATAGAGCGTAAGGAGAGCACAAGTAAGCAAGAAAGAAAAGGAAAAGGTACCTTTGGGGCAAGGCATTAGCTGTGTTTGTCTAGCTGGGAAAGTGGAAACACTGGAACCTGCAGATTTCAGAGGAGCCTGATGTACCTAGTTCAGTGGGCAAAACCCATCTCCAGTGCCATTTTACACACTTGGTGTGTCGTCACTAGGGAGCTAACACTTCAGACACACCACAGTAGGCGAGTTTAACCATACAGGAGTAAAAAGATTAAAGATCTTTTGAAAATAAGGCAGATAATAGAAGAAAATCTCCCTCTATAATAACAAAATCTTTATAGACTATGAGAAAGAGCCAGGCTGCTACCAAATACTGAGAGCAGGGTGATAAGCAGGCAGTGCTAAAGAACACAAAACATGAGCAATTCTTTGCCTGGCTAAGCACAAAGGGAGACGGGACAGATGCGCACAGGCTCGTATTTCCCCAGGGAGAGAGAAGTAGCATCGTTTCCTATGTTGTGCCAGAGTAAGGAATCAATTAACAAGGATGTCTGAAGACAGTATTTCCAGAGCCAGATAGGAGCCATCCCAGATTTTGCAAAGAGATGAAAGAACCATACTGGAATTATGTGGAATCATTTTAAGTACAAAAGGACCAGAAGACAAATTATTTCCTAGATTAAAAAAAAAAAAAAAAATTAGTAGTAGTCTAATGGGAATGGACTGCGGAGACCTTAGAAGTGACTTCACAGTTAAGGTTGCTTTGAGGACTGTACTTCAGACTGACATTCTTGTAAGATAGCGTAACAAAGATCACATTCAGGCCTCAGATTTGACACAGTAACTCTTCATAGGATGACTGATTTGCCTCTGAAAAACATCAAGAAAAACATGCAGCAATTTTTGCCTAGGGTTATACTCATAAGGTCTTTAGGGGCAGAATCCTTTTGTGATGAGTACACAGTGCACAGCACAGTGGATGCCGATCCTTGCCTACTGTCTCCAGACTTAATACAAGTAAGCCATACTAGCTAACACTGCCTTTTTAATTTTTGCTTTGCTTTCTTCACATTTAAACAGCTAACACAGAGTGATTCAGCCTTTTGGCTATGGGAACCAGATAATAATATACAATTTAAACAGCAAGGAGCTGGGGAAGAAAGCTGCTATTTTGTGATGGCAACCTGTGCTGTACAACCTGGAACTAACGTAACACCTGGCCATCTTTTGGCCATCGGGTAAATTGGATATCCAAGTCACTGCTATAATCTATGAATTAAAATTCTGTCTCAGTAAAGGACTCAAAGCAGACCGTGGCAACATAAGGTGCACATCTGTGATGTGAACCTGGAGAGGGACCTATCTGGGAAGATAAAAGAGTTGGAAGGGGGCAGGTGGGGAAGCGTGCTTTGGAAGAAACTGAAAATGCAATGTATTGCCAGTGTCAAAGAAAACTGCAGTAGCAAGGCAGGTTGATATATGCTAAACATCAAGAAATTTACATTTCAGCATGAAATTTCTCAAGTTTGACCTCAGTGAATTCTTTCATGGTATCTTTAGTAATAGCCACTGGAATATTTTAAAGTCAACAAAGCAGTACTTCAATCAGCCATCACCACAACATCAGAGCATCCAGATGCCTTCTAGTGCTAGAAGAAGGAAAAGAACTAAGAGGCACCTTAGAGAGGAACCGCATGTTCACTGCGGTGCTCCTCACCAAGTCTCCTTCCCAGTACCGCCACCACAGCTCTGGATGATCCCACGCTGTGCAACAGCTCAGCCTCCTACCCAAGACTCTAAAAAATGCAGAAACACAGCTCCCGCCAGAAACCCAGTAGTTTTACATTAAAGATCTGCAAGCTCATATGTCTGCCTTAACATCAGAATACGCAGTCTAACAGCATTAAATAGCAATGCCGCTCCAATTTTCATGACTTTCTATGCAGTCTAAAGTTTATGTCTTTATTTTAATATAAACCCCTACTGGGAGCAGCAATAGAAAAGGAGCCTTAGATCCAATCCTGATTTCACTGAAAACAGCACCAAAACTGAATCTTTTTAGATGGCAGCAGCTGCCTCTTCTCGTTACTGATCTATTCACTTTTATCACTGTGGCATTGGGAACCTTGGTCACAGCTGGGGACTCCACTGTGCTCCATGCTGTACAAACACAGAACAAAGGCAATACCCTGTCTTTAGAGGGCTGATAGCTAAATCTGAAATGAATGCTGGAGGGACAGAAAAGAGGAGGAATCCCAAGAGAAGAGGCAGCACTATCAGTCAGCATGACTGATATAACTGAACTCTGCCAGCTTTTCTGTAGACACTATTAAAAAGGAGGGCGAGGAAGGACAGGAAAAATAATCAGGTCACACTGCAGATATTTAGAAGAAATCCAGCTTCTGCATGAGGGGCAACATGGGACTGAGCACAAAGGAGCTGGTTTGAAAGCTATCAGGCAGGGACGGCTGGGATGTGGGGCTGAGGAGGGAAGAGCTGAGCTCCAGGCGCTGGCTGGGAGCCGCTGACGAGGCAGAGACAACAGGCCAGCAGCAGTGCTGGGTAGCCGGAGGAGCCTGACAGCACTGCAGAGCACTGTGTGGCCACATCTGGACCTCACAGCAGGGTGGGAGGGTCGCAGCCTGAGGAAGCCTGCAGCCACTTCCCACCACCCAGAACATGCCGGGCAGGCGTGCTGCCTCCTTTGGGAGAAGGTCACCAGGGTCTGGGGCTAGTCCCTATAGAAACTGTACTGATGTATTTTCCCTGCCCCAGTCATATAGTTATGACAAAACAATGCACCTTTTTTGCTTTATTTTACTAATTTAAGCCATTTTCTTTGTGAATAACATGCTATAGATCTGAGGTACCCTCTGGGGCCAGGTGTTATCTGCCCAGAATGCTGTGTCCCTTGTCTAGGACAGGGATTTCGGGCCTTTTCTCCCCATGCACTGCAGAATTCCCCACCATGACCTTTGACTATGAGTCTAACGAACTGCAGGGACACCTCCTCTTCTGATAGACCCTAACACTTTTCTTGTGTAATCTAAAATTCCTTACTGAACATCTGTCCATGGATGCTCGCCAACTGACTGTTGTTCAACTTCATCCAGATCCCAGGTAGGAAGTGTCTTCCCACTTTTGCCTGTTTGGTCCTTAGCTGGGTGGACTGCAAGGTCCGCAGGTGTCTGCTATATCCCCAAAGCATGCCAATGGGTACTTTCCCATTGCGAACAATGATAGCATTCCCTTACTCTCCTCATTTTAAATGTCTTTAACTTCTTTACTTCCCCATTTTGAGTGTACTGGAAGTTAATAAGAGGCATGGCCCAGTCCTACCTTTACCTCCTTGGCCTCTAGCACTCAAAAATTGGTGCACGCACCTCTGATTGTTGCCCTTACACTTAAGAGCCCTAGGGCATCCTTCAGAGGCAGGGAAAAATGCAGTTCAAAGACTAGCAAAGATACACCATGTAGATGCTTCTCAGTCCAGTAGCTCCAAGCCAGTGTCCAGGTCAGAGCAGAATTACCATCTATAAAGAGGAGCCCCACAGCAATCAGGTTTACTTCTGACATTAAAAAAAAAAAAAAAAAAAAAAAAAAGAGCAATCACACAAAAACAGCACAGCAAAATTAACAAGCTATTGTAGCAACTAGTCTGGGAACTCAGAGCAACCCAGTAAGGAAGGAAGGATGTTTTCCTCCAGCCCTCCCACGGGATGATAGTCATCCAAAATTGGTAGCACCAACTGGTGCCCAGAACACATTCGGGAATCCCATCCATCAACTGTCAGCGCTCGAGCAAAGTGTTGCAATTTGAGTATAGTGTGCTGTGGCACTCACAGGTTCACTTGACTGCTGTTGTTTTTTCTGGACCAAGGGGATACCAAGACCTGGGTCAGGACCCACAGCCAGCTCCCAACAGTACTGTTGGGTGAGATTTTGTGGTCACAGCCTGGCAAATACAGAGAACAAAGGTACTCTGGAAGTCACAGCTCTTGTTTTTGTTCATTACACTTTTGTAATTCTACAACACTCCTTCGCTCTGGAGGTGCAATGGGCAAGCTACACGCTTACATCTGTATTTTGTATCATGGTGGTGTTTGCAAAGCATGAGAGCACATAAAATCCCTTCTCATCAGCAATCCTCTGCAGACACCACTGAGTATGTCAGAGGCCACATCCCATGTTCCAGATGTGTAAACTCGCACAAGCTGGAATTGAAATGAGGCACACCTGGATGCACGCCAGCATTTAAATAAGCTGGTGACATCTGGTCAGGGCTGCTGAGGCATACAGATAAACAGGCTGGGCCAGACACAGAGCAGCACAGCATGCAGTACCAGAGGGACAGAGATGCACAAAGCAGCCCAATTAACTCACCAAACTGAGCAGAATGGGGGCCTAGTGCTTTTGAAGTGGATTTGGGCAGGCTAGGGTATCAAAAACTGGAATATTGTACACAGATGCCAGAATTCATATGACAATAACCTATACTGTCACTTTATGCAACTCTCCCATACTGATCAGAAACTGCTTCTCTTCCCATCCCGCCTGACAGGTCATCTCTGTCTGGATTCACCCGGTTTCTCTGCAGAGCCCGGGGAGCTGCTCCAGGGGCTGCTCAGGAGGATGCGGAGTGGCACGTGCGTGAGAGGAGAGCTCCAGCCACCCCTGAGAGCTTGTGAAGGATGTTCCCTAAAACACTTGCTGCTCTCCAAGGCACAGCCAGCCGTAGCATGCTTGTCTCCTGCTATATGACAGCTCATGAGCGGGGCTGTAGGAATGCCAATATGGAACTCCCAAACCATAAAGCTACTTTTCAACCTTGAGTCTGAGCTCCAGAAAAACAAAAAGGGAAACTAATGCTGGGTCCCCTGAGAACCTCCTGCCTCTGAAAATCAGAGCTGCCACATTACCACTCGAGAAGAAAGGATCTTTTGGCTGGACTCCAAATTATTAGAGCTTTATAGTCCAAAAGCAAACACATTAAAAGTTCTCGTAAGGCAGCTGGCAGGCAATTATTTAAGCAGCTTATCACATGCCCTACTATCTGCAGTTTCTGAAAAAAATTATGAGGAAACTCTAGATAGCTTAATTGCAATTACCTAGCATAGAGGTGAGAAAGGCCAAGAGCCAGGGATTGAGGCTGTTGCACCTTGGAGAAAAGGGCCCAATGCTCTTGTCAGACACAAGGGTAAGTGTAAAGCATTACCAGGATGAGAGGCCAGGAACACACCAGACCCGTAAAGCTCTGAAACAAAGGGTCGGCCAAATTTATCACACCACCAGGCCGCAGTTCCTCCCATTTCTCAACCCGTGCTGGCTCCAAGACCCCTATGACTTGGGAACACAGGAACCCACAGTGTCAGTCCCCAGTATCACAGCACAGTTTTGGTGAAAGCCTGCACAAAAGCAGCACAGCAGGTCTGTGCCTGAACCCAGCAGAGCATAGACCAAGGAAAGGGCCTCGGCTCCCTATTCCTGCCTCTAGCTAAAGAACAAGTGAAAATGAGATCCTGCCAAAAGAGCTAACTCTGAAACAAGTGGAAAATTCAAGGCCTCAGCTGCAACCAGGAGCCTAACACAGCATACAGAGGGACAGTATTTCCAAGAGTAACTTGACTTCAGTGCAACCATTAGATATTAGCCAACATTTCCATGCTGCCCTGTCTCCTTCCCATCTGTTCCTGCCACTTATTAACCAACACACACTGAAGACTATTGACCTTTAAGACAAGGAATTTGATTTCCCAGCACAGTGTCCAGCACTCAGCGCTTCAGTTTCAGACTGAACTGAGTGCCCAGGCACCTTTAAAGGAGTGTTAATGAAGCCCAGTGACATTTTCATACGCATGCAAATGTGCACAGAGCAACAAGGCAATGACTAGGCTGGCAAGGAGATCCAGACGCTGCTTTGGGCTATGTGGGCAAGCAATACTCCCCCTTCACGCAAACAGACAATAAACTGAAGCGTAGCAGAACAAGGATCCTGTTGTCCAAGCCCATCCCAGGCCCTGGATGAGAACAGGACAGGGTGTTATGTGCAAACATACAAAAATGCTGCAAATGCAACACAGCCTGGATTTCGGGTCCGGACGTGCACCTGACAGGGCTTGAACTGAGTACGGGGTTAAACACAAGTCTAAGTCTCAAAGATTTTAGTGAGAGCTGTGGAAAAGTGCACATTTGAATAAGATTGTCCCCTCCTCCAGGCTGTCTTTGGAGAAAAGTAGCCATGTGTTCAGACTTGGCTTTAACTCTGGAATCAACCATTTTTTCTGCATGACCCTCAGCAAATCACTGACTTTTTGCCATTAAGTCATGTTTACAGTGAACTTTTTCCTATTTGCAGTAAAACATAGATGGCAATTGTGTCTCCTTTCATTGCCTGTTTATGATGTGAGGTCTTAATGTCCAGTTGTGCAGTGACACTCTGTCAAGCCAGTTTAGCAATACGCCTTAAGCCTTTTCCCAGCACATCCTGCCTTCCAGGCCCATGGCTTTTTCCCTTCCGCTCATCCCACCCTTGCCATATCAAACTGCCAACAAGAACACTGAGTGCCTGGCAAAGCGCTTAGGTGCTGCTTGAATTGAACATTAAATGCATTCATTAATCAGACAGATGTTTCTCTTTTGAAATTGAGAGCACTCGGGCACACTGCAATCATCATTCTCAGTTACAAAGAGCCAGACAGAGGTTAGAGAGACCATAAACAGAAGAGAGATGCACACAAATCATCTTTTGTCATTTTCAGTAACATTTGGTAAGGAGGTTAAGACAACCAGCTTTCGTTTCCAATCTTTAAGTCAGCATGCTATAAGACCACACGCACAGCATGCAAGCTTTACTAGCTAACTTGCACTTCTCTCCAGATGAGAGGAAATAGCAGCAAAAGCACGGTCGTGGAGCATACTTTAAAAAAACAAACAAACAAACAAAAAAATCCCCAAGGAAGCTTTGTGGTCTTTGTGGTAATAGACCTGCAAAGCAAGAGATCGATTTGCTAGCGCTACCTGTGGGTGACAGGAAGCGTTGGAGTAAAACTTGTACTTCAGGCTTTGCTTTAACACAATCCCTTGCAGGGGGAGGGGACGAGTAAAGAGCTAGGGGATTACATCCTAAGGACAACTGTCAGCATGTAACAAATAAATTCAGTCATTTGGACTGATCCAGGCCACGTTTAAAATGCTTTATCCAAAAGAGTGTTGTAAGTATCAGCTGCACAGAGCATACTCATCCCTTGACCAGGTCTAGCATTTTAGGTACTCCCTGCTCAAACATGCCACACTGACCATCTCTTCATCCCTCCTTGCAGAGCAATGCTCTGCCCCAACCCAGCAATACCCCCAGATTAGCACAGCAAGCGCCATCAGGATGGGTCCCACTCAGCACAGAATGGGACAGCACCACTGTGAATCAGGCTGGATACGCAGCATCAGCTCTCAACTGTATTTATTCTGCAAGTCCACAAGAATTACCACTCAAAGGGTACTCAGTTTGCAGCTCCATGCTGCACATGCCGGGGGGGTGGGGGTGGGGAAGATATTACAGCCTTTTAGCAGTCATCTGACAACACTATTCCAATGAGGTGCCCATACAGTCTCCACTATTTTATTGGCAGCAATCACAGAATGGTTATGCATATAAAAGTACATGCTAAAGGTGAATTACGTGAAGCTGACATTGTGCGTGTCTTTAGAAAGCAAGAATAACGCATGTAGAGTGGACAAAGCAAGGGAGAAAGAGGGCTGGATGCGAAGCAAGTCTATAGAGTGCCATCGCCCTACCAAACCCTGCAACTGCCAAGTGCTCGGTATGAGGTCTCGCTTTGCGGCTGCAGAAATGAGCCAGCCTAGTCACAGCACGCCTCCTATCTCTGCAGGCAGCGAGCGGCTGCGCCAGAGCAGGGGCAGAACCGAGAGGCAGGCACTTATCTTTGCTAACTTAAGCGCAGGGACACACTCCCCTATGGCGCAGTCCCCCCGCCCGAGGGCAGGCGGTCTGGAGCGGGATCTCTCCCCTGGCAGGAGGAGCGGGCGGTATTTCCCCTGCAATGCAGCACAGGGACGTTGCAGGGAGCGCTCCCCAGCCGCTGAACCCACGGGGACGAGGGAACGGCAGCACCGAGGTGCCCCCAGCGTCCCACCCCGATCCACCCCCCGTCCGTCCCGCGGGGCGAGCAAGGGTGCTCAGCGGGCAGCGACACCTCCGCCAGGGGGTCGGGGGACCCCGGCCGGGGGAGCGGCTGCCCCGCCGCAGCAGGGACGGCGAGAGCCCGGCTGGCGGGGGAAGCACCGCAATGGGCGGGCCGAGGCCGAGGTGCGCCGGCCGGTGCCCGCCCGCCCGCCCGCCCGCCAGCAGCGGGCAGCGGACAGCGGACAGGTGCGGAGTGCCCGCAACGGGCCGGGCAGCGACCCGTAACGGGGCGAGGGGCCGGGGAGAGCGCCCCGCCGCCGCCCCGGGGAGGGGGGTGAGGTGATACCGGTCCCTGGGGACGGAGGGGGCCCGCTCTTACCTGCCGCCGCGCCGCCCGCCGGGCGCCGGTGCTCCCGCCGCCATCTCATACCTGCCGCTCCGCCTCCCCATTGGTCCGCCGCACCACCCCTCGGCCCCGCCCCGCCCGGGAGTCGCATCGCCGTTGGCTGTAGTCGGCACCACCCCCGCCGCCATTGGCCGGTTCGAACGGGCAACTGCCGATCCGCGCGCACGACGGGGGGGAGGGAGGGGGAAACGGCGGGCCGTTCCGCGCGCGGCATGCTGGGAATTGTAGGCCGGCGGCGGGCTCGGCGGGGCCCGCGCAGAGACTCCTCGGGGAGACCCCTCAGGGCGGCAGAGCGGGCCCGAGGCCCGACGGCGGGCGGCAGCCTGCCCCAGCCGCCCCCGGCGTCGGCTGCCCGTGAGCTGCGGCAGCAGCCCCGCTGCTGGGGGCGGCAAGAAGGTGCGTGGCCCGTTTTGCCTACGCTTGAGCGTCCCGCGTGTGGTGGGAGGCCGTGCAGAGCAGGCACGGAGGTACACAGGACGGCAATGCCCCCCCTTATCTGCAGCCCCTTCTTACCGACCGGGGCAGGAGCTGAGGGAAGAGAAAGGGCACTACTGAGAGACCGCAGCAGGAACGGACGGACGGATGACAACCAGCACCCGCGGGCCTGTGTGCAGCAGTGGTCCGGAGCTGTGGAAGTTCTCCTGGCGCTGTCTTTCAGAGTCTTGGGCACACCTGACACCCCAAGCCTTAGTATTCAGCAGAAAAATACAAGTTGCAACCGTTTTATTTCAAAGAAACTTTTAAAACGTGGCTTACGCATAACTGATGCAGCAGGGTCTGCCTGAGCCTGCAGAGACCACACAAAGTGCTCCAAGAAGCATGTGTCAACACCTGTAAACCCCAAATCACATCTCGGCTTGAGTATTTTTTATCTTTGCTCACCATCAAGAAGAAATTTAGAGGAACAGAAACACTGGAAGAGTGGGGGTTTTTTGTTTTTTGTTTTTTTTTTCCTTTGTGGGTGGAAGCACCTGCCTTGCCCCCAGCCAGGGTCCCTGTGGCCCTGCACGCTTGCTGCACCTGGGTTTGCACAGAGCGTTAAGGTGGCAAACAAGAAAAGACAGACAACTTTTTAGAAACAAGTGAAACTGGAGATCAGAGTGCTGAGGGGACTAGGAATTAATGTGACATTTTTTTAATTGGCTAGATTTCAGCTGGAGTGGTCCCTTGGCATTTTAAACTTCCACACTTAATTATCTCACTGCCAATCATTTTAGCATAAACACCAAGGTTCCTCTTATACTGCTGTCCCCAGGAGGGTTTTCCCATCCCTGCACCTTGGTCTGTGCCGAATCCTGACTTTGAACTGGGGAGCCCCAAAGGCACTGCAGCGTGCTCACAGGAGGTGACGGTCCAGCTGGATGCTGCATGGGCACAGCCCCACGGGGCACGTCTGTCCTTCTCAGCGGCATACCACAGTGGACACAACCCAGGTAGATAGCTGTTAGGGTAAGGAAACAATGATGCTTTCCTTCTCCTCCTGATTTTAAGCCTTAAGGCTCAGAGTGGGCATCTGCAACTATCCCAGCCAGTCCAAGGGCCACCCAGCCAGCTACAGGGGCAGCCTGTTAGTCCTGCCAGCCTCTCCTCAAGCGTGCCTAGCATGCCTGCAACCCAGAACTTGGAGACCTCCCGCTTTGCAGCTGGTAACTGCAAGGGTAAGAGCCCCTTGTGACAATTTCCTGCACAAGTGTAGCTGAACACGGGTATACTGTCGGTGCCTGCTGTAGCCTGCGGAAAGGAGTTGCATGGTTTAACGGCATGCTGGGTGAAGAAATAGCCTCCAGCCACCTCCCAGCTTGAGCAACGAAAGCCAAGCATCGCTCCAGGTTCCCGTCTTGCGCTTCTCTGTGGGTAACTGCAAAATATTTGTGGCTGGTCTCTGCAGGATACATCACCCCTCGCCCTGCCCCATAGCAGACAGCTGTGCTCAGGCTCCCACAGGCCCCTGAGACACAGCTCTGCTCCCTGCCAGGGACAGCTGCTGGTGGGGAGCAGGCTTGACTTGCAGCCAGCCTCCCCAAGCAGGATGATGTCTCCTCTCCAAGGGTTTCTATTGCATTACATGATTAATTAGCTGATTAACAAGATGTTGTTGCAGAAGAATCTGTTCTCTGGACACCGGCTCAGGCGAACACCATCCTCTGCGCTAATGAAACTCTTCTGTTCCATGCAGGCATGCACTAATTTAAGCAACAACATGCAAATGAAGAACAATACAGTGAGTAATCTGGAGCTTTTAAATGAATTAGCTACAGCCTTCTCCCGGCTTTGTCT
The DNA here is from genome assembly GCF_026419915.1 of Harpia harpyja. Lineage (NCBI taxonomy): Eukaryota > Metazoa > Chordata > Aves > Accipitriformes > Accipitridae > Harpia > Harpia harpyja. The sequence continues at coordinate 30,592,853 of NC_068949.1, read as the reverse complement.
CCAAGGAGAGAAAAGAAAGCAGGAAGACAGATAGCTATGGTGGGCCTGGAGCCATATGTTACAGGTGATGGAGGCTCAGAAGGTGACTGCTGCCTGTCTCCCCCTGTCCTGCTCTCAGGGGAGGGAGGGCATCAGGCCAAGGCTGCAGGCAGCAGAGGAAGATGGATGTAGCTCCTGCTGACTGAACATAGTCAGGAGGTGCTGCTGGAGATGCCTGTCCCATAAGCCAGGCTGTGGGCTCCCTTCTGGCAGGATTAGAGCAGCAGCACCTCAGCATGGCCTTGGGCCTCAAGGGTGCAAGTGAGAGCCTTGGGTGGGGAAGCAGGGAGGGGACAGTGCTCCTGACAAGGCAGGACCAATACCAGTACAAGAGCTCCTCCTCCACCTCCAGGCTTTTAAAATGATCTTGGAAAAAAACAAAAAGCACAAGAGCCACAAAACTGGATTTGCAGCCTCCAGAAAGAAGCCTGCAGTAAGAGGCTGAACAAGCACAATCCCTTTAACTTATTATGAGACCAAGAAGCGTTGCAATTCCAGCATGTAAGCTACCACAGTAGGAAATGACAAAGGACTAAAGGCTTTTTAATATAGCAGAGGAATGGAAAGCCAGCTATGTTCACAAATACATGTTCTTTGCAGTGTGAGCAATGGGACCTGTATCCACTACCCTCAGCTCCATTCTCTTCAAGCATGCTTTGGCCAGACACCATCTTTTGGGCTCAGTGCAGAAGTAACTCGGCAAAAACAGACGCTCAGGCCAACCTGAGATGGCTGGGGAGCTAAAAAGGTCCAGGATTATTTGCACTGCTCAGGTTTATCTGGCAGGAGGTGGTCAGAGCAGAGGAAAGGGCTTCTCTCAGCTCTCACAGGTAAGTGAAAAGGCAAGGCACCGAGATTTGCAGTAGCAGTTTTCCAGCAAATTTGAAGAAATTTGCAGCAAACTGTTCCTGCCCTGCAACCAGGCATGGCTGACACAGGCTGAGGCAGGACAGAAACCACTGGCAGCCAAATGGCAGACATTCCTCCCATGGCACAAATCCTTTGGCCCACGGTTTAGGGCAGAAGATCCTACCAAGAGGGAGTTTGTATAAGAAAGCTAGTTGTAAGTGAAGGACTTCACCATCTCTGGCTTCTTTCTTTGGCCAACTCCACAACTCAGCCCTACTGCATGAGAGCCAGGAGGGCACGGGACACGGGCACTGCCTCACTGCTCTGTGTCGCAGTGTTGCTCCTGGCAGCCCCCAGGCAAGCCCCACACAGTGGTGAGGGCTCCGGCTCCCGGTCCCAGGCTGACGCAGGTGTGAGCCCTATGGGGCACAGTGCTGCAGTGGCAGAAGGACCCACTGCACTGGGGCAGCAGGCAGAGCACAAGGGACACAGTGTGCACAACTCTTAAGGGAAGGAGAGGAGAAAACTGGGCTGAGTAAGAACAGTGGGTATTTATCAATATAGAGAATTCATTACACATTACTTTCTCTCACACACACACCCCCCCCCCCCCCCTGCACCAGTCAACCCAGCACCTTCCTCCAGGCACAGGAGGGCAGGGCTTGGGCCATGAGTCCATAACACGACAGGGTAGCTTCCCAGGGAGTCTCAAACAGACACAGGCCACCTTCTGCAGATGAGTCCCTGCTGCTCCACTCATGAAGCCCCAGTCCCCCAGTGTCCAGAAGCCACAGGGTGTTGTCCATCCTCAGCAGGTGCAGGCCACGCACCTGAGGCTCCTCAGGGGCGCTGGGCCTTCAGACGGTTCCTGCGGCCGGCCTTGGCCCCACGCTGGGCTCCCTTCATCAGGCCCTTGAACTGGCCCTGCATTTTTGCCCGCTTCCTGGAGGGAGGAAAGAGCAGGAGGCTGGGTTAGTGCAGGCACTGGGCACACCTAACGTAAAGGGATGCTCCAAGCTCCACAGGGAGCAGTGCAGAGGCTGGCAGGGAGCTCCCAGACCCACAAAAAATCCATAATGACAAAAAGCAGGATCAAAGCCCGGTTTTGGCCCTGTTCCCGACCCTGTACCCTTCCCGGCTAGCCTCACCTTCTGTTGAGTCTAGCTGTGTTCAGGGGGATGTAGGCGTAGGGGTCGAGCTGGCCCTTCTTCTTCACGTCACCTTTACCTTTCTGTGGGAGACAGTGATATGGGAAAAGATGCAGCACCAGGGAAATGTATGCATCCCATTCTGGTGCAACGCTGCCACCCGGCCATCTCAAAGATTATGTTGCAGTGGGGTGCCAGCTAAGCACGTGGCCCTGGGAGCTGATTTCCCACCCAGATGATGCTACAAACACCTGCTTTGAGCAGTGCACAGGAACTGGCCACAGCAAGGGCAGGACAGGGACTCCAAGATGGGCTGGAAACGTTCACAGGTACTGAGTGTTTGGCAACTCCTCTTGGAGCAGAGATCCCCTCCAGCCTTGATGCTACTGGACCAGACACCCAGCAAACAAACAGTGCTTCCTGCCCCAGCAAAGCCCTAGGCAGCATCCCCCCACCCTGTGACCTCCTGGGTCGCTCACCTTGGATCTGTACTCCGCACCAAAGGCTGGCTCCTTGTCCAGCTGCCGGTGGATCCCAGAGCCTCCAGCTGGAAAACAGGGAATGTGTGTTGGAAGGGGGTCCCAGGGCTCCCCCTTCTCAGTCCAGACTGGCGAAGCTGTTCCTGATTTTGCCTCCAGCTCTTGGCTGTGAGGACAGCAGAGAAAGGTAACCACTTCCCACAAGCAAAGTTCTCTGCTCCAGCTGCCCTGAAGCAGCCCAGCAACATGGGTACGTGGTTCTGGCCCCCTGGGGAGCCCCAGACTGGGCACAGGCAGAGAATTTACCTCTGTACTGAGGGTAGGTCCTGGCCTCAGGTTCCTCATCGTCTGGCTCCTCTCTGAACCGACGCTTCTGGCTTTTCTTCTGCAGAAGAAGGTAGCAGGGACCCTGCAGCTGGCTTGTCCTTACAGTTTTGCCCTCCCATGGACCCCTTGACCTCCTGCTTCCTCCCACGGGGGCCCGGAGACCTTCCAGACTGCCTGCGCACGTCCCTGTCCCCAGCCAGCCTCCCGCACTCCTCCAAGCAGCTGGCCCTTGCCCAGCGTCCCCACTGGCATCTCAGGCAGAGCTGCAGCTGCCATGGCGCAGGCAGGGGTTTGGCACAGCCGTGTTCCCCCAGTACCTCCTCAGGACCATGAGCCCCGTACTCACACTGCGGAGACCCAAATCTTGCAGCACATCTGCCATCTCCTTGTCTGCTCCTATGGTACAGGACAAGAGTCAGTGCAGGATGTGGGCGTAGGAGAGCCATAGTACTGTGCCAGCCCCTGGAGTGGCCTGCAGGAGCAGGGTGCCCCTGCCAAACCAGTACTGGTGGCCATGTCCCCTCCAGTATCTTCCTGGTGATGAAGGGGGCTGCCTCCCCTGGGTGGCAGTAGCCCAGAAGAGAGCCACTGGGTGTGACAAGGCCACATCAACCCCTGCCGCTTCCACCCACATCCCCCCAAGCACCCATGTACGGGTGGCAAGAAGAAAACCATTCAGAGTACCAGAGCAAGTCTAGCATGGCCCCTTGCCAGCCCAGGCAGTACCTTTGGCTTCATCATCGTCCACCTCCTCCTCCTCTTCATGGATGATCAGGCGTCCGTCCTCAGACACTTGGAAGTCGTGGCTCACTCCTCTGGACCGCTTGGGACCTGGCTTGGTGGCTGCTCACAGAGAGGTGAGTCAGGGCCTGGGGAAGGACCCATGCCTGGGGGCAGTTGTACCCCCAGGGCCCCTGTGCATCACAGCAGCCCCTGCCCCATCCATCCCACCCCAGCCACATCCAAAGCTCCGCTCCTCACCCAGCACCCGCTGGGACACGTTAGGGTCCAGGAAATTGAGGGGCTCATCATCTTCCCCTTCCTTCAGCCAGGCCTGGCCCTTCTGCCGTGCTTGCTTCCTCCACTCCCTGCTCTGCTGCCGTTCCTCCTCTTCTTCCTCCTCATCCTCTGAGTCAGCCAGGATCTCCTCCATGCTGGGCAAAAGGCAGAGAGGATGATGGAAACGGAACAAGCCCAGGGGTGCAGACCCCCGCCTGCCTCACAGCACATAGGAGCCCTGGAGATGTCCCTAGCATCTCCAGAGGCACCAGCTGAGCAGATCCGATGGGACTGCTCCTTCTTCACCCCTGGCCCATCTTCACCTGTCTCCTCTGGGCTGTGCCAGTGGTGCCTCCTCTTCATCTGTATCTGCAGCTGCCTGCCTCAGGGCACGCTGCTTGCGGCTCCGGGCTTCCGCCTTGCGGATATTCACCAGCACTTTGTGGTACTCGGCCGGCAGCAGCCCCTTCACCAGCTCAAAGCTGAGGAGCACACAGAGACCAGTCAGTGCTCAACTCCTCCTGCACCGCTTCCCAGTGAGCTCCCTCGCTGCCCCAGCGCAGCTCCAGCGCAACCCAGGAGCCCCCAGCTCACCCAAACTTGCGGATGAACTTGGTGAAGAGGTTTCTCAGCTTCATACGGAAGTGGCGTCTCATGTCGTCCGAAAGGTTCCCCACGGCCTCCAGCTGCCAGGACAGAGACCCTCGAGACCAAAGCACCCCTGCCCTGGGCACCCAGCCTCCCACCCTTCCCCTGCATGGCCACCTTGCTCACCCTGCTGCCTTCTCCTCATGCCCACCACAGGCAGGGCTGTGGGGAGGTCTCCCTGCTTGGCAAAGCCAGTTCATGGGGGTTCTATGGCAGGTCCATGCCAGCATTCAGAAGAGGGACCTCCTCACTGCCTTCTCAGCCACTGAGATCAAGGTTGTGCCCCTGGCTCCCAGGCAGAAGCAGGGTGCAGCTGGAGATCTCCCCAGCTGCCCAAGGCAGCCCCAAGCTTTGCCCCGCCACCCTCCTTGGGGCACCCTGTGTGGGATCTCACCATCGCCTGGACATGCTTAGCCAGCAGCTTGGTGTCCACCAGCAGCAACGTGACCTTGAGGAAGCCCAGGGCCGCCTTCACCACATCCCGCGTGCGGGAGGCCAGCAGCAGACAGACATTCTGCAAGAGCTGCTCCACCACGCTCAGCTCCAGGTGATCTGCAACCGTGGCAGGGCTCAGCCACAACTGGGACCCACCTCGTCACCCTGTGCTGCCCTCGACCTCCCAGACCTCCTTCTCCCGCTCACCTTTGAACTCAAAGAACAGGCGGGTCAGCGCCAGCACCGTACAGCTGATCATGGTGACCGAGCCCGTAAGCCCCGCGTAGACCAGAAGCAGGAACCGCTGCATGGCCTCTGCAAGAGGGGGACGACTCAGGCCTCTGCCTGTCCCCTGCCCAGCAGCATCCCTGGCCCGCTTCAGCAGGGTGCTGGGCATGGGTCCGATCCCCCTGGGCTGGAGGGGCTGGGAGGCTGAGCAAGTGGAGCAGGAGCTCACCTTGGGGGCTGGGCCCGAAGCGGATGAAGGCATGCGCCATCTCTACAAGCAGCACGAAAGCATTCCTGCGGGCCCCCACTGACACCTCCTTGGTGCACAGGATGACCTGGAGGCACAAGACCATGTCACGTCACTGCTGCCACCCCTGCAGCCAGAACTAGCCGAGTTCCCCCAGGGACCATGCTCACCTCTGGGACCAGTGCAGTGACAAAAGGCTCATGCTCCGCAGAGAGCTGCTTCGCAATGTGGAACAGGCACTTCAGCCGGGGCTGGGGAAAGGAAGAGCCCAGCACTGGTACACCCAGGGATGCACACCCAGCTGCCCCTGCCACCCCCCCCAATCCCCTCCCAGCAGCGGCTGAGGTCCGTCACCAAGGCCCTCGCTCTCACCCTCTTGGCCGGAGACGCCGCACTCTTGAGTGAGTCCAGCAGTGCTGCCTGCAGATCCTGCAGGTGGGAGCGGACGAAGGCTTTGCAGGGGGCGTGGGGGGCGGCACACACCTCCTCCAGCACGCGGTACGCCTTCTTCTGCATGCTGCGCTCCTTGCTCTGCAGGGACAACCAACAAGCCCCTGCTGTCAAGGCAGCCCCTCACCATGGTGTCTGAAGGGACCCCCTCAGCACCCCATGCCACCCAGCAGAGACCTGTACCCTATAGCAGCTGCTCAGCCCCCCAGAGTGTTCATCCAAGCTGGCAGCAAGCAGAAGGTGCCCCACTGCAGCCCCTGCGCCTGTCAGAGCTGGGGGTCGACTCACTTGGAGGGAAGGCTGGATGGTGCGGTACAGGGAGTCCAAGGACTGCTCATCAGCATAGGGTGCCATTGCCACCACCAGATCCAGGATGGAGAGTCTGCAGTAGAGAAGGACATGCAGGTGGATAACTGCAGCACCACTAACACTGCCCAACCAAGCTGGGACTCCAGCTGTGAATCTCATCGGATGCATGAGAGTGGCCCATCCCACACAGGACAGTACGAGTGCCCTAGCGCCACTCACCAGGAGCAAGCTGGCAGCTTTACCCATTAGCACCAGCCCCCGAGTGTTACCTGGCAAACTCGGAGCTCTCAGGACTAGTCAGCTTCATGCTGGCTTTCTGCAGGAACCCACACACCATCTGCAGGGCAGGTACACAGAGCAGGATCAGAACTGACCGAAGGGAGTGCTTTTACAAGTTTGCAATCCACCTGGCAAATGCCTTGCCACAGGACTTTGTGGAGACCAGAAGCACCAGCAGGTCCAAAAAGAGCTGGACAAATTCACAAAGGGCTCATGCATGACATGCCAGATGTGCCTGCAAGATTGGGAAATCCCAGACTGCCAGCTGGGAAGGGCTTCCTCCCCATGAGGGCAGGAAAGGCTGGTCTCTGCTCAGCTTCCTTCTTCCTCTCCTCTCCGGTCAGGCACCCACCACAGCATCATCAGACTGGGTCCGGCCGGGAGATGCTGGCCCAAGCCAGCACAGCCTGCCCCACTGCCCCAGACCCCCTCACCTGTGGGTCAGTGATGGTCAGGTAAGCACGGACAGTGTCGAGCACAGAACGGCGCTGAGCACTGCTGCCCCCATCCTCCTCAGGCTGGCTGTACACATTGAACAGGATCGGCAGGAAATTTTTGGCAAAGCGACCCACTTCCGCCCGCTCTGCATCTATGGAGAAGATGACAGGGCAGTACAGATCAGCATCTTCCCTTTCTGGGTCACCGCAGGGGACAGGGACCCACCACAAGGGTCTGTCTCCCCCCCAACCTGTCTCGCAGCCTTTGTGGATGAGGGTGCGCAAGGCCTGGCACACAGTGGGGCGGAGGTCTGGGCGCTCGCTGATGGCCATGCCCAGGGTGCGGGCCAGCCCCTTGAAGGCTCCCAGCACATCCGTGGGGCAGGTGCAGAAGCCGGGCAGCAGGGTCCAGACCTGGAAGGCAAAGGAAGAGGTGGGAGGCCAGCACCCTTTGCCCAAGTCACCAATCCCCAGCCTGGCACCACGGTTATGCCACAGCAGAGCTCCCGGACACTCCTCGTTACCTGCCACTGCAATGTGTCATAGATCTTGGCCTCCATGCTCTTCCCAGCTTGGGTAAACTCCAGGGCTGCAGACAACAGCGGGGAGATGAGCAGAGCAGCAGAGGTGGCAAAGCCCTGCTCTGCACCAGAGGAGGGAAGGGAGATTGCACAGAGCACCCTAGGGCTCTCAGGAGTGCAGGACTGCACCTGCTGGGAGCCCCACCGTGCCACCCTCCTCACCTCTGCTTTTCAGGGTGGCCGCCAAAGGCAAGAAGTAGCTGGTGAAGAAGCCGAGCCGTGCGCCCTGCACATAGTCCCGCAGCACCGGCAGGAGCCAGCTGCGGGGGAAATCCAGTGTCTCCCTGGGGAGGGAAGGCACAGGTCAGGGGAGCACGGGGCACTGCCAGCATCAGCCCCTGGGCACAGGGCACCTCCACCCAGCCACAAAGCTGGGCACAGGTTGGCTCAGCAGAGCCAAACACCTCCAGCACTGCATGGGGACTGAACAGGAACGTAACAAACTGCTGCAAAATTGCTACCCCATGACTGTACTCACTCTTTGCCATCAATTTCCAGGGGCACAGCTTCCAGCAGCACCTCAGGGCCCATGGTGCTCACGGCAGCTCCCACTGCCTGGTCCACTTCAGTGGTATAGGGGAAGTGTGGGGAGAGACGCAGGTCACACAAGGAACGGAGACACTGTGGGGACAGGGCAGGATGGTCACAGAGGAGCCATGGAGGCAGATCTGGCATGTGTCACTCAGCATGCCTGCCCAGGGATGCCAGCTGCCCTGTGCATCCCTGTGCTGAGTCCCAGAGCTGCGCACACCCTGCCCACGCAGGGGCAGGACAGCAGGCACTGGCATGGCCCCACTCCACAGCTGGAGAGGGCAATGCAGCCGAGGGAGCAGTGCAGCCACCCCACCCGTCTCCATGGATGAGCCTGTTGCCCTCCCAGCCTGGCTCACCTTCCTCATGATAGGGTGGCACTGCTTCCCACATGTCTCGAAGAAGACCTCCAGCACCCGCAGCACCTCGTCCCACGCTGCATGGAAACGGTATGTCAGGCCTTCCTCCACTGATCTGGGGAGGAGAGAGGAGACAGTCACGCTGGCAGGGACTGACCCAGCAGTGATCAGGGTGCCCACCAGGCCTGCCAGCCCCCATTGGGGACCAGGCAAAGGCCGCTCAGAGCTCAGCCGGGCCCACGGGGACAGCCTCTCTCACACCACCACTCCTCACCTGAACATCTTGCACAGGTAGGCGGCAGGGGCTGGGGCAGATGCAGAGACGGTGCCTAGGTCCTCCATGTGGGGAGCAATGCACTCGCTCAGGAGGGCCTGCAAGGGCAATCAGAGAAAATGGGAAAGCAGTGGACCATGGATCCCCCAGCTTGGCAGGTACAGAGGGGCATACCACTCCCCAGCAAGCCCCAAACCCCTGGGCAGAGCTCCCCAGGAGGCCCAGAGCAGCCAAGTGGGGCAGCGGGCACTGGGATGGTGCCCGTGTGTGGTACGGTACCTCCAGGGTCTGTGCTGCTGCTGCCACCACCTGGGAGTGCGGAGAGAGGAAGCAGTTCATGGCAGCACAGAAGAGCCGGGGAAGGTGAGCCCAGCACAGGTCCTTCTGCAGCCTGGAGAAGAGATACCAGGCAAGTGAGAGACCAAGCGGTTGCCTCTCCCCCTGCCCAGCCATGGTCTCTGCCCGCACCTGCCCAGGTTGACGTGTGCCCTCTCCATGGTGGACAGCCAGGTCAGCAGTGGTTGCAGGTCAGTCGTGCTGGGTACGTAGTCGTAGAGGGCCTGGGGAAGCAGGGGGTGGGTGCTGTGGCACTGGCAGCCCCATCCCTCCCCTCACTGGCACCCCACACTCACGGTGATGATCTGGGCATTGAGCTCGGCCGGCAGGCAGGCCACGCTGGCCTGGGCGCTGAAGAGGCTGTGGAAGGCTTGCATGGCACACGCCGTCACCAGCTGCAAAGGACACGGTGTCAGGAGCAGGGGGGCTCTGCTTTGCGCCCACTGTCCCCCTATCCCAAAGCAGGGTCTGCCCCAGGAAGCCCAGCACTGCTGCGACTGTGCCCCATCTTTAGCCTCCCTCTTCCACAGCAGGCGGGCCAGCAAGCACCAGCTGCCCCAAGCTCCTCCACATTTGCATCCTTCATTTCCAGGCTCCCAGCTGGCAGCCGAGGGGGTTCGAGCCCTTCCAGAGCACAGCCGAGGGGCAAAGTGGCTGCCCTCGCCATCCCTGGCATGGGGACACTCACCACGTGGCTGAGGGTCATGACTCGGAGCAAGGTCTCACAGCAGGTCTTCACCACGGCCGCAGGGAAGCAGGGCAGCAGGTCCCGCAGCAGGGCTAGGACATGCAGGGTGGTGGTTGCCTCCTTGGTGCCTGCGGGAGCAAAGCAACATCTGAGCCTGTGGTACCCCGTGGCAAAGCCCCCATGACAGTGCTGGGGCTGACCCATGGAGCTGGGGTGAACACCCCCCCTGACTTCTGGGGAAAGCAGAGCAACAGACAGATGGCTGAGGACCCTCCAAAACACCTGAGGTGCCCCAGAGGCATCTCATACCCTCCCCAGCAATCCAGGGTGCTACACCCTCCCTTCTTCCCTTCAAGTCCTTATTCTCCATGGCTGCAGGGCCACCCACACTCAGCTGCGGACCCCTTCCTCCAGTGCCCCACACCTCCAGCTTTTTCAATCTCCTGCACGCAGAACTTGGCGGTGGAGGGTGCCGCAGGGTGATGCTCAGGGGCTGCATCTCCAAACATGAACTCGCTGCCCCTCAGGACGGAACACACGCCGTACTGCGCTGCTTTCCGCACCTGGGGGAAGGAGAGCCCAGGTCAGTAGAAGCCATGGACCCCAGGAGCACAGCCAGCCCCAGAAATGAGCCCCAGAGGCAGTATCATCCCTCGCCAGGGGCACCAGGCACTCACCTTGGGCTTGGTGTGAACACAGAAGCTCAGCAAGCTGTGATAAACCTGGAGGGTGACGGGGTAGCTCCAAGCTGCCAAGTCCTGCTTTCGCAGCAGCGTGGCCAGGCAAGAGAGGACCTATGACAAGGGAGCAGCAGGAGCGTTAGCATCACCCCACAGAGACATTGCAATGGCCTCAGGCCGAGCACCCAGCACCATGCTACAGCAGCAGCCTTGACCCCAGCTCTCAGCAGACACCTGGGAAGAGCTGGCATGGCTGGCTGTCTCTTGGCTACTCACCCATCGCAGGGCAGAGGTAGAGCTGCTGCAGGCCTGCGAGGACATGATACCCATGAAGGCTTTTGAGGTGTCTGAGAACTTTTTTATGAGCACAGGGCTTGGGACCCTGCCAGGAGAAGAGGGCATGTCAGCGGTGCGAGGAGCAGGCAGCCGGTGGCAGTCTCGCAGGGAACCACATCCCCAGCCTGCCCTGGTTGGGTCATTTCTCCAGCTCAGCAAGGGGGACAGCGCCAGCCCCTTTTTCATGATGGGGCCAGGTAACTCTCCCCATTCCTTTGCCAGCTGCTTACCGCTTTAGGACGAGGTTGAGCAGGTAGGTGACAGCAGCCAGCGACTCGGGGGACTCCACCGCCTCCAGCGTGGTCATCTGGGAACAGAGGATGGGTGAGCGAGGGGGAACAGGAGTTCACACCAAGCCAGCCCTTCCCCAACCCCAACCCTTGGGGAGGGGGGCAGAGAAATCAGGAACAGCCCAACAGCATCTCTGCTGAAGAAGGACACCCAGGGCCTCAGCTATGAGCAGAGCACCTTCCTCCACCAACCCTCCCAAGCCCACCCATACTGCCAACAGCAACTCCCCTCACGCCTCCTCCCCATGACTGTCACTCACCAGTGCAGCAAAGTACTCCGTCTCGCTCTCCTTGCCCCCTCGCGAGCGGATCACCTCCGTCACAGCTGCCAGCACAGCGCAGATCTACAAGCACCAAGCGGAGCAGGTCAGCGCCCTCAGCCTCACATCTGGGGGGCCATCCCCACTGGACTCCCCCAGCCCTGCTCCTGCCCGTACCTCTTTGTGAGCGGCAGAGTTGGACTCCCAGAAGCGCTGCACCTTGCTGAAGGTGACATTGGTGCAGTCGCTCAGTCCGCTCAGGAAGGTGCCAGAGGACTTTTCGGTGGCAGCCTCCCCAATATCATTCTCCTCCATACGGAGCTGAGCGCCGTCACTCGTCCGCTCCAAATGCAGGGACCCTGACTGCAGCTCATTGTGCAGCTTCACTGCATCCACCGTCAAGTTACTTCTCTCTACTGGGATGAAGAGGTATGTTCAGAACTGCGAAGTTGCGTTGCTCTGCCGTTCACCCCAAAACCCCCCACAGCCACCCCCCCTCCCTGCCAGACCAGCTTGGCTGGAGCTCATCTGCAGCATGTGGGACATGGATGCTCCTTCCCCCTGATGGGAGAAAGCACAGTAATAACCGGAAAGAGCTCCTCATTCCTGTGAAAACAAACCAGGACACAGTCCAGCAACCAGACAGCCAAGGCACACGCTTCATGTCCCTCCAAGTCCCAGACACCAGCTTGCAACCAGCTGCAAGAGGACGGTGCGTGCTGCAAGACACATTTCTTTATCTGCAGGAGAAAGATCTCCTTGGCCAACAGCAGCCAGGGCTGTGAAATCCAGCCCCTCGCGGATGGCAATGCTATGAGGTTTGCCTTCCCCAGCATGCGGCCTTCTGAACAGGAGTCTCTGTCACGTTTCTCTCCACACTAGACACCACAGCAGCACTTACAGGTGTGGCCGTGGACTTTTGGGAGCCCAAATTGCTCCCGCCATGAGCCTGCCGAGAGGTCACACTGCCGGGACAGCCTGTATCCTGGCGGCTGCGGGCAGGGCCTCACACCGGGCCCCGGCAGGGTGACAGGCATTGCTACAGGCCGTGCCCCATTTCACTCCACAGGCCCGGTGTCACGGTGAAGGTAAGGAGGACACACGCGTTACGCCGCGGGCTCGGCACTCCTCCCCGGTTTGCTGCCTCTCCCTCCCGGGGCTGCAGCTCGGGGGGCAGCGGCTCCGGGCCTCCCCCCGCCCCAGCTCTCGGGAGGCTCATCCCGCAGCCTCCCGGCGCCCCTGCAGCCCCCGCCGGGAAGAGCCGGGCACAGGCAGGGAGCTGCCCGCACCGGGGGCCGCTGCCCACCCCCCCCGCCCGCCTGCCTCCCTGCCCTCACCCGCGGGCCGGCTGCAGAAGCGGCTGCGGGCGGCCAGGCGGTGCTGGCGGGTCTCGGGGTTACAGTCACTGCTGTGGCCCTTCCGCCACCGCTTCAGCTTAGCGCCGGCGCCCGAACGGAGCCGCCCGCTCCGCGCCATGCTGGACCCTGCTCCACGTGCCGCCGCCACCGCCCCACGCCCCCTTCCGCTTCCGGCGCCCGCCGCCATCTTGAGTGAGGGCACCGCCGCCCTTAGGGCTGGCCGCCTCCCAGCGGGGCGGGCGGGGAGCGGTGCCGGGGAAGCTAAGCGGGGTCGCGCCCGGTTGGGGCTTGGATGGGAGACCCGAGGGGCCTAGGGGCAGCCGTCAGCAAGAGAGCCTGTCTGACATCCCCCTGCAGGGAGAGAGGGCACCACCGGTGCCGCACCCTTAAGGAACCGTTCGCACTGAGTCCGTAGCCGGGTCGGCGCCCGGCACGGGCGAGCAGCCACGACAGGTTACTGCGTATGCTTTACGGCGTGGTGACGTCACGCCCTGAAGGTCGCACCGCCCTTCGCGGCGCCATGCACTACGTGCTCCTCCGCCCGCCCGCCGCTTTGCGCATGCGCGCCACTTCCCCCCCGCCCCCCCCCCCCCACCGCCTTGCCGCGCGAGGAGGGGCGGGGCGGCGTTGGCAGCGTCAGTCGCGCGCGGCAGCAGCGTGAGGAGGGAGCGCGCGCGCACCAACCTCCCCTCAGCTCCTCTCCTCCGCCATGGCCGCCTACCGCCTCGTCCTCGTCCGCCACGGCGAGAGCGCCTGGAACCTGGAGAACCGCTTCAGCGGTTGGTACGATGCCGATCTCAGCCCCGCCGGCCAACAAGAGGCGCGGCGCGGCGGCGAGGCCCTCCGAGGTAACGGTGACCGGTAAAACGGGGTGGGAGGGGGAGGGGGGGTGGGTAGGCCGTGAGGGGTGTGTGGGGGGGGGCGGTGCGACCGCCTTGGGCTTAATGAGGGTGGTTTTGGGGCCCTCTGGTGCCGGGGGCCTCCAGTACCGAGGGGAGAGCCTCAGGTACCGGGCGGGGGGGGTGGGGGTCCTCCGGTACCGGTCGCGTCCCCGCCGCCGCCGGCCCGCCCCTTAGGGCGGGCCGGCGGCGGCGGGGACGCGACCGGTACCGGCGCGGTGAGGCTGCTGCCCTTGGCCCCTCACCGGTTGCATAAGGCCCGGCACTCACTTCCCCGGTGTCCGATCCCCTCCCCCCACCCTTTCCCCGGTCTTTTCCAGATGCTGGCTACGAGTTCGACATCTGCTTCACCTCGGTACAGAAACGGGCCATCCGTACCCTCTGGACCGTCCTGGATGCCATCGATCAGATGTGGTTACCCGTTATCCGAACCTGGCGCCTGAACGAGAGGCACTATGGGGCTCTCACTGGTTTGAACAAGGCTGAGACGGCGGCGAAGCACGGCGAGGCGCAGGTGAAGATCTGGAGGCGCTCATACGACATCCCTCCACCTCCCATGCAGTCTGATCACCCCTTCTACAGCACCATCAGCAAGGTAAGACCCGTTGCTCTTCGTCCGCCTTGCTGGGAGGCTCCTAAAAGCCACCTTAGGTCCCTGCAGTGTGGTTTGGCTCACTTCGCAAGGTCTCCTCTGTCTGTTGCAGCAGCCAGGACTGTCGTGCACGGTGCTGGTTGGCGTTGGGCTGAGTATGTCCCACTCCTTCCCTGGGGAGTTGAACCCCTGGGCATTGCGCAGACAGATTCAAAGCAGAGGGGACGATACCTCTGTTAATCATTAGTCCCATGACCTGTGTGTGGATGTTTGCTCTGGTCTCTTTGCCCAGAGCAAGTGATGTGCGGCTTTCCCTAGGAGGGGTTCAGAGCCCCAGCTGTAGCTGAGCACAGGCTCAAACCTCAAAGGCGCTTTTTTGCTTCCAAGCCCAGCTTTGCCTACATGTAGCAGGTCCTTGGGCAGAGAATTTGGGGTGGGGGGAATGAAGGCCCTGCCACTGCCTTCCCACACTGCAATGGGCTGCTGCGTGAGCATGGCCATTCCCCCAGGACCGTCGCTACGCTGACCTGACAGAGGACCAGCTGCCGACGTGTGAGAGCCTGAAAGACACCATCGCTCGGGCTTTGCCATTCTGGAACGAGGAAATCGTCCCGCAGATCAAAGAGGGCAAGCGAGTCCTTATTGCTGCCCACGGCAATAGCCTGCGTGGGATTGTCAAGCACCTGGAAGGTAAGTCAGCTCTCTAGGGTTCTCCCCACTGCCCCAGCTGGCATGGCGTGAGCAGGGCCGCAAGTGATGGCACCTCTGTGTTTGCAGGCATGTCGGAAGAGGCCATCATGGAGCTGAACCTACCTACCGGCATCCCTATTGTCTATGAGCTGGACAAGAACCTGAAACCCATCAAGCCCATGCAGTTCCTGGGGGATGAGGAGACGGTGCGCAAGGCCATGGAGGCCGTCGCTGCTCAGGGCAAGGTCAAGAAGTGAGGGCGGGCAGCAGGCTAGCACATAGTAAAGCCCCCCGCTGTCCCCCACCCCTCTGTGCACACCCCCCACAGCTGTAGGAACTTGGAGCTGCAGAGCTGGAGCAGCTCCCCAGGATTAGGCCCGTTCCCTCAGGACCAGGCTCCCCTCTGCAGACAGCCTGGGGGCCTGGGGGCAAGGGGCTGTGCATGCAGAGATCTGGTGTGAAAGGGAGCTCTGGCTCTGCCAGGCAGCGACTGCACACCTCTCCGTGCCGAGATCCCAGCCCTCAGGCCCTGTCTGCAGGGGGACGAGCTGAGCGATCCCTCACCGTGCCAGGCTCCTCCTCTGCTTTGCTTCCCCGACAGCTCTTGTCATCCGGTTACTGTAGTTTTGTTGCTTGATTTAGTCATCCCGGGAGCAGTGGGGCGAGCGCAGTGCAGGCAGCGACCAAGATGGGTACCCCATCCCCTCGTGGGTGTGTGGCACAAGGAGCGGGATGCGTAGACACTGGAAAGAGTTGTACTTTGGTGCGTGTGGTACAGCACTCAAGGGTGGTACTCACGACTCTGGACCTAGCTCTGCCAGCCCCTGCTTTAAATTATTGCCTTTGGACAAGGGCGAGGGAGGGAGCGGGGCGCTTGGAGGTTCGTGTCTGCCACACACTTCCCCCAGCCAAAGCCCATCCTAGTCCTGCTGGTGAAGCAGGTGCCGTTGTGCCCCATCCTGTGTGTGTATATGTGGCCCTGTCGCTGTGGCCTCCCCCTCTGCCGGCACCACGAGCCTGGGCTTGCACGGGGTCACTGTAACTGTCCGACCATAGCAGCTGTCTTGTTCCAGTTCAATAAAGGAGTAATGCGCAATAACGAGGTGTCTGCGCTTTCCTGGGCCACGTGCTCCTGGGCGTGTGGGGCTCCCTTCCTCACCCGGCACCTCCCTCGGGCTCCCGTCATCACACTCATCACACGCATGCGAGGCAGCAGTTGCTGCTGGGCGTGGACACGGGGTTGCGGTAGGCACAATGGGCTGGGGGAAAGCAAAGCACAGCTCCGCAATCCCTGCCGGAGAGGGCCGCACCGCGCCACTCCGTGGTTTCAGGGCGCTGGGTGCGGCACGCCCTTGTCCCCAAGAGGCAGGCAGGGCATGTGTGGCTGGAGGAGATGCGGCACCCCGGGGGTTGAGCGCAGCCACAGCCTGTACCGGTTATCAGTGCAGGGGCAGGGACACAAGCTGTTCTCCATGCTTGACACTGATGTGGGGAAACCAACCTGGCGAGGCGAGCGCCTGGAGCCAGCACCGCCCATTCACAAACCGGAGCTCCAGGCTGTTCGCCTCGCTGCGGCAAAGCTGCTGGGTTGTGCCCCTTCCCCGGCAGCGGGCTGGGAACACGTGCTTCCTCCCAGCCACAGTGCTGGGGAAGCTGTCGCCTCAACAGCTCCGCTGTGGAAGCCAGACCAGTGTGCTGCAGGCAGCCCTGGCCACCCCTCTGGGCTGTAACTGAGCAGAGCACGGAGCTCTCAAAAAATATTTATTATCCAGAAATAGAAAATCCATCCCATGAGCAAGGGCCTGTCCGGCTGTTCCAGCCTCTTGCGGACGTGGAGGAGTTTGGAGCCCTGGGGCTGCTCTGGCCCCGCAGACCCCAGCCCAGCAGGGTCCCTGCAGCTCCTGGGGGGCTGCTAGGTCTGCAGGAACTGGGGCTGCACCCGGGCCACCTTACGGAAGTCCTTGGTGTGTGTCCGCGGGCACTGCATCTCGCACCAGCTGATGGGCACCATCTGCACCCCTAGGAACACCACGTCAGGGGTTTCCCTTCCCGAAATTGCGTTCCTCCATGTGGAAAGGGAGGAGGCCGCACCAGCTGCCCCTTGGGCAGCAATGAGGCAGAACCATCCCAGCCTGGGGCCCATGGCCCATCCCTACCTGCCTCGCTGCGTGCCACCACTACGCCCAGCTCGTTCTCCGCCGTGCTCAGCAGGTAGTTGGACTGTGCGTCCCCCAGGGAGATCTGGTCAGACAGGGATTAAGGGAAAGGCATCCCTGAGGGGACTCGGCAAACCCCACTGTCCCCCCCGCCGGCACCACAAGGGGAAAGGATACAACTTTGGCCAGGACTATGTCACCGGGGCGGAAACTCTTGTACACCTCTACCTGCACAGGAGAGAGCAGGCAAAACCACACAGCATGTCGGGGTGCTCATCAGCGGCAGGACCAGTGTCCCCCACCAGCAGAAGGTGGGGGCAGCTGCGGTAGCACAGTCACTGGCAGCACCTCACTGACCTTATCTTTCTCCGTGGCTCGAATATCTTCTCTCCTGAAAAAGGAGACAGAGGGATCTGAGCGCCAGCGAGCGAAGGCGACTCTCCAGCCTGCAGCAGGAGCTGCCCCGGCCTCCCTGGGCGCTCGCCAGGACTTGCTGGACACCTGCCCGGTGCTCGGGGCAGAGCTCCTGCCAGGGCAGCCGGCCACGCCACCCAGAAGAGCCTTCCTCCCCCCTCAAGGATGGGGCGCTTGGGCACCCTGTCTTGTGGGGAAGCTAGCCCTCTCCCTACCGTATGGTCCCCCGAAAGGTGGATTTCAGTGGCGTGGAGCCGACATACAGGATGTGCACCTTGGCAAAGCGGGAGTTAATGCTGCAAACCTGCCCGGAGGAAACGGGGAATCAGTGCCAGGAATCAGTGCCAGCGCAGGCCTGCTCTCACCCCAGCACACCCCGCTCCAGGCAGGGAAAGGGCAGGGTGCAGGCAGGACGGGGCTGTATGCGGGGAGCTCGTGTCTCACTCAGCCTCCTCCTCCTCCTTGTGACCAAAGTAGTGGTGGCGGAGGTGGGACACCCGGCAGCGAGCCAGGCGAGGAAGATGATACTTGTGCAACTCAAGACAGATTAATAAGGTCAAGACCTGCTGTGATCCCAGTCCCTCTCCCACCACCAGGACCGTAAGGAAACTAATCCCTGGTCTGTGCCACCTTTCTCCAAGCTGCCCCAGGCACTGCCCTCCACGCACTCTGCCCCAGAAAGAGCTCTGGAAGGGACAGCAAAGACAAACCTCCCCTTCGCCCACCTGAGCCTCAGGGCTGGTGAAGTCAAGAGGCAGGCGTCCCCCACGCCAATATCTGGCTGGTTTGTGAGCGAGGGACCCAAGGGAGCTGCTGGGCTCTGCTGGGAGTCATACAGAGGGTATGAATGAGCCCCAGGGGCTCCCCATCCCACCCCAGATGTGCACGGGAACAGAGGGCGGCTCGAGGCAGAGAGAGCAAAGGCTGAGCAGTCTGCCATTGCAGCGCACTCCGGCTTCCCACCTTGCAGGTCACCACGGCCCCCACGTCGGGCAGGAGCTGGGACTCGGCGTCTCTCACCACCGACACGACGGGCAGCTGCGGGGCAGCAGACGGGAGGGTTAGCTCGGGGCACAGCCCGCGCACAGGATCAGGCGGGACCAAGCTGACAGCAGGCACCGGCCGAGCCCCCTCGGAGCCCAACTCCCCAATCGGGAAGGGGCTGCCCGGCCTCGGCGGCCGGCTCCGGGGAAGGGCAGAGCACGGGCCGCGTCCGCACTCACCCCGCTGTCCTCGCTCCTCTTCTCCAGGCAGCCAGCCAGCGAGGAGAAGATGAAGCCGTGCCGGGTGTAAGTCCCACTGCCCGCCGTGGCCTCCTCCGTGCTGCACAACCGCTCGCCTAAGGAACAGGAGCTCAGGGGACGACGCTGCCAGGGCGCCGTGCGTCCGGGTCCCGCTCCCGGGGGTCCCAGGCTCCGCCCCGCCCCAGGCCTGCCCTTGCCTGCACCCAGGCACAGTGCCCGCTCCCGGCTGACGCTGCGCGGCGGGGCAGCCCCGGCTCAGTCCTTTCCCGCGCACTCCCGGGGACGAACCCTCCCTCCCGCGGCCCCAGGCCGCCCCCTGCCATGCTCCCCCTCCCCTACCCCGGGCACCCCACCGCCTCTCCCCGAGCAGCCCGGGCCCGCACTCACCAGGGACGCAGTACCGAGCGGGAGGCGCCATCTTGGTTGCCGGGAGTTCGCCCGCAGAAAGTCCTCACCCTATTGGTCTCCGGAGGCAAGGCCGGGCCGTAAGCGGTGCGGCTATTGGCTCTCCCCCGTCAGGCACGGAGCGTGGGCGCGCTGCCCGCTGGGAGTTGTAGTCCGGCGCCGGCAGAAGGCGCTTCCCGGCATACTCTGCGCGGCGGGCGCGCAAGCGCAGTGCGCGGGGCGGCGGGCGCTGCCCGTGGGGCCGTGAGGGCGGCGGGCCGCCGGGCATGGCGGCGGCAGGCGGCGGGGAGCGGGCGGCAGGTCGGTGGGGTCGGACGGGGCTGTTGCTGCGAGGTGTCCTGGGCCTGGGATGGACCGTGGGGCTCCGGAGGGCTGGGGGTGCTGGGGGGCTGGGAGGTGACGGAGGATGCTGTGGGCCTGGACGGGCTGGGAGGCAATGGGGGGGATGCTGTGGGCCTGGAGAGGCTGGGGGTGCTGTGGGGCTGAGGACCCCGGGTGTTATGGGGCTGGGTAAAGTCGGGCTGAAGGCTTTTTGCTGTTGGTACGGGCAGCCTTTGCGTGATGGGTGCCTGAGAGCGTCTCGGTGCCGTGAGGCTGGGTGCTACTGAACTGGGGGAGCTGGGCGCCACTGGAGGGTGCCACAGGGCTGGGGCTGGGTGGCTGGACCCGGCAGGAGCGGGGCCCTGGCTATGCCTGGGGTAGGACCAAATCTAAGGTTCCTCCCCGCCATGATGTTGCCTGTGGTCTTGGCTGGGCTGGTGGTTGCTGTCCCACCCCCGTGGGCTCAGTGCCCCACTGGGATGTGGGGAGGGCTGTGGGCAGGGTGAGGGCTGAAGCCCCAGTGCCTGACTGGGCCAGGGAGGGTGCGTGGCTCTGCTGGAGCCTCATCCCTGTGGCTGTGCCACTGTCTGCAGGCAGGTGCCTGGGAACAGAGGGCTGTCCTGCCCTGGGGCAGGCTGGCTGCATCCCCAGTGGGCTCCCTGCTCAGCAGCTGCTGGCTGTTGTAGGCAAGGAAACCTCTCTGAGGGGCAGGGAGGTGCTGTGTGTTTGGAGGGGAGGGCTGACCCCAAGACCTGCTGCTGTCTGCAGCATTTTGTTTCTTGCCACACTGACAACACGGGGACGAGTGCCACTCAAAGGCTGCACAGCAGGAAGCTGTTGCTCCACTTTGCACTTGATGTGTTGCAGAGGAAAGCTCTTGGCAGATTCAGGGGGAAACACGGGGAAGGGGGTGGCACTGGCGTTTGCATATCCCACCTCTCCCTTACCAAGGTACAGGAAACCTGGGCAGAAGCCATGCCTGTGGGCTCGTGGGTCTGGTGTCCTTGTGTCCAGCTGCTCCCAGCCTTGGGGTCAGCCCCACGCTTGTCCAGCAGGGAAGAGGGGAGCCCCTGCCTCCTTTGGACAGCCCATCTGGATGCTGCAGCTCCCGCCCTCACCCTCCCTGCTGCTCCCTGAGGGCTGTGCAGTGTGCATGGCAGCACAGGGAGCTGGTCCCTGCTGGGGGGACTCTGCGGTGTGGCACCACTGCCTGGCACCACGCCGAGGCAAGCACTTGGCCCAGGCTCAGAACATGCCTTGGCAGGACCCTGGGGCAGCCTCGTTGCTTAATATTGATGGTATTGCCTGCACGGAGGCCTGGGGGCCCCAGCCCTGCAGATCATTTTCCCAGTTGCTGGGCCAGCTCGGGTTCCTCCTCACTCCTAGCATGGCTCTCAGGTGGGACGAGGGGCTCAGTGGGCAGGGGAGCACTTTGCAGCTTTGCCTTGGCCTGGGGCTGCCCCCAGTCTGCTCCTTCGCTGGTGCATGGTGTTGTCCGAGGTGGATCCAGGCCAGGGAAAGGGGAAAAGTGTTGGGACTCTTGGAGTGGGGCTGTGAGGTTGGGAAAGATGCAGGGTGGCCTTTGTGGCTTGGTCCAGAGGTTGAGGTGAACGGAAGCAGCATCCAGGCCCTGCTTTTTGGTGGTGAGGAGAGGGACTAGGGGAGGGGGGTAATCCTGGCCCGGCTCCTCCACATATGTCTTGTGCAGGTTCCCCTGTTCCCGAACCTGTTGGGAAGGGCTGGGTCTGGGATTGTCCCTGGAACTGGCCCAGCATCCTGGATGCTCCTGCCTTCTCTGGTTTCCTCTGAGTCAGACTCTCCATGTCACTCCCCCGGCCCCCTCCCCGCCGGGAAAGACGAGATGGGACCAGAGAGCATCTGAGCCCAGATGCCGAGAGGCCTGTGCCCCCCACTCTACACAGAGAGCCGTCCCAGTGACAGTGGCCCCGCAGCCTCCAGGAGTCTGTGCTTAGCTCCCCCTGCTCTGCATCCTTGTGCAGGGTAAAGGGGGAGCCCCTGCCGTGCTGCGCAGGCAGGCGACTGGCGGAGTCGGTGCAGGGAGCTGCGCGACCAGCATCAGCATGTCCAGGAGGGGAGACCCTTCCTGAAGGACAGCTAGGCAGCGGGGTGGCCTGCCCACACTGAGCTCCTCTCCCCCCAGGTGTGGCATGGCAGGGATGAGAAGCCGGCAGCGGATGTTTGCAGCGGTGATGCGCCTGCTCCTCAAGTGTCTGCGGCTGGGCCGGCGGCGGCGGTTTAAGCTGGTGCGGCAGGCAGAGCAGCTGTGGCACTACGGGCACCTCTGCCTCCGCTCCCTGCTCTACAACTCCTTCACCAACGGCGACGTGGTGCTTGACTCCCTCTTCGAGCCCATCTACTGGCTGGTGGACCATGTCACCCGGTGGTTCGGTGTGGTGAGTACCCCCAGCAGGCAGGGGGGCACCCGTTTCTGGGGGCTGGGGTGAGTGTGCTGCTGTGGCAAGTGAGCCTCAGGGCTGCCTGTGCTCTAGACAGGAAGGGAGTGGGGACCTGAGTGTGGTTCAGATTGGGTTCCTGTGGCTGTATCCTGCCCGTACTTCTCCACAGGCAGTGAGGGGCAGGTGCTGCCCACTCTGGTGACCCAGGCCCCTCTCCCATAGGTGTTTGTGGCACTGGTGATTGGGCTGACGAGCTCCATTGTGGCCATCGTGTACATCTGCTTGCTGCCCCTCATCCTGCAGACCTACACACCTGCCTGGATCTGCTGGCACCTCGCCTATGGACACTGGAACCTCATCATGATCGTCTTCCACTACTACATGGCCATCACCACCTCGCCCGGGCACCCACCACAGGTGAGGCACTGACTGGCAGTACAGCCTCTCTCAGCTGGGCACTGGAGACCAGCTACAGATGGTCACTGGGAACAGCTAAACCAGCCTGGTGGTGTTGTTGCAGGAGGCCTCCTCCAGATCAGGGCAGCTAGGCTGGGGTGGTCACAGGGGAGGTGAGGAATGTGGGGAGCAGGAGACGGGTGCAGGGCTTGGGTGCACAAATCTCTTCTGACCCGTGTGCAGGCCAAGGACGATCTCACCGGCGTCTCCATCTGCAGGAAATGCATTGCCCCCAAGCCAGCTCGCACCCACCACTGCAGCATCTGCAACAGGTAGGGCTCCCTCCCTCTGCTCACCGCAGCACTTGGGGCAGCCTTCGGGACCCTTCTCCTTGACCCCTGCCACACTGTGAGACCGGGGCTGCCTCCCCTCTGCTCTGCCAGCTTCTCGCCTCATCTCTCGTACAGCCTGCAGGGCTGGGGGGGGCTGCCTGCCCCCTCACAAACGCGGTGCTTGTGCTGGCACTGACACTGGCGCTGCTCTCCTCCCTCCCAGGTGCGTGCTGAAGATGGACCACCACTGCCGTATCCTTCTGCCGTACTAACCCGTGGCACTCTCCCGGGGCAGCCAGACCTGCTTCCGCCTTCTCCCTCTGCCCTTCTCCTCTCCCAAGTCAGCCAGCATGGGGAAGGGTGCTGGGGCCCAGGCCCAGAAGAACCACCCTGGTCCCTGGGGTGGGTTTGGACCCGTGGTCTGTCACGGTTACATACCTTTAACCCCAGAGGCAGCCTGGCTAAACAACTGTGTAGGACACTACAACCACCGCTACTTCTTCTCCTTCTGCCTGTTCATGACCATGGGCTGCATCTACTGCAGCATCAGCGGCTGGGAGATGTTCCGGGATGCCTACGCAGCCATCGAGGTGAGAAGGCAGGCCCCGGCCCTCACCCTGCTGTGCACTGAGGCTGCCTGGGCTCCCCAGGCTGAGCTTGCAGAACAAGGCTGGGCCAGGCCTGGCCTTGTAGTGACTTTGCTTCCCCTTTCCCTCCTCCTGTGAGGCCCCCAGCTGCCCTGGTCCTGCGGGGGGGTGAGGGCAAAGGGACCCCTCCTCTGAGACACGTAACTGGTGCCCTGTTTTCCATCCCCCTAGAGAATGAAACTGCTTGAGAAGGAGAGACTGCAGGTGGCTGCCAACCAGGTGGGACATCCCTGCCCCCCCAGCTGCTCCAGGCAGCGTGGAGCAGAGCTGCCCTGCAGGCTGGGTCCCTGCTCTCAGGGAGCACCCCACAGCCAGAACCAGCCCTGGTGCTCATCTCATGTCAAAGAGCTGGGGCTGGCCGGACAGCTCTGCTCTACGCACTGCCTCCAGCATCTTGGGGTCTGCTTCCCTGTGCACTCAGCTTCCAGGGGCTTTGGCTGGTGGCAGCTGCTTGGCATGTGCTGCTCAAGCCCTGTTCTCCTGGGGAAGCTGCAGCAGTGTGTACACATCTTGCCCCGAGCACCAGCTGCGGTGTCCTGACGAGTCCCATGGCTGCTCCCTGCTGCCTTACTTCCAGCCCACTGCTTCCCACCCATGTGCCAGCTCTCGGGTGTCTGTCTGTCTCGTGGCTGTCTCAGGCTGCCTCCCCATCACCCTGGCTGTTGTGTTGGCCCCAGCCACAGTCCTTTCTAGCTGTCTGAGCTCTGCATCAGTGAGGGGTGCAGCATTCCCCCTGTCTGGCTTCAAGCTATAAAGCAATTTGGGTAATCCCCCCCGCTCTCGTCCTTTTTCAGACGTACTACCAGACCCCACCACCCACCTTCTCCTTCCGCCAGCGAGCTTTCCACAAGAGCGTGGTCTACCTCTGGGTCCTTTGCAGGTAAGGGGGCCCAGGGGCTGGGAGCGAGGGTGCTGGGGGAAGCAGCATGCAGCCCCCTGCCCTGTGACATTGCTCACCCTCTGCCTGCCCCAGGGCTGAGCGGGCTTGCTTTAGCACAGACGTCCCTGCCCTGCCAGCTCTTGAGCCACAGAGAGATTTTGGCTCTCTGTCATGGGAGATTAGATGAGCTGACCCACCTGTGCAGCTGTGGGTACAAGAAGGCAGCCTCAGCCCCCCACAGCTGCGGCACCAGGAAGGCAGGCCTGTGTGCAACCTGCTGTCCCTTCCCATCCCCAGCTCAGTTGCTTTGGCCTTGGGTGCTCTCACAGTGTGGCACGCTGCCCTCATCACCCGTGGGGAAACCAGCATCGAGCGGCACATCAACAAGAAGGAGAGGCAGAGACTGCAGAAGAAAGGCAAGGTGAGCACAGCCTGCAGAGCGGGAGGGCTGGCTGGGGCAGAGCGAGACGTGATGTGCATCTCCCTGGCCTGCAGGTCTTCAGGAACCCCTACAGTTATGGGGGCTGGGATAACTGGAAGGTGTTCCTGGGTGTGGACATGCCAAGGTAAAGCCCCAGGGAAGCCCCTGCTGGGAAGGTGGTGGCGCAGCAGCACATGGGGGTGCTGGGACACGGGCTCTCCTTGGGCAGCTGGGGCAGAGCAGGACAGCGAGCATTCCCTGCTGTCCACTGCTCTGGGCTTTGCAAGGCACAGAGGACCTGGGCATCAGCTGCCTTGTGGCTCCTCAGCCCTGCCCAGTGGCAAGCTCTAGCCTACCCAGCACCCCTTTGCCAAGAGAGTCCCAGCTGAGGAGCACAGCCATCATGGCAGCTCGGGGACATGGGCTCACAGCCCTGGCTCAGCTCTGCAGAGCTGAGAAACACCAAGCCTTCAGACTGTTGCTGTGGCCTCACTCCTCTCCCCACAGGCACTGGCTCACCCGCGTCCTGCTGCCCTCTCCTCACCTGCCCCACGGGACGGGCCTGAGCTGGGACCTGCCTCCTTGCGTGACCAAGCAGCGTGCACCGCTCCTGGCCATCTGAGGCCTGGGTGCTGCAGACGTCCCCCCCTGCAGGCAGGGGAGCGCATGGGGGACCCACTCTGCCACTGCAGCTCCCTTTGGACCAAGTGCCTGGCGGAAGGCGGGTGCTGGCACACATCGCTGACCAGAGCCAGAGCCACAGGAAACTTCATTGGACAGTGTCAGTGCCTGGACGCCTGCTCTCTTGGCTCCTTGGTGGCTGCAGGCAGCCCCAGGGGAAAGGTGGCAGAGCTGCTGCTCCCCGCTCTAGCTGAAGGTGCTGCCCTCGCTAGCACAGGTATGGGCCAGCACGGGGCCCAGCTCGGCTCTCCGGCAGGGCTGGGTGCAGATGGCACCACTGCCCCCCAAGCACTCCCCAGGGAGCCTTTTTAAGATCATCCAATAAATTTTTTTTTTTTTTTTTTTTTTAAGGGAGCCTGGCTCTTTTCCCTGGTGGGAGGTGCAGACTTCTGGGGACAGGGGAGGAGAGGGACTCCCATGATTCCCCAGCATGGAAAGAGGAGTAGGGGCCTGTAACCAGCAGCACCTTTAGCTACTCGACATGGAAGGGCACTGGGGTCCCAGCCCAAGCTGCATGAAGACCCCCCCCGCAGCATTACCAAAACAGATATATTTATTCTTCTGGCCCATGGGTTGCCACACACTGTACGCGCGTGCACAGGCCTGCCCTCTCCACTCACACATGGCGAGTCTGTCCATCACTGTCCCTGGCTGCAGCAGCAGCTGGGCAAGCCACAAGTGGCACAGTTCCTTCCCCGCTGTGGGTGCCAGGAAGGTGCTGCAGTGAGGGTTGCTGTCTGCCAGCCCCCACACTCCAGCCCCAGCACTTGGGCAGTACTGGGCTCCAAGGGTCCATGGCATCAGTTGGATAGCTTAGCGGGGGCCCGGTCAGATTGTCGGTCAGCACAGGGAAGGGATGCAGGGCACTCACCTGCCCGGGCTCCCCAGTAGGAACCTGTGGGGACAGAGATGGTGCCATCAGCCACATCCCCAACATGCCAGCACCCTGGCAGCTCCAGCCCCACACACTCACCATTCCCCCCGTGCTGCCACTGCCTCCTTCCGCACCAGCCTCTTCTTGTCATCCAAAGGCTTGGCCAGCGCCCGGATAACTCGGGCCTTGTACGGGAGCAGCTGTAGGACAGAAAGGGCTCCTAATGAGAGAGCTGGGTGCTGGCTGCCCCGCAGGAGGAGGTCAGGGACCCCCCCCCCGCCCCTCTACATGCAGGAGCAGGCGGCAGGCTGCCACAGGAGCACTTACCACTGTTGTGGGCAGGCTGGTAAGTGCGTGGGCACAGCGCAGGGCGGCGATGCGGACAGCCTGGAACAGACAGGGGTGAGGGCAGCACAAGGGGCAGAGGAAAGGGGCAGGCAGGGGGTGAAGGAGGGGGCACACACACCATGGTGGGGCTGGAGGTGAGGCTGAGGAACTTGGTGACCAGTGTGTCGATGTGCAGACTCATGATCTGGGGAGCTTCGAGCAGCAGTGGCTGGAGGCAGCTCAGTGTGGAGAGCTGCACCACACGGTCCGAGCAGGACAAGGCCTCAAGCAGGAGAGAAAGCAGCTGTGGGTGGGGAGAACATAGGAGACATGAGTAACTCCCAGCTGTGCACTCTGCACTGTCACAATCCCCACCCCCGCCACCAAGGCCGGCTCTCACCGTGGGCAGCTCCGTCACCAGCACAGGCTTGGGGAGATGGTTGAGCACATGGGACAGGCCCTTCAGGTAATTGGCCTTCACGTCTGTGGAGAGCAGAGACGGTTACAGGCAGCCAGGGGAAGGGGGGGACACCAGGTCAGGTCCCCTGGGTAAGGGCTCATGGAGTGGCGAGACTGGGCTGTGGGTGGCCACTCACCGGGGCCAGCCCCGTGGAAGCCCTGCACCAGCTTGGGGACGTTGTCAGTGAAGAAGCGCTGGCGGAACATGATGCGCACGTCAGCGTGGCAGCCCTTGTGCAGCACATCCGGGGACTCGGCCATGAGCAGAGAGAATCCGTCAGCCGCGGTGGGGCCCAGCTCTGTGTCACCCAGCAGGCCCAGCAGCTGCGAGGGAGAGAGCCCTGAGACGGGTGCCCTCCTGCTGGGGGTTCCCAGCTGGCCGTGGGGGGAGCAGGCAGACTCCTTGGACATCAGCCCCCCGCACTGCCACCTACCTTGTCTGTCAGGCGGGAGCTCAGAGGGTGGTAGCGCAGCACCAGGGCTTTGGTTACCTGTGCAGGCAGAGCAGAGTCAGTGCCAGGCTGCCCCCCCCAGCTTTCCCGCCTCCCACACCCACGGCAGGCCTTACCCAGAGCAACAGGGTGAGCGCCTGCATTCGGCAGGGCCCCTCTGCAAGGCCGAGCTCCATTCTGTTCACTGCAAGCTGGAGGATCTCATCCAGCTGCTGCCCTGGGGACACAGAAGGGACAGGCTGAGCCATTCCCCTGCCAGCAGTGGGCAGGGACCCACAACATCCTGCCCAGCCCCCTTACCCGCCAGGTGCTTGTTCACCAGCCCTGCAAAGCACTTCGCAGCTGTGGTGGCCGTGAAGGAGCAGTTGCAGGAGCAGCTCAGCACCAGCAGCTCACGGAGCAGCCGTTCCTGCTGAGGAATTGCCACCTGGAGGAGACATAGAGCATGTTACAGCCTGGGGCCGCTTGGTCAGGGTCCCTCCACCCTGCTCCCCACCAACTTACGTTGCGGGGCAAGGAGCAGACGAAGGCCATGAGGAGGGCAACCAGGCGTCTTTGTGCCTCCAAGCACTCCCCATCCTGCGGGGGAAGAACAGCACCCATGTCATCACGGTCCTTGCTGCCAGCCTGTGCCAACATCCTCATTCCCTGCCCCTGTTCCGGCACCCCAGCCCCAAGCACCCAACACACCTCGAAGGGCTGGAAGGAGCAAGGAAAACTGTTCTGGGGCAGGAAGGAGACCTCTCCGTCCAGGAAGAGGGGTACCACGTGAGACACGCTCTGGGCAGCCAGCCTAGGAGAAAGGAGACATTGCAACGTGCTGCTCTGGGAGGGTCACCAGAGAGCTCCTGGGTACCTCCCAGGAGGCACAGGGTCCCCCTGAACAGACAGCAGCAGGGGGCACGCAGCCTGCCCCCTCCCCATGATGGAATGCCCGGCGTCCCATCCCAGCATCACTCACTCAGGGCTCAGGTGAGTGGTGGCAGCGCTGATGACTGGGACCATGGCAGCCAGCACCTCTTCCTCCAGCAGTGCCTTGCCCAGCAGCGGGTGGGTGCTCTCTGCAGGCAGGGGGAGGAAAGGGACATGCTGGAGCCCGCTGCCCGGAGGGAGGAGGCAGGCACAGCCCCCTGACCCACACCGGCCCTGGGGCAGGGCTGCTCTGCCTCTGGCAGGAGGCAGCGGGGCCCGCAGTGCCCGCGGTTGCCAGAGGGCGGCGGCAGCAGCAGGGCTGGCTGCGGGGTCGGGAACCCCAGAGAGCCCGGGCAGCTGCCTGCTTTCCCCTGCTACTCCAGCCCCGCACCTACCTTGCATGGCAGCCTGCACGGCCATGGCCAGCAGGCAGGGCACCACCGTCTGGTGGTAGTACCAGCAGCTCTCCGCGTCCTGCTGGCACTGCAGAGCCACGCGGTGCAGGCTCTGGCACACAGAGACCATATCTTGGGCGTTCCCGGCCTCGCTCCCTGCAGGGCACAGTCACCATCACATCAAACAGTCTGAGCACCCACCGCCCTGATCTGCACCGGGATTCTGGGGCAACACAGCCCTCCCTACTCCCCCTCCACCAGTGGGATTCGCAGCCCAGCCCCAGGCTCCTTGCACCTCTGCCATCCCCACTCTCCTTGCACCTCTGCCATCCCCACTCTCCCAGCCACCAGTGGTAACAGAGGCAGCTCCTGCCCCAACAAGTTCCGTGGAGCTGCCTGCTGCGGGCTGCGTTACCTTTCTGCACCTTCCGGAAATGCTGCAGCAGGACAGGGACAGTCTCCGTCACGATGCTGGTGTGGGTGGACACAGCTGCCAGGGCCTGCAGGCAGCGCTGCCGCAGGGAGCAGCGGTCACGGGGGCTCTCTTCCTGCCGCTCTGAAGAGGAAACACATCTCAGAGGGGTGTTGGGGTGACCCCAGGCCCCCTCTCCCAAGGGCATTCAGGGCCCAGACCCTGCCAGGGTGGACGGAATGAAGCAGCACAGCAGAACTAGCCCATGCCAGGCCCAAGGCAGTCTGCCTGCTCTGTGGCTGGGCAGCTCCTCCCCACAGGGCTGATCCTGGCCGCACAGGCTGGTTGCCAGCACCAGGCACGGCCTTCCCTATGCCAGCACCACAGTGCCTGCGCTGGGAATCCCCCAAGCAGGAGAGCCGCTGACCTATGCCATATGGCACAGCCCCAGTGACTGGTAGGAGCCAAATGGGACAGGCTTCACCCGAAAACCAGATGTCACTTCCTTCCCAAGGCTGCCAGCCCTACCTGACTGCAGCTCCTCTTCAAGCCTGGGTACCATGTGTCCAGAGAAAACTTTTGGGTAGAGGGGGGCCAGAGATCCAGCTGCCTCCATCGCTGCTTCGCTGCCGAGGGGGGGAAGAGAGTGGGAGGGCTGACGTGAGCACTGCAAACCTGGGGCTGCTTGGACACCAGCTGTACAGATCTGGGCCAGAAGGTGCCTCCAGAAACCTATTTTTCAGCAACCTGCCTTTTCCACCCTACTGGCAGGCAGAGCAGAGTCCCCTACTTTGACAGGCGCAGACTTTCTAATTTCCAGCCTATAAATCACCTGGTTTATCCCTTTGCTCTTACACCCACATAGTCTTTTAGTTCAGACAGTTCCTGTACCTTCCACCAGACTACAGCCCCTCTCTGCAGCAAAGCCAGGCTTTGTTCCTCTCCCCAGAGTCTGGGTGACTGCAGTGGCACCAGCCCGCCCCTCACCTGCTCTGGGAATCCTCCTCATGCAGAGCGAGACGGATGAGGTGATCCACAACCAGCTCCAGGTCGGAGGGAGACAGGAAGCCTGGAACAAGAGCTGTAGAGGAATCCCGCCCTCGGCCAAAGGCAAAGATGCCAGTGTTCTGGCCAGCATCCTTCCCCTTTGTCCAGGCCAGCAGCACTGCAGCAGTATGCCAAACACCAGAGATACACGGTGCCCAGCATAAACGGGCAAGAGAGAGACCAAGTGTCCCTGGAGCTCATGGCCTGGGTAGGAAATGCTGCCACTGCTCCTGTTCACCTACAGGCAGCAGGCAAGGACATCCCAGCAGCCATGTGGCACCATGTCTCTCAGAACAGGGTGACACCTCCCTCTGCCTCCCCAAGGGAAACAAGGCACCAACCTTGCAGGGAGCCCAGGACAGTCAGTGCCCTGATCCCAACCAGCTGCAGCTGCACACTGGGATCCGTGAGCGCCGAGAACACCACAGAGCAAACCGGGGCTCGGAGCGACAGCAGAGTGCTCTCATCTAGAGAGAGAGGCACGGAGTTACTGCCTGCACCTGGCTGTCACCGCACAGCCACCACCACAGCACCTGACACACCCTTTCTGGGGCCCTGCTGGTTGACACCTAGCCATGCAGGGTCCCTGGGACATGGTAGAGAGTTGCACATACAGCCGCCCAGGTCAATGAGCCTTCCTCCTCTGTCAGCATATGGGGAAGGTGAGGTCAGAGCCAGCAGTCCCCTGGGACACGGTGCCTCCAGAGGGACCAGCCAGCCTCACCTTCTTCCACATGTCCCCACTTCTGCTGCAACTCCAGGAAGCCCAGCAGCATTTCCAGGATTGTCCTCCTCTGGCTGCTCTGCAGGGACACAAAAGAGCAACCCAGATCACTGTCACTGCTGGGACACAGCTATGCCTCAGCCCAGCGCTGCAAGGCCAGAGGGTGCCCACAGGGTCCCCACCTGCAGCCAGGGAAGGACATCCACTTTCATACCCTGCTCCCACCAAGCCCTGCAGAGCCAGCAGCTGCACTCAGCCCTGCTGCCTGTGACCGCAGAGCCTGGGGTGCCCCTCACCTGCGGGTGCTTGGTGTACTGCTCCAGCAGCAGGGGCAGGACACTGCTGGTAACACAGTGGTAGGCACGGAGGGAGGCACCTGCTGCTGCCTGCAGGAGTTTGGCACTTGGCCACACCAGCTTCATGTCGGGCTCGCACAGATGGTGCCTGCAATCTGAGATAGGCTGGGTGTCAGCTGCGCTGGCAGAGCTCCTCTGCCTTGCACGGAGGGACACAGCTGATATCTGGGCTGGGACGTGCTGCCGGGGCGCAGCTCTGAGCTGCCGCACAGCCTCCCTAGCAGAGCTGCTTCCCCCAGCTCCAAGCCCACAGCACAGCCTTGGATGCCCCAGCCCCAGCAGAGAAGAAAGCAACTCGATCCAACAGGCATTTCCTGCTGTGCCCCCTTCTCCTCCCTTTGTGCAGCCAATTACCTTGGAGAAGCCAACAGTGGCTGTGAGGGCTAGAAAGAGAAGAAAGAGGCTTCAAAGAGAACAGGAGGGCAGATCTCTAGCTAGGAGCATGCTTGCAGGCCTGGCTGCTCGGGGCAGGGTAGGTCTCTCTCCTAGCTACCTTGCAGGATGCTGCTGAGGAAGGAATCCAGGAGATCCTCGGTGTCAGAGCTGAGCACGGAGCAGGAGAGGCAGGCAGAGAGGGCATGCAGTGCGGCCAGGCACTCCGCCTCAACCTTCTCGCTTGCTGTCTGGAACACCTGCAGGAGACACCATAGGATGAGCTAAGCTTTGTGCTGACCCCAACCGCAGGCTTCATGCTCCCAACGTGAGCAGAAGGGCTCAGGCTCCCGCCTCACTTCCCACGTGCTCTGAACATGCAGTGTGGCACATCCAAGCCCCCGGGACATGCTGATAGGGCTGGCCTGTCCCCCCACTTTTCAGCTGGGGCTGTCCAAGGCCACAGGTGGGTGCTGCTGGGAGATATGGGACCCGCCTGGTCTGGCTGTGAACTCCTGCTTAGCAGGAGCCCAACTGTGGTGGAGCATTTGTTAAGGGCCCTGCAGTACTCACCTCCCTGCGCAGGGATGACCAGAGGCTGGGGAGGAATTCCTGCAGCTCCTTCTGCCCATAGATGGCACAGCAGGCAGTCTGCAAGAGGGAGCCAGGAGAAAGCATCAGAGAGAAGCCAGTACTTGGAGGACACAGAGCAGGGACACTGCCCATCCTGCAAGCTCATGCTGAACGGCACAAACCACTCAAGGGAGAGAAAAAGAGGAAAGAGTGATGTAGGCTGAACTAGGACCCTGGAAATCGTGGCTCTGCAAGGGACAGTCTCTGGCTGGCAGGGAGAAGGACCCACAGGTGGCTGGCTGCTGCTGCCACAGGTCAGCTGTGGGCTGAAGGGTGTAGGGGTCCTTCCTTACCAGAGTCTGCAGGGAGTCAAGCTTGGCACTTTGCAGGTCTGAGTCCATCTTCTCAATGAGCAGAGGGAGAAGGAACTGCAGAGAGAGGCACTTAAACTCAGTCCACCCCTTGCACCACCTTGTCCATGGCCCTGCGGGGCTGCAAGCTCAACCTCTGCCAGGAGAGCAGAGGTTGAGGGATACCTGCAACAGGCAGCCCCTTCCCAGGACACCAGCGTCAGCACTCTCCCCATGCCCAGCCCCAGCAGGAGACAGGGCTGCCCTAGTGTAGGCTCCTTGTCCCAGCTGTTCCCTTCCCATGGAGCCATAGCAGGAGCTACAGCACTCTGAACAGCGGGGTGCTCAAGAACCCCCTAGAAGCTTCCTACCTCAGCAAATTGAGGTGTGGAGGCCAGTACAGCCCGGAGGCTCAGGATCAGGTCTTCTCTCTGGATGCCATGAGGGTCATTGGGGGGCTGGAAGGGAAGCAGAGCGAGCAGGTCACCGGTCAGGAAACCTCCCAATCCAGCCATCAGCCGAGGCTGCATCACCTCATCTCCAGCAAGGCAGCAGCGATGCCAGTCACTGCAGCCAGCTTGGCACCAGCTTGTCAGCCTGGGTGCCACAGCTTGCAGCTAAACACTGCCCAGCCAAGACTCTTGCCCATCCTCCCCTCCCATCTCCTGGAGGGGACACGACCCCCTGAGAAAATGCCAGAAGGAATAGGCTGTGGCACAGGGCAGACCCACTCACTGGAGTAAAATCAATGGGAAAGTAACAGGATGTCACTTCAAACAGCTCCTCCACAAAGGGACCTGCAAGGGAAGGGCAGAGGACATGAGCAGAGATGCTGGGCAAAAGAGGCACAGCAGCTATGCCTAGCACCCACAACAGACTAGCTCTGCAGCTTCTGAAGCATGTCAGGGACAACCCCAGCCCTGGTCAGACCCAAGGGCCATCCCTCCGACAACTCAGAGAAAAGCAACATGTCCCCCAGTCAGCTCTGCACGGCAGGCACGGGCTCACCCAGGGCGTAGTTCTTGGCAATGAGATCACGCACAATCTGGAAGGCCACCAGCAGGTTGCGGGGATCCTTCTCCCCATCCATCACCTGGATGAAGCCAAAGGTGAAGTCGGCACCCAGGCCCTTCAGCTCTGCAGAAAGAAGGAGCGAGAGCAGATGCAGGACACAAGACCTCACCAACGTGGCATGAAATCAGCCAGGTTTCCGCAGTCCCACAGCCCTTCCAGCTCTCCCCAGACAGAGCAACAGAGCCTTTGAAAAGGTGAAAGTGAGCCATTCTCCCAGCCTGGACAACCCCAGAATGGTTCTGGCATCTGCCCCCTCACCTTCCTCCCTGGTGCCCATGAAATTGGTGATGATGCTGTAGACTGTGTGGCGGTCCAGCTGCAGCAGGGACTGGAGGGAGGAGCAGAGCAATCAAAACAAGCTTCCACACATGGTAGCATTGCTACCTACCACGCAACGGCAGCACATGCCCTTGAGAAAGAGGGCAGGACCCCCAGCAGCTCAGCTGCTGCTTCCTGGCACACAGATCCCATTTACCACATGCAAAGTGTGCACATGCCTATGCAATGGCACCTGAACATGACAGTGTCCCTCACTGCATGAATGCACTATCACAGTCACACCATGGCCACACATACTGCCCAAGGCCCTGCCAACGTAAACAATCTTAAACTGGAGAATTTGGGTGCTGAGGGCACTTAAACACAGCCTGCAGAACAGAGCAAAGGAAATAACCCCCCCAGGGCTGAGAGAAGAGAGGACAAGGGCCAAACAGGATCCTCAGCTGCTGTCTGCCTCTCCCTCTGCAGTGAGACACGCTGTCTCTAAGCTGCGCAGGAGCACTGCACTGCTGCGGGAAGGATGCGCTACGCTGCACTGCCACTGAATGTGCTCAGTCCTCAGGGCAGGCAGGCCAACCCCAGACACCCGGGGAGCAGGGACAGGACGATGGGAAATCACGTTGCTCACCTGCACATGTACCTCCTGGAAGATGGCTTTGAGCACAGACACTGCTAGCCCTGGGGACAGCACCTCACACATGCTCTGGGGACAGGAAAAGAAAAGCAAGAATAGAAAACCATGATGGTAGCCATATAATGGAGCTTTATGTTTCTGTACAGCAGCCACCTGCAGGATCCTCTCCTATGCCAGGGAGAGCTCACCCCCACAGACAGGACAGAACAAGATGCCTATCATCTGTGCTGCTCCCCAGAGCGGCCAGGGAATCCTTGCCCCAATACCAGCACAGGGCAGGAGATCAAGGCAATCTCCTCTCCCCTGCCCCTCTGCAAGGGACACAGCAGGATCACGGAGGAGATATGGCAATGTCACCGGGCAGGAGGTGACAGCCCAGCTGGGCCCTGCTCGACATGCTGCTCCAACCTGTACCCAGGTGTTGCACTCCCAGTGCTGCAGACTGTGGGACGCAAGCTCACCAGCGCTCGGAGTCCCTGGAGCACCGAAGGGATCACAAGGTGATGGTCTTGCAGCCGATTCTCATAGAACAGGACCAGATGCAGCACTGTCAGAAACAGACACCAACATGCATTAGTCCCAGGAAATGCAGCTGCTGGGTGCCGGCCCCAGGTCTGCCAAAAGCAGCTGCCAGATGAAGAGCGAGCACATCTTGCACTGGTGAACAGCACGAATTGCCACTGTTGGGTGCACCCACCTGGCTCCAACACCTTCACCCTCCCCCCATCAGCAACCCACGTCTGACCGCAGCGGGGCAGCACCCACCTCTGGCCGCTGCAGAGGTGCTGGAGCTACCCGAGAGGCATTTGCCCTGGCCTGTCCAGACACGTGGGTGCAGATGCCAGCAGGGAAGCAGGAGATGCCTGTTCAGTGGAGGCTGGAGGATGTCGTGGGGTGGGGCGCAGGGCTGGAGCAGGAGCTCCAGCTTCCCTGCGCTTGGCTCCACAACACGTTCCCGGCCCCTGAGTCACGGCCACGGGCGCCTGCACACCCTGGCCCTGGGGAGTGGCAGCAGGAAGCAGACTGGAAGAGCCGGCTAGCAGCATCCTGCGCCCACAGCTGCTGCAGAAACTCACCCCCCCAGGAGGCAGCCTGACGCAGCACTTGAGAAACGAACTGCGTGAGGAGGGACACGAAGGGAGACAGGGCCAGCTGAGGGTGTCACAGCAGCCACCAGCGCCCTGCCAGGGAGCTGGCTCTGCCCACCCTCCTCCAGAGCTCCTGGTGACATGGCTCTAACCCAGCTCGCTCAGCTGCCCTGACTCTGCCAGGCGTCCCCACTGAACCTCCCCACCTCTGGCTGCCTCTCCGGAGCACCCCAGTCCCCATCACGGTCATCACACCTGACTCCAGCTACACCAGTAGCTAGTCTGTGTATATTCTCTCCGCACAGCTGCTCTCAGCCCTGCCTGGCACCAGTCTGAGACTTACAGAGACAAATGCCAAGGACTAAGCACCTTTTACTTCCATCCTTCCCTTTCTCCACCTCACTTACTAGCTGGGCCCCCCTGCCTTGCCAGCCTGCTGGCACAGGTTCGGCTACCCATCAGCAAGGCCCCCAGTCCAAGTGAAAGTTTGGCAGCACCTACTGACTTCCCCCACTGCCAGCCAGTTGCTATGGGGCATTTAACACAGCCAAACCTTCTGCGTGTCACGAACAGGGCATCTTTCTCTCCCCACCCCAGTCCTCCACTCCACTCTCATCCTTATGCCAATCTCCCCTCCTCCCTAGGCCCCAGGGTTCCCCCAGAGTTAACCTGGGCAGGCCACAAGGCTGCGTCGTGACTTGCTTTGTGAATGATGGTTTTCCTGCACTGAATCACCACCCAAGGATTTTGACATGCAGATGTGTCCCCAAGACGT
This sequence comes from Harpia harpyja, assembly GCF_026419915.1. Taxonomy (NCBI): domain Eukaryota; kingdom Metazoa; phylum Chordata; class Aves; order Accipitriformes; family Accipitridae; genus Harpia; species Harpia harpyja. Next base: position 30,556,688 of record NC_068949.1, on the reverse strand, counting down.
CCCACATGGCGCTGAGCACGCCTGGGTGTGCAACACCCACACACTGCCAGGGGCATCAGCTGCAGCCCAGGGCTTTGGTGCGTTCAGGGAGTGACCCAAATTGTGTGGTGAGGTTGGCAAAAAGGCTGCAGCGTGAGGGCCTGTGTCCTCCTTGGCCTTTGACTCGAGAGACATGTACAAAGTTGTCATGATGCTAAACCAAACCCTTTGCCAACAGCAGGACAGACACTTGAGTGGCACAGGCTTTGCCCCCAACCTGCCAGCAGCACTCAAAGGCCCAGAGCAGCCCTTACCTTCCTTCTCCTGGAGCAGGGAGTAACACTGGAGCAGGACTTGTGACAGCAGCTGGATGCCTCGCCCTCGCATCCGAGGATCTGTGTTCTCCAGGCAAGACCTAGCCCAAGTGGGGAGAAAGCCCAAGAGGCCTGTTGTGAGCAGGAACACCCAAGCAGGAAGCACATCCTGAGCAGACACATTATAAAAACAAAGAGGTGCTGCTCTCTGGGCAGAGGGGCGGTGGCCCAATACTGCCTGACTTGCTGGCACGGTGGGAGCAGACTCCTCTTCCCCTGACTGTGCTGCTGCACACATGCACCCAGCCCCAGAGCCACACAGCAATAATTCCAAGTTCTCAAGTCGGACCAAAGAAATTGCTCTTGCCCATGCTCTGCACCTGAAACTCAGGCTCCCAAGATCACAAGGGCTGAAAAAGGGCAAATCCTCTTACAATGAGGCAAACCCAGCCCCCAGCTTCAGAGAAATGAGCCTCCCCAACTCCCAGGCCATGACAGCTCGGAGACAGAAGCAAAAGCTGAGTGCCAGGCAACTTGTGACATGGTGATGTGCAGCTGTGGGCTCAGGCAGCTCCTTCTGGGGACAGTCTCAACCGAGAAGTGCCCTGTGGCTTGCTGCCTGCCACAATACCTCTCCTCGTCCTGGGAGAGCATCAAGAGCTGCTCCGGCCCTGCTCTTTCCCAAACAGCCCAAGTCCTGGGAGGGCAAAGCACCACCCAGGCCCTGTGCTGTGAACGGACAACATCCTTGCAGGCCTGTATGCTGCAGTGTGCCTACCAGTGCTGAAGCTAGCTCATCCTGGATGAGCACACTTTTCCTTCTCGTTGTCCCTCCTTGTGGGAATCTCCCTTGCAAGGGGATGTATACGTGATGTATAACATGTATAAGGCTTTACTTACCCCAGGGCTTCCACAAGCTGCAGCACAGTCCAACTTCCATCTTTCACCCCTGCAGAAAGGAGGTAAAGAGAGTGAAGCAAAAAGACTCCCAGACCGTCAGTCATGCACGTCACTGGAGACAGATGCCAGGAACGGCCCCAGCACCAGAGCAGGAAAGGCTGGCTGGGTGCCGGCACCTCACTAAGCACCGAAGGAGCCATGTGTGCTCAGCTGGTGTAGCTGCCTCCAGCCCTGCCTGCAAACATGTCTGGGACCGAGAGCTGCCTTGACTGGATCACAGCTGAGAGCTGGCAGCAAGGGGTGAACTTGCCTGCACTTTGCCTCTGCCCTCTCGCCACAGCCTGGCTGCATCTGTGACCAATGCGTGGCTCCTGAGAGAAGCAGCCTTGCTGTGCTCCACTTCGCTGAGATGCCAAAAAATGCTTCTCTAATGTGAGCATGCCAGGAGGAGACAGAGGGCAGCTCCCCAGATGCTTCCCGAGAGAGAACTGGCCAAGCAAACAGCCCAGACACGAACGATCACATGGCTTCCCACCTTGGCTCTGCCACCTCCATGCTATGCTGAGCAAGACCTGCACAAGACTCCCTCCAAGATGGAGGGCAGGGAGAAAGGCGGCTTTGTGGTCAGAGGAAGACAAAGCGTTGGGACTCCTGGAGTCTATTACCAGCTCTGACTCAGACACCCCACCAGGTTGCCTCACTCACCTCCTGCCTCAATATTCTTGCAATTCAACTGGGGGAAGAGTCACTCCTTGGGAGGCTTTGGTAAGGACCCGCTGCGTCCTACAAGAGCCTTGGCAGAAGGGCAGGTTCTCCACTCCCGCCACCCACTGCTAACACAACACCTTCCCAGTAGGAAAGCTCTGTGCATGCCCTGTGGTCAGACATGGGGTGGGGGACAAGGGACTGCCTTACCTTCAGCCCTCTAACCTGCAGCTCTGGTGGCAAGGGATATTGCTGGGAAACAAGCAGCACCCCTCACTCTCTACCTGGACAAAACAGCTTTCCTCCACAAAGAAAGCACCTTTCAGTCACCGAGACTCACTGTCTTTGCCCAGGAGCACTTCTGGGCACTCCAGAGGGCCCTGTTCATCCCTCTGCCCTGCTGAAGTCTTGCCTACATGACTGACAGGGCACCCACCTGCTCAGAAGCCTAAAGGTTTCATTTGGGGCTTTCCCAGGCCTTCTCTCAGCTAGTGTCTCCTGTTGTTGCTAGCGTTTACTGGCTCTTCCTAAGCAGTTAATTCCAGTATTAAGTCATGCTGCTCATCAGAGAGTGGTCTCTGGGGATGGAACAAGGGATGACTGTTTTCTGACAGCAGGCAGCCCCGACTCCAGACATAGAGCTTCCAGTCCCGCTTGGGACAGCAGGGAGAGGGAGCCTGGACTGAGGGACAGAACAGATAAGGGGAGCTGCGAGGAAGAAGAGGAGCCCAGCACGTCGCAGACTCAACAGGCACAGACTGAACAGGGGGTGCCTTGAGCGACAGCTGTAAGGTACTGGCCATATCTCTTGCAGAAGATGTGCAACAACAGTGCAACAGCAAGCGGGTGCTGTGCACCAGCACAAAGCAAGAGTGGGCTGCCAGGAGAGCTCATACGGTCCCTTCACACCCAGCATCCCAACATCCTGCTCTGTAAGCTCATGAAAAGCCCTCGTGCCTCTGAACCACTGTGGAGAAGGTCTGAGACAAACGCTGTCTCTGCAGCCAAGCACTCTGCCTCTCTGCGTTTTCAGAGACTGAAAGCAGTGTCTACACAAAGCTGCTGGTTTCCTAATCAGCAGGAAAGAGCTGAAGTGTAATGGTCAAACCACAATCGGCTATTGATGCTCCCCGCGGTTAGCAGCCCCTTCACTAGCTACAGCGAGAGAACTCGCTCTGTTCTCAGGGACCCGGGGGTGCAACCAGCTTCGCCTTGCGTGGAGCGACCACACCAGCCCCGACAGCGCAACCTCTGAGTGCTGCCTCCTGCTTGCAGGCACAGCTGTGCAGGCCACGGCTTAAGCGCAAGCACAGCTATAATTGGACCTGCCTCATCAGCACGGCAGGCACAGTGGCAAGCCTGTGGAAATTCTGCCTCCACATCTGGCAGCAGCAAGTTCCCAAGGTTAATTACGCACCTTGAATCCCAGCACTCCCTTTACCACGAGGGGCTGCCTTCCTATTCTGGCGTTCCTGTAGTCCCAGAGGCTAAACAGAAGCAAGCCATTTACCCTTTGCTGTATTATTACTTGGAATCAATCTGCTCCCTTTCCTAACACGTCTGTCCCCCTTTCATGCCGTGTCCTTCTAGACATTAATCACTTCTGCAGGCTTTCCATTTTGTCTCCCCCACACCCTCAAAATGTGAGCACAGCATTCACAGGGAGCGTGTGATAGATTTCTGTAACAGCAGTATCCTTCTCCTCCTATCTTTTAAAAAAAATTACTTCAGCCTCCTCCTGCCACCCACTGACCCGTGCAGCCCAAGCTGCCTGTGACAGCACCGAGGCCTTTCTTCCACTTGCCAAGTTACACTCAATTTAGTACTCAGCAACACATGGGAAAGCTCAATGCATTTTTTCCAACAATTGCACAATGGCCACAAGGTTAGAAAAAACCTCCCCTTTCGCTCAAGGATACGTGATGCAATTTAATACTTTCTGATGTGTGATTCTATATGAGGTCAGAGGGGCCAAAGGACACTTGCTGGTTCCCTCACTTGTCAAGGTAGGTTTGTCACAAGCACCATATGGCTGACGAGAGCTGGGGGGGGTGGCGGGGGTGGCTCTTTCTCTTTGTATGTCTTCAAAGAGACAAAGCTTTCTCTGGGCACTTCTGTAACACGACCATAGATGACAACAGCAGTTGTAAGGTTATCTTTCCCTCAGTCTATCCCAAATATGTCAGAGGTTTAGTACAACTCTTTTGCAACATCTTGAATGTCACATAGTTTAGTGAATTCCTCCTAATTCCCTTGGCATTTTCTTCACCCTGTGTTACACGGACCACTGGGTTACCTTCCTGTTTTGCCAGCTCATCTCATCACTGAGATACCACGGATCAGTTCACAACCCATCAGCCTTGGGAAAGGTCTGTAAGGTACCCTTCTGTGTAACATAACCTACGTAGTCCTTCTCTGCTCTCTCAACTCCTTTCCAAAGCGCACTGAAGCCACTGCCTAGAAACACAAACATGCCGCCTTATCCTTAGACAGCCACACTCCTGAAGCTGCAAATTCCCTAATATAACAAAGTTACAAAGTTGTTGCTCCAAGCAGGTAGACAATTTATCCAAGGAAACCAAATGCCTCAAGCCCTGCCAGGAAAGGAGGGGAAACCACAGTGAGGGCAGTCAGAGCTTGGTCCCAGAAGCAGGGGCCAGGAAAGCCAGCACATCAGTCAGCTCCCACAGCATGTCAGCAAGACCAGGAACCCCCTCCCACTGGAGCCTTCTCTGCCACCCAGCCACAGCTACTACCCAGCCAACCATACCCAGTACCACCCACAGCAGCTCCCACTGCACCCCAAACCTCCAGTACCGGGGCCTGCAGCCTCGTGCTCCCATCAGCTCACACATCCCATGCCACTCCCCCCACCGTGAAGCCCCATTCCAGGCCAGCCCCTGGCACCACCAGCAGGCCCAACACACATTTAATCCCACCCCATGCTCTAGACCCACCATCTAAAACCCTGACCCGCCCCACAGACCCCACAGCTCTGCCTTCACCCAGCTCCCAACAGCCCCACACCTACCCACACCCACCTCGGCCTCGTCCCTAGAGCCCCTCACCCTAGCTGCTGCCCCACGCCTACCCCACTGCCCCCCACACCTCCTTTCAATGTCCAGCTCACGGCTGCAGGCCCTGCCCATTCCCCCATGCCCTGCCCCACAGCCATGCTCCGCACCGCAGCCTCATGCTCCGGCCCCACAACCCACGGCCACGCTCAGTCGCTCGGTCCCTCGCCCCCACACCCTGCCCTGCCCCACGGCCTTCCCCATGCCCTGCCCCATTCTGCATCCTAAGCCCTGCCCCACAGCCGTGCCTATGTCCTGCCCCACATCTCCACAGCCAGTCCCACGCTCACCCTCAAAGCTCACCCCACACCCCCACGACCCGCCCCACCGCCTCCCAGCCGTGCCCACGCCCGCCCCAGGCCCGGCCCCGCCGCCGTGCCCACGGCCGGCCCCGCCCCGCAGCCGCGCCCGCCCGGTACCTGCCACCACCTCCGCAGCGCGGCCGTCCTGCTGCCCGGCCACGAAGTCCTGGACGGAGGCGGCGAGCACCGCAGCTCCCGCCCCGGCCCCGGCCGCCGCCATGACACCCCGCGCCCAGGGCAGCGGCCGCCGGCCCTGCCGCCGTGCGCATGCGCCGCGCCCTCGGGCCGCGAGCGGCGACAGCGCACGCGCGCGGCGGGAGCATCCCTCGCCTCACCCCTCGCCCCCCCCCCCCCCGCCACACTTCGCCCCCGGGAGGGGGGGGGTAACGGCGGGGCCGCGAGGGGGCGGGGCCAGCGGGGCGGGGCGGACAAACCCGCTGCGGGAGCGGGCGCGCGCACGTGGGCGGTGCCGGTGGCGGTGCCGGTGCGGGCGGTCACATGCGCACCTGGGGGGGCGGGGCGCGGCGCGGCGCGGGGTGTCTCCGGCGGCGGGGCGGCCCCGGCGCTCAGAGCCGGGCGGCGCGGCTGAACGGCGCTGGGCCCCGCGGTCGGGCGCAGCGCGGAGCCGGCTCGGCCCCATGCCGAGCGCCGCCGCCGCTGAGCCCCGCCATGGGCGGCTGCGTGGGGCGGCAGCGCCGGGAGCGGCCCGCCGCCGGGAACCCCCGCAAGCGAGCAGGTGAGCGGGGCCGGGCCCGCCAGGGCCGTCCCGCCCGGGCACTCCCCGGAATCGCGGGCACCGGGCGGGGTTCCGGTGTACCTTTGCGGTGGGCACCGGAGGGGCGCAGTCCGTGGGCGCGGGGCTGTCCCATGCACATCCCCGGGAGCCGTTCTGTGCTCTCGGGGGTCCCCGGGCACCGGTGGTTCCGATCCGGTGCGCGGCCCCGGGAGCTGGCAGGCACCGCGGCTCCCGTCCTGGCGCCCCGGGGGGGTTGCGGGGTCAGGGCCGGGGTGCACGGCGCGTCCTGCCCAGCCCTGCCGGTCCCCGGCTCCTCCCGAGGAGGGGGTGTCCGGGGGGGCTGCAGGGTTGGGGGGTGCCCCCGGTTTGGGCTCGGCAGTGTCCCCCGGCACGCCGCGTCCTGCAAACCGCTGGGTCCCTGCCCGGGGTCGGTGCCGCCTGTACACCGGGCTGCTGCCGACGGGCGCAACGCCGTTCCCACTCCCCTGGGGCTTCGGGAGGTACGGGGGACCCGGCCGCGGAGCGGGTAGGGAGCGGCGGGGGCGGGGAGGCTGGTGCAGCCCCGCGGCTCCCGGGAGTTACCGGCAGCCCAATGCCCGGGTGACACGAGGCACCTCCCCGGGATGCTGCCCTGGAGGGTCCCGGAGACCACGGGGATGGGCACGGCTACCGGCCGGCGGAGGGGACGTGGGGCCGGCGGGGTGAATCACCCCTGCCTTCCCCTCGCCCGCCTCCCTGGCCAGTGCGATCGCAGCCGGTAATTACCGTGTTTATGGCAAAACGGTGGTAGGCGGCGGGAGAGGAGGAGCAGGAAGCGTGTGCCCGGGGACGGGGCGCCCCGGCCCTTGCCCGCTGCTGGGATGCGGGAGGGAGGGAGGTTTTCCCGTGGGATGGTGCCCGCCGCTCTGGCAACGTGTGCAGGGTGCCGTGGCTGCCCGGTCTGGCTGTGCCCACTGCTTGTGGGGAGCCGTCCCCACCGTGTGGAGCTCCGGGGATGCCCTGCTGGCTCAGGTTAGGGTGATGGCCCCCCATGGGGCTGGCAGCCCTGCTCCCCTTGGGGCTGCGGCCCCCCACCTCGGCACGCTCTGGCCTGCAGGGGTGCAGGTGCCTTCCTGTGGGTGTCAGTCCTGGGGTCCCAGGCCGAGTGATCGCTCGGCTCGGTGGGGGTCTAGGGCCATTGCCCCGGAACTCGGGGCTGCTGTGGCTGGGGGGGTCGGATCCCAATGTCTGGATCCGTGTGCTCCCCCCCTGTGCCAGGCAACAGCCGGCTGCAGAGCCTCTGTCTCCATCACCGCTACTCACTCCCTGCCAGGCTCTCCTGGGATGGGTCACGGTCGCCTCCTGATACCCCTGTGCCCCAGGCAGCTGCTGTCACTTTCTTGCAGCATGTCGCTTCCCAGGGGAGTGAGGCTGTCCCCAGTGCTGGGGTGCCCAGGCTGGCTTCTGCCTCCACTTGTGTGATGCCACCAGCCCATGGGAGATGCTCAGCAGGTGGTGGAGGATGAAGGAAGGCTGCAGCTGCCCTCACCTGCAGCACGGGGACACTGCCCTGGGCTGGCGGGTCCCAGCACGTGAGGACCTGCCATAGGTGGGGAGGGGTGCTCTGCCTGCCCTCCTCTGCTGCCACGGGGGCCCTGCTAAAGCAGCCCACCCGGCTCCTGCCCTGGCTGGGCCTCGCTGTGACCCCCTGCAGAGGGGTCCTGCCAGGGCTCCCTGCAGCAGGTCACAGCGTCGTCCCTGGGGTGGCCAGGTTGCCGCAGCAGGAGGAGCAGGGGATGCTGGTGGCACGCAGCATCCCAACCCTGCCTGGCCCAGGAGGGGACCAGGCAGCGCTGCTGGAAGCGGTGTCGTGTGCCATCTGGCTGGCAACTCCTCTGGAGCTAAGCTGGCCTCCAGGACCCGCCGGCTGGGGCTGCCTGGCTCTCCCCAGGGCTCTAGCCAGGCAGGGAGTGAGCCCCGGGGCAAGGGAGCCTCCAGGGCACAGCCTCTTGCCTGGGGGTCCCCGAACTGGGGCACTGCGGTGGGGGGGGGTTGAGCCGCAGGCAGGGCGCTGCAGGCACAGGGCAGGAGGCAGGCAGGCAGGCTGCCAGCCAGATCCTGTTGGCTCGAGTCCGAGCACAGCGAGCAGCCGGACCTGTCCGGTGGTGCTGCCGCCACAGAGAAGTTGCACAAGGGGCCAGGAATAGAGCAGCAGGAGGTGATTAGAGGCTGCGGGGCCCAGCTGGGCAGCAGCAATAAATAGGGACTTAAGCCCCTGCCTACCTGGACAATGCTGCGGGGCACGCCTGCCCGCATGGGGCAGCCGCAACCTGTCCCCACTCCCTGCCACGGCTGGGCCCCGTGGCTCCGATCCTGCTGCCTCCCCTGGGCCAGCCTCTTCCCTTTGCCACGAGCAGAGCTGGGAGGATGGTGCCAGCCAGGAGTCCTGCTGTGCATGACGGTCCCAGCTCTGAGGATGCATGCCAGCCTGGTGGCCACAGATAGCGTGGAGATGTGGTCCTGGCCGTGTCCTTCAGGCTGGCCGTGGCCACCGCTCCGCCACCCTCCTGGGGCAGGTGCTGCCTCCGACCTTGCTCTGTCCTGCGGTGCTGCAAATCCCTCCTGCCCGGCACCGTGACTGCTGAATCGGCAGCGCTGGCTGCAGCCGACTGCCCTCGCTCCTCTGGGGATGTGGGTGCAGGCAGGCTGCTGCCCATCAGGGATGCTCTGTGTCCAGCCCTGGGGTAGCTGAGTTCCTGTGCCCCATGGGGACTCCCGGGGTGGGTGCCATGTGTAATGTCCAGCTTTGGGCTGGGCCTTGCTGGGAAAGCGGGTGCTGTGCTGGTTCCAGTGGCCTCGGATGGGGTGGGAAAGGGTTAGTATAAAAAAGGTCATGTAGTACCTTGTGTCACCGCACACTTGCTCAGGAAAAGCTGCCTGGGGAACGTGGCTCAGCCCACAGCTGGCAGTGGTGGCTGTCCCCAGCAGTTGGGGTGTGTGGCATCGCCTTGCCTGTTAGGCTGCTGTGTGGGCACAGGCATCCTTCCTGCCCGGCTGGGGCTCCACATCCCCCGTGTCCCGTCCCTGCAGGAAGGGTGCTTGCTGGCTGACCCAGGGAGAGGGGTGGCAGGAAGGAGCTGTTGTCACTCATTGTCCCCAGCTCAGCTGGGAGTGACAACAGCTCCTTCCTGCCCCACGTTTCCGTCCCAGCTGTGGGGCCGATGGAATGGGGCTGTTCCCACGGGGCTGCAGCCTAGTGTAGGGAGGGCAGAGCGGTATGGGGGTGGCCCAGACCCCTGGGCACTGCTGGCTGCTGGGCATCCTGGGGGCTGTTTCATGGAGAGCCTGCTCAGTTTGACCCATTGCTGGGGATGCTGTGGGCTGGCAGCCCCCCACCCCAGCAATGCCCTCTGCCCCCCTGATGCCTTGGACGCTGTCTGCCTGCTGTCTTGCCCACAGCTGCTCCCTCCATCTCGGGGTGGGCAGAAAGGACAGTGAAGTCCTGCCCCCCTGCCACCAGCGCTGCAGCTCAGCCCCTGTAATCCCCTTCCCGCTCCGACTCACCAGCTTATTTCCTGGCTAATTCCCTAAGCTATAAATACTGCTCTGCCCCAAAGGGCCCCGAGGCCCTGCAGCCACCCCATGGGGCAGGGGCTGGTCCCTCTAGCATGGGTGCAAAAGCCCTTGTCCCTCCTGGGGACAAAGGATGTCACTTGATGGGGGCAGCAGCTATGTGGCCAGTGGGATCTTGGGTAGGGCTAGCTTTAGCCGAGTTCCCCCTGGCTGTGCTGGGGACTGTCCTGTGCTGGGCAGGGCGATCCCTCGGACACCACTGTGCATGGTGCCAGGGGTCCCCAGGAACCTGTGGGGATGGGGAGGTGAGGGGTTTGGGGCCCAAGGGAGAGCCCCATCCCTTGGCTGAGCATCCCCTCCCCTCCCCAGGCCGCAACGAGCCCCTGAAGAAGGAGCGTCCCAAATGGAAGAGCGACTACCCCATGACAGACGGGCAGCTGCGCAGCAAGCGGGATGAGTTTTGGGACACGGCACCTGCCTTCGAGGGCCGCAAGGAGATCTGGGATGCCCTGAAGGCAGCTGCCTATGCCGTGGAGGCCAACGACCACAGCCTGGCCCAGGCCATCCTCGATGGAGCCAGCATCACCCTGCCCCACGGTGAGGGACGGCACCGGGGGTGTGGGTGGGGTGGGTGCTGAGTGCCACATATCTGGGCACATGGGGGTCCCGAGGTTGGAGAGGAAAGGGGTTCCCAGCTGCCATCCACGCAGCTCAGCCCAACCAAAGGGGGCAACGCAGGCTCTACCCCACTGCCTGGGGTGGCCCTGTCCCCATTTGGGTGGTCCATGGGGGTGACCACCCACAGCATCTCACCCTGCCGTCCCCAGGGTCCCTGACAGAGTGCTACGATGAGCTGGGCAACCGGTACCAGCTGCCTGTCTACTGCCTGGCACCTCCCGTCAACCTGATTCTGGAGCGGAGTGAGGAGGAGATGGCGGAGCCAGCCGAGCCCCTGCCCAATGCCCGGCGGGAGTTCGCCCTCAAGGTGCGGCTCTCCACTGGCAAGGACCTGCGGCTCAGCGCCAGCATGGGTGACACCATCGGGCAGCTGAAGAAGCAGCTGCAGGTGCAGGAGGGCATTGACCTGGCCTGGCAGCGCTGGTTCTTCTCGGGCAAGCTGCTCACTGACCGCACACGGCTGCAGGAGACCAAGATCCAGAAGGATTTTGTTGTGCAAGTGATCGTCAACCAGCCCCTGCCGCCCAGGAACTGAGCCACCCCCGCACTGGTTGCGGGGAGAGGGCGAGGAGCTGGGGGGGCAGCAGCACCTCTGGGGATGCCCCGTGCCACGTCCCAGCCCTGCCGGAGCCGGGGCAGCCCCTGCTCACCCCCAAGGCTGCCCTCCACCTGGGTGACCCCCCCAGGAGGGTCTGCATGGGGCTGTGCCGCTGCAGTGGCCCCTCTTGGCTGGGGACACAGGCACGCGCTGCGTTTGCTGCAGGAGGTTCAAGACCAAATGTCTCTGGGGCGGTTGGCACAGCCAGGGCCCCAGTGCTGGGCTGTGCTGGTGGGGAGAGGCCATGACCTGCTGCGGTCCGGCTCCCCATGGCCAGGAGGCCCCAGGGTGCTGGGCTGGGTGGAGATGTCTCCCCTCTGTACATAGTCTGTATTTATCAATAAAGCCTTTTCATCCTTCCTCTGTGCATGGGGTAGGTTGGGGAGCTGTCACCCACAGCCACGGGAGGTCCCTGTGCCTGTCTTGCATCTGCTCTCATGTCAGGATGGGCACAGGGTGGTCAGGGAGAGCCCAGGTGCCCCAGCTCTGTTCCCCAGTGCCACCCCATCCCACCAGCCCCAGCCCTTTGCCTGCCTGGACCCTTCCTCAGCACTGCTGGCATCATCCCATTACCATCCTGGCTGCTTGCTAGTGTGGGACCACTGCATCCCTTTCCTGGTGCTTCCCCTCTGGAGGTTTCAGCCTGTGTCTGCCCTGGGGCCAGGCAGGACAGTCCATGGAGGGGGACGGTCCCGGGGCCACCTTTGTGGCCACTGTTGCCTGTCCCAGTGAAAATGGTGCCTTTCCACAGCCAGAGGCTGTGGCACCCATGGGACAGGGCACTCAAGGGTGGCCCTCGGAACTGCCCAGGAGGGTGACAATGGCATGTCCCCATCTGTCCTTCTGCCAGGTCCTGTGCTGGGGGCTGGTGCCCAGCGCATTAACTGTCCCGGCACAGGGCAGCACTGGCCTCATCTTACAAAGGGGGAGAGCAAAGCCTGGGGGGGGGCTGAACAATGTTCTTGCTGCCGGGAATAGCTGCCGGCTCTGCCTGCCGGCCCCACGTGAGGCCAGCCCCACTGCCAGGCTGCCCGTGCATGGCAGGGGAGGTCGGGCAGCCACCGGGAACCCTGGCAGGACTGCTCGGGACGCTCCGCACCTGAGGTCATCCTCCAAAGCGGCTCAGAGGGACTGTGGCTTCTAGCATCACGTGCTGCCTGCTGCTGGCCGAGAGGTTTGGGGAGGCCCCATCGCCTCCCTTTGGGATGGGCAGCAACCCCCTCCCCGGGTGCCAGGGAGCCTTGGGCGATGCCGGTGGGTGCTGTAGCATCTAGTTGCATGGGAATGGGGTGATGGGAGCTGTGGGGAGCATCATGGCTGCCCAGGGTGGGTGGTACAGGCACAGGACCCATGGAGTGACCCTGGACCATGTCCCTGCTCTGCTGAGCCTCTCTGGACGAGCTGCTGCGGGCTGTGTACACCCCAGCTCCCCACGCCCAGCACGGGGGTCCTGGGCAGCCCGTGGGGGGGGGGGGCAGTGGGTCTCTTTAAGAGGGTGCGGGGCTGTGGAGGTGAGCCAGGGCCACCAGAAAGCAGGAGGGTGAGCTCATGGCAAAGCTGCCCCAGTCATGTGGAGCAGCCACAGCTGTTAGTGCCCTTGGGCCACGGGACGGAGGGGCTGGCGGCATAAAGCCCCGCGGCCAGCGGAGTCGCCGGCAGCGCCGGGAGCCAGGGCTGGGCGCTCCCTGCCCGTGGTGGTGAGGAGGAGAGGCTGCATCCTGTGCAGGGCTGTGCACCACAGGCAGACATGGAGCTGGAAGTGCAACGAGCCAAGGAGCTCATCGAGCAGAAGCTGGCGGAGGAGGAGGAGGAGGAGAAGGTGGGTCCATAGGGCAGGGGGACCTGCCCAGGCTGCGGCAGAGACCTGCCTTGCGCTGTGTCCATCCTTAGGGACTCGGATGTGAGGAGGCTCGCACCAACCCTGCCATCCCAGGGGATGCAGCAAGGTGGCCAAGGGCTCTCAGGGGCATCAGGTTCCCAACCTGAAAGTTCTTGCCCATGGGTCAGAGTCAAGCAGCAGGCAGGTGCCCAGCTTGCCAAGTAGGGCAGGTGGGCAAGCGCAAGCCCAAGGGCTGCCCAGAGCCACCTCCACCAGCGGGCTGGGGACGGAGGTGGTGGGGCTGCTCCATGCCCGGCTGGGACCATGCAGCCCCCCGTCCCCATGCAGCGACTCAAAGAGGATGGCGCATGGGAGCCGCCGGCCGTGGAGCGGATGAACACACCCGAGCTGGAGGAGGAGAAACGCCGTGGCCCCAGGAACCGGGGACTCGAGGCCGTCAAGGTGAGGGGAGTCGGGGCGTGGGGGGGCCGGGGGGTGGCTGGGCACAGAGAAGGCAAACAGGGCGCTGTGTGTCCCCCCCAGGGCCAGGAGCGGGTGCGGAAGAGCTCAGTGGACCTGCGGCGGGAGATCATTGACGTGGGGAGCATCCAACGCCTCATCGAGCTCCGCAAGCAGCGCCGGCAGCGCAGGGAGGAACGGGCAGCCACCCCTGAGCCCCCCCCACCGCCAGAGCCCCTGGAGATTGTATGTCTGGGGGGGTCCCAGGGTGTGGGAGAGGGGCTGCTGGGACAGGGGCTGGAGCCCCCACAGGCCAGCCCCTGGCTCACCCTGCCAGCTGGGGACCTCCCTGGGGAAGCAGGGCAGGGGGCCCCCGTGTTGTCCCCTCTCCTGCACCCCTGCGATGCCCCAGCCCTGAGCCCGTCCCGCCGGCAGGAGGGTCCTGTGGAGCCGGAGACCTTCCTGCGAGCCGCCGTCCAGGGCAAGATGCGTGTCATCGAGAAGTTTCTGGCAGACGGTGGCTCCCCTGACACATGTGATGAGGTAGCGTCCCCCACGGCCGCTGGCCACTACCCACCTATGCCCTGCTGCCATGCCCCGCTGGCAGGGGCTGGGACCCCCGGGACAGGGCTGGGGTACACCCAGGCTGGGCCAGGGGTGGCTGGATCCATCCGCCAATGTGGTCACTCATCCCCCCAGTTCCACCGCACGGCCCTGCACCGTTCCTCACTGGAGGGACACACAGACATCCTGCAGAAGCTGCTGGACAGCGGGGCCACTGTTGACTTCAGGGACCGGGTGAGGCCGGATCCTGCCCCCAGCTCCATGCTGGTCTGAGCCTCTGGGCATGGCGCAGCTGGAGCAACAGCAGGGTTGGGGTCCCCAGAGCAGGGCAGTGCTGTCCACACCTCCAAGGTGGCTGCTGGCAGGGCTCTGCCAGTTCCGCCAGGGCACAGGGACCAGCTGGGGTGGTGGGGGACAGACACGGGGTGGGAGTGTCCCCTGCCATGACGTGGCCCTGTGTGCCCAGCTGGACTGCACCGCCATGCACTGGGCCTGCCGGGGCGGGCACCTGGACGCCGTCAAGCTGCTGCAGGACCACGGGGCAGACCTCAGCCTGAAGGACAAGGTGTGCAGGGCAGAGCCTGGGGGCACAGGGCTGTGCCAGGGGCATGGGCATGCCCCGGGGGTCCAGGGCTGGCCCTGTGTTGGGTTAGCAGGGGTGGGTGCTGATGCCCTCTGATGTCTGTCTCCTTCCCCGTCAAGCTGCTCAGCACCCCCCTCCACGTGGCCACCCGGACTGGGCACCCTGACATTGTGGAGCACCTCATCCACTGTGGGGTGGACATCAACTCCCCAGACAGGGTGAGTGCTGTGGCTGCACAGCCAGTACTGGGGGGAAACACTGATCCCCCCTCCTTTGGCTGACTCCTCCAAGGGCTCCCAGCACCTGCAGCAGGGCACGTCCGGATACACACGCATCCCTGCCCCAGGGCGCTGGCAGCCACAGCCAGAGCTGGGGCAGGCACCGTCCCCCTTGTCCTCGTGGGGAGGTGGGTGTGCGGGGAGCCAGGGAGCAGTGCCGGGGACTGGCAGGGGGTCCCTGTCCCTGGAACTGGACCACGATCCCCAGCCAGGCTGCGTCTCTTGCAGGAAGGCGACACGGCGCTGCATGACGCCACACGGCTGAGCCGCTACAAGATCATCAAAATGCTGCTCCTGCACGGGGCCGACATGATGGCCAAGAACCAGGTGGGCGGAGGGGCCGGCACCAGGGCCATTTGCTGCCCCACCATGTCACGCCGCCCTGGCCCCAGCCTCTCTCTGCCCGCTCTTGCAGGCTGGCAAGACCCCGACAGACCTGGTGCAGCAGTGGCAGGCGGACACGCGCCAGGCACTGGAGACCAAGGAGCAGCCGCAGGGGGAGACGGAGGTCCCCGCGTGACAGTGCCGGGCAGGGACCAGGGACTGGGCTCGGCTCCAAGGAGCAGGATCCAGCTGAGACTTGTCCATGTCAATAAAAGCCAGCAAAGAGCAGTGTTCAGCTCCAGGGGGCTGTGGGGCTGGGCAGCCTGTGCCAGGGGCGATGGGGCTGAGGAAGCTGGGTTATCCAGGGAACTGGGTTATCGGGCAGCATGGACGTGCCCTGCCTCCTAGCACATGGACTAAAGTGTCAGTGACACCATGGGGACATGACACAAGTGGTTCAATGGTGGGAGTCCTCGCTGCGGGATGCCCTGGTTGATCGCAGTGCTTCAAAGTCCCACCTGGGCAAGCTCAGGGCAGAAAACTACATCGAGGGCAGCTCAACCCAGGTCCGCACTGTGCTGGCGGCTGGGGTCGCGCTGCAGAGCAGCAGTCATACCCCTGCCGGGCAGCCACTTTGCAGGGCTGGATGGCTGCTTGTTCTCCTGCCTTCTCCACTGAAGCCATCCCCGGGGGGATACGGTGGCCCCTTTGCAGGCTGGGTCACTTCTGCTGAGTGCAGTGCTCATTGCTCCTTACCCTGAAATGCTCCCACTCACCTGTTTACAGGAGACCCTACACCAACACCCAGAGCAGGCAAACCCTGCCCACAGCCTTGGGACTCCCTGCAATGCCTGCTCCCTCCCTGGCCCTGCAGCGCGGCCCCGTAGGTGGCAGAGGGATGGCTGCCAGGGCTGGCAAGCAGAAGGGAAAGCACAGCTGGGGTGGTCGGGGCTCACCCGGAGGGGTGCTGAGCTCCTGCAGCCAGCTCCTGGAGGAGGGGAGAGCATTCTGAGCTCACCTGGTACAACCCCCCACATCGTCCACCCAGCCGGGTTGCGGGTCCCTCACGTGCCCCGTCAAACATTAACAGCCCCTCGGCAGGGCAGGCGGCACGGCCGGCGGCAGCACCCAGCCACCATGGCGCTCAGCACCCGCCTCGTCTCACCCCTCCGGCCTGCCCTGGCAGCTCTGTGCCGGGCAGCCCCTGGGCAGCGCCGGGGGCTCAGCACCCAGCCGGGACCAGTGCACACACTGAACCTCAGGGGCATATTCCCACCCCTCACCACCCCCTTCTCAGCCACACAGGAGGTGGACTATGCCCGGCTGGAGGGAAACTTGTGCGGCTATGCCAGCATCCCCTTCCGAGGTAAGTGCTGCCTACCGCCCCACTCCATGCAGGCTCCTGCCACATCCCTGCCCACCGCAGGGGCTGTGCAGCAGCGGGCAGACAGCCTGCCAGCTTCCCAAGGGTGCTCAGCCTCCAGCTGGACTTTGCTCTGGGACTGGCAGCCCCTCGCGTGACCCACCTGGGGCCCTTTGCACGGCAAGTGCCCAGGCACATGCATGTGTCCTTGCACACCCCTGCCACACTCCAGTGCGTGCTTGCATGCACAATCCACACATGTGCAGGCTTGCACACATCCTCCACATGTAGCTGCAGACTTGCACCTACCCTCTGCGCACCCGTGCACACTCACACAGATTCAGCGCCACGAGATGCATATCTGTTGATTGCCCAGGATGGATTGGATAGGAGGAGAGGGGCTGCAGGAAGAGGCTGGGGGTCACAGTGATGTGCCCTGGGGTCTCCCCTCTTCTGACCAGGCTGTGAGTTCAGGGCTCTGGGGACCAGGACAGGAGAGAGCACACTGTGGGCTGCAGAGCCCTGTCTGGGTGCCCAGGGGCAAGGAAGGGAGAGAGGATGATGGGGACACCCAACCCTCCTGGCATCCTGGAGCCCTGGATGCGGCGGCAGAGCCTGGCAGTGCTGGGCTGGAGCTGGCCTGCCTGTGCCCTTAGTGCTGGCAGGGTCCCAGGGAAGGGGTCTGTGTGCCCCAGCCGGGGACAGGGCGGCACAGCCTGGCTGCAGGCACCAATAAATGCCTCGCTAGCAGTGCTGTGTGGGGCAGTTTCTGGGGTCGGAGGTGTGCAGGGTGTGTTCAGCACACACGGTGCATGCACGGCACACATAAGGGTGCCTGGGTAAGGGATGGCACTGCCGGTGCTCAGTGTGGTGCAGGTGGGCACTGCCATCTGGGGGGCACATACCCCACATGTGCCCTTTGCAGGGGAGCCCAGGGCTTTGCGGGGCACCTGCGGGAGCCTCCTGGCCCGAGAGGCACTTGGGTGCCTGGTGTCCACCTCAGAGTGGGGTGTGGAGAGGGCAGGATCGGCCACCCTGTGGGCACCCTCCTCCTGTGCCAGAGCCCTGCCCTCCCCATGCTTGTGTTTCAGGGCTGGTGGTGCTGGGCTCCAATGGGGAGTACCCCTACCTGGCACTCCGCGAGCGGCTGGAGCTGGTGAGCTGCATGCGCCGGGCTCTGCCCAGGGACCGCCTGCTGCTGGCCGGCTCGGGCTGCGAATGTGAGTGCCTGCACGGGCAGTGAGGGGGCCATGTGTCACCCCCGGGGCACCCCTCACCCTTCTGCCTCCTCCCCAGCCACCCAGGCCACCATCGAGCTGACGGTCAGCATGGCAGAGGCGGGGGCTGATGTGGCGCTGGTCGTGACGCCCTGCTACTACCGGGGTGCCATGACCAGTGCTGCCCTGGTGCAGCACTACACAGAGGTGAGCCATGCCTGGTGCCCGCTGGCAGCCCCAGCTGGGGCAGCAGGATGGGGAGCGTGTCCCGCATGTCTCTGACCCACCCCAGCTGCTGAGCTCTGCCTGGCTGCCCGCAGGTTGCTGACGCATCCCCCATCCCTGTGGTGCTCTACAGCGTCCCCGCCAACACCGGCCTGGACCTGCCCCTGGAGGCTGTCCTCACCCTGGCTCAGCACCCCAACATCCTTGGGATCAAGGACAGCGGTGGGGACGTGAGTGGGGCAGGGCTTTCCCTGGGCTAGCTGCCACCAAACCTGGCCCCAAGCTGGGAATGGGGAGCTGGGGCTTGCAGCCCTTCCCCAGACCCCAGGGGTGCCAGCAGGAGCCCTGCAGCAGGGGGACGGGGTGATGCCTGCCCCAGAGCACAGCATGTCTCTCCCCAGATCACTCGCATGGGGCTGATGGTTCACAAGACACGGCAGGAGGATTTCCAGGTGCTGGCGGGATCAGCCGGCTTCCTGCTGGCGAGCTATGCCCTGGGTAGGTGCTGCTGTCCCTGCCCGCCCAGGGGCACAGGGTGCTGCCCTGGGGGCACCGGAGGGGACTGGCAGCCGGGCAGGGGGAGGCAGGTGAGGGGCGGCGATGCCCAGGAGGTGCTGGCAGGGTACGGCATGCTGAGCTGGCTGCCAACGTGCCCTGGTGTCCCCCAGGTGCCTCTGGGGGGGTCTGTGCCCTTGCCAACGTCCTGGGGGCCCCGCTGTGCCAGCTGGATGGCCTGTGCCGTGAGGGGCGCTGGCAGGAGGCCCGTGACCTGCAGCACCGGCTCATCGAGCCCAACCTGGCGGTGAGCAGGCAGCACCCCCCGGGATGCTGAGGGGTGGGGGTGCTGGGCCATGGCAGAGCCAGGGGGTGGCAAAGGATGGAGGTCTCTGAGGCTGCGGGGGGTGGAGTGGTGGTCCAGGGGGAATAGGATGGCACAGCAACCA
This sequence comes from Harpia harpyja, assembly GCF_026419915.1. Lineage (NCBI taxonomy): Eukaryota > Metazoa > Chordata > Aves > Accipitriformes > Accipitridae > Harpia > Harpia harpyja. The sequence continues at coordinate 30,538,074 of NC_068949.1, read as the reverse complement.
GCCAGCAAGCCAAGCAGGGCTGGGGTGGGAAATGCCAGCCCTACTGTGCCAGGAACAGTGTGTCCACTGGCAGCGGGCACCTGCCTGACCCCCTGCAGGAGCCTTGCTGCCTATTTATAGGCAGTGATGGGAGGAAGAGCTGCTCCTACCCAGGCCCCCCAGCCCACCGTGGGGTGGCTTGTCCCTGCTGCAAAAAGCCCACCATGCCACAGGGATGCTCCCCTGCGTGGCCATGCTCTGCCCCCCACCCCACGGTGGGTACTTCATGGGGGCGCTGAAGCCACCCTGCACGCTGCTCAGCCTTGCAGCCCCACATGGGGGAGGGTAGGAGTGATGGCGAGCGAGGAGCAGGGTCAGCAGGAGCTGGGCCCATGAAGCACGTCGCCCTGTCCCATGGGAGCCGGCAAGCCCCCGCGCCTCTTCTCCCACAGGTCACCCGCCGGTTTGGGATCCCGGGACTGAAGAAGGCCATGGAGTGGTTCGGCTACTATGGGGGTCCCTGCCGTGCACCCCTGGCCCCGCTGAGCTCCCCCCAGGTTGAGGAGCTGAGGAGCATCTTCAGTGCCAATGGCTGGTTGTGAGGGTTCCCCCCCGCCCCTTCCCGCACTGGGAAGGCGTGGGAGCCAGGGACCCCGGGAGCTGGGGCTGTGGTGGGGACACTGGGACGTGGAAAGGAGAAAGCCACCCATCTCACTCCTTCCTGCTGGACAGGGCTGCCCTGGGCAGAGTGGGTATGGGGGACACCCAGCACCCCCTGGCCACCCTTGCATCCCTGCCAGCCCCTGGGGTCCCACCGTCCCTGCCTGGGAAGGGATGGATCCCTGTGCCATGAGCTGGGAATAAACCTGCTGCCCCCGCTCTGTCTGCAGTCCTGCCTGCGCAAGCAGCCCCCCACCCGGTCCCTGCTCCCGGCAAAAAGGACACGGCCCGGGCGTTTGGCAACGTGGTTTACTCAGCTGAGGCCCATGCAGGCAGCAGCACAAGGCAGGGTCACGGCAAGGCACGGGACCGGTGCGGGCAGAGACCGGCAGGGAGGGCACAGCCCCTGCAGCCCACCACCAGGCTGCGAGGGCTGCCAGGACCCCCACACCGCGGCCAGCCAGACCACACTGGGGGTGAACGTGGGCACGCAGGGGGGAGATGAAGGATGTGTGCGGGGGGCAAGATGAGGAGCTGTGTGCCCCCTGCCCACCCTGCCTGCCCGCCCCTTCACCATGTCCCTTTCCCCACCCGCCCTGCCCAGCCCTGGCACCCCATGCAGCCCTGCTCGTGCCCCTCATCCCGGGCTCCGGCTGACCCTGCTCCTTGCTTGCCATCGCTCCTGCCCTCCCCCAGCATGCAGTGGACATGGGCCAGGCTGGGCATCCCCCGGTCCCCCTTGGTGGGGATGATGCTGCAGATGTCCCCAAGGCAGCAGGTGGACTGGATTGGCACAGGGATGAGGGGAACACAGCCCACCAGCTGGTCCTGAGAGCAGGCTGGGTCCTCCGCAGGCACCATGTCGCCCTGGCCAGGGCACAGGGGGGGATAGCCAGTCACCCAGAGCTGAGAGCGCAGGCCATGGGGTGCCTGGGGTGCCCACCCTGCCTCGGGACCAGGGTAGCAAAGCAGGCCAGGAGCTGCCCCTCTGTGGGCATGTGGTCCAGCCAGCAGCCCCTGGCCAAGGCACCCCAGCAGTGGGGTCAGGGCCCAGCCCCAGCCCCTACACCCCTGCTCCATCCTCTGCAGCAGGCTAGCAGCCCTGGTGGTCCACAGCCTTCCTGGGGGGCAGAGGGGCCGAGCCCCGGCCACCCTGTCCCCTGCAGCTCCGGCAGGTGCCAGGGCTATAGCCAGAGAGAGAAGGCACCACGGCTGCCCTGGGGCACTTGGGTGGAGAGCTGAGGGCCCCATCCCCCCCAGCGCTGGGGGTTCAGCAGAGGGGGGCTTGGTGGGGACGGAGGGCAGGGGGGCACCCAGCAGTGCCACATCCCTGCTCTGGGGCCGGCAGGGCCGGCCAGTGCCCAGTGGGGGGATCCCCGCTGCAGCGGGAGGGGACGCGGGGCACCGTCATGCTGTCAGGTTGTGGGCAGACTTGGAGGCACCCTGGGCCCTCTGGATGACGGCCGGGCACTTCTCCCGCCGCAGCAGCTTGTTGTTCTCAAAGAAGCCCTCGTTGCGGGGCACCCCGTGGGAGCCGTCGGGGAAGGTCAGGAGACCTGGGGAGGGAAGGGCTGGCAGTGAGGGGGCAGGGAGCAGCACCCACAGGGGCCGGGGCTGGAGGGACAGAGCGGGAGACGCTGGATGGGGCCGCGCTGGACTGGGGCCATGCGGGGCTGCGGCTGCCTGCACTGTGCTGCCGGGCACTCACCGAAGCCATACACGCGCCCGCCTTTGAACTCGCCCTCAAAGGTCATGTTGTCACAGCGGGTGAAGACGCCGACGCCATTGAACTTGCCCTGCACAAACTCCCCCTCGTACCTGCACAGGAGGAGCTCCTGAGGCAGCAGCTCCCCACGGCAAGTTGGGATGCCCAGGGGGAGTGTATGCAGGGGTGCCACGCTCACCTGGAGCCGTCGGAGAAGGTGAGCACACCGCAGCCATGGAAGAGACCGTTCTCGAAGTGCCCCACGTAAGCGGTGCCGTCTGCAAACGTCAGCTGCCCGACACCGTGCCTGCGACCTAGGCAAGGGCAGAAATGGGCAGCACTGAAGGGATGGAGGCAGGCACCGCCCCAGCGTGGTGCTGGGCAGGGACGTGGGGGCTGCTCGGCCCCCGGCGCAGGCAGCACCATCCCCTCCTGCCCCGTCTCACCTTCCTTCCACTCGCCACGGTACTCTTCCCCGTTGGAGTAGGTGAAGGAGCCTTTGGTGAGGGTCATGGTGACAGCCTCCGGCAGCGCAGGGCAAGAGCTGGCAGGGAGAAGTGCGGAGGGTGGCTGCTGGGCAGGGGGAGCAGCCCGGCTCACCCAGACCCCCCGCATCCCCTTGGCTCACAGAGAGGCACACGTCTGCCCCGGGGACGGCTCTGCTGGGGCACACTGCAGACGAGGAGGTGACCCCAGGAGCACGGCCACCCTGCCCTGCCTCTGAAACCCCAGCCGCCAGGTTCGGGTTGCTGCCCGCCCCACTGCAGGGCTCAGGGCGATGTGAGCCCATGGGGGTCACAGCCCTGTGAAACGTGAGTGAGCGGCAGGAAGAAGAGCGTGGCAGGAGCTGGCTGCCTCTGGCACAGCTCCCTGGTGGCAGGCTCAGGCCAGGGGCTGCCCTGAGCTCTGCTGGGGCAGTCCCACAAAGAAACAGGCATTTTGGAGAGGAGACGCTTGCTGGGTTGTGCTCTGCAGGGGAGGGAGCAGAGAGCTTGTGGGGCTTCCAGCTCCAGCATCAAGGATGGGCAGACCTGGGTCACACCCCGGGCATGGAATGGCTGCTCCTCCTAAGAGGAACAGCAGAGAGAGGACCCTGGGGCTCCAGGGCTTTGCTTGGCTACCCAGGGCTTGCAAACCTGCCTGCTGACAGTGAGCAGCCCCCAGAGGCCTGCACAACCCAAGAGCCGCTGCCACGCAGCACAGGTCTCCCCAGCACACATGGAAGTCACCAGCATGGAGACAGCCCCACAGGTGGGCTGGGTGCTGCCTCTCCAGCGGCTCTTGGTGTGGCTCAGGCAGTGCCTGTGGCAGGAAGGGGCTCCCCGCTTCCAAAGGGGGTACCCCTGCTCACATGGGGCTGCGCGTCCCTGGAAAGATGGGTGCTGAGCCACGCTAACCAGCCAGGCACAGCACCCGGGAGCACAGCAGGGAGCTTGCAAGGGCTTTGTGTCCGGAGGAGATATGGCCCTCAGCCAAGCCAGCAGCGACCGAACAGTGCTCTCTGCTGATGGCAGAGACCAGGGGCTCAGCGCCGGCTGCCCAGCCTGCAGCCTGCCCAGCACCTCTCGGGAGGCCTCCAGCAGTGCCAGCAGGAGGAGAGGGTGCTGCCAGGGGCTGTTAATGCCTGCTGCAGGGGAGAGCTCCCTCCACCAGCATGGCCTGTGCCTGGACCTGTGACTTCATCTGGCGGACGGGCAGCATTTGCCCTCTGAGCAACCCAGCCTGCCCAGCAGCTGGATGTCCCCCCACTGGCACCCACCCACGCCAGAGCCCTGCACACGCTGCACCCACAGCAAGCAGGGGCGATGTGTGCAGCATAGCGCGAGCCGCGCACACTTCCAGCTCTGAGCCCACGACCTACCCAGGCTGCACACCCACGGGCTGGAGCCACGCACGGGGGGCGAGGGGTGCACGACCCAGCTGGGCCACACACCCCCAGGCAATGCACGCACACCCTGCCCGTGCCATGCACCCACGGGGGGTACACGCACACCCCACCCGGGCAGCGTGCCCAGAGGTGGCAATTGCACCCACGGCTGACGCATGCACGCCCCACTGTATCGACGCCCCACCGGCTCCATGCACCCGCGGCTGATACCCCCGCGGGCGATGCATGCACGCCCCACCGGGTCCATGCGCCCACGGGCGATGCACGCACACCCCACCGGGTCCATGCGCCCACGGGCGATGCAGGCACGCCCCACCGGGTCCATGCACCCACGGCTGATGCGCCCACGGGCGCTGCAGGCACGGCCCACCGGGACACGCGTGGGGATGCCCGCAGGCCCGGTGCCTGCCCAGGGGCGGTGCGGGCGGGCCGGGCGGCGCAGGGACCCGCGGTCCGCGCTCACCTGGCTCCGCGCTCGCTGCCCGCACCGCTCCCCACCGGGGTCCCGCCGAGGGGCGGTGGCGGGGGCACCTCCCCTGCCAGGCTCCCGCCCCGCCGGGCGGTGCCACGCCGCGAGCGTCCATCCCCGCCCGCCGTTGGCTGTCTCCACGGCAACCGCTAGCAACGCGGCTGCTGACTGGCCAGCTTCGCAGCGCGCCCTCGCCGGCCGCCATCTTTGTGCGGGGCAAGGCGCTCCCCTCCCCGGGCGTGTCGGTGGAGGGGCCGCGCCCCCGCCCCGCCGCCATCTTTGCGAAGGGCAGCGGGGGGCGCTGCCGCTCCCGGGCGGCCATCTTTGTGTGGGGCGCTGGCGCCAGCCCCTACGGCGGGGGCGTGGCGGACCCCCCCCCCACACCCCACCCCGGCCCCCACGGACGGGCCGTGTGAGGCGCGGGGGCCGCCAGGCCGGCCTCATCCGTGGCCGCAGCCGCCCCCGCGGCGGGCGCGGTTCGCACGGCGACGCCCGGTCTAGGCGGGGCGGCCGACGGGGCGTGGCGGCGCGGTGACGCGAGCGGAAGCGGCGGGCGCGGGCGGCGCGGCGCGGCGGGGGCCGGGCGGGCGCGATGGACGAGACGAGCCCGCTGGTGTCGCCGGAGCGGGCGCAGGCCCCCGACTACGGGCTGCCGGGGGGCGCCGTGCGCGCCCTCCCGCCCGCCGCCCCCCCGCCGCCCTCCCCTCCCGGCTCCCCCGGCGGCCGCGACCGCGAGCGGCAGCCGCTGCTGGAGCGCGGGGCGCGGGGCCCGGCGGCGGCGCAGGCCCAGGCACAGGCCCAGGCGGCGGCGCAGGCCCAGGCGCAGGCGGCGGCGGCAGCGGCGGCCCAGCGGGAGCGTAACGACTTCCCCGAGGACCCCGAGTTCGCCGAGGTGGTGCGGCGGGCCGAGCTGGCCAGCGAGCGAGGCATCTTCCCCGAGCGCATCTCGCAGGGCTCCAGCGGCAGCTACTTCGTCAAGGACCCGCAGGGGGTGAGCCGGCCCCGGCCCCGTGTGCCCGCCCCGGGGGTGGCCGGTCGCTCTCCGGGGCCCCCCCCGGGGCCCGCGGACCGAGCGGCGCTGGCCGGGAGGAGGGCGCTCCCGGGGGAGCTGGTGATGCTGGCCCGAGGGTGAGCGGCCTCGGGGGGGCTGGTAGGAGCGGCTGGGGCCGTCCTGGGCTTCCCCGGGGAGAAGTGCGGTGGGACCAGCGGCAAGAGCGGGGGGCAGCTGTGTCCCAAGCGCTGCTTCAGCCTCTTCTGTGGCTCTTGTGCCCGAAGAGGAAGGGTCACCCTCTCCCCCAGGCCTGCGCATCAGCATCTGACTGTGGTGACTCCAGCCCTGGGGCTGTGACTCTGAGAGCTGAGCTGGTTTTTGGCCTGTGAGACTGGAGCAAGATACTTCCTCTATGGCTGCGTGGCCGATATAATGGAGGGAAAGTTGTCGACATGTGGCTGGTCCCCCATAGATCTGGTCAGCTGTGTGGCAGCCGTCTCCATGCCACTGACTGGCTATGCACACAGCACGGGGCGGCTCGTCTTGTGATCTGCAGCACCCAGCCCAATTACTCGAGTTGTTGCTGCGTCCCGTGACTCCCTCGCTGCGTGTGCGCTGGGATGCTTCTTGAGAAGCAGGACTGGGCTCGCAGGTCTCTGGCATGCCCTACTTTTCCTGCCTCAGGTGGAGCCTGGCTTCTGGGAGCTGTGGCAGGCAGGTCCCTGCTGAGCTGGTGGGCTGTGGGGCAATACATACTTCCTCCTGCTCCTTCTTGTTGCCCAATACAAGATGTGGTGTCACTGGGCTGGATGAGCTGCCTGGGGGTGGCAGAGCGGAGGCTGCCAGGCCGTGGGAGACCTGAGTGCGGCGAGGGCTGGTGGAGGATGTGTGTGAGGAGCCAAAGTCTGTGCGCTCCTGGCCATGTCACCTGGCAGGTCCCCCCACCTGCCCTGCTGTCAGCAAATGTGGTGTGTGTCTGGTTTCTGTGGCTGCTGCCCAGGGTCACCAAAACCTCTGTGCTGCTGGCATGGGAGGGATTGCAGTGCGCTGCTGTGCTGGGCAGGTTAGGGCAGGGGGTAAGGGCATTGGGGCAAAACCTTTTCTCTTGTCTCTGTTTCCCTCTGGTCTCCTTGGGGCTGAGCTGTCCTACCTGGGACATGCTTCCCCAGCGGCTGCAGTTACCCCAGTGCTGGCTGCGCCTCCGGGCTAGCCTGGCTCCCTCTGCCCTGCTGTTGGTGCCAGGCAGACCTGTTTTCCCTGCCAGTGCTGCTCCCGGCACAGGCCTGTGTGGAAGGGGATGCTGTGCTGCCAGGCCTCTGGCCTCCACTCCTGCACAGTCCCTGCCCAGCTGGGCCTTGGTCTACTGGACTGGCTCCATGGAGCACAGGCCACCGTCCTGCTAGAGCTCCCAACAAGCCTCTTGCAGGCTCAGGTTCAAGGACATGTTGGCAGTTCTGTGCCTTCACGTGGGGCTGATGTGGGGATTGCCTTCCTGCCTGCTCAGGGGAAGTGGCTCCTCTGTGTGATCTGGGGATGGCTGAAGTGCTCCTGTTCCCTCAAACACTTCCCCTCCCTCTTCCTGGTGGACAAAACCTTGCTCCCGCCTGGCCTGGGTTGGCTTCTGGCCCCTGGCAGACTGGGGTTCTGCACTGAGGTGCTGGGATACATGTCCCACTTTCACACTGTGGCAGGAGCTTAGCTTGGGGAACTGCCACCCACTCAGGCTGGGGCTGGTGCCAGCCATGAGGAGGAGGGCTGGTCGTGTGTGCTGCTGAGTCACCCCGGAGCAGGGGCTGCCTGCCCTGCGGGGGCAGATGGCCTTGCTCCTGCCTCAGCTCTTGTCTCAGCTGTGTGGCTTGGCAATGCTGGCTTAGTGATGGTGCAGCGCCTAATGCCAGACTTCTGTGCCCTCTGCAGTGGTGGGGTACCTGTGCTGCTGGCCCTGTTGTTGGGTCGATGTGTGTGAGGCTGGATTGAGGGGCTGGAGGGTGCTGCTGGTACTAACTGGTGGCCAGTCTGGAGCTGCCTGTGCCCTCTTGCCCACGGTGTACCCAGAGAGCCAGCCTCTCTGCTGTCTCTAGCTGGGCCCCAAAGCACAGAGCCCTGGACTCCTTAGGGATCCTCCAGCTGCTTGGCTGTTCTGGTCCCATTTTCTCTGGTTAGTTTGGGATCAGCTCTGTTCAATGGGTTTTGGAGCCAGGGCAGGGATCGCTGTCCCCCTCCCTCTCCTGTGTGGATGTAGTGAGCAATGGTGAGCAGTAGCTCTCCCCAGCTGTCCAAAGGTCACTGGGATGTTTACCAGGGGATAGCATCATCATTGGTGTCTTTTGGGACAAGGAGGGTCGTTTCTAAGTGCATGAGCCAGGTATGAAGGTCTTTGGGCAGCACCCTGTTTTTGTGGGATGGGGCACTAGCTGGGGAAGGGTCCCTCCCAGGTCCTGCCTGCCTGCCTCCTTCCTGGGAGCTGCAGGGTCTGCCTGGTCCCAGGGGCTACTTATTGCCCTGGTGAGGGGCTGTTCTGAGCCCATTCCTGAGTGTCCCCACTGCAGGCTGGCTCGGGGGGGGGGGCTGTCCCAACTCTGCCAACTGCCTTGAGTCAGCTGTCCTCTTTCCCACTCACAGAAAATCATTGGCGTCTTCAAGCCCAAGAACGAGGAGCCATATGGGCAGCTGAACCCCAAGTGGACCAAGTGGCTGCAGAAGTTGTGCTGCCCGTGCTGCTTTGGGAGAGACTGCCTCGTCCTCAACCAGGGCTACCTGTCGGAGGCAGGCGCCAGCCTGGTGGACCAGAAACTGGAACTCAACATTGTTCCCCGCACGAAGGTGAGGGGACAGCTGCTGGGATCTTGTCCCAGAGAGGCTTTCATGTGCTTCTGCACAGCTCTGCTTGTGCCTTGTCTTGTGGCACTGCTAACCTTGGAGATGTTGTGTTGAGACCTCTGGAGTGGGACTGCTCCTGCTCAAGCCGTGGGGACCTTCGTGCTGGGCAGAGCCATGGGAAATGCTGTGTCTTGTTTTTATCAACCAGTCCTGTGAGAATTGCCAGGTGCCCCTGCTGACATCTGCGCTCCTGTCCCCCCAGGTGGTGTATCTGGCCAGCGAGACCTTTAACTACAGTGCCATCGACAGGGTGAAGTCCCGAGGAAAGAGGCTGGCCCTGGAGAAGGTGCCGAAAGTTGGCCAGCGCTTCAACCGCATTGGTCTGCCGCCCAAGGTAGGGCTGCCGGCCTCCGCACGTGCCTGTTGCTGCTTCTCTGTCCTCTGCGGCCTCCTGTAATGCAGCCTCTCCTTGCTTCAGGTGGGGTCCTTCCAGCTCTTTGTGGAAGGCTACAAGGATGCTGACTACTGGCTGCGGAGGTTTGAAGCCGAGCCACTCCCGGAGAACACCAACCGGCAGCTGCTGCTGCAGTTTGAGCGGCTGGTGGTGCTGGACTACATCATCAGGAACACAGGTAGGGCCGGCTGCCTGGCATGGGATGCTGACTGTGCCTTCACTTCCTGCCAGCTGGAGAAAGGGGAGGGGAGCAGGGGCTTAGCATCTCTTCCCAGCACCCAAAACTCCTCTCAACACCACTTGATTGCTGCCAGGTGGCAGCTGCCTCTGGGTAGAGCGCAGCTGCTGTGGCTGCCTACCACTTTGGCCATGCTCTGGCTGCTGCCCTGTGTTCTGGGAGATCTGGATCCGCCATGGTGCTGGGCTGAAAGTTTGCCAGCTGCAAGGATCCAGGGACATCCAGAGATCCAGCACCTGACTGTGCCCCTGTATTCCGTCTCACACTGGGCTTCTGAGTTCCTGCCAGGCTGGAAGGGGTCCGGGGTAGCACTCTGGGGCTTGCAGGCTGACCTTTCTCTTGTGAGCTGGGGATATGTGGACCTCTCCAGTCTCCAGGGCTGGTTCTGTGGGGGTCGATGTGGCTTCCCAGGCCTGCAGCAAGCTTTGAGGGCTCTGGGGTAGAGTTTGGGCCTAAAACTGGTGTGTCTCACTTCTGGGTCAGAGGAGGAGTAATCTGCCAGGCATGGGGCAGGCAGGCCCTGGCACTGACACAGCTGGTTTTATCTACCTGCAGATCGGGGCAATGACAACTGGCTCATCAAGTACGACTGTCCCCTGGACAGCGCGGGTGTGCGGGTGAGTGGCTCATCCCTGGCAGAGCCTCCATGGGGGGCTCTGCTCCTGCAAGCTGCTGGCCTGGCAGGTGCGCTGGGAATTTCCCAGCTGGCTTGGGTTTCCGAGCATGTGGAGGCCTGATCTTGTCTCCTGGGCCTTTCATTGTCCTGTGTGTTAGTGGTTTGTGGCCTAGTGGGACTTTGTGAGGATACAGCTAGGCCTGTGGGGGAAACTGGTATTGCTGGACCTGTGCATCCTTGGGGTGAAGCCTGGGAGGGGGAGCAGCTTTGTCCCGCTCTCACCTAAAGCAGACAGTGTTTCCCTGTGGGCAAGGGACTATGCTACAGGCAAGAGGCTGCTGTGCCTCTGTGGTAGCCAGGGCAAAGATCCTGGTAGCGGGGCTGCAGGGAGTGGGAGGGGGGACTGTTCCTGCTGGGGGGGCTTCCTTGTGACATGCTCCGCTTCCTTCCAGGACAGTGACTGGGTGGTGGTGAAGGACCCCATCATCAAGCTAGCCGCTATAGACAACGGTTTGGCCTTTCCCTTGAAACACCCGGACTCCTGGAGAGCATGTGAGTCCCTCAGGCTGTGCCAGGGCAGCCTGGCAAGCCATACAACTCTGTGCTTAGGCATCCTCCTCAAGGGCTGGAGAGGAGGGGGCTAGGGCTGTCCCTCTGCAAACCTTCTGGGTTCATGGGCAGCTCTGCCTCAGCAGAGACTGTAGGAAGTGAGTGCTGGACCCTGTGTCCCAGATGCAGATGATCTGGCACCCAGGGGCATGTGGCACCGTCCTTTGCCTTCCCCAGCTCTAATGTCTCCTGCTTCCTCCCGCAGATCCATTTTACTGGGCATGGCTGCCCCAAGCCAAAATCCCCTTTTCACAGGAGATCAAGGACCTGATTCTTCCCAAGATCTCAGACCCCAACTTTGTCAAGGACCTGGAGGAAGATCTGTATGAGCTCTTCAAGGTGAGCTGGGGGAGCAGGTGAGGATGGCTTGGGAGGAAAAGAAGTGGGGGTGGTGCTGGGGAGCTCCCTGTCAAGGCTGCAGGGGACAGAAAGGTGGCCAAGCTCCTGACAGTGTTTCTGGGCTGAGACGTAGAAGGATTATCCCTCTGCCAGGAGCTGAAGTTTCAGTGTGGGGAGAAGCAGGAAACCTGTGGGACAGGAGAGAGGCTTGCTTGGGGAATAGGCATCTTTTGCACGGCATGGGGCAGGTGGATCCCACTGTGTTCTCTGCTCTCTCTCTTGCAGAAAGACCCCGGCTTTGACAGGGGTCAGTTTCACAAGCAGATTGCTGTCATGAGAGGCCAGGTAAACTGTGTGTAGGGAAGGCAGATGGGTGAGGCATGGAGCCTCGTCCTGCCTGTGTGGCAGGAAGGGTGCTGGGTTGGATGCTCTCTGTTGCTCCGGCATGGCAGCTCAGGCATTGCTATGTTGTGCTGTACAGATCCTGAACCTGACTCAGGCGCTGAAAGATGGGAAGAGCCCCCTGCACCTGGTTCAGATGCCGCCTGTGATTGTGGAAACAGCACGTTCCCACCAGCGCACCGCCAGTGAGTCCTACACGCAGAGCTTCCAGAGCCGGAAGCCATTCTTCTCATGGTGGTAGCTGTGGGAGCCGTGGGCAGGGCTTGGCCACCTTGGACTAGCACTGCGAGAGGAGCCGGGCCACCGCTGGCTCCTGTGGCCGGGACTCGATCTTCTGGGTAGAGCAAACAGGTGCGGCTGGAGGAACCTGCAGCTGAACTGGAGGAGCCAGGCAGGTTGGGCATGGTCCCTCCCCAGCTCCATCGGAGCTCAGTGCCCTGCCTGGGGCAGAGCCCAGGGGGAGGTGTGGGAATCCGCTGGGAGCCGTGGTGTGGCTGGGACCCTGCCCCTGCCTCCCTTCCTCAGCCTGCATGCGGTTCTGAGCACCCCTGCTTGGGGCTGGAATGAGCAGGCTGTGCAGGCCAGGATCTGTCCAGCCCTTTACACCAGCCACTGGCCCTTTTCACCGCCGTGCTGGCTGCCAGGCTGGGAAGGCCTGTAGTGGGTTATACCCCCTCCTTTTCCCCGAGGGTGTGCTGTATTCCTCCACTGTCCCTCCTCTGCCCCAACCCCGTGCACGCTGCTTTCCTCAGGGGGAGTTCCTGCTGCCCGCTGGTGCAGCGGGGACCACAATGAACGGCTGTTCTCTGGCTGGGGGCTCAAGGAGGGGACATAGGAGGGACAACTCACGGGGCTGGCTTGGGCACAGTTAGACACTAAGGGGAAAGAGGTGCTGGCTTGTCCTTGTGAAGAGCAGGTGGCTCTGGGAGGGGCTGTAGCTTAGTGCTGCCCCCCTTGCCGTGGGACCCCCCCCAGCTGGAGAGGGCTGAGGGTGGGTGCGAGCACCCTTTCCCCATCTGCTGCCCGAGTCGATCCCTCCTGCCAGGTTTCCACGGCTGCTCTTGCTTGGCTTTTGCCCCTGCTCCCAGCAAGCTTCCTGGCTGCTGTGCAGCCGGCATGGTGCCAGCCTTGTCTGTGCCTAGGGCCCCCTTGAGTGGCAGGGGGCTGCCGGGGCAGGGGAAGGGCCGGAGGGGCTCTTCTGCTGCATGGGTGGGAGGCGTGATGGGAGCATGGGGGGGCCAGCATGGGTTCCTGGCTGCCCTGGTGCTGACAATCCTGCAGGCCTGCTGTGGGTGGGTGAGGCAGCAAGCCCCTTTCTCCCCAGAACAGAAGCTGCTGGGCTTGTGTTGTCTAAAATGGTACCAGGGCTGCTGCGTGCATCCGCTTGCCTTGGGCTGCGGCTTCTGCTGCTGGGGGAAGCTGGTGCTGGGTCTCACTGTCCTGTTAGCCTGTCTTTGGGGGGTGGGGGGGAATGAAGGCAGGTTGGGGCTCTGCTACTTGAGCCTGGGAGGGGAGAGCAGCTCCCTTGTCTCCTGTGTGGGGATGGGGCTTGGCACTGGCTGTGCAAGCACAGGGTGGGCAGCAGTGAGACCCCCCCAGCTCCCCGGCCAGGCCCAGCTGCATCTCCAACTGACCCAAAAATGTATTGTTCTAATGCACTGTAGAAATGTATGTAATGTATTTAAACCATGCAACTGTCTGAATAACAGAGCTGCCATTCAGCTGGCTGCCTCTGTGTCTTCGCAGCACCCTAGAGCAAGTTGGGGCAGTTCCCCTCGCACCGGATCCAGTATAAGGGCCTGGACCAAGGTCCTGCTGCCCGGGGGGAAGGCCCAGGGTCGGCAGGACACAGCCAGAGACTCATGCAGCGACCACTGTCCACCTTTTATTAACCGTTGCACCCTGTCCCGTAGGCTTCGGGTCCTCGGAGAGCCTGGCTGTCCCGGTACCTGCTGTCCAGCAGCCCTGCTCCTCCGTGGCCCGGCCGCTCAGCACTGCTGTGTGGACCCCAAGCACGCTTCGGCCCCGCAGCCGCCCTCCGGCTCCTTCTCCGCGATCCTGCGGGGGGGAGAGGCGCGTGTTAGCTTCCCTCGTCCCGTTCCCTCCCCCGCTTCCCCTGCCGCCCCGGCCCGCACCTACCGCAGGCGGCCGAACCGCTGCAGCGCCGCCATCCTGCCGCCATCCCGGGCCGGCCGCCGCCGCCGGAGCCGCCGCAGGGCCCGCGCCATGCGTCGCTGGCCCGCGTACCGCCAGACGAGGCGGGCGCGCTCCTCGGGCCGCTCGGCCCCGCCGCTCCGGAACAGGCTCCGCAGCTCCGGCAGCCCCACGCCCTGGAAGATGTTGGCCGAGGCTCGCTTGCGGCCGCGGGCTGCGGGCGCCGCCCGCCCCGGAGGGTCGCTCACCACCGAGGCCGGCGTGCCCATGGCCCCGGCTGCTGCGGGCACCGGAGAGACGGCGTCAGGCTCCGCTCCTGCCGCCCGGCCCGGGCCGGGCCGGGCCGCCTTCCCCCGGGATCCGGCGCGGATGCCCGGTGAGGAAGGGCGGGCGGCGATGGAGGGACGCGCCGCGGCCGCAGGGAGAGGGCGGGCCGGGGCGCCGGGCAGGAGGCCAGCCGCGCGGGCGAGGCCCCCCCCGGAACGCGGGAGGCGCCCGGCTCGGGCCGGTGCACGCAGGTCCGGTCCCGCCCCGCCGGTGCCCGGGGCGCTGGGCCCCGCCGTGACCTACTTTCCTTCCGCCGCCCCCGCGCCCGCCCGCCCCTCTCAAAGACCTGGCGGTGGCGGACCGGCGTGGGTCCGCCGGGTGCCGCTGCGCTCCCGGGGCCGCTCCGCACCGGGGTCCCGCCGCCGCCGCGCGCCCCGTTCATTCACCCGCCGCGCCCCCGCCTCGCCCCGCGCCCCGCCGCCAATCCGCGCTCGCCTCCCGCTGCCAGGGCCAATCGGCGCCGAGGGGCGCGGCCGCATCGCCCCTCGGAGGGGAGACACGTGGCGCAAGTGACGTCAATAGGCGGGGCGAGGCGGGCGCGGCCCCGCCCCTGGGCGGAGCCCCGGCGCGCGTCACGCCGAGGGGGAATCCCGGGTGACGTAGAGGGGAGCCCCGGCGCGCGCCCCCCGCCGGCCGCCGCGCGGTGTCCCGGTGAGCTCCCGACCCCGACCCCACCGCCGGCACCGGCCGCCTCCTCCCGCCGCGCCCCGCGGCGCGGCCAGCCCCGCGGCGGCGGGACGGGACGGGACGGGACGGGACGGGAGGGGCGCGGCGCGGCGCGGCGGCCCCCGCCCGCCGGCGGCGGCAGGCATCCGCGGGTGTCCGGTGGGCCGGCGGGAGGCGCGGCGGGGCGCGGAGGCGGGGCGGGGCGGAGAGGAGAGGAGAGGGGAGAGGCCCCGCGCGGGGAGGACCGTTAGGCGCCAGATGTTTGGCAGCGGCCGGGGGAGGAAGTCGCTGCCGGGGCCCTGAGTCCCGCCCGAGCCGCGCCGGAGCAGGCAGGGCCCCGCCATGGCCCGCACGGCTCCCCCGGCAGTGCCGCCGCCCCCGGGGCCGCCGGCCCGCGGCTCCCTCGGCCTCCACCGCGCCTACCTGCGGAGCCCGCTGGGCCTGCTGCGCCTGGGGCAGCTGGCGCTGGGCGCTGCCTTCTGGGTGACGGTGGCCGCTCACAAGTACGAGGGGGCGGCCCACTTCGCCCTCTTCGCCGCCGTCCTGGTCTGGCTCCTCACCCTGGCCCTCTTCGGGCTGAGCCTGCTGGGGCGCTGGGCGCTGGTGCCCTGGCTGGGCTCCCGCTGGCTCCTCACCAACCTGGTGCACGACCTGGCGCTGGGCGTGGGGCTCTACGCGGCCGCCACCGGCATCATGGGCTACAAGGCCGGGCGGAAAAGCTATTGCAACCTGCCGGGCTACAGCCAGCACTGCCTCTACGGTGCCTACCTGAGCGCCTCCGTCTGCGGGGGCATCGCCGCCTGCCTGTACCTCTTCTCTGGGCTCTACTGCCTGTCACGGCGCTGCCGGGACCAGCGCGACATCATCTGAGACCCCACGGCGCTCAGCTCCCCTTCTCCTCACCCAGCAGACGGAGCGCAGCCCCCCTTCGGGACGAAGTGACCCTGCCGCCCCATCCCCTCCCGGCTGACTGCACCGCGCTTCCTCCGGGGACTCCTGCACAGATGGATGGACAGACAGAGGCCTTCCCGGAGCATGGCTTCCCCTGCATCTCGCCGAGACAGCGTGGACACCCAGCAGCTGCGCAAGCCCCTCTCCCACCCCCAGACAGACGTAGGCTATTGCAAGTGGAAGGACCCAAGCGGAAAGCCTGTAAGAGGGACCCCAATTTCTGGGAGCCCCCCAGGGCCCCTGCCCAACTCCCCTGCCCCCGGCCTTGCAGATGCTGCTGCTCAGGTGGGTGCCGACCTGTCCCCGGGGCAGAGGGGGACTGGCCTGGGGGAGCTGAGCAGGCGGCAGTGGTGCGTAGTGGGGTTGGGTGGGCATAACCCCCCCCCCCAACCCACTGGCAGCCCCCTCCTGCTGTTCCCAACTGCGTGGCGCCTCCGCAATTCCCTAACGGAGGCTCTGGTCTCGGCTTCCCCAGCCCGGGCCCCTCCTCCTGTCTGGCCTGAACACATCCACTGTCTTGCTGGAGTCCCGCGGGCTCAGCCCCTCCCTGCCCTGGGGAAGTGGAGACACCCAGGTCCCGCACAGCCTGACCTGGCATCACCCTGGCCCCCCAGACATGCTGTCCTGTTTGGGGGCTGAGCCCGCGCAGGGCAGCAAGGCCTCCGTCACTCCGGGGTGAGGGGAGGGGCGAGCGGGGCCATAATCTGGTCCTGTGACCCCAGGCAGGGGGTAAATTCCTCCAGCCTTGGGGTTCATACTGCCCCAGGATGGGGCCAGGTGCCCCGGGGTTGAAGGGAGTGGGGCACTGGGTCGTTCTCTTCCCCCTGCCCTCCTGCAGCAAGGTTCATGGCTCTGAGCCACCCAGAGCCATGGAGCTTGCCCTGGGGCCTGGATGCTCTGACAGGGACAGGCATGGCCTCGCCAGCGGCGCTGGAGACTGCTGGAGCCCTGCCTGGCTTTGTGGCGTTTGGTTTATCATCCCGGAAAACTCTCATCTTGGGACTCTCTGGCTCCATCTCAGGGCCCTGCGCTGCCCAGAGAGCATGGCGAGGTGGAGGGGAAGGGTGAGCACAGCAGCATGGCAGTGCTGGGCTGCCGCTGGCACCGTGGCTGCAGGGGAGCTGGGGCCAGGCGTTGCAGGGACACAGCCTGTCTTGGGGAACAGGAGAAGAGGACGCCAGCAGCCGGGCCAGCCTGGCCCTGGATCAGCCTCCAGAGCCTGCTGGGTGCCAAGCACTGACGAGGCCATGTAGGGCTGACTGGAGCAACAGGCAGCCAGAGACTGGGAATTTTTAGAGGAGCACCACACCAGTGCTGCCCTGCCACAAGCCCTCCTCGCTCTGCCTGGAGGCAGGTCCTCTCCATCGCTCCCGGTGCGAGGGAGGGTCTGCCCCAGTCTCTGTGCGGGCTCAGATTGGTGGGATGGGTGTCTCCAGCAGCTAGCCACAGGCTCTGGCTGTTGCCTGGGGTTCCCTGGTGCCTTTTTTGGGGTGGAGAGCAGCAGCCGTGATCCCCCTGGGGCTTGGAGGGGTCTGGGGTTGGCGCTGGGTCACCGCTTCCATCATGAGGTGCTGTCCCAGCCGATCCCCCCTCGTGCTCGGGAGCCCTGCCAGCCCCTGGGCCATCTACCCCTTCCCTGGGCAGAATGTGCTGTCCCTACCCTGTGTCAGGGCTGGTCCCCGACACTGCCTGCCCCTGCCTGCTCCAGTGCGGCCCCTGGCCCAGGCTGCCCGAGACGCCCAGGGGGGCTTCTGCTGCCACAAGTGCCTTTCCTTGGCTTTCTGCAGCGCTGCCTGTCACGCTGGCTCTCTCCCTCTCCAGCCCCCTTTCTGGTGCCTATGGATTCATCTTCCAAATAAAGCAACATTGGCGCTCACCGGGTGTCTGGGGCTTTGTGCTGGGGCTGGGACCTGCTGGGGACGGGGTCTGAGCTGAGATCACACCCGGCTCTGTAGACCTGCGCCCTGGGGCCTCCCTGCCTGGAGCCTCTGGCCATGGTCACAGCGTCCTGCTGTGCTCTGGGGTCACGGGCAGGCTCCCTGGTGCTGAGCCACCACTCCTGGTAGAGAGGCTTAAACCTTTGCCCTTAGGGACAGGGGCTGTCCCCAGCCCCTCTGTCCCCTCCAGAGACAGAGCACAGCCTGGTGCTCACGTGGGTGCTGGGTGCCGTGCAGAGGGAGGCCAAGTCCCCCGGGGTTGTGTGACCACAGGGGCGTGCTGGGGACAGGATGGAGCTGCATGCCTATGGGCTTCGTCACTCTGGGCTGAAAGGGCTCTCTGTCCTGGGGCCAGGGCACTGCTGGGCAGTCGTGCCCACGCTGCTGGGCCCCCAGAGAGCTGGGGGCAGCCAGCATCTGCCGGGGCTGGCTCTGGCCCTGGGCCGCACTCTTGGGATGGGGATCAGCTTTGGATCTCTACCTGCAGCTGGGGCGTCACCAGGCCCCCCCAGGCCTCTGCCCAGGGGACACATGCCCTGCTCACCGTAGGCCGTGGGCAGCTGGCAGCAGCTTTGAGCCCTGTGCTGCCCTCATAGCCTGAGAGCTGGCATAGGGTTAACAAGGTTGCATGGAGTATTATGGGATGGCATCCCCCCTTTTGGCATCGGATGCAGCCCAGGGTCCCCAGAGCACCACTGGGAGCCAGCAGCCCTGCCCTATTGCAGTCACCTGGACAGCCAGCCTGTGGTGCCCAGGGCGGTGGGAGCAGGACCACAGGCTGCTGTGCAGGGCAGCGCCAGCGCAGCCAGGGCTGGGCTGCTCTGGGGACATGGAGGGGCAGCAGATGAGCTGCCAGCCATGCTCAGGGGCCTCAGGGAAACGCCCGCTCCCTCCCAGGGACCCCCGGTGCAGGGCATGGGGAGGTGCCCGAGCACTGGGGACAAACCCACAGTGCCCCGATATGGCTGGGACCAGGCTGTGCCGAGACCCAGACAGGGACTGAGCCCTGGACCAGGATTAGACCTAATTCAGGACCAGGCCCAGACTGGGACTGAGCCCTGGACCAGGATTAGACCTAATTCAGGACCAGACCCAGACTGGGACTGAGCCCTGGACAAGGATTAGAGCCGGATCAGGACCAGACCCAGACTGGGACTGAGCCCCAGATCAGGGTTAGACTGGGATCAGCGCCCACCCCTGGACTGGGACTGGAACCAGACTGGGACTGACTCCTAGACCGGACCGGACCCGGATCAGGACCGGGCCGGGACCCAGATTAGCCCCAGATCAGAGCCGAGCCCCACATGTAGACCAGACCCACCGGGCCCGAGTCCCGGCCCCAGGTCAGCCCCGAGCCCCACGCCCAGACCGGTGGCAGGACCCAGAGCACACCCACGGCCCCGCCGCCGAGGGGCCCCCGCGGACCAGACCAGACCAGACCGGACCAGACCGGACCGGACCACACGGCGCGGGGCGGGGCCGAACCTCCGCCGCTTCCGGGGCCGAGGCCTCTTCCGCCTCTTTGCCCGCGCAGGGGCGGGGCTTCGGCCTGCGTTCTCTAGCGCGGCTCTTCTGATTGGCTGCGTGCCAGCGCCGCGGGTGGGGTCACGGCGCACCTGGCCCCTTCGCGGAAGTGGTGTGCAGTGCACGGCTGAGCTCGGCGGCGGCGGCGGGCCCGGTCCGGCTTGTTCCGGCCCCGCTCCCCCGGCCTGTCCTGTCCCCGCTCCCCTAGTCCGGCCAGTCATGCAGGCGGTGGAGCGGGACGGGGCGGCAGGCGGCCCCGAAGGGGCGGCGGGGGGCGGTGAGGCCCTACCGGAGCCGTCGCCGCCCAAGGCCGCCGCTGCTTTCGACTTGCTGGAGCTGGTGCGGAGCTACCGGCGGCTGGAGCTCTACCTGGAGCCGCTGCGGGACGCCGCCGAGGGCGTCCGTTCCCTCCTCCGGTAGGTGCGGGCTGGGCCGGGACCGAGACCGTCCCCGGGGCCTCGCGTCCCTCACCCTCCCTCCTGTCCGCAGGTGGCAGCGGCCCGTGTGCTCCCTCCTCGTCTGCCTCGGCCTCAACTTCCTCCTGCTCACCCTCGGCCAAGGTGCGTGTGGCGGGGCCGGGGCCGGTCCCCTCCCCGGACCCCCGGGGCTGACGCTGTCCTGCCTTTTCCAGCCGCCTGGTACTCGGTGCTCGCCCTGTTGGTCCTGGTGCCGGCCCTGCTGGGCTACCTGCAGGAGACGTGCCGGGCCCGGCCCTCGGAGCCGGAGCTGGTGCGCAGGAGGTACCACAGTGTGCGCCGGGAGGACCTGCGCAGGGTGCAGCTCTCGCGGCAGGAGGCCATCGTCCAGGTCAAGAGCTTGTGAGTCTCTGGAGCCCACCTGGCTGTGGGGCTTCTGGGGCCTCTGCAGCCGGGAAGGCTTCTCTGTGGCTGTGGAGGGCCTGGGTTCGTGCCGGCCTGGCCGCCGTGAAGTGTGTGAGCGTGGGGGAGCCAGGCTGTGTGTTTGTGGGGCCTTTTCCTGACTGTGAGGTCTCATTCACAGCCTGATCCAGCTGGAGGGATTCCTGAGTGGGATGTGCTGCAGCTGTGAGGCGGTGTACCGTGTGCTGTACTGGGAGAACCCCACTGTCTCCTCCCAGTGAGTAGTACTGGGTCAGGCATCCTGTGGCGGGCTTGGTGGTGAGGGGGGCCCGGCCAGGCCTTTGGAGCTGTGTTTGATGTGTTTGGTACTTGGAGAAAGCAGGTGGAGGACCAGATGAAGGAAGGGGGCTTGTGCTGTGGTGTGTGTTGCTCTGTCTTGACTGAAGTGTCCTGCTGCTCCTTCCCAGGTTTTATGGGGCGCTGCTAGGATCTGTCTGTGTCCTTTACCTGCTGCCCCTCTGTTGGGTCCTGGCCATCCTCAACAGCACCCTCTTCTTGGGCAACACCCAGTTTTACCAAGGTAAGAGACCTCCCTGGAAGTGGCCTGTGTGGGATGGGTTGGGGAAAGGCCCTCCGAAGTCAGGGATCCTGCCCTGGACCTCTCCCAGCACCCTCATGTGAGCCCAGTGTCCTGTGTCAGGCTCTGCCATGGGACCTGAACCCCCCTGAGGGCAACTATGTCCTAGGGATGGTGCTCAGCAGCTCAGGTTGGGTGGTGGGGTCCTGGGGCTCTGCTGTGAGAGGTGAGAGTCTCTCCTGATGTGTGCCCTGGCCTGGATGCTGTTTCCTGCTCTCCTATGCTCTGTGGCAAACCAGGGCCTGGCACCACAGCCTGTGCGTGACCATCGCTACCCCTCTCAGTCCCTGACCCTGCTCTGCAGGACTTGAAATACTCTTGGTGCCTGTGGCAATGTATGACGCAGGCTTGAAAACGTGCTGTCGGAGGGAAGGAGAAGAGCCGGAGGCGCTCCCTGTTCTGTGGCACGTACTGGAGGAGAGTTGGATGAGATCTGTGTGGCTGAGCTGTGACTAGGCTCCTGCTGTTCCCTATCCTGAGCTGGGAGCGTGGGGAGTTCCTTGCTGCCCTAACTTTGGTGTGTAAGCGGAGGAGGGCTCAGGGTACCTGACGGGTGAAGGTTGTATGTGCCAGTGGCCCACCTGGAGCCCTGGAGATTGGCTTCTGCAGCTAGCTTTTGTGTGGTGGGGCTGGGAGAAGGGAAGCATCACCCCGCCCCAGCCACGTTCCCCTCTTGCCAGTGGTAATGGAGCTCAAGGCCTCAATTGAGCAGTGTGTGGGCACCAAACCCCTCGAGAGCACTCCAGAGCCTGCCGAACCCCTGCCAGCTGCTGCCCCCCCAGATCGGACCCCCACACCCACCAGCACAGAGGTGAGATATAGGCAGGGCTGGCAGTTGTGGGGTGGGAGCTGTGAGGTCAGCCCTTTGGTTTGACTGTGCCTGTGTCCCTCTACCCACAATCTTGTTCCAGCTGCCAGCTTTGCTGGAAGGCTGGGACCCCCTCCTGAGTTACTGGGGGGCTGCCCTGCTGTGCTGGGGGCTTGGGCTTAGTCCTTTTGCTGCATGTAAGAATGTGGTCTGGGGAGGCAGGGACTCACTTCACCTTCTGGGACTCATGTCTTCTCATGGGGCTGCCAGCGGCCTGGTCCTTTGTCCCGGAACCTGCTGCAGAAGCGTGGGCCCACCTTTGGGCAGGGTGGGGGTACAGCAGGACTAGCTCTGTGAATCTCCTGCAGGACCTTACCCCTGGCAGTGTGGAGGAGGCGGAGGAGGCAGAGCCTGATGAAGAGTTCAAAGATGCTATTGAGGTTTGAGGCTGGTGGGGGTGAGCTGTGTCTGCAGGGCAGCTGAGGTGGGAAGGGCTGAGGGCTTTGATGGGCAAGCTGGGTGCTCAGGGAGGGTGGCTGTGGGGCTGGGCTCCTCTGACTCCATCTGTATTGCCTCTACTCTCTGTCCCATGCTGCGGGAGAAGGAGAACCAGCTGCTGGTCATGGTGAGTACTGCCATGCCAAGGTGTGCAAGAGGGGCATCTCCTCCCAGCTGGAGCTGGTAGCCTTTGCGTCGTTTGCCAGTGACTTGTGATGCCAGGTGGAGCATCCTGCTTGCTGGGTGCCCGTCTCTGGGGTGGGCTGCCCTGCATCCCCTGGGTGTGCCCCCAGCCACCCTTGCAAGCTCAGCTGGCTCTGCTCTTTGCAGGAGGATGATGAGAGCTCTCAGTGCTCAGCAGATTTTGACCTCAGCCTCCCAGACAATGGTTTTATGAGCAAAAACGAGGTGATCCGCAGCAAGGTGTCACGCTTGACCGAGCGTCTGCGCAAGCGCTACCCCAGCAACAACTTTGGTAAGGCTGGGAGCAGGTGCTGCTTGGGGGAGCTCAGCAGAGTGGGGTCTGTGCTGCTCCCAGTGGTCACCACTGAACTGGGGGTGGACAGAGTGGTGTTGTACCTGCTAGGACACCTCCGATGACCTCCCTCTCCATGGGGAGGATGTTCCCAGCCCTCCTAGGAAGGGCAAGGATGGGAAAGTGCAGCAATGTTGCCTTCAAGCTGAGCCTTTACAACAGCTGTAGATGTTCTGTCTTTCGCAGTCCCAGGCAGCAGACCCCTGCCTGACCTCTGCTCT
This sequence comes from Harpia harpyja, assembly GCF_026419915.1. Classification (NCBI taxonomy): domain Eukaryota; kingdom Metazoa; phylum Chordata; class Aves; order Accipitriformes; family Accipitridae; genus Harpia; species Harpia harpyja. Next base: position 30,515,828 of record NC_068949.1, on the reverse strand, counting down.
CTTTCTTCCAGGGAGCTGCACGGGCTGTGCAGCCACCTTCTCTGTGCTCAAGAAGAGGGTGAGTCTTTGGCTTCTACCCCAGCTTGCTGTCTGCACCTGGGGCAGAGGTGTTGCACTTGTCTGGCTTGCCCTGGTTTTCTCTGGCAGCTCGGGTGGCTGGCCTCAGTCATAGCGTGGCAGCAGGTGACCTCAACTAAGTGCTGGGTGGTGTTGTGTGCCTAATGGTGCCACGGATCCCTTGTGCTGTTGAGCCTTTGTCTATTTGCTCCTTTGGAAGCTGCCTCAGGCCAAACCTGTGTGTGTTGTTGAAGGCACCTGCTCTGTGCCCTGGTTTAGCCCATTTCCTGTGGCCTGGGAGCTTTCTGGTGAAGCAGAGCATGGGTCTGCTTGTAGGAACTAGAGGAGCAAAGGCCACCCCTGTTGTCTTATCTGAGCCCCTGCACGTGATGCTTGGTGCACAGTCCCCTGGGCAGTTATGGGAAGGATGTGTTTCTTGTCCCCTCCAGACTCACATAGCTGTCTTCCTGCTGCCTCCCATTCTCCAGACTCATGGCCCCTTCCCCTTACTCCTGAGAGTCCCAGATGTACATCAGACTAACTCTGGAGTTTGCATCCCTCCAGAGTTACAGCATAAGAGTGATATAGTGTCCTTAAACCTCCTGGAGCCTGTGCTCCCAGTGTTTTCTCAGGCTGGGTGGAGGCTGCCTGTGATGTTGGAGCATACCTGAATGCAGATCTAGTGTTAGGCCTGGGTGGTCTGTCCAGGTGTTGTTGGTAGATGACCCCTCTGCTGTTGCTGTTGGGGCTCAGGCCTTGCACCCACTCCCCTTCAGCAGGGAATGCTGTTAGCAGTGCTCTGGCACTGGAGTTTGCCAGGGAGGGCTGGGAGTGGGCCCAGAGTAGTGTCACCTCTTATCTCTCTCCACAGCGGAGCTGCAGTAACTGTGGGAACAGCTTCTGCTCCAGGTGTTGTTCCTTCAAAGTCCCCAAGGCTGTGATGGGAGCCACGGGTGAGTGGAAGGGTGGTGGAGGGCAGAGCTCCTGCTCCCACCTGTGCTGTCTGCTTCAGGGATTTGCCCCAGCCCTGGTGGGGAGGGTAGATGTGACCTGCCCAGCGCAGCCTGGCTCAGGACAGAGCGGCAATGGGTTTGCAGCTCTTGGAACAGCTCTGTGTCTGGGGTCCCTAGCCTGTGGTGGGGAAGGGGAGCATCTCTGACACCTGCTTTCCTTTCCAGCCCCGGAGGCTCAGAGGGAGACGGTGTTTGTGTGTGCTCTGTGCAACCAGGTGCTCATCAAGTGACTGAAGCAGGCCCAGCCAGCTCCTGGGTCCTGCAATGCCTGACACCCAGGACAGTGGGCACCCTTGCAGCCAGGAGCCTGGGCTGCTTGGTTCCCAGCATGGTGTCGCCCTGCCAGAGGATGCTTGTGCTTGCTGCTCCTCCTGCCAGCGCCAGGCTGGGGGCAGACCAGCCCTCCTTGCCATGCAGCATCTGCTGCACTAGCTGGGTCCCTGTGGTGGAGCATTGCCCACAGCTGTACTCCCATCCCTGCAGGTGCCCTCTGGCAGCTGCTCCAAGCCCTGGATGCTCCCTGGCACTCACTGTGCCCTGCCACGTACTTGCCCAGGCCCTGTGGTCTGGCTCAGTGATGGAGGAGCCATCCTTCACACTTGTGGTCCTACCTCCACCTCTTGGGTGAGGCAGAACAACCTCAGGGCTCTGTCCCTACCTTTCCCAGCACTGTGCTAGATGAGTGTATTTTTGGGATCAAGTCAGAGCTCTGCCTACATCACCAGGAGATGTGGTCTTTGGTCCTGGCTCAGCTGAGACCCTGCTAGTCACTCCTGTGCTCCTTGGCCTCACCACCTGCAGGTTTAGTCTCCCCCCACTCCAATACTTGGCTGTAGTGCAGAGGAGGCAAGAGGGTAAGTTTGGGCTGGGCTGTGTGGCTGGGTCTCCAGCTGCAGTGTGAGAAGAGGCAGGAGTTGGTGCTGCTCTGTGCACTTAGTGACTGCTGCTTTCTACTACAGATTAATATATAAGTGTATATAGAGAATGACCAATAAATCTCTTGCCCTCAGCTGACTCTTGTCTTGCCCCAGTGAAAGCTGTCCCAGTCCTAGGTCACCCTGGCACCTCTGTGGCCTTGGCCCTGCTGTCCTGCAGGTGGTCACGGAGAAATGGTGTGTCTCCTTGCTTACTGGGGTTTCTATCTTTGGTCATGCTGTGGCCTTGTTTGCCCCCTGCTTGGGTCTGCGTGCAGCTGCACCTCCTTGGCTGTGCCAGGGCTGGATCCTGCTGGGATGGAGCCAGAGAGAAGCTCAGCTCTGGCAGGAGCTGCTGGGCTGCTTCTCTGCCTCCTGGGACTGCTCCTTCCTCTGCCCTGCCCAGGCGGTGGTCCCAGCAGCTGCCTGTGCGCACAAGGGTGACCTTTCCCTGTGTGAACAGCAAAGCTCCCAGCTATCCCAGGAATGTGACCCTGGCTGCCATGCAGCTGGGAATGGCCATGGCCTGGGTCCCTGCCAGCCAGCTGCAGCTCCCCCCCCCCCCCCCCCCCCCCCCCCGGCCGGGGGATCTGGGGGGGGCTGGTGCTCTTGGGCTGGCATTGCCCAGTGCACATCAGGCTGTGACACCCACCAGCCTGAGAAGGTGCCGGGCAACCCAGATCTTCTTGCTGATTGTACACTCCACCAGTGTGGGAGCTCACATGGGGCAGCCCTGGGGGCAGCCTGAGCCCTCCTCTCAGTCATGGGCTCATAAACCCCTTCCTCAAGCTGTGCCCTATGGAAATTTGGGGAAAAGCTGGACTTGGCAGTGATGGTGAGAGTGTCTGAGTTGTGCTGGGTGTGCTCCAATGCCAGGGTGTGGGGGGGGGGCTGGCATGCAGAGGGCTCAGCAGTTACTGGGAGCAGTGGAGCAGCCGTAACCCTGGGGAGGGAGCTGTGTAGGACCCTAAGAGCTGTGTGGTCGTATTTGTGGGTGGGGGTGTATCTGCAATGGGGCGAGTACTGATCTGCGAGGGGTTGAGGGGGTTGAGCTGTAGAGTTCAGATGGCTGATGGTGGGAGGTAGAGAGAAGTTGTCTTTCTAGAGAAAACACTTGTAGCGATGAGTGAGATGGCCATGTGTGTCTAAATGCTCCCTGGAAAGATGCTAATGATGCAAAATACAGAGGGCTACAGAAAAACTTCGGCTGTGGGAGATGGGGTTTTATTTGCACACTTTTAAGTTTTGCAGTAAAATGACATAATTGATGATATTTATTCCTATGGCAGCGTGCTCAGCAGCTTCGCTCTGAACATACCTTTGAACAATATTTGATTTTTTTCCCCGTTTTTTTCCACGTTGGCCAGGATGGGGGGGGGGGGTGGGCCGTAACCGCCTGCCCCTGGTGTGAGGCTGTGGCAGGAGCTGGCTGCCCCATGTCCCTGGCTGGCTGTGGGGCAAAGGCATGTGCCCCCAGCTGGATGCGAGTACCCTTTGGGGCTCTGGGGGTTGGGCAGCGGGGCTGAGGCCATGCCCAAGGGGGGCAGAGGGAGCGGGGATCACCCCAGTGTGGGGCAGGTGCCCAGTGGCCTTGTCAGCCGGGAGGAGGGTGGGCGCAGGCATCCCGCAGCCTCACTTGCCCTCTTGTCCCGGGAGGCTCCTCTGTGGCAGGGCCAGCTCCAGTGAGAAGCCGCAGGGTCAGGCAGCCAGGCGCTGGGTAAATATCCTGGCGGCCACCTTCGTGCCTCCCTCACCCGGCGGGACAGATGGATGCAAGAATGTGCTGGGTAAACAGGCCTGGGGTGGGCAGGCTGCCCCCCTCACCTGCTGGGGCTGGGGGGCTGCTGGGGCAGAGGCAGCCCCTGCTCCGGGGCTGGGGAAGCTAAGCCGAGGGGCAGCACCCTGCTGCCACCAGAGGGGCCAGGCTGAGGGGCATCCTGGGGAACCTTTTGGGAGGAGGCTGGAGGTTGCGGGGTGGGAGGTCTGGCAGCTGAGCAGGGCTGGCTGGGAGCTGCAGACAGGGCTTTCAGGTGGTGCGGAGGTGGGATGCCCAGGGACAGAGGCTGCCTGGTCCAGGATCTGCCTCCTACTATGCTGGGTGGCAGGCTCCTCACATGTGCCTCCAACTCCCAGCCTGTGGATCTGTCCCCCAGGGGTGATGGAGGGAGAACGCTCTCTGGCAAACACCCTCAGGCCCAGCTGTGGGGCTCCAGCAGCAGTGTTGCCCCTGTCCTCCCTCATCCTCCTCATCTCGCCACCCTCCCAGGCTCCCTGAAGTGACAGGGATGCCCGAGTCTCCGGCGATGCCTGGGATCACTGGGAACCTCATCCCTCGGCTTGGCTGGGCTGCCCAGCCTCGGACTCTGGGCACCGCACCTAGAGCAGGGCTAGAGCCAGAGCCCAGAGTGAGCTTGCTCCCCCAGGCTGCCCCACTCACTGGGCAGGACCAGGAGCCCCCTCCCATCCTTCCTGGGGTCCCTGAGGGAGCCCAAAGGGACAGTTGCCCATGAACCACAGGGAGCCAGACACAGGCTTCTCTGAGGCAGAATAATTTACTGTGGTGTGGATGGACAAGGGGTGCCTGGGCTCGGTCTTGGCAGGGGTGTGTGCAAGGGATGCAGCAGAGCTCCTCTGGGGGGCTTAGAGGTGGACCCCCCTCCTCACTGAGCCATGTGGGATGGGAAGAGTGGGGCAGCCCAGGCAGGGGCCACGCTGCTCCGGGCACTTGGTCTTGAGGGGGCCAGTCTGCGGGGACAGCAGGACAGGAGGGTCCTGCCTCAGCTAGCGTGGGTCCCTGCGAAGGTGGGATAATCCAGGGCTGGGGTGTGAGCTCAAGGTGAGGGCATGGGATGCTTTGGTGGGGTGGAGTAGGGATTTGGCGGGGCTGAGGGTCTGGGGCATGTTACCAGGGAGCTGGGCAGGGGACACAGGGGTGCAGGGTAGGGGTCTCGTGTGCAGCCAAGGGGTCCCAAGAGGGCCAAGCAGGGATCCGAAGTGCAGGCAAGGGTCCATGGAGTGCCAGGCAGGGGGCTTGGGAGTAGCCAAGGATCGCTGGTGCAGACCAGGGCTCACAAGCATGCAGAGCAAGGGTCTTGGGTTCAGCCTAAGCTCCTGGGTGTGGGCGGGGGTCCTGGGAGCAGAACAGGGGTCCCAGGGGTGCAGAGCAGGGCTCTCAGCAGGGGGCAGGGGTCCTGGCTGTGGATCAAGGTTCCCACAAATGCAGCTGGGAATCCTGGGGGTGCAGAGCAGGGTCCTGGGGCACAGCCAAGGGGCTGAGGGGAGCAGAGCCAGGGTCCTGGGGTGCAACCAGGGATGCCAGGGGTGCAGCTGGGGTGCCAGGGGTGCAGCGTCAGGCCAGTGCAGGAGTCCTGTGACAGGGCAGGGTGGGCAGAGCCCTAGTGCTGCCCGGCCCCGTAGAGCAGGGGGTGGTAGAGGGGGCAGGGGTAGGAGAACATGAACTTGACGGCGAACTTCATCTCCTTGTTGTTCTTCTGCCAGGGGTAGATGGCGAGGAGGAGCAGGCGGCCGCCCACCTTGCGGCCCATCACCAGGAAGCTGCCGCTGAGGCTGTCAAGCTGGGGGCAGGGGCAGGCACCTGCGTTCCTCATGTGCAGCACCATCTTCTTGGTGTCCTTGCGCTTAAGTGGGCCCAGCTTCAGCACCTTCTTCTTCTGGGCAGCCACTAGCCGCCGCTCCCCGTTCTCCTCCGTCATCTCCTTGATGCGCATCTTCACCACTGTGTGGGGCAGCCGTGGGGCACAGTTGCAGGGGGCGGGGAGTGCCATGGGGCAGTGCTGGGGTGCTGCTGGGGGGGTTTGGGCCAGGCACCTGTGCAGGACAGGGTGCAGCCCGTCCCTGGGGTGGGACCCAGAAGAAGGGTCTCTGGGGAAGTTACCGTGTGGGGAGGGGAAGGGGCTGTTGGGGGGCGGTTCAGCAGAGGCCCCCAGTGACCCTCCCAAATGTCCCATTCTGCCTATCCTCCCACCGATGTCTTCTCCTGTGGTGCACCCATCTCATGCACACAGGGTCCAAGGGAATGGCTTGGGGAGTCTCCCATGGGGCTGTCCCTGTACAACTGTGCCCTCCAGCCAACCCCTGCCTGGGCTGTCAGAGCTGGAGGAGGCAGCCCCTTGTGCAGGGGGGGCTGGGAAGCGGGCCCCAGCACTCACCAAAGTCACTGGAGCACATCTGCTCCATCATGCCATCCGCCTTGTGCTCCATCTCGCACTGGGTGCAGATCTTGGACACTGCGGTGAGAGACCAGCCACTGTCACAGCTTCCTGCTGCTGATGCTTGTCACCTGGGCCAGCTCTGCGGGAACATGCTGGGAGAGCCCTGGCAGCTCTTCTGCTCCCTGGGCAGCTGTGCCGGGGTGATGTGGGGGGGGGGGGCGCAGAACACCTTGCTGGCCAGTGTTCCAGCATCCCCCCCGGAGGGGACAAGGTGTGGGAACATGCTCCATCCAGATGCCGAGACTTTGGGGCACAGCAGCAGCAGCAGCAAGGGTGGCCCCACCCTGAAGGGTCTCTCAGCCCTGATCCTGACCCTGGGCTGCCTTTGGGTGATGTCCCCTCCTCTGCCTGAGGGGACAGCCACCCTGCAACAGCAGCATGGGGCTGAGACCTTGCAGGTGCAGGATGCTCTTTGCTGCTGGGATGGGACCCAGCGGGAGGAGAGGGACAGAGCTCTGTGGTGGGTCCCCCAATGGCTCCCCCCTCATCCCATGTTCACTCCCAGCGCTGCTCCCATGGCCACTCTGCTCTCCCTTGCCCTGGGGCAGCTCTGTGCAGGCAGCTGGGTGCCTGGCTTCCCTAGGCAGCTAGCAGTGCTCAGCCAAAGCAGCTGATGCTGCTGGTACTGTGCCCACTCGTGCCCTGCTGCAGACAGAGGGTCCTCGGGCAGCTCCACTGCCCCAGGCTCTGCTTCGAGGGGTGCGGGGGCTCCGCAGGGGGACCCTGCGTGCAGGTCCCTGGCTGCACGGGGACACGCTGATGGCAGGTACCCCGCGTGTGACCCCATCATGGTGCCCTTCCCATCACGGTGTCATCCCGTCACGGCCCGCTTACCTGGCGGCGGGGTGGCCTTGCTGTTCCCGAACTGGACGGCGATGCAGAGCTCGTGGTCGGAGGGGAACTTGCCGCAGTGCAGCATCTCGGGCCAGGGGAAGCCGTAGGACTCCATGACGGGGGCACAGGAGTCACGCACCACCTCGCAGAGGGAGCGGCAGGGGTAGACGGGCCGGTCGAGGCAGACGGGGGCGAAGAGGGAGCAGAGGAAGAGCTGGGTGTCGGTGTGGCACTGCTTGGCGAGCAGGGGCACCCAGCTGCCGGCCTGCTGCTTGGCCTCGGCCACGGTCTCGTGCTCCAGCAGGTTGGGCAGCCGCATGCGCTTGTAGCCCACGTCGCGACAGAGCTGCATGTCGGGCGGGATGTCGAGGCACTGCGGCTCCCGCCCGTAGAAGCGCCCGTGGGGCAGGCTCTCGGGCTGCCAGCCGTAGTAGTCGTAGTGCTGCCCGCCGCCCGGGGACCCCGCCAGCGCCAGCGCCAGGGCCAGCAGCGCCGTGCCCGGGCCCCCCGGGGGGCCGCCTGCCCGCGGCATCGCCGCCGCCCGCCTGCCGCCGCCGGCCGTGCCTGCCGAGCGGGACGGGAGCGCGGCTCGGCGGGCTGCCCGCTCCCTCGGCGCCTCCCACGCTCGCCGCCCTTTCTAAGGAGCCCGGGGAGGCCTCACCGGCAGCCAATCTGCTCCGGCTGCCGGCCCCCCCCCCCCCCCCCCGGGGCTGGCTCCCCTCCGGCCCCACGCCAGCCTGCCCTGCCGGCCACCCCGCTGCCACTTGCCCTCCCGCCCCGCTGTCCCGGCCCTCCCTCCCGGGGCAGCCGGGGGGGTACACGGCGCTGAGTGCCCCTCGCCTGCCCAGGGACCCCCCCCCGCACGCAGCCCCCTCCGCCCGCCCCGGCTCCGCGTGCCCCTGGGGCAATGCCCTCTGGGAGGGCTGGCTCGCCTGCCCCACGGGGATGTGCTGCGGGCGCGAGGTCCACCAGCCCCTCTGCCCCGTCCCGCCTGGCACCCCGGAAGCGCGCCCTGGCATGGGGCAGGGGACCCTGGTTCCTACCCTGTGCCCCCCCACGGTCTCCTGTGCCCCATGGGGTATGGGTTTGGGGATGCTTGGGGTGCAGGGGATGGAGGAGCGTGACATCCCAGAGGCTTCATGCTGCAGCACTGGGGGGCAGCTGGGGTACCCACGTGCCAGGTGCCATGTGTGGCATCAATGCCAAGGAGATGCCATGGGCATGGGGGTCCTTATTCCTCACGGATGGCCCTACCAGCACGCACCTCGGGCAGCCCACGGTCTGCTGGGCACAGGCATAGCTGGGGTTACACCTCCCAGCAAAGGGCTTGTACCCAGGCTCTGCCAGTGCCCGGGGCACAGCCAGAGCTGGAGCCCAAGCAGGGTGAGGGTCCTGCTGGGGCCACATTCCCCCATCCCCTTGGAGATGGGCTGGGCCAGGGGGGTGCAAGGCTCAAGGCCCTATTAGAAACCCATTTGTCTGCAGGGGTTATCTGGGGCACCCCCTCCCCTTCCCATGATTGATGCCCCTACCTGGCCAACGGGCTCTGGGCCGCCTCTGGCCCCTGCCCGCTGGATAAGGTGGCTCTGTTAATGGGCGACAGAGCAAACAGCCTGGTGCAGGCAGCGATAGCAACTGCCCTTTGCCCTGCGCTGGGGGCAGGGACTGCTCCCCCCCCCCCCCAGCCCTCGTGGGATCCATCTGCTTTGGGGCCATGCTGGGAACCTCACCCGCACAACCTGCACTTGCCTGCAGCCTGCCTGCCCTGCCCATGCCCTCCATGCTGGGCACAGCGCCTGTCACCACATCACCCAGTGATGCTTGCTGCCAGCCCAAGGGTGGACTGAGCTCATCCTGCCCCCGCCAAGCCCCGGAGGTGGCACCATTAATGTGTAACTGCCAGGGAGCATGATAAGATAGAGTGGCCCTTTATCAGGGCTGCCTGGTAGCAGGAGGGAGGGTGCTGGAGGCATCGGGCTCTCACAGCAGGGGTGAGACTGCCTGGAGATAAATGCTGATAGAAAATAGCTAATCCGTGATGGATGGGCCAGGGCAGGGCATAATTGCCGTGGGAGCTGGGCTGGGAAGGGGCTGGAGAGGCCTGGGAGCAGGAGCGGGGAGGTGGAGGCAGAGGGAGCCTGCAAGTGCGGGATGGAGCTCCCGGTGTGCGGGATGCCGAGCACACCTTGCCCCATGGGTGTGTGATGTCCCAGAGTGGTCCCCGTGGCACTCCCAGTACTGGTGCTGTCCTGCTCTTGGCCACGGACTGGTTCCTGGCTCTCAGCCCGCCCTGTCCCCCAGCCCAGTCCAGCCCCCCAGCACCCACAGTTTCTCCCAGGAAGGTTCTGGGGTTGCTGAGCACCCTGTGCCAGCTGGCACCCCACCAGATCAAGGTGAGGGGCTGGTGGGGCTGGGAAGGGGGAGTGAGGGGCTCCCTGCCAGCTGGCCTGGTCCCCCCCGTCTGTCACGATGCCTTCATTAGAGCCACTGAGTCACCTCCTGGCAACATGGCCACGTTGCGGAGAGCAGGGCTGGCCCCAGGAGAGGGGTGTCCGTCCCCTGCTCCCGCCCTGCCAGGTGTCCTGACAGCCTTGTCCCGGAGCTGAGATTGTGCCTTTGCTCTGGTGGGGGGGGTCCCTGCTGCATGCCCATTGCTTCCTTAACCCTTTCCCACCTGTCCCAAGGAAGGTAGATCTGAGCTGTACCCCGGGGAAGGGGATGGCCCCAGGGTGGCTGGAGCTGGCACCCTTCCCTGTGTCCTGTATGTGCAGGCTGCTCCAGTGCCCACATCCCCGTCCTGCACCCACGCAGCCGGCTGGGTGACTGACACTTGCGCCTGTCACTCCAGGGAGCTGGCTGTGCCACCGCCTGTGTCAGTTTTCACGGCAGCGAGACTGGAAGCGGGGCCATGGGGGCTGCCTCCTCCATGGTGGGGACCTCAGGGACAGCCAGCCAGGGTGGCATGGTAAGAGGACATCCCCTGGGGGTGCCCCCTCGCCACTGTGGGCCCTCCCCAGGGACCTGTGCTTGGTTGTAGCACAGAGCGGATCTGAGCCAGGGGAGCAGGAGGCTCTTGGGACATGAGATGCTGAGCAGGGTCCTGGCTGCCTCTTTCCGTCCTTTCCCGTCGTGTCTCTGCTCTCTCTCCCACCGCAGCTTTGTTGCTGCCGACCTTATTTCTGTGGGCAGAGACACATCCCCTGGGCCTGGGTAGGCTGGGTGGGCTCCGGGTAGGCTCCCTCCCATCCTCCTGTCCTCTCCATCCTCTCATCCTCCCTGTCCCAGCCCCATCCCAGGCTCCTGGGACTCCAGGCTCCCAGGCTGCATCAGTGCCTGGCATGGGCTGCACCCACCACAGAGCAGGGACCCTGTCGGGAGGCGACAGCACGCCAGGGCTGGCCGTGCAGGGACCTGCATCCCGGGGTGTCTGGCAGCTCCCAAGACAGAGCACCCTGGCATGGGGGGGGAATGCGGAGCTGGCAGCACAGCTCTGCAGGGGTGGCCTTGCTGGGGGCTGGCTGAGGGATGTTGGGGCATGTCTGGGGGCACCGTGGGGCCGAGCTGGCCCAGGGGCGTGGGACCGGTGGGGTGGGCATCGGGCAGGGGCAGCAGTGGCTGTGCACTTGCCCTGCGCCCACACACACTCCCGTTCGTCCAGCAACTCCAGGAATGCGCTGGCAGCTCTCCCGGCCCAGCTGTGGGGCCGAGGCCACCCTGGCGCCCTCCCAGCCCCCCCGGCAGCTCCTGGCCCTGCCCAGCTCCCGCCAGCCCGCACACAGACCCCCCGTTCACTGCTGGCCTCCCCGGCCCCCCTCTGTGGGGGCACATCCTGTGTGGGGACGCCTCTGGGGAAGAGCCCCTTTGCCTCGCAGCGTGGCACCATGCATGGGGACATGGGGACCCTCTCTGCAGTGTTGCTTGCCCCCCTGCCCCGCCGGGGAGGTGGGAAAAGCCACCCACGTCTGCTCCCAGCACAGGCCCATCCCTGGCGCAGGGGCAATCCTTGCACAGCCCCAGCTCCAGGCCGGCACCTTTGCCAAAGCTGACCCTTGGCACCTTGCTCCAAAACTATGTCCCCCTCTGCTTGCCTGTTTGCAGGAGGATGCTGTGTCCCTCCCCATGCACTCGTGCTGGGGGGCTGCCTCCACCCTCTGCAGGGGCTCCCTGGCACCACCCATTGGGATGGACACAGCTGGACATAGCGGTGCTGCAGGCGCTGCAGAGGGGCGCCCAGCCTCAGGGTGCCCAGACTGTAGGGCTGGTGGACCCCAGTTTGGGGCAGTGTCCATGTCCCGCATGAAAGGGCAGGCTGGGACACTTGGAGCTGTTTTCCAGCATCTCCCAGTGTGGGGGATCTACCCTCCCCGTCCCCCCATACTGGTGCACACACCTGGTGTCTCTCAGGAAAGGTTATCAGCTAATCACCGTGCCCCCCTGTCTCTGCATGCCTCCCAAATGTCACCATTGTCCTCGCTGGGGTGGTGAGCTCATGCTCCCCCCCCATTAATGAAAGCCCCCCCCAGCACCCTGTGAAGCAGCTGCCAGGGCCTGGCCCTGCCGTGGCCCCTTTGAAGCGGCGCCAGAGCCGCTGACAGCCCTGACAGTCTGGGGAGGGGGCTCGGCACGCAGCGGGTGCAGGATGGGGCCCCAGGCGTTGATCCCAGGCTGGTCACAGGGCTCCAGCTGTCCTCCACGGTCCCCAGCCACCATGCTGGGACTGCAAGGAAGGACGGGGTGCTGGGACAGGGTGCAGCACCGTGCACTGGGGGATGCACTGGGGACACTCCCTGGTCCTGGCCTGGGCGGCAAGCACAGGGGCTAGAGCAGGGGCGCAGCTGTGCCGTGGCTGCCATGGTGGGATGGGCACGGGCACGCTGGCTGTGCAGGGCTGGCTGTAGGGGCCCCAAGCGTGCCCCACGCCTGTCCCTTGGGGGCAAGGGGAGGTCTGTGGGGTCTGTCTGTGGGACAGGTCAGAGCCCCCTTGCTCCAGGCACAGGGGAGGACCCAGGCAGGGGAGTAAAGGCAGCTCTGGCAGCAGTTGTGCATGCAGTGCCCGCCCCTGCTGCCAGGCAGCCTAAAAATAGCCCCTCAGGGCTCAGCAGATGGAGGAGAATAAGGGCCAGAGCCCTGTTGCTGCAGGCACCCTGCCAGCCCCCCACACAGAGCTGGGGGCTGCAGGGGGCAGCAGGGCCACGCAGCACTTTGGGGCTGCCCCGAGCCCCCGCTCCTACTGCCTGGGATCCTGTCAGCTATGCCAGCCTCCCTCCACCTCTGCCCTGTCCTGCTGGCAGGCATGGCATGGCATGGCATGGCATGGCATGGCATGGCATGGCATGGCATGGCAAGGCAGCAGCTTGTCTCCTCTACATGGAAACCAGCAGGGCCTGTCCCTGCTCTGGTTAAAACTTGAAAGCCCATGATGGTGCATCCTGCATGGGGGGGCTGGCAAGCCCTGGTGGGGTCTGGAGATGCTGGGGGCTGCGGGCACCTTGGGCAGGGCCAGGGGCTGTGTGGTGATGGGGAGCACTGTGGGGCACGTCCAGGCTGTCTGTGTCCTGCCTGCCATTGGGCAAGGCTTGCTCCTGGGTAGTATGGCTAGCAGAAGACAGCCCCCCCATGATGGGGTGAAGATGTCCCACCAAAAGACACTCCTTGACACGTGTCCTGGTCCTGCAGACAGCAGGTCCATGGCTTGGGAGGCAGCTGGAGCCCAGAACCGAGGGTCCAGCCCCTGGGCTGGGTTGGTGCAGCCAGAGAAGAGACATCCCTGGGGCAGCACCGCAGAACCTGGGGCAGGGGGAACAGCTGGCCCCCCCCCCGCCGGCTGCTCTCGGCCCCTCGCCATGGTGTGGGAGAGCAAACTTCATCTCCTGGCAGGCTCAGCATTGCCATGGCAACTGGCAGGGTGCTGCCAGGCGGGCAGGCAAGCCCTGACGTGGTGGCGACATGCAGCACGGGAAGGAACCGGGATGCAGGGCCTGGGTTTGGGGGCATCTGGGGACACGCTTCGGTGTGTAAGCACGTGCACGTGTGCCTGCGTGCGTGCATGGGGGGTGCAGCCAGATGTGGGCATGCAAGTGCATGCACAAATGCCTGCGACTGTGTGCATGCACGTGTGTGTGTGTGTGTGTACATAGGAGAGTTCACCTCCCCTCCGCCCCGAGGGGGGTCCTCTGGCTCTGTGGCACTGTCTGGGCAGGGTGTACCCCACTGCTCCTGGGTGTGGGCCGGCAGGGCTGCTCTGAACCATGGGAGCAGCAGGTTCCTCCTGAAAGCTGTGGGATCCATAGCTTTGTACTTGTGGGGGAGATGAGCCCTTCAACTCGGGTCCCTGTCTGCATATGTTCTTTGGTCCCTTGGTCACAAACCCTGCCACACTCCAGAGTACAGGGGCTGCCTGCCAGCCACCCCAGGGCTCTGCCTCTATTTGCTCTGCCCAAAGCCTGGGCTGGTGCTCAGGGCAGGGACCAGGAGTCAGACGAAGCTGCCCCTGTTTCATCAGGGCCCTTGTGCTGCAGGCAGCCGGCCATGCTGCGTTAGCAGCCTGAGCAGACGTGCTGGCAGGGCCCCACGCTGCCTTCAGCATCGCCCAGGTGTTGAGGGAAGGGCTGGCTGCTCTCCTGCCTGACCAGGGCCCTGTGCCCAGCTACCGCATCCCTCCCGCCTCACCACGGCCCCAGCTGGGAGCACCCCCTCCTTCGCCTCTCGGGACAGCCTCTGTTCCCCCCGTTTGGCATTTCTCCGGCTCAAATTGAGCTGTCAGTGGGCAGAGATAACAGGGAATTCGTTAGCTCCCTTCTTTGATGTCTGCCCGTGCTGCGATCGCAGCACCCGCTCCAGAGCACAGTGCCAGCTGCAAATCCTTCCCAAACAAACAGCTTCAGTCAAGGCCCCTTGGCACGGCAGGCTGCCAGCCCCACGGTCGGCCCCCCACACCCCCACCGGGCCAGCCCCACGGCCGCCCAGACCCCCGGTTACCTCCAGCGGCACCCCTTCAGCAGGCAGCTCCCCCCAGGGACCTACAGCCGCACGCCCTCGGCAGCCGGGTCCCGGTACCCGCAGTGCCGGCCGGACCCCCGGGACCTACGGCAGCAGCCCCCCCCCCCCCCCGCAGCCCCCCGCTGGGGCCGGCCCCGGGCCACTCGGCCCCCCGGTACCGCCGTCCCCAGCAATGGGGTCGCGTCCTCCAGGGGCACCGCGCCGGTAGCGGCGGGCGCCCATCCCCGCCGCCTCGGGGCGGGCCGTGGCGGGCCGGGCGGCTGCGCACACCGGGGCGGCCGGGCCCGCCTCCGCCGCTCGGCACAGCAGCACCGCGGACAGCGCCGGTCCCCCCGCGCGGCTCGGCACGGCCCCGGTGACAGCGCCGGTTCCCCACCCCGCCCCGCCCCGGCACAGCCCGGCCCGGCCCGGGCGCACGCCGCGCCATGGCCACGGAGGTGGGTGCGCGGCGGCACGGCGGAGCCCCCCTGGTCTGCCCTCCCCTGCCCGCCGCCATCGGCTGGCTGGGCGCGGAGGGAAGGGGTCCGCATGGGGATGCGCTGGTGTGGGAGGGCAGCGTGGGGCTGGGGTCCGCGCGGGGTGCACTGGGGGGTGGGGGGTAGTGTGGGGCTGGGAGGGATGCATGGTGTGTGCACAGAAAGGCCAGTGTGTATGTGGGGTGCCTGGAAGGGGGGGGGGCGGGGAGGGTGCAGGGTGCCCTTGTTGGAGGGAGCAGTGTGGGTCAGGGGTGGGGTGCCCCGGGAGGAGGGGAGGCTGTGGGGTCCCTCTCCCAGGTGCCGTGGGTGGGATCCAGGACAGGGGCAGAGGGTCTGTGGGGCACACAGCAGGCAGTGGCCCCATGTTACCCAAGGGGAAGCGCGGGGAGGGGTCTGACACCTGCCCTTGGCACAACCCGGCCCCTCCATCCTCCACTCCAGCCCCCCAAAGCTGCCCCGCGGCCCAGAGCCTGGGGGTCTGGCGTGAGCCCGCATACCCTGTGGGGTGCCAGGGCTGGCAGGGCTGGGCTGAGTGCCTGCTGCCGGGGCTGCCGATTCCTTTTGTGCAGCTGCCCCGCTGCAGCCTGCCTGCCCGCTGCACTGCTGCTGCAGACCCACTGCCCGGCCCCCTGCTCCTGCTCAGCTCCCTTCCCTCTTCCCACCTGGGAGCTGCTGGGGTGGCTGTGTGCTGGGGTGCTGCTGGGGACAGGGGACTGTTCCCTCCCCGGGCCATGGCCCACGAGGGGACACACACCCACACGTGCAGCAGCTGGTGCAGGCGAGGCCAGGCACCAGCCCAGAGCAGGGACCGCATGCACTCACCCACGCCCTGAGCGGGGGGCTGCCGCAGCATCCTCCCCTTGCCGCCATCCTCCCCTTGCCCCAGGCCTCGCACCTCCAGCACAGCTCACGGCATGACACAGCCCGCGCTGGGGGCTCCCTGCCCCAGGTGTGCGAGCCTGCAGCCCCTGACACTGGGGGAATGGCACTGCTCCCCGGGCACCCAGCCCCCCAGCAGGGATGCCCGGCCCCCCACGGCTGCAGCCCCCCAGCTCACCCCGCTGCCCCCCAGGTGCACAGCCTGCAGGAGCTGCGGCGCAGTGCATCCCTGGCCACCAAGGTCTTCGTGCAGCGGGATTACAGCGACGGGACCACGTGCCAGTTCCAGACAAAATTCCCCCCCGAGCTGGAGAGCCGGGTAGGGACCCTCGCAGGCGGACAGGGTGGGGGGTGCCCTATGTTGGTGCCCTGTGGGGGCTCAGGGGGGAGAGGGGTCTGAAGGCATGGGGTCCCCATGAGGTGTTGTATGGCCCTGGGCCAGCCGATGCTGCTGGATGCATGCAGTCACAGCTGCCTTGCCCGGTCTGCAAGGGCTTGGGTGCTCCTGGGGACCAGGAAGCTCTAGCAAAGGGATGCAGGCTCAGCAGGTCTTGGCATGGGCGGGAGGTGGGCAGGGGCCAGGGAGCTGAGGCATCAGCTGGGCGAGGAGGAGAGGGTTAAGTGCTCCTCAAGTCCCACTGGGGATGGGGACAGGGCAGTGCAGGGGGTCAGCCTCTGGCCAGACTCCTCTTCACCCTGGTTCCTGCTCTAGATCGAGCGGCAGCTCTTCGAGGAAACCGTGAAAACCCTTAACGGCTTCTATGCCGAGGCGGAGAAGATTGGGGGCAGCTCGTACCTGGAGGGGTGCCTGGCCTGTGCCACCGCCTATTTCATCTTCCTCTGCATGGAGACACACTATGAGAAGGTGCTGAGGACCAGGGGAGGGCTGAGGGATGGACATGGCTGCAGGCCTGGCGGTGGGCACAGGGATGACACAGGGAGGAGGTGGGGCTGGAGGCCAGAGCAGGCAGCAGTGCTGGCAGGCCCTGACTATCCCTCTGTGTGCCAGCAGGTCCTGAAGAAGATCTCCAAGTACATCCAGGAGCAGAACGAGAAGATCTATGCGCCGCGGGGGCTGCTGCTCACTGACCCCCTGGAGCGTGGCATGAGGGTTGTATCCTCTGGGCAGCAGGGTGCTGGGGGGATGACAAGGGTGAGGGGTGGGGTGGACACCAGGAGTGGGTGCTGGGCAATTGGGCCAGCCCATCTCACTGATGATCCTTAGCAGGGCCCAGATTGAGATCTCCATCTACGAGGACCGGTGCAGCAGCGGCAGCTCCAGCAGCGGCAGCTCCAGCAGCAGCAGCGGTGGCGGGGGCGGCGGGGCAGGGGGCCGGTGACTGGCAGGGAGTCCCTGCAGGGACTCGTACTGCCGGGACAGTGGCCTCTCCGAGCTCCGCAGGCTGCACTACCAGAGCACCCGCTTCTGAGCCCAGGGTGGGCGGGAGGGGGAGGCCAGAGGCTGCCCAGTGGGGCTGCCCACCCCCCTCTGCTCTGTGCCCCCCGCAGTGGCTCTGCCCCTGCTCAGACCCACTGTGGGCAGGGGCTGGTGCTGGGGCATCCCGTGTGCTTCCCACTGAGCCAAATTGGTGCCAAGGGGCTCCCGCAGCCCTCCGGGTGCTCGGCGCTGCTGCCCCTCCCCCAAGCGAAGGAGCTTGCCCTGCCACGGGCAGCCCCAGCTGGCAGCGCCCTTTGTGCCATGCATTGGGGAGCAGCAGGACCAGCAAAGGCCCAGGCAGCGCTAAAGGGGGACACATACTTATCCCCATGCCCACGGGCACTGCCAGCTCTTGCTGCACCCCCTCCCTAGGGTATCCTGCTCTTGGTGCTGCGGGGTGGGCTCAGCTGCTGCGTGCCCGCTGCCCAGGGTGCCGGGCAGCGCCCTGGTGCCGCTTCAGCTGCATGATGGTGCCATGCATTCACCCCAGCCCTGCCCCACACGCTGCCCGTTCCTGCTCCCCAGCATCCTCGCCAGCAGCATCCTTCAGCACTGCCCACAACACTGGGCACTTGCTTCTGCTCCCTGCCTGACCCAGTGCCATCCCCAGCTGGACCCAGAAGGCTCCCCAGCCCCAAGCCCCATGCCCAGGGCAGGGAGATACAGTGCTGGGCAGGCTCCTGCCCTTGTGCCACGTGCCCCGGGCTCATGCACGGCCCAGCATTAGTGGAGGCCAAGCTGTGGCATGGGTGAGCCAGGCTCCCTGCCCAGTCCCAGCAGAGCCTGCCCGCACCTGGCTGCTGGCAGCCCCCTGCCTGCTTTGCCCCATGACCTGCCCAACGCAGGGAGGGTGCCCTGTGGAGCAGCTCCACCAGGACCCTTCCTCTCCCGCTGCTGAGCTCTCCCCTGCCCACGCATCCTGCATGTGTCTGCCACGAGCACCCCAATTTTCAGCCTGGCCTGTGGTGGGGACCCTGAGAGGCACCAGGGCCTGGCTGCAAGGTGTGTGGGTTCATCGGCCAGGGTCAGATGGGGGGAATAGGACGGTCCCTGTGACATCCAGCACCTCAAGGAGAAGGGTCCCTGCCTGGGTGCAGGGTTGAATCGAGCTGGCATTGCTCTCCCAGGGTCCTGGAGGGAGAACCCTGCCCCGTGGGACTCCCTTTGGCTTGGTCATGGCATGTGTGCAGGGTGGCCCTGGCCCTGCCATTCCCACTGGGGCCCCCCTGCATGGAGGCCTTCCTCAATAAACCCCACGCTTCATCCCCTGTTGCCTGCCCCGTGTCCTCCTGCGTCAAATGGGTGATGCTGGGGGGGGCACAGAGCCAGACTGGGCATCCCCCAGCACACCAGGGTGCGCGGAGCCCCACAAGGAGGGTGAGCATGGGGGAAATAAGGGGGAGGGATGGGGCAGTCGATGGGGGGACAGGGACAGACCCATGTAGCAGTCATGTGGCCCCAGTGACAGGGACCCACGGGGAAACCAGTGCAGGAAAGGGTTTATTCAGCTGGCACCGGGCGCAACCGACACGGGGCTGGGGACGAGCAGGGGGCACCCAGCTGTGCCAGGGCGGGCTAGTTGCGCCGGCAGCGCCCACCCGCGCCCAGGGAGAAGCCGTGGCGGCAGTGGCAGTGGAAGGAGCCGTGGCTGTTGTGGCAGATATGGTCGCAGGGGCCAGGCTGTGCCTGGCACTCATCTATGTCTGGAAAAGAAGGGGAGAGGGTCAGAGCTGTGCCAAGGGTATGGGGCTCATCTGGCATGGGCAGGGCAGGGGATGGAGGGGGCATGGTGGGGGGGGGGCCAGCTCTGGGGCTGGCTGAAGCTGGGACACGAGGGCATCTCCAATGCTTGCAGTCACGCAGCTGTGGTCCTGCCACCACTTGTCCCCAAGGCTGCTGGGTGGCAGATGCCTCCTCACTCCATCAACTCCTGCACAGCCACAGTCTGTCCATCCTGTCCCCCGTGTTTTGGGTTGGCCGGGACCAGGGCTGTGAGCGTAACGGGGCACCCCAGGAAACAGCATCCCTGCTCCCAAGGCAGCACGGCTGCACCGGGCAGCGGCAGGTGGGTGGGCACCATGGGCTGCCGGCCCCGCTGCCTGCAGGTACTCACCCAGGCACTGGCTGGCAGCGGGATCAAGGGGGCGGAAGCCCGGGCGGCAGTGGCAGGCGTGTGCCCCGGGGGTGTTGGTGCAGAGCTGGCTGCAGTTGTGCAAGCCCTGAGCACACTCGTCGATGTCTGGTGGTGGGGAAGAGAGCGGCACGGTGTTACGGCAGGCGGGGGGAAGGCAGCACAGCCCTGTTGTCGCGGTGTGGGCAGGGCTGCCTGCTGCACCCCAGCCCCTCCAGTGCTGCACATCTGGCTGTGCTTCCAGGGCTGGACAGGGGCAGAGCTGCCCAGGGCCACCATGCACCCTCCAGCTAGCTCCTGGCCCGGGGGCAGGGAGAGCTGGGGGATGCTGGGGGTGCCCCCCCCCCCCAAGCCCCCTCCCTGTGCAGCCCCAGGGCAGGGTAGGCAGCAGCATAGGCACAGCCCTGACCCCCACAGCTCAGCAGGCCGGGCTAATAGACAGGATATAGTTTATTGGGGGGGTTCTCCAGGAGAGGGGGTGGAAGACTGAGCAGGGTCCGACTCCAAACAGTGGGGTCAATACGTTAAAAAACAGACCAGGAGGGTCCTTCCCCCACAGGGCTGGGGGGACCCGCCTCTGCCGGGGAGGGGGGTCCCCGTCACCAAGGAGGGGGCAGGCAAAGCACACACGTCGCAGGCCAAACCAGCAGGCACATGGTACGGTATCAAGGCGACGGAGCAAGTGACCGCCCAGGAGGCGCCGGCACGGCAGGAGCAGCACTGGGGCAGGAGGTGCCGGTGAACGGGTGCTGCCCTGGGACTGCTTTCCCAGACATGGCTCCATGCCCGTCCCACCACAGGCCACCCCAGCAGGGCACAGCCGGCGCTTCCAGGGTGGTTCAACATGGAGAGAAAGAGAGAGAGAAAAAGAGACAGGCAGAGGCCGGCCGGTCCTTCCGCCAAGGCTGCTCTGGCGTGTTACGGGCAGGGGTTAAAGTGCATAGAGGCAAAGGCAGAGTCCGAGGACTAGAGGGAGAAGGGCACTGTGGGGGGGCCTGGACCAGCTCCCGGCGGAGGGGTATCCCCCAAAAAAGGCCACTTGAGCTGCACAGAGAAGGAGAGAAGGAGCAAGAGAGAAAAAGAGAGAGAAAGAGAGAAGGGGGGTCAGTGGCAGCTCAGCGGGAGGTGCAGGACGAACAGATACAGAGCCAGAGGGTGGAGGTGGCTGGGCAGCCACCTGGCAGGTTGCAGGATGTGGCCAGGCCTTTGGCAAGGGTGCAGCCGCATCCCAGGGCGGTGCTTTGGGGCTGCTGCCCACTGGCTTGGCCAGGCTGCGGTGGCATGGGGTCAGGGCGTCCCAGCCATCACTCACCCACACAAGCCGTGCCGTCCTCATTGGGCTCAAAGCCCCGGCTGCAGCGCTTATTGCTGCGGCAGCGGTACCCGCCATAGGTGTTGATGCAGACGGGCTTGTCCCGAGGGCAGATGAAGGGGAACTCGATGCACTCATCTGTGTCTGCAAGCAGAGGGGCCTTGGTGTGAGATGGCTGGGCTGGGAGCTTGGGGCAGCCGGCCATGGCCTCTCCGGTTCTCCCTGCACATGCTGCACGACTCCCCCAGAGCTAGCCACGCACAAGCCATGCCTCTGCCCAGGAGGCTCACGGCATGGCCCCAGCCACCCTGCCACATCCCTGCTGCCCCTCCATTGCTTGTGACTCTAGCACAATGCCCGCCACATGCCACCCATGCCTCCTGCCCCTGGCAGAGCGTTCTCCTCCCTCTCCGTGACACCACAGCCCCCCTCTAGATCCATGCTGCTGCTCCTATTCCCAGGCCACGTGCTGGGCAGGCAGCTGTACCCCTTATTGAGCCATGCGGCCGCCCTGCCTGCATGCCCAGCTGCCTCCCCGGTGGCCACCTCCCTGTAGCAGGGTGCTGCCCTCGTGCCCCCCGCGGGGCCGTGCTGCAGCATCCCGGGTGCAGGCATGCCTCTGCCCCCAGCAGCCACTCACCTACACAGCGTCCGTTCTCGTGCTGGGAGAATCCCTGCCCGCACTGCATTTGGGGAGAAGTGGAGACAGCTGGGATGGGGAGGAATCAGCCCTGGGCAGCTACCGAGCCAGCAGAGCCCAGCCCCTCATTCCTGCCCCCCAAAAGGCTCCTGCCCTGCACCCACACCTGGCCCTCACCTCCAGCAGGGCAGGCAGGAGCGGCTCCTCCAGGTCCAGGGGGTAAGGGACCTCCAGGACAGAGTTGGTCTCACTGCTGGCCACAGCTCGTGCCACAACACGGCCATCCGGCCAGGTAACCTCCAGGCTGCTGGCTTCGTCATGCCCTGCAGGCGGGCAGCCCGTCAGAGGGGGGGTCTCCGGGATGGGCAGGGGCTGAAAGGAGGCCAGGGGGGTGGTAGGGATTGAGGGGCAAAGCCTCCCCTTCCTCCCCGAGCTGCGCCCCAGGTGCCCATGTTGACAGCCCGTGCACAGGGATGTAGCCTGAGGGGTGCACATGGGGACGATGGGATGGGGCAGGGAACATCCCTGCAGGCTTGGCTGCCAGCTGTGCTGAGCCAGGGGAGGGTTAATGGGCAGAGAAAGCCCTGGTGACTGGGCAAAGCAGCAGGCAGGGGGTTGGGAAGGGGGCAGCTGCCCCTTGCAGCAGGGCTGCGGTGGCTGGGCACCCTGCCTGCAGCCTCCCCTGGAGCCCACCATGCCCAGGGTAATGGGTATGGGTAACTACCATGCTGCGGGGCACCGGGACAGCAGAGGTGGCTCCTGCCCAGGGGTGTGCCCCTTGTCCCCCCAGCTCACCCAGTCCAAAATGCGCCACAGGCTCCATCTCACAGAGGTATCCCGATCCGCCGTCGATGATGCGCAGGTGGGCCCCGCTGCGCCGGGTGAACAGCACCACTTTGGCCCCCCGCGCAAAGGCCCCGAAGCGGGTGCGGGGGATGACGCGCAGCCAGTTGTTGCTGGTGCCCTGCAAGGGAGGAGGGAGCAGGGAGACTGGGCGAGGAGAGGTGGAAGGGATGGGGACAACACAAGGACCCCCTGCTTGACTCACCTGGGTGCCCTTGAAGATGGAGATCGGCTGTGCCATGGACTCGCCATGGGACAGGATGAGGTCCAGCATCCCATCACCATCAAAATCCGTCACTGCACCCCCTGCAAGGACAGGATCATGTCATGCTCTACAGCTCCCAGCACTACACCCTGCTGCCAGTGTGGGCTCCCACAGGCAGCAGCAGCACTCTTGGCAGTACAGGGGCAATAGGGAAGACGGGGTGACCCCAGTGCAGGAATAAGGGTCCTTGTATGGGTGGCACCCTGCAATCAGGTGGGTCAGCTCTCTGGGGGCTGTGGGACACAGGAGGCTTCCTGGCCCCTTCCCAAATGCAGAGGTTGGCTTTGAACAGTGGGCACCCAGGAAGGAGCCCCCCAGGAGTGAAGCCCTGCAGAACAACTGGAGATGGCACTGTTAGCTGGGCATGGGTGGAGGGAGAAAGCTTGGGGCCACTCCTGGTTGATGAGGGGCTTCAGGATGCTGGTGGGGAGCAGGCAGGTGACTCAGCCAGGCATGCAGCATCCCCAGGCATAGAGGGTGCCAGGCAGTTCTGTGGCACACCCCCTGCGTGGGCCCCCACTGCCAGGGCCAGGGGGACCCACCCGTGCCCCGTCCCTCGGGCTCCAGTGCATCCCCCGGATTCAGCTCTTCCACGATGGGGTCAGAGTGTTCCCTGCGGATGAGCCTGCCGAGCACAGACAAGGTGTTAGTACCAGCCCCCGCAGTCCCCAGCACCTTCCTGGGAAGTGCCTGTCCTCTCCCGCAGCAGCACGGTAGAGGTGGCAGCCCTGATGGCTATGCAGGGTGAATGGGGCACAGGACTGGCCCCTGCCTGTTAGGGCCTCACGTCCCCACTCCATGCAGGGTTGACAGGGATGTCATGAGAGCCTGGCTCTTGTGGGTCTGAACCGCGGAGCAGCAATGCTATCTCCAAACACTGCTGCGTCCCTCTGGGACCACAGACCACCCCCGGGGACTCCCTGCTATGCCACTGCCCTCCATCCGCCCATGGGTGCCAACACCAGGTGGACAACCAGCTCCCACCGCCCCACACACCAGGCGAGGAGGTGCCACATAGCACTAATGAGGAATTGACCCCCACAATTAACAGGAGCCACGAACAAGCTTGAATGCAGCTGCTAATTAGCGGTGCCAGGGACCCCTGGGGCTGCTGCAGGCACGATTGCAGTGGCTGGTAATGACGCCGGGAAGGGCTCAGTCACGCCGCCTTTTATTAGCTGAGCCCAAGCAGTGGCATTGCTGGAGAGGAGCCCCTTGAGCCTGGCCGTGCCGCGTGGGCTGCTTGACCCCCCCAGAGCCGGGTGAAGGCTGCCCCGGCCCCCCGGGCTCCTACCGGAAGAGGCGGTTAGCAGAGGAGCCGCGGTAGGCGATGTTGTTGAAGAAAACCTCCAGCTCCTGGTCGTTGTCGAAGTCGGCTGCGATGACAGTGCGGACGGGGGACGGCATGGAGAACTTGGGGGTGGCAATGTCCTGTGGGGCGGATGGGCACGGGGTGACAATGGGCATGGTGAGCGGGACACCAGGTCTTACTTTGGTGCTTTGGGTTCCCTCCTTGCTGGGAATTGGGGCTCAAAGCCAAATCAGGGTGAAGCCGGCCCCCCCACGCCCCCCAGCCAAAGAGGCTCAGTAGCAAAGCCAGCAGTTGGGGGGTCCCAGCCCTCACCCGGAATCGGACACGCCCAGGGGCCCCACTTTGCAGGTAGAGGCGGTGTGGCCCATTCCAGTTGCCATAGACAATGTCCACCCGGCCATCGCGGTTGAAGTCAGCCAGCGCCACGCCACGTCCATGCTGGTAGGGGTCATCCAGTCCTGGGGAGCCACAAGGGGACGGGGGGAGACGGGACCCCCTCCCTGCCTCTGTCTCCCTGGGATGCCTCCCAGGATGTGCCTCGTGGTCCCCAGACAGGTCGTCCCCATACAGGGCTGCATCCCTGCACTGATGGATGCCCTGGTGCACCTCAGCCACCCCCGGTGGTCAGAGGGGCTCTGGGTCCCCGGGGCTGTCTCTCTACCCTGCATGCAACCAGCCCACGCAGGTGGGGGCAGGCAGAGCCAGCCCTGCCCTGAGGTCCCCGACGCCTGGGTGCTCCCCCTGACTCCCCCTACTCACCCACAGCAGCCGCCACGTCCCGGTACGTCCCGTCCCCCCAGTTGTGGAAGAGGAAATTGGGGCTGTTCTCGTTACCGCAGAATATGTCAGAGGCGCTGTCGCTCAGGATGGGGCCCACGGCCACCCCACGACCCCCTGGGGACAGCAGCCCAGGAGTGAGGGGACAGCTGGCACCCTGACCTAGTGGAGTTCTTGCCCCCCCATGCCCCCTCGGTACTGCCCACCCAGTGCTCCCAGGACAACCTCCTCGACCACCTCCTGCCTTCAATCCCTCTCATCAGGAGCTAATTGGGCCTGGCAGCCGCTTGTGTCACTCCCAACCCTAATCACTGCCATCGCCATGGTGACAACACTCCTAATTAGTGACAATTTACTACTGGGGAGACAGGGCACGACAGCAGTACCCATGGTGGTGGGGCAGGATGGGACGCAGGCTGGCACGCTCCCCACTGCCCTGTTCGTGTACCCACATCCCCATGCCATGCTGCCCGCCCTGCAGATGCTGTGGAGGGATCAGCCCAGGTGATGGTGGGCACGGGGGTCCTGCCAGGTGGGCATCCCGTGGCCCTGGTCCCTTCCACGGGCCGTGGGGCTGCCACTAGATGGGGCAGTCAGGCAGCCTAACGCATGGCACAGGCCACCGACTGCACTGCCCTGCCTGCGATGGGGTCCCACATTCGCCGTGCCCAGCGGTGCCCCGTCCCCTCCACGGGGCCACAGCAGCTGGGTACCTGTGTACTTGCTGACACCAGCCTGGGCAGCCACGTCCACCAGCACCACGATGCCGCGGGCAGGGTCACTGGCAGCCACATCCATCTCGATCAGGGCGTGGGGGCCCACGTTGCCGCTGGCGTAGTTGGCGATGTAGATGGAGTACCTGCCGGAGCCCTGTGGCCAGCAGCACCTCCTCAGCACCCACCCACCCAAAACCCATCTCCACGGGGACCTCAGGATCCCTGCCGTGGGGCTGGATGCTCTCATGGCTCCGTGGGACCAGGCACCGCTACCACAGGCTGAGCAAGAGCTCTGCAAAGCCCATGGTGAAAAGCACCCCGGGAGTGGGGACATGCCCCATTGTCTCAGGAGCTCTGTGGTCCCCAGGCTCATGGTGCCGGCATGGGGCACCCTGGCCCCGCAGCATCCCCAGTGTGCCAGGTCCCCCCCATCCCCACCACTCCCCTTGTCCCGTGCAGCAGCTGGACCCTGATTTAGTGATAATCATTTGGAAACAAACCGCTGGAGGAGGAGGAAGAAGAAAGAGCAGGTGACAGGAACATAAATCACCTCGACAGGCACGTTTATCAGCTGGCGGCAACCCTGTGGACAGGCGCCTGCAGTCCCCACGGCTGGGGGGGCTGCCAGCCCTGACAGTCCCAGGCTGCTTGGGGACACCCCCGACCCCAGTGTGGGGTGGGATGGGACTGGTGCCCATGCAAGGGGAGAGGTCCCCCGGAGCCCTGCAGGGGAGGGCTGGAGGGGCACAGGGGGTGGGAAGGGAGTGGAGATGCCCCCTGCCCGCCGTGCCCTGCCTGCTCACCGTCCGGTCCACACAGGCGACGGAGCGCCCGGCGAAGCGGCTGGCTACGTCCCGGTTCACCTCGTCGCTCAGGAGGTCCTCCCAGCGCCCGTTGCGGAGCTTGAAGAGCTTGTCTGTGTAGGTGGCCATGCCTGGGGGGGGCACGGGTCAGGGAGCTGCAGCATCCCGCCTCCTCCCGAGGAGGGTGCCCTGTGGCAAGGGGAGGCTGTGGAAGAGGTACCCTTTTCCCAGAGCATCCCAAACCTCTGCTCTGTCCCCCACAGCCCCCAGCAGTGCCATGGGGCCAGGCTGCTGCTGCAAGAGCCCCCATGACCCTTAAGGGCCGCCAGGAGACACGCAGAAGAATCAACTCATTAAGGTAAAATGTGTCCCAATGGGGCACAGCCCTGTAGATCATCCCCAGGAAGGTTAAAAAAAAAAAAAAAAAAAAATCGATTCCGTGCCAGGCACAGGCAGTGAGCTGCACTGCCCGTGACAGCACTGATGGCAGCGCCTGATTTAGGGACAGGTGTGCCGGCAGCCACCGGCAGCCCGGGTAATTAGGAGCGTCAGGAAGACGGATCCACTTCCTGGAGGTCAGGGCTATGGGACAGGGACATGGGGCAGAGCTGGGCTGGAGCACTGACCCAGGGAGCTCTGGGGATGCCCGGTGCCAGGTTGGGGCATGCAGGTCTCCTCCCCACGACAGACGTCCCAAGAGCTGGGACAGCACCGGCAGGGCAGGATTAGACCTGGCTTGGTCCAGTGGGCACAGGGAAGCCACAGCACGGAGGGGCACAGCTGCTGCAGGGCACAGCTGGGATCTGCAGCACAGGGTCCCTGTGGCAGGGCAGCCCTGGGGGTGGGGGGGAAACCTGCTGTCCCGCTCGGGGTGCTGCTGGAAGGGCAGTGGGCAGCTGGAAGTGCTGAATCGGCGGATGGCTGGACTCAGCATCCCGCCCGTGCTGCCATCAATCAATGGAGCCACTCAACTGAGAAATTAACTCCAGCCCGCACACATCCCTCACGCACCAAAGGTCGCAGGCGGCCGTGCTGGGAGCTCCCCCCCTGCCCGGGGCTTGGGGCACAGCTGCCAGCGGGGCTCACCAGAGAAGGCGTTGTTGGTGTTGAGGAAGTAGATCTCCTCACGGCCGTCCCCATCAATGTCGCAAGCTGTCACGCCGATGGCGTTGCCCTGCCGGTCCCGCAGCGCATAGTATGGGGAGTCCCGCTCATCCTCCGCCACGTTCACCAGCCGTCCCCGTGCCTTATCATACTTGAGCACCAGGTTGGGGCCGTTGTACCTGTGGGTGCGAGCAGGGGTGATGGCTCACCGAGGCCTGGGGACAGGATGAAAGGCCCCAGCCATTCCCTTGGGGGGACACCGGGTGTGACACCAGGTTTTCCCCATGATGGGCACAGCAGAGACCTGCATGGTCCACATGGAGGCCAAGGACCCCGGGCTGCCCTCAGCACCCAAATGTGGGGCCGGCTCCTGGCTGCCAATGGGGAGGGCTCAGCCTGGACCTGTTCCAGCACGTCAGGTACCTCATGTCTACCTGGCCTGGGTATCCCAGGGCAATGCCAAAGCAGGGGCTGTGTGGCCAGCAGGCAGGATGGGGCGCAGGTCCCTGCTTGCAGCCCTTTCCCAGGGCAGGGAAATGGGCACACAAGGCAAATCCTCCCAGCATGCTGCGCCCCACAGCCTCCCCGCCCGCTCCTGCCCGGGGCACCAGTAAACAAGTTACACAACGGGCACCACGGCCGCTTACAAAACCACGGCTGGCTGCTTGGCTCAGCCCAGCTGGAAGCAGTGTCCTGGACCACTCAGGGGGTCCCCAGTGCTGCCTGTGGTTTGTTGCCCCAGGGTGATGTTCAGAGCAGTGGCAGGGCTGGACTCTGCCTACCACCGCAGTGCCCTGGCTCCTGCAGCCACCGTGTCCCCCGCCTCAGATGGGCTCTTTTGGGGGTGAGGGGTCCCCTCCAAGTGAGCACACCTGTGTGTGCAAGGCTCCCTCAGGGGTGAACACGGTGGTGTGTGCACAGACATGCTGCACCAGCAGCTCACAGCCATGCCAGCACACACACAGAGCCCGTGCCATGGTCCCCGCTGTCCCCGGCCAGGGCCAGACCTGCTGGCAGCAGCTGCTCCGTGTCCAGCCCCACTCAGGCACTGGCAGCGCAGCGCACGGCTCCCTGCCTCCTGCCAGCCCTTCCAAGCCATCACTCCAATAAAGGGCTATAAAAAACCTCCAGCCAATTAACCGAATCTCCGGAGAGCGCTGAGTCCTGTCAGCGGAGCTGAGATGGCTTGGGGACACGCTGGCTCTGCACGGCGGGGTGGACCCCAGCCGCTGGGCAGCTGCCACTGCCCTGTAGAGGGGGGACCTGGCCCCAGGGCCAGGATGGGGGCACCCACGTGGTCCCACGCAGGCACCCAGCTGGCATCAACACCCTATGTGGGTGTACACGCATACACATACGAGTGGGTGCATGCAGACCCCCATCCCACCACCCTTGTGCACAACCCCCCAGCCAGCCACATGCCCATGAAGGAAGGAGCAAGGAGCTTCTGGCCCTGCAGGGCCACCAGTTGCCGCTGTCACTGAGGCACTGGGTGCACCACTCACCCTGCCACCACGATCTCAAAGTCACCATCGGCATCCAGGTCAGTGACGGCCACACCATAGTTGAGCTGCGTGGGGTTGCTGTCGTAGTCAGGTGGGAGGAGGCGGTGGGTGACGGCTGCGAACATGGGCTCGCTGCGCTGGGAGCCCTCGCTGAGCCAGGCCAGGGACAGCAGGCACAGTGCCAGCATCCTGGGCACCTGGGAGAGACCTGCAGCCCATCAGCTCCAGGAGGAGACCCTGCTCCACGGTGCTCGAGCATCCCCACCACCCTTGCACAGGAGACACTCTCTTTCCACTCCTTGTCACCCACCCCAGCCTGTGCCACCCCACCAGCCCCTTGATCCTTGGGGACTGCCACAGCTCTGGCATCCCCATGCACGGACCCTCCCGGGTGCAGCTCACCCTCAGGGCTTCCTTGGGACAAGACCGTACTCCAGTGAGCTGAGAGGTGGGACTGAGCAGGAGTGGGACCTTGGGAGCCCATCCCATGGGAGGGACTGGGGAGGCAGCAGGAGGGCTGTGGGTGCTGACAAAGCTGGGCTCAGCCCCAGCTCGCCCTGCCCCAAGGGGCTGCTGGCACCCAAGATCCTGGCAAGTCACGATGCCAATCGCTGCTCCCTTGGCAGGGCCAGAGGAAGCAGGCAGTTGGCAGGCTGAGGAGCTTTTCCCCTGTCCAGCTGGTCTTCCAGAGCTTGGGAAGGCCACAGAGAGAACATGGGGATACTCTGCCAGGTGACTCCTGTGTGCCTTAGTTTCCCCACCCTGCTGGCACTGTTCCTTCCAGGGTCTCTGCAGGGCGAGCTCCTCCCAGGCTGGCCAGGGAAGGTTTCTGCACAGGGATGTGGCCGCAGGAAGGAGATGCTGGGAGGAACGGGAGACTGGGAGGAGAGGCTCAATTAACCCAGACTGCGGAGGACAGTGTCTGCCAGCACTGCTGGCAAGGCTGCAGAGATTTTGGAGCTGGCTCTGACCTGGCTGTAGCACAGGTGATGAGCAAGGTGGCACTCAGGATGGCCAGCCCTCACCCCAGGTCAGGCAATCCCCTCCGGAGGGGAAGAGCCCAGCAGCAATCTGTGCATCCCTGGGCTGTGGGCATGAACCCATGTGCCAGCACCCCAGCTGGGAGCAAAAACAGCCTGTCCTGCTTCCGCAGACTAGAGGGATGGCTGGGACACCTGGCCACCAAGGTGGGGGACACCACTCCATGTGACTGTGCCATCCTCCTGGGCAGGGCTACCCCCAAGCACTGGCAGGGGGACAGGGGTGAATGGCCCCGCTGCCAGCTGGTCCCCATGCCAGCGAGCAAAGGAAGCTGTGGCAGCTGCATGGTGCCACACGTGCCCGGCTTGGAGAGGGGAAGATGCTGGAGGCTTAGATCCTGGCAGACCCACTGGGCTGCAGGGAACAGGCTGCTGCCACCTACCCTGGGAATGGTCCCAAGGGTCTTTGGGGGGCCAGGATTCCCCCGCCACAACCAAGTAGCTTCCAGGCCCACCTGGCTGGGTGGGAAGGGGCTGTCCTCCAGCCACAGAGGAAGGAAGCCTTGAGCCCCACCACCCAGCACACCCAGAGCCCTGCATCCCACTGCACTGGTCCTGCTCCCCTTCCCCCTCCAATCCCATCTGCTCCCCAGGCCCAGCTGCAAGGGTGGATGTGTGTGTGTGTACCCAGCTCTGTGCAGTTCCCTTTCCCTCCCTGGCCTGACCCACATCCTCCCACAGACCCAGGCGCAGCCAGCCCCCCTCTGGCACCATGCTCTCCACCACCCAGCCAGATTTGGAGCACTGTCCCCATCACCCTGCCGTCCTGTCTGGAGTGGCTTTCCAGGGGCAGGAGCCTGGGTCTTTCCCTGATGCAGGTGCCCCATACAAGGCACATGTGATGGGAACGGGGTTTCATTGGGTTGCGCAGGGATGGGACAGTCCCTGGGTGTCACTCTGCAGTCCCAGGCAGTGAGGGAGGGGGAGCCTTTGCCGAAGCCCCACGCTGGGCTCACTGAAATAAGCGTGGGGGAGAGCCATCCACATGTGGACATATGGGCGCAGTGCTGCCACGTGAGCCCACTGCTGATGCAGAGCGGTGCCCCCTCACCCCCAGCCACAGCTGGGTGATGGGTGGCTGTCCCCAGGCCACCGGCAGGTCTCTCCCTGCTCTGCCTCCCCTCCAGCTCCCCACAGCTTGGCCCATTCCCCAGGTACTCCCCTGCCCCAACCAGCTGCAGCCGAAATCCCTCCAGGCTGGATGGAGCCTTTCCAGGAGGAAACAATGCTCCTGATTGGAGACAAAAGGCTTTTCCCAGCAGATCCGGTGCTTGGTGCCATGGGGAAGGGATGCACGGCCCAGAGCCAGGCCATTTGGGAAGGCGGAGGGAGGAGGCTCAGGCCCTTCGTGGCAGATGGGAAAGGCCTCATGGTTCCCAGCACGCTGCTGGTAGCACCGAGGCCCAGGCATGAAGTTCCACCTGAGGTTTGAGGCTATGGGGTCCTGCCTGTACCCAGGGCAGAGCTCAGCCTGTCTTGTCCCAGCAGAGCCACATCCCGGCTTGTGTTGTGGCATGTGGTGGCAAGGTCACCCCAGGAGCTGCGGTCATCCCATGGTGCCTGCTCAGCATGGCTAAGCCTGGTGACACGAAGCCAAGCTGCCAGGCAGGGGTAGAGGCAGCAGGAGGATGGGAGCAAGGCAGGGAGTGCCATGGGCTCCCACACAGGGTGCAGCCAGGCAGTGCAGGGACAGGGTACTGGCTCCATGGCAGGGATGCAGCACATAGGGCTCGTCTGTCCCGACGCATGACTGTGGCTGGCAATGCTCTGCGGGGACAGTGGGATAGGACTGGGAAGGGAGCTGTGGGGCAGGCAGGGGGTTGTGCCCCAGACTCCTCACCACAGGTGGGGAGATGCTGTCCCCAGGGCTCCTCACATACTCACATGCACATTCCCAGCCCTCAGCCCACATCATGGGGAGGGTGGGAGCTGGCTCTCTGTGCAGCCATCCCGTCCCGCATGCCACCGTGACATTGCTGCCCACCACATCATGCACCCCAGTGATGTCATGCTCCAACACTGCAGCAACATCCCATCCCGGGCCGCAGCCACCTCCAGCACCGCTACGACATTGTGCAGCAGGGGCCTCATCACACCCCAAAGGCACCCCAGAGCAGCGACAACATGGTGACATCACAGCACCCCATGATAACGTGATGCATGTGCCCCAGTAACACCATGTTCCCATTCCTGCCATTCCCAGGCTGCCACAGCTGTACCCACCAGGGCAGAGGACAGGCAGGAGATGTCCCGCAGACCCAGCAGCCCCTCTTCCACAGGAGCTGAGCTGCCCAGGGATGCCAGCAGTGTCCCCTCCACAGCACCTCTGCCCCAAGCAGCCCAGCCCCTGCAGTGCCTCTGCTCCGGCCAAAGCCCATGAGCCCCGGTCCTGCTGCCCCGGCTGCTCACTGCTGCCGTGGGCTCAGCACTGCTCCCTCCCACACCTCTCTCACAGACCCTGGCCTGTGCACCCATCCCATCACAGATGCTTCTGACAGGCCCAAAGCCCCCAGCTGCCAGCTGGCCTGTCCCTGTCCCCTCCCATGCAGGACTCCTCAGCGCCGGACCCGGCACGCTGGGGCTCAGCCAGCAGCAGCTAATGCAGTGTGGAGATGAGCAGTCACCTTAGCCTCCGAGCTCAGCCCAAAGGGACACCAGGTCCTTGGGGGGGCTCAGACCCACCAGCACACAGCCAGCCCTTTCCCACGCAGGCAGATGCACTGCTGGACCCCTCTCCGCACAGCCCCCAGCCCCTCCACGGGCTCAGCTGCAACCAAGCACAAGTGCCCCTAGAAAGAGGAGCCGTCCCTCGCTTCTCACCACCCTGACGCCCCTGCCAGTGCTCCCCCAGTCCCAGCCCACACCCCCATCACCGCGCCATCCTCCTGAGCCCGATCCCACCCCAGCCCAGCATCCTTCCATCCCCGTCCCCATCCCCTCCTTCATCCCCCTTCCTCCCACCTTGCCCAGCCCGCATCCCCTCCACGCTGCGGTGCCAGGCTGCGTGCCCGCCGTCCCGCTCCACCCGCCACCAACTTCTCTCCGGGCCGGTGACCGTGCCGGAGTTGAAAGCCGCCTCCTCCTCCTCCCCCCCGCGCCGGGAGTCCCCGGGAAACTTCACGGAGCAAACCAACCAACCCACCCCCCCTACTCACGGGCCAAGGGGGGTGCCCGGCGCCCCCGCGGCGGCGGGAGCGCATCCCGCAGCGCTCGCCTCGCTGCGCCGCACCACCCGGCTCCGGCTTCGCCTCCGCCGCTCCCCGGCTTCCGACGGGGCCGGCCCGGCCGAGCGGCGCCTTATGTAGGGCCGGGCGGCGGCGGCAGCGCCAATGAGCGGGGTGAGGGGCGCCGCTGCCAATGGGGAGCGCGGAGGTGGGGCTGCGCCGCGCTGATTTACTGCCCCCATCGCAGCGGCAGCGCCGGCCGGCGTGCTGCGGGGGGGACCCGCCGGGGGGCATCGCCCCGGGCACCGGGCCCGCCGGGGCTGGAGGTCGCGGGGAGGGGGACGGGGCGCTTCCCGGGTAGCCGAAGCCGCGGCTGGACGGGGGAGGTGGCTGGCGGCAGCGGGGGGCTCCCGGCTCGCAGGAGGGGAGCTGCGCTTCGGCGGTCGGCCCGTGGGTGCTGCGGGGTGGGTGGTGGTCGGGGTACGCCTGGGCACGGCTTCCCGCCTCCTGTAAGGGCAGCTGGGGCGAGCAGAGCCGGGGATCTGCCCCGGCCTGGGTGCGGTGGGGGTTTGCCCCACAGAGCGGTGCAACCGCGGGCACGGGAGGGGGAAAGGGAGCGGCGCTGGGCAGCCCCCGTAGTGCAACGCCTGGCCGCACCCCGAGGGCTCAGCATCCTCCCTGTGCCATCACCCCGCGGGTCACTCACCTCCCTCTGCAGGGACCCCGGGAGTGGCTGTGCCCCGGCGGCCAGTCCAAACTTCGAGCGAGGCCCCATCTCAGGCCACGCAAGGCACTGACTTGCCCCAGATCTTGTAGCCAGTGGATGCCTGAGGCAGGATGGCACTTAACCCGCAAGCCTGCCTTCCCTGACGTGTCTTTCTCCTGCGTGGCCGCTGCGGGGCTGGGCACAGAGCTCTCTGTGTGTCTCTGGATGCAGAAGGTGGCTGTGGCAGGGACTGGGACAGCACTGGCAGGGCACAGGGCTACCAGGTCACTCCAGTGGAGCGCATTTGCAGGTGCCCCAGCATGGAACCTGGGGCTGCGGCCACCAGGAGAGACAGCAGGAGACACCAGGGGAGAGACATGCTGGGAGACAGCAGGAGCCGCAGGACCCCACGCCGTTTGGGCTGCTTCAAGTGGCTAATCACCTGCCCTGCTAAAACCCTTATTTCTCATTTGAACGTGTCTGGCTACAGCTTCTGCCTGTTGCTCCCGGTTCTTCTCTCCCTGCTGGATTCAAGAGCTCTCCAGTCACGGCGATTGTCTCCCATGAAGGTGCTTCCATGTGGCCATCAAGTACCCCTTGATTTCATTTTTGATGACCCCCTCTTGCAGGGTGCCTGGCTGAGCACTGGGTTTGCTGCGTGGCTGCCTGCTGCAGGGCCCCCACAGCCAGCGCAACCGTGTCCAGGCACGGGGAACCCACTGTTGGGTACTGCTGTGGGGCAGGAACCACCCCTGCTCTCCACATTTGCCACAGGGAGGCCGGGATGCTGAGCAAACCCACTGGGGCTGGGGGGGCCGGCATGACCGTCACACGTGTGTGATGCTGTGCTCACGTGTCCTTGTGCGCCCCAGAGGTGCGGGTGCACGCTGCCTGCCTGTGGCCCACAGCTTGACTGCCTGGCTGCAGCCTTGCATGTGCATATGCGCTCAGGGCAAGCACCCCCTCTGCTGAGTCGTTAGCTCATCCCAGATTTAGTAACCACCTGGGTAATTATTAGCACAAATTCTGCAAGCCGGCTCCCAATGCCTTCCCTGCGACTGGCAGGTACAGAACACAAACGCTGTCAGGAAGCCAGCTCGAGCATGCCGAGACTGCGAATGGTGCGAGGTACACCAGCTCCCCAGGGCCACAAACCTGGCGTGCCAGTGCACCGGGGCTTGGCCCCGGCCCTGAGCGTGTGCGTGCCCACCTGCAGATGCAGGCAGGCGTGCCAGCACACTGTGTGCATGCACCTGTACAGGCGTGTGTGCGCCTAGGTGTGCATGCATGATGTGCACAGCTAGACACACAGTGTGGTGTGCACACACACAACTCCACAGGTGCACACACCATGTCAGCAGGGATGTACTCATGCCATGACACCCCATGGGTACATGCACGCTGCGTGCAT
Source organism: Harpia harpyja (assembly GCF_026419915.1). Lineage (NCBI taxonomy): Eukaryota > Metazoa > Chordata > Aves > Accipitriformes > Accipitridae > Harpia > Harpia harpyja. The sequence continues at coordinate 30,481,257 of NC_068949.1, read as the reverse complement.
GCGGGGCACACGTGCCGAGAGGGCCTTGCACGCTGCAGCCCCGAGGCCATGCTACCGCACCCAGCAGGGTGATTTTCCACTTGTGAGGCTGCAAGGTGCTCCCCAATACCCGCTGTTGGAGCCCCTTGGTGCCCTTCCCATGGATGCTGCCACCGTGCCGGGCTGGGATGTTTCTCTGGGGGGATGAGAGCAGCCAGCAAGCACCTTAGCATGACAACTGGAGTGGCTGTAAGCCACAGCCCTGCGTAAGTCCCTCTGCCCCGTGCTGGCCCAGCCACCTCCATCCCACCCCTCTGCTTGCACCCACATGGGGGGCATGGTGGGGCAAGCACCCCGGGCTGGGACACGGGTCTCTGCAAGGAGCTGCGGAGGGGAGCTCAGAGCATCAGTGAAATGAGCTGGGATGTTTGCGGGGACGATCGCAGGGCGGTGAGGCAGGGCACGGGCGCCGGGGTGTGGAGAGCCTGGCTGTGCGGCGCACCGGGGGATGCGCAGGGGATGGTGGTGGCGGCGGTGGGGACAATGCACAGGAAATTAGAGCGAGCGGCAGCCAGACACGCTGCGGGGGGAAGGGAGCTGCTGTGCTCCACCGAGGGCTGCAGGCAGGCGGGAGGAGGCTCTTCTGCTGAGCTGGGGCCAGCGCGAGCACCAGCCACCTCCTCGCACACCCGGGATACCCTTTTTCCTTCCCCAGGGCAGAGGTGCCCCCGCTTTCCCTGGCCCTTGTTCCTGGGGTGCTTGCCCCATCCATGCCGACCCAGGTCCCTGGGAATGGGGAACCTCTTGCGGCCGGCAGCCCTGACAACCCTGCGTCTCTGTGCCTGGTGGCTCATCTGCCACCCTGGGCTCTCCCTGGGGAGAAAGGAGCAGGGTGCTGGGGATCAGCCTGCCCCTTGCTTGCATTGCAATGGTTGAAGGGGCGGCACGGGGCTGTTTGCTGGCAGTGCCAAGTGCTCTGGACAGCTGGGGTGAGCCTGTGGGGTGGCAGTGCAGAGTGAGCCCTGTGGCCCTCGCAGGGACAGCACTGCTCTGGGAGCTGGAGGACCCTCAGCAGATGGGAATTCACCCAGGACCAGCTGGATTCATGGAGCACCCAGCTTGTCCCCTGCAGCAAATTCCAGATGGTACAACACAAACTGGGTGCAGGTGAGCAGAGCGATGCTGACTCAAGGCACTAACCTCCAAGATACCTCACTGGGGCCATTGTTCCTCTTTCGAGAGCCTCTTGAAGGCCAAGACACCTGCACACGGCCTGGTGGGTACACAGCACACACACACTGTCAGCACACTCGCGCACCTACATGCACGCATGCAACACAGTCTGTGTGCAGACCCCCATCTGCACGCGCTCTGTGCACACACATGCACACATGGTAGGTGAGCACCCAACATGCTGCCCAAACGTGCGTGCAGCCTGTGCACACACACATATCTGCACTCACACGCAGCCTGTGCGCTGCCCACACATGCATGCAGTGATGTGCATGCACCCCAACATGCACCATGCCCTGCGCACTGTTGCTCGCTGCACCCACTAGCACAGCCAGGCGGGCCGTACCAGCCACCCTTGCTGCTTTTTGACACTGGAAGAGGGTATGTGCTGTCACCACAGCACGCTGCACGATCCCCCAGCTGCCAAGCTGACCCCGGCTTCTGCCTGGCACCGCTTCCTTCTCTGGAGGGGCTGTGCTGGGACCTCCCTGCTCTGAGGGTCTAATTTCCACCCTAAATGTATTCATGGATAATTTATCCCCAGTCATTTCTGTGCTAACATTGTCTTTTAGCTGAAATAGCTCTTCTCCTCCCTGGCGTTTACCCCACGATGTATTTATAGTGAGTGCTCTGTTCCCCCGCAGCCTGCGCTGTGCTGGGCATGAGCCACTGTCCTCCCATCATGGGTCTCCCAGGCTCTGCCTCCCTTGGCAGCCCTGCGATGCCTCTGCTTGTCTCCCAGGCTGGCTCCAGCACAGGCAGGTCCCCTGGGGTCCATGCAGGGATGCAAGCAAGTCCCCAGCCCTGCCAGAAATGCCTCTCCCGGTATGTCCCTAGGATTGCTTTTGACTCTCCCACGACTGCATGCCCGTTGTGCGGTGCCTCACAGCAATGGACTCCCACACTCAGCCAGCTGTTGGCTCCGTCCATCTCCTCCCTGTCATCCCCTCCCTGTCACTGTCCCACAGCACCTGACCTCTTGCCTTGCCTGTGGACTCCTGCCAGCTCTGGTCCTGCACCCTGGGCCAGCTCGCTGTTCCTCAGTGCCTGGACACCTCCCGGCGCCGGGGGCAATTTGTGCTGGGGCTGGCAGTGACCTGGGGACTGCCACTCATCCCAACGGCTCCCCATGAACTGCTGCCTCCCACCAGCCCTTCCCCAGTCCCCTCTTCCTGCCCGCAAGGTCCCTCTCAGGCACTTGCTGGGCACGGGAACCCCTGGCAAGGTGTTATCTTATCACGGAGGCCAGGCCAACCCTGAGGTGTGTTTTATCTTGTCTTCAAGTCCCCTTCATCACAGGCTTACTGCACCCTTGGCAGCAGCCAGGTGCAAAGGCTGGGCCCCAGGCACTGCCCAGCCAGGGGGGCCCCAGGGGTGCCCAGCCCCTGCCCCGGGACCCCTGGCCCTACAGCTCACTCCCACCCCAGTCCCTGGTTCTGCACAGCCTCCATGGTCCCTGCATGGTCCCCAGCCACTCCTGTCACCATGTGCAGTGCCCCTGGGTCCCTGCTTGGACTCTTCCTGTCGCCGGGACATCATTAGAAATGTTAATTATTAATTATCACTAAAAGCCCTTTTTGCTGCATTGCTGTTCTCTGCCTATCTCTCTGCCCCGTGCTGCCTGTAACCGGATCCGCCCGCGCTCGCCTCCCGCCTCGCAGTCCCCCTCCCTGCTTTCCCTTGCTACCTGCTGGGGCACAGGGTGGGGGAGTGAGGGCAGTCCCCCTTTCCCCTGCAGGACATGGCCCCAAGGGACAAACTGGACTTGTCCCCCCCTGGGATCCCAGAGCCATGGCTGGCATGGAGATGCACCAGTGCCAGTGCTTGGCCTGGGAACTGCCCTGCCCCATGCCAGGAGGGGGGACAGGAGGCCAAAGGAGGGACCTGGCCAGTGCTGCGATGGAGCCAGGGACCGTCAGCTCTTCTCAGCCAGGGACAATGGGGTCCCTTGTGAAAGGATCACTGGGACAGGGCTCCCTGGCTGGGGGTCTCAGCAGGGTGAAGGCAGCAGCCTGTGCTCTAGCCCTCCCAGGCAGCAGCCCTGGCTGTGGAAGAGCAAACAGGCCACAGGGAAACCTGGGGTGCTGCCGGCAGCTGGCTGGGGCTGGCAGGACCCATGGGGCCGGTACATGTGCAGCCAGCTGCTTCTGAGGAGCTGTGCAGCTACCGGGAGGCAGGGGGATGCCCAGCCTGCCCAGCTCAGCCTCCTCTGCAAGGGCTCCTAAAAGATTTATCAGCTCCAAGTGGATCCCGATGATGAATCAGTTCAAATCATGGTCTATCAAAAGCATCTGGGTTCCTTCCCACAGGGCAGCGGCTGTCACCCGACACGGCGGCACTGCCACGGCCAGGGCTGGGTGAGATCGGGAGCTGCTTCCAGTCACAGCATCCCCGAGTGCTGTCTGCCGGGCAGAAACCGCCTCCTGGCAGCATCTCTGCCTGCCAGAGCCAGCCAGGGTGCCCCGGTACCTCCTAGGGACCACAGCAGGATGGGCCATGATGGAGTGGGCTGCGACAGGATGCCAACAGGGGCTACCTCAAGTCAGGATAAAACCTAGATCCTCCCCAAGAGGTCCCTCCTGCTTGTTTCCCCCTGTCTCCCGAAGGAGCCAGGCTATCTGGGTTAGCAAGCTCCCCAGCCCCGGGGCTGTCACTGGCCACCCCATGCTGCTGCACGGTCCTGCTGAGAGTGCTGGAAAGCAAGACAATAGCGAGAAGGAGACAAGAGCGATAGCTCAGGGAGAGGCATTCAGGGGCAGGCTCCGGGGAGCGCAGGGAGGAGCACCCAGGCCGCTCCTGGAGCGGTATTGATTCCTGCAGCACAAGCTCTGCCTTCCCTGCCTATTCATTGTAGATGTGCAGGAAAGCAGGGAGCAAGAGACCCCGGCTCTCCCCATCCACAGCCAGCCCACGCTCCTAGAGGCACGGCCCCATCGCCTCCCTGCCCGCGAGCTGCCGGCAGCACCGGCGCCTGCCCACACTGTGGGCTGCTTCCCCACATTATACAGCACTGTCACGAGCCACCGAGTCCCCAGGTGTTTGGTGCAATAATGCAAAGCAGATCTATATCCACCCCAGCCCCGAGCTCTCCGCAGTCCCCTCCCCGCAGGCTGAGTGTGTCCCCTGGCCGGGCATGGGGGAGACACCCACGGCTGGGGGGTGCCCTGGGTGCCCCTGGCATGCTGCAGCTGACTGGCGATTCCCTCCTTGCCCCTGCGTGCCCGTTGCAGCTCCCTAGGGCTTTTCTCTGCCAAAAGCACTCTGTAAGCATTTGCTCCGCAGCAATAAATCAGAGGGATGCTCACACAAGCACGGGCCGGCGCTGGGCTCCCCGGGACCAGGGCGCAGAGAGGTGCCTGAGGCGATGCTCCGGCCCAGAACGTGACTCATTTATTTCCCGATGTTTCAGTGCTAAGCCCAGTGCTCACAGGTCGGGGGGGGGGGGGGGGTTGTCCAGGCCCCGCTGGTGGGTCTCTGAGCTCCCCAGGTTGTCTGGCTCCTTTAGAGCCAGAGCAGAGCAACCAGGGACTCCTCTGCACCCCGCATGTGGTCCCAGAGGGTCCACAAGGCTGGCTGCAGCAGCCTTGGTACTCCAGGATGAGGTGGTTCCCTGTCCCTGGACTGTGCCTGACTGTCAGTGTCCCTCCTGCTCACAGCCTGGCAGGGAGCTGGGGTGGCAGCCAAAACCCCTGCCTCCTCGGACACCCCCATGTGTGTGTTGAGCCAGCAAGTTTTCAGCTCCCTGAGAGCCCTGGGAGTCACAGGGTGTGACAGGCTCTCTGGCAGCTGGAAGGAGGCTCCAGGGCTCAGAGGCTGGGCTGGGGAAAAAAAGGCTGCTTGGGGAGCCAGAGCAGAGCTGAGGTCAACCCATGCTGCCTCTCCTTCCCATCCCGAGGACCAGGGCTCAGCCCAGCACAGGATGCTGTGCGAGCAGGAGCTGGATGCGCAGCTTGCTTGTGATCAGACCCAGATCTGGGGCCGCTGACAGCTTTTCTCTCCTGCGCTGCTCCTTTCAGCCCGTGCCTCCCCATGGCCCCGGCTGACGCAGCTGCAGATGAACAGACAAGGAGAGCCAGGCAGCACTCCCGGCCCGCTCTGCCATCCCCTGGGAGGCACAGACATGGCAGCTTTAGATCAAGACTCTTCGGAAGCAAGAGCAGCCCCGGCTATCAGCAGAGAGTGTCCGGCCAGCTCCCAGGACTCGCTTCCACTGGCTGTGTGACATGGGCAGTGGGTTTTAGGATGCCAGGGCAGCCAGGACTGGGATGCTGGGCCCCCCGGTGCAGAGCCATGGGATGCTGCAGCTCCCACCAGCACTGGGCTGAGTGCCTGGAGCATGGCTGGGCTGGGGGCAGACTTGGCAGCAACAGTCAACCCCCTGCCCCAGCACTGGGCGCAGTCGGAGCCCAGTGACATCCTGCTCTGTGCAGAACATCAGTCGGCCCTTGGGGAATGGGGTCTCCATGCCTGGGAAGACCCCCAGGACCCCTGAGACCCCCCTAGCCCAGGAGAAGGTAGGCCACAGCCAAGCAAAGCCCTGCAGCCCCACTCTGGGGTAGCTGGCCTCAGGGGTTGGTGCAAGTGGGTTACCTTTCCACCGCCCCCTTACCCTCACCCATCCCCTCTTTCCTGGGGAACATGGGGGTGTCAGAGCATGGGTCTCTGTCCCCATGGTGGCAGTCTGGAGGGTACCACAGTGTCCCTTGTGGGAGGCAGGACCACAGACACAGCTGCTAGGGCTGGAGGGGACACGTGAGGATGTCTTGAGAGGGGGTCCTTCTGCAGCCCACACCTCGCAGAGCTTGGACCGTGCTGCTGCTGCCATGGAAACTGCCGGTGGAGCATCATCCTGCCGCACCGGCCAGGGCAACCAGGCCACCGTGGTCCCCAGCCTTCCTTGGGCTCCATCCACGGGCATCTGGCTTGACAGGGTAGGAGAGGCTGGGTGCTCCCTGTCAGCCACCATCCCTGGGTCACCCTGGGGCTGTGACGGGATGGGGGCACCCCGGGGTGGGACACCCAGGGTGAGGCAGGGACGGAGAGACCAAGGAAGTGCTGGCAGGGGGTGTCTGGTGCCATTCCCAGACAAACCCAGCTCCCACGCGGCCAGGGGCTCCACGCTTCTTGGCCTCCCACAAACATAAATCATTTTCTAATTTATAACATGAATAATTGATTTTGCCTCCGTAGCTGGCGATAAATCTCCTGTGCGCACATGCATAAGAAAATAATAATAATGAAAGCGATCAGGATCTGCTGCCATCGATTACCTGTGAGAGGGACCACGGTTCCCTGTGTGCCATGGCAGGCTGGGGCAGGGGCTGGTCCCCGGAGGGTGCTGGGTGGCCCTGCCTGGTGTGAGCCTTCCTCGTCCTGCACGGGGCCACGCGACTGGGGTGGGATGGCCCTACCTATCTGGGTCTGAGCCCCTGTGGCTATACTGGGACCCACACTGGGCAGTCAGGAAGGTCTGAGTACTTCAGGGCATCCCAGACCTCAGGCATCAGCAGTCCCAGCCCTGTAGTTGCACCCGAGGAGGGATAAGATGCTTGGCACAGCCCCATGCACTGATGCTCCATGAAATGCCTCAGTGACACCTTGTCAGGGTGGCAGGGAGCTGCTGCGGTCCCCGGTCCCTCAGCAGCTGCACAGCCTCTGGGGAGCCGCAGAAGTCCCGTTGGCTGCTGGCTGCACCAGCCTCCCATCCCACCACATGCAGGCTGTGTGCAAGCTATGGGGCATCACTCCTCCCTCACCCGCACCATGAGGGAAGCAGCTGCTCGGGAATCGCATGGGAGAGCTTCGGCTAGTTAGGAAGCCGGTCCTGGGGGCTGGGAGAGGGGAGACCCCCTGTCCATCAGCCAGACAAACCAGGGTGGCTGCACCAGCCTGCCCAAAGCTTTGACAGCCCTGTGCCCCAGTGAGCCGGGTCACGGCCCCGCTCTGCCCTCGGCGCGCAGTGGCAGCAAGCCCCACGCCTGCCTGCATCCCCCGAGCAGCCCCCTCTCCCCTGCCAGCCCACGCCTGCCTGTGGGAGGATCCAGCCCTGTTCCCCGGGGCGCCCCATCCTTCCCCGCCGGCACAGGCCCCGGCTCGGCAGTGCTCTGCAGGACCGGTGCTTCATTAGGAGCCAGCGGATGCACCGGTCCCGGACACGCTCCCCTCGCTGCCCACGCTGCCTGCAAACGCGTGCGAGCGCCGGGGCCCCGTTCATTATCTGCTGGGCGCAGGCAGGCTGCTTCTCGCCAAACCCCAGGAAGGAAGCGGAGCAAACCTGCCCGGCGCAGACACCTTCCCCCGCCTGGGTGTCTGGGCAGCCGGCACGCCGGCCAGCCCGCAGCCCTGCGGCGGGAGCGCGGGATGTGGCCCGGGGGTGCCTGTGCCCCCGGCAATTTCCCCGGTGCCCCCCCCGGCAGGCGGGAGCGGGGCTCCGCCGGCCCAGCCAGCCCAGCCGCAGCGAGCACCGCTGCTCCCGCCTAGGGCGTGACATTAAACGGTAACGGGAAATCCACGGCAGCCTCCCGTGGGGGTCACCCGGGGACGGGAGCGGGGGTCGCTCTCCCTCCTGCAGCCCCGTGTCCATCACCCCCGCCAGCCACGGAGCACCGTGCCCTCGGCCCCCTTCCCCCGGGCTGCCGAGTGGTGCCCGGCGGAGGAAGGGCCGCGCTGGCACCGGGGCTGCCCGTGCCGGTCCCAGCTCCGGGCAGGCGCCGAGGACCGGGGGTGGGTGGGCGGGTGGGTGCCGGCCCGTGTGCCCACGGGGGTGCCAGCGCGGTGGGGGGAGCCGCCGGGGCTGCCCCCGCGGGGGAGGAGCGGCCGCCCGGGGCGCGGAGCGGTGCGGATGCCGGTGCCGCACTACAGGTCCCGGCGCTCCCCGCGGCGGGGCGGGATGGGGCGGGCCCGGCGCGGCGGAAGCGGCGGCGGCGGCGCGGAGCGGCGGGGGACCCGGCGCGGCCACTGGTAACGGCAGGGGCTCGGCCCGGCCCGGCCCGGCCCGGCGGGGGTACAGCAGCCAGGGGTGCGCGCCCTGCTCGGTCCCCGGGCTGCACGCTGTGCCCCCTGCCCCGCTTTCCCCCACCCCCTGTCCCAGCCCTGACACTCACCCCCTGTCCCAGCCCTGACCGCCCTCCCCCCCCAGTTTCCCAGCCCTGACCGCCCTCCCCCCCCAGTTTCCCAGCCCTGACCCCCCCCCCCCCAAGTTTCCCAGCCCTGACCCCCCCCCCCCCCCCCCAGTTTCCCAGCCCTGACCGCCATCCCGGTTTCCCAGCCCTGACCCCCACCCCGGTGTCACAGCTCTGACCCCCACCCTGGTGTCCCAGCCCTGACCCCTACACCCCAGTTTCCCAGCCCTGACCCCCACCCCTTGCCCCAGCCCCAATCCTTACCCCCTGTCCCAGCCCTGACCCCCACTCCGCTGGCATGCAGCCCCCAGAGCACCTGGATAACATGGCACGTTGCAGATCCCATAACTCTCTGCAACTTACTGAGTCACGGGGTGATGCTGGCAGTGACAGCCCTCGAGGGCAGGGGAGTTATACAGCATCCCCGGGCACTTGGTGCGCCAGGCTCCCATGGCTCGTAAAACACGTGCCTGGTGCTCCCAGGCACTGGACGCTGTTTTTCACGGCTGCCTGCCTGCCCTCGGCATCCCCTCCATCCTTCACGACGCCTGCAGGGCTCAGTGTGCTGCCCGCTGTGAGGCTGTCGCAGCCCTGGGGTGGCCCATGGCACCAGTGACCAGCTTCTGCCCCTTGCACATTTTCGAGTGGTCACCCTGGCTACCTGCTTTCCAGTCTGAGTGCACCGTGGGGCTCTGGGCCTTGCTTTCAAGGCTGCTCCTGCCCACCGTGTAGCTGCTTTGGGTTATTTTACCCTCATTTTCCCAGACTGGGTCTCACTTTGTTTCCTGCCTACATTTCTTGGATCCTTTGAATGGTTGCTCTGCTCTGGCCAGTGTTTGCAACACTTCTCTGCTCAGTATCATCTGCAAATTTAATTACAATTCACTATCCAAGTGAAAGTTTGGGAGATGGTGTAAAACGATACCTTGAAGTTAGCTAAATTGCGTCTTGCTTGCCTTATCCAAAAGCTTTGCCCAGCAGTTCTTCTGAAATAACTCCCGCTGGGCAAGCCAACATCCTTCATCCAGGAGCCCATCGTGGTGGGTGTGCAGGCTCCTTCCTCTGCCCATTACATTCTGTGCTGGGGATGGGCACTGGGTTTATCCTGCCCTGGCTTTGGTTTTATTGTCCTTTCTTGCACAGAAAATCAGCTCCTGGTTTGCTCTGCCTGTCACCAGGGCCCTGGTTTCTTCCCAGCACCGCGCATGTTTTGGTGGGTTAATCAGTTTGTCTCGGCACTGGCCACACCGGCCAGGTGACTGTGTCTATGTGGAGATGCTGTTTTTGCTTTCCCTGCAGCTGTTTTTGTGAGGCTGCCGCCTCATTTGCATTTTTCTGGTTAAAAACAGTAATTTTGCCCTTTTGAGTCATCTTTATTTTTGAGGCATCATTAATTTTCTCTCCCTCCTTGTTTATTAATAGACCTTTTCACTTTTGTGCTGATTCTGCCCAGGTATATTTGTAAAGTCCTTTGTATTCCCCTTAGCCCTCCAGCTGTTAACTCCTTCTGCTGGTTTGTTGTCCCTTTTTCCCCCTGCAGCTGCGAGGGGACACTATTGACTTACAAGTCCTCCCCCTGTTCCCCTTCTCTTGTTCCAGGTATCTCCTAAGAGCATCTGTTCCAGGTATCTCCTAAGAGCATCACAAATGAAAGGCACGATTGAAATCTCTCTCTTTTCTCAGTGCCTTTGACGCCTTCGCTGCCTCCTCACATAGCCAGCGTTTGCTTCGGCTGCTGGAGAGGATCTTTCTCCTGGCAACAGGGGACAGGGACGTCTTAAAGCCTGCGGGGCTGTGGGCAGGCGTCGGATGGGACGCGGCTCTCTGCTCCTTTAAGTGCTTTGCTTTGCCTTGTGCCATCAGCTCTGTGTTCTCGCCTTTGCTCTGCCTTTCCCTGCCAGGTATCCAGGTCCTTTCCTGGCCCTGTCGCCTGCTGTGTGAGCTGGGTGGGCTGGGCTGGAGCTCTGCTGAGAGCAGGAGAGGTGCAGGGTAGCCAAAACCTCTGACAATCCTTACCTGGGCTGCCGGGCGCCGGTGTTGTGCAGTCAGCGAGTGTGCCACGGCACGTGTCTGGCATGGGATGAGCCCTGCGAGCGGCAGGTTCCCCAGCGGGGCTGTTTAGAATCTCCTTGTACCTGCCTTTTTATTAGTCTTGTTATTATATTTATTTTTTTTCCCCTCCAAAGAGCCCAATCTGCGGCAGGCTGTAAAGAGTGACATTGCAGGTGCGCGAGCTGCATGCCGAGGCTGCGCGTGGTCCCCCAAGGCTCCCGGTCCCCCGGTGCTGCCATCCCCGTTCACCGTCAAGGCTTTAAGGTTATCTGCTCTATCGACGGGAGTATGGATTGAGTGGAATTAGAAACCTCGAAGGCTAAAAATACAGCTCCCTGCCAGGAAATGCGGCAGCCTGCTGCGAGGGCGCTGGGTGGCACCGAAACTTTTCTGGGAACTGGCGTGCTCTGTGTGAGCCCCACAGCCCAGCATCCATGCCCATCCCCGGGTTCCGCGAGTGGGACCGTGGCTGGCATCTCTGCTCGCAGCAGCCCTGGCTTTGCCGTCGGAGCTGCGCTGTAGGTGTCCTCACCCACCGGGCAGGGATGCAGATGATGGAGGAATTTGGTGATGCGCTGTGCAGTGTGAAGTGGGCTCTGCGATGTGGTCAGCCCTGTCTTGCTGATGTTCATGGGGTCCTTCCCTGGACAGGAGGAGGAGAGAAATCAGGGAGAAAATGCAGCCCGTCTGTGCTGCAGATGGTCGCTAGAGGAGAAATGCAGGCTGGCACATCGCCCGGGCTGCTGCTCTGAGACCTCGCAAAATCATGCCACGAGCACAAGCTCCCCATGAGCAGTGTGTTCCTGGGCACAGTGCGAGGGGACCCTGTGCCTGCGGGGAGCTCCGGCCACCTCCTGGCTGATGCTCCAGCATCCCCCTGGCCATGCCAGGCTGTGTTGCGCCAGGCTGGCAGGCATTACATGCCAGGCAGCTGGGCAGCGCTTCCACCGCCACTTTTACCATGGTACTGTGGCGTGCCCGGTCCGGGGCTGCCTTTCACTGCTTGGTGCCGCAATGCTGAGCTGTTTTGCTAGCTGGCTTTGAAAAGCAGGGTAGCACTCGGGGCAGCACAGGCCCTTTTGGGGATGTGCTGCCCATCACCGCCTGGCTTTGCAGGGTGAGCTTGGTTCTGGAGTCTGGAAGTGGCAGGGTTGCCCTGCCCAGTGTAGTGTGAATGAGACCCGAAGCCAGGGCTGTTGCTCTGCCTCCCGGAGCGTGAAATCGGTCGGTGCCGACGCGTGGCCGTGGCATCGATGAAGTGTGTAATAGGCTGGGGGCAGGAGCTGTGCTGCCCTGTGGGGAAAAAACAAAGTGATGCATCATCCCTGCCAGTGTGGGCCAGCCACCACCTTACCATGCTTCTCCCCAGGCTGCAGGAAGAGGCTCTTCCCCGGCAGAGTGTGGCAGGCAGAGGCAAAGCTGTGCGGGGAGAGGATGCTCCCAGCACCAGCCGTCTGGCTAATGCTGCACCATCTGCTTTGGAGGGTGAGGCAAGGTGAACGGCAAGCTTTCGAGGAGCCCATAAATCCCGCGTGCGAAGGCCCTTCTTGGAGGTGACTCGGGATGTGCGTGGAGCACTGCTGCTCCTGGCTGCTCCTGGCTGCTCCCAGTGCTGGCAATTCTTGGGAAACAGAGCCCTGGGGAGATCCATGATCCCCCCAGGGTGTTCGGTGATGTCCCATGGGCTGAGACTCTGGGCTTGGCAGGGAAAAGTCCTTTAGCAGAATGTGCTTCGGTGCAGTTGGAAGCTCTGTGTGGTTGGAAATGGTGGTGCCGGGGGGGCTCCTGGTGCCCCCCCCCTCTGGCCCCCCCCTCTGGCACCTGGGCTGTGCTTGGCGAGAAAATGTATAATGCCTTGGTGTTGAAAAATGACTAATCCAGACCTTGGAGGGTTTGTAGGATACGTTCCTTTCTCGCGGTCGATAAAGATAAAGGGGATCGTTCTGCCAGCAAAATTAGTGTATCAAAGAGAGGGAAAAAAAATGACAAGAGCTGCGGAGACAGAAAAATGGTTGGGGGCAGCCCCGGGACAGTGCCCAGCATCACCGCGGCGCCCGTGCCTGCACCTCGTGCCGCGGAGGTGGGCAGGGGCGCACCGCGCTCCTGCCCACCTCCGCGGCACGAGGTGCAGGCACGGGCGCCGCGGTGATGCTGGGGAGCACTGCCTTGCCCAGGCTTGCCGGCAGTTTCCAGAGAGCTGTGAGAGACCCATCCATCATGCCGAGGCAGCCGTCCGTCCGTCTGTCCGTCAGGAGGAGGGGATGATGCCGTGCGGCACGGGTAGCCCCGGCCGCTTTCCAGCCAGTGGTTGGCCTCCCCTCGCCTTCCCGGCACCGCTGCCGGCTGTTGGTGAGGGGCCGCGGGGAGTGTTCGCGCCTCGGTTGGGGGCTGCGTGGAGGGGAGGCTAATGTACCGGAGGTGCCTCGGAAATGAGAGCCTTGGATGGGTTCCTGGCCCTATTGATCCGCCGGCAGTTTATGCATCCTGACATTCATAATCTCGGTCGGCGCTGATGGTCCAGATTAATGGGCCCGGGGGCTGTCCATCCGTCACTTCACATTAATTACTGAAGAGGTGTTTTTCCAGTGATTTACCTGACAGCGGCCTGTGATGAATCCCCCTAAACAGAGTGGGCAGTGATTAATCATGGGGCCCCAGCCCGGCCCCGCTCTGCCTTCCCCTCAACCGCAGCGCAGCCCCCCACGCCATCCGTCTCCATAAACCCTGCCTGATGCATATTTATAGGGGCAGGGGGGCCTGGCAGCTCGCGGCGTGCCTGCTGCTGCCAAAGATGATGAAAAATAAATCTCTGCCGGGACGGGGCAGCAGGTGAGCGGGGCTGTGGTGTGCCCGGGTGGCAGCTGTGGTCCCGCGCTGGGGTGTCCCTGGCCTCGGGTTTGGTTTCTGGTGCTCCGCGGCTGCTGCGGGCTTCTCCGCGGTTTTTGATGCATGAATGGTGCAAGGGCTCTGTGTCCTGCTTTGGCCGCGGCTGCTGGCCCCTGGGACTGGGGGGTCCCAGGCACTAGCTGCCGGAGCGGGGCAGGCATATCCCTGTGATGCTGGCAGGGTTTCCCTCCTTCCCCCAAGCCCAGTACACCCCACCAAAGGCTGTAGGGCTGTGGGGTGGTCTGGGTGCCAAACCCTATCTGCAGAGCCTCTACCGTGGGGGCAGTTTTGGGTCTCTGCTATCCATCGCTGTGTGCCGGCTGCCGTGGGAGCGAGGGTGGGTGCCAGGCTGGGACCCCGACCCACCGACCTGGGCAGGGGCTGCCTACCACGTGCCTGGCTGTGGGGCCACTGGGGTGCGGGCAGGGAAGTGACGCTGTCTCTCCTTGGCAGGCAGTGGTGGCACCATGCAGCAGGAGGCGGAGGGTGGCCGGCCGCGCCACAGGAAGCCCGACATGGCCCTCTACGTGCCCAAAGCGCGGCGGGAGAGAGCGGCGCAAGTGGTGGGTGACACGCTGGCCGGGCATCGCCAGGAGCCTGAGAACCACCGCCTGGCACAGGACTCTTGCCGGGGCAGCGGCGAGGGGCAGAGGCGAAGCCCCCGTGCCAGGACACAGGCAGGCAGAGCGGTGAGGAGGGAGAGCAAGGTGGATGCCAGCCCAAAGGAGCCGCGGGCAGCCTCTGTCGGGTGCTGCCGGAGGCCGGGAGGCAGCTGCCCTGCTGTGCCTGGGGGCCCGGGGGCATCACCCAGCGTGCGGGAGCCATGCTCAGATCCGGCTGTTGCCCAGCCCTGGGACAGGCAGGACAAAGCATCCCATGATGAAGGACTCGGGGAGCTCAGCTGCAGCCACCGGATGATGAGGACCGAGCCTGACCTTCCATCCCCACCGAGTGCCCAGCCTGGGGCCATGGAGGCTACCCCTGAGCCCGGGGGCAACCCCACTAGCCCAACACCCCCTGCTATCCCAACGCTGGTGTGTCGGACAGGGCTGAGTGGTGTGTCGGAGCATTTGGGGGACAGCACCCCGGATCCAGCTGGGGACCTCTCCCAGCACCCAGGAGAGGGTGTCCTGCAGCTGGCAGGGCCGAGCAACCAGGGCAGTGCGCCCGGGCTGGCATGGGAGGTTGCAGCTCTGAAAGCCCAGGAGGAGGAGAGGGAATGTGGGGAGTCTCTCCTGGCAGGGCAGAGCAAGAGCTGTGCTGCTGGGGTGCCGAAGGAGGAGGAGAGGTGGGGAGGCACGGCTGAGCTTGCCAGGGAGAGCACCTTGGATGCACCAAGAGGAGCCAGCTGCGAACCCGGGTGCTCGAGGGGTGGTGCGGGTGATGTGCCAGTGCTCCCAGGGGAGAGCACCCCAGGGCAGGGCATTGTCAGCCTGTCCCAGCTCCTGCCTGGCAAGCAGGAGAACACTGCTGGTGTCGGGCATCCTGGTGGGGAGGGTGACCCAGTGCCTGCTGCGGAGGGAGTGGGCAGCACTCCTGCCTGCACAGATGGCAGTGCCAGGGCTGAGAGTGGCCCGCTGGATGCTGATGAGGAGCCGGCGAGCGGAGCGTCAGAGGGGGCACCCCCGGAGAGCCGCGAGCCCCCGCCACACCTGGAGCTGCTGTGCTGCGGCATAGAGGGTCTCTCACCAGTGGCCTGGGCCAAGGAGCCTTCAGGGGCAGGCGAGGACATGGGCTCACCGCAGCAGCACCGCTGCAGCCAGGAGGCCGAGGAGAAAAAGGGAGGTCTTCACAGCGGCTCCCCAAAGGTAGAGCAGGCCAGTGCCGGGACCCCAAGCCAGGCCAGCCCAGGTGCCGAGGAGAGCTGGGACGCGCTGTTCAATGACGACGGGGACTGCCTGGACCCGCGCCTGCTGGAGGAGGTACGTCCTGCGAGCTGGCGCCCACGGGGGTTTGCAGGGACAGTGGCTGCTGCCTGCTGGGATGCAGGGACAGGGGTCTGTGGGGGTCAGCTGTCCCCGTGTCCTCTGGGGTGGGTGCATGGGGGGGTAGGCTGTACTCGGAGCACACGGCCAGCCTGGCTGTGCTGCCTGCTGTCACTGCCAGCCATCCCTGAGGGCAGGAGCTGCCTGCGATGCCAAAACTCCTGGGACCTCCACCTTGTCCCCCCCCGGCTGGTTCCCATCCCGTCCCTTGGTGCCGGTGAGGGCTAGGGGAGATCTTCCCTCTGTAGTACATAAAGCGCACCCAGTAAAACCTGCTCGAGCGCTGTAAACTGCAACTGCACCCTTGTGAAACTGGGGCTGGTGATAAAGAAATGGGCTGAGACGTATGGGCTCCCATTGAAATAGCAACGGGAAGTTTCCTCGAAACTACGGCTTCTTAATCAGCTGTGGCTCATTACCGTCCCCTCCTGCACACGTGCGGCTGAATTTACTACAATTAGCTGCTTAGCACCGGGACCCACGCCGTTTTCCTGCCATTCGGGAGGAAAGCTCGGCTTCTGCAGTGAGGCTGGATATCCCTTATTGCATTTTAAATCAGTAGCGTCAAACCAGTAATTTTCCGAATGACATTAATGTGCCCAATGTAACAAACAGCGCTAATATTGTTACAGCCAGCGTCCGTCCACCCCAGGCTGGAAGCAGGGTGTGAAGTGGCGGATGGTGCCTGATAACAGCTTCTGGGAAGGGATGAGATCAAGAGCATCACTACGGAGGAGCACTGGTACCCACCTTGTCCATGGGGCCATGCTCAGGCTGGTGTGCCCTTGCCAAGCCTGGTGTGGGGCTGGGACAGGGTGTGGGGCAGGCAAGGCTTGCCTCTGGGGCTGCTCAGAGGGTGATGTGGAATAGCTTTGCGTACCTCCCACAGCTGCGGTCCCCCACCCTCCAGCCAGGAGGTTGCGGTGAGTGCCGGTGCGAGGGGGACAGCGCTGCTGCTCCGATGGCAGCCGGCACATGTGGCACTGGCACTGGCTTTCCGTGGGCTGGCACGGCGGCACGGCTTCATCTGCAGGCACAGCAGAGCGGCTGCCTGGCCCCGTTGGGGAGGCAGGTCAGAGAGGGCCAGTGTTACGCTGCAGCCGTAGGATGCTGTGAGCAAGGTTGTGCCGTGCAGCACCGGTGCTAACTGCAAACAGCTCTGGAGCATCCGTGTTAGCTCCCCTGTGCACAAGCTCTGAGCAAAGTTTGAGCTTTCCAGGGACCTTCCCAAAATGGGTGAATAAGAACCTGAAAAAGGGATTTATCACTTAAAAGTTGCCATCTTCACCCCCCTGCAGATTCCCATGCTGAGCCTGGTGCTTCCCGAGCCCTCCGAGCTCTCGTCAGGTGGACGCGGCTGCTCAGGGAGGGTACAGGCTCTTGGGGAGATGGAGCTGTTGTTAATTAACAAAAAAGGACAAGAAAATTAGTAGTGTTTTTCCTCGTAACCGAATCCTTATGCGCTGTGGATAGCTGGCAGAGAGCAAGATTTATGACGTTCTGTGTGGAGGAGAGATTTCTGATAGGGGACGGCTCTTTAATCTAGCAGGAAAAAACACCTTAGCAAGATCCATTGGCTGGAAGCTGAAACCAGACAAATTCAGGTTGAACGCAGAGGGTAATTAAGCACTGCAACCATTTCCTTGCAGGCTCGGTGGACTCTCCATCAGCCAGCATGGTGGGGTGGGGGCCATGGTGCATGCGTGCCGGGGGCTGCGGTGCATGCGTGCCAGCGCACACCTCCCCTCCAGCCCTGGAGGTGCGCTCTCGGCAAGTGAGCGGGAGTGTAAGCGAGTGGCCACGGACCCCTCTAACGTGCTCTGGTGAGGGTGCGTCTTTACAGAGCCGCGAGGCATGACAGGCAGCCTTCATTTCCCACCTCCGCTGTCCGTCTGTCCATCCCTCAGCAGACCCTTCCCAGTGCCGGGTGCCTGCCAGGGCTGGGGTCCGTACCCCAGCTCCCGCTCCCTGCCCTGCCCCACGGCTGGGGGGCTGCAGGCACGCTGCGTGCCCAGGCTGGCAGCGCAGGGGGACCTGTTGAGTCGTGCCTGCTGTGTGGCTCAGCCCGGCTGCCAGACGGCTCCCGTCCTTGCCGCCCCACCACACTCCGTGATTTGTGAAGGTCAAGGACCGCTCCGGCACTCTGTGCTCCTGCTCTCTAATCATCTTCCCGGCGCCTGGCACTACCCGAGTGCTTTGCTCCCTCAAGCAGCACCACAGGGCTCATCCTGCCTGGGAACGGCTCCTTCGACTCCCCCAGAGTGGGCAGGGGGTGCCTGATGAGTCCCCTGCCCACAGGGTGGGCTCGGATAATGGGTGCTGGTGGTGGGGCAGGCGGCAGTGCTAGCCTGTCCCATGAGCTCCATAACTCAGCTCTACCCTCCGCTGGCATCCAGCCGCCCTGGCAGCACCCCCTCACCTGCCGTGAATCCATCTTCCCCATAAAATTGTCGGAATGAGCACTTTTTATTGACTGAGCTGGCTGGGATTTATGGACTCTAACCTTCCAGCCGTGGTGTGCTCTGCTACGATCGCTTGGGGGATCGGGCTGGGAACCCGGCTGAGTTATGTACCCGCTCCCCGGCACCGCGCCGGCCCCACGCTTCAGCAGGGACAGGGGAGCCACCACTGACTTCGGACTGCGCCTGGCCCCGTGTCACAGCCGGAGTGGGGCCGTGAATCCCCTTGGCTGCCAGCACGGCACAGTTTGGAAAGCAGAGGTGCAGCAAGTGGTGCCCACTGGCACCGATGCTGCGGGGTGAAGGGGAGCAGGGTGTGGCTGCACCCCCCGTGTCGTGGCAGTGGGAGACTGCTGCCTGTGTTTTAAAATGAAGGTTGACAAATGGGAGAGGTAGAAAAGCACTACAGCCATCATCTTTTAGGGCTGGAGAAAGTGCCCCGCTGTGAGATACTAAACACGCACAACCCGTTTAGCTTATCAAGTAGAAGATTGAGAAGGGACTTGATTAGCGTGAGTAAGTGCCATCATGGGGAGGGGACCAGGGACTGAAGGCTCTTTAATCCAGCGGGGAGGCAGAACAAGAACCGCCGACTGGAAAGCGAAGCCAGACAAATTCAAATGAGAAATAAGGCATAAAATTTTAGCCGCGCACGTGATTAAGTACCAGAACTTGCTCCTCAGGGGAGTGCTGGCTTTTCCATCTTGGTGTCTGGGGTGCCGAAGGGCTGCATTTCCTAAAGGGCTACAATGCATGTGATGCAGCCAGGGCACGCTGAGCCTGGTGCTCCTGCATGGCGGGCAGACGTCAGTCTTTCCTCCTGGCCTTGCTGTCCCGCTCCTTGTTGTTCCCAAAATGTATTTCAGGTCAGCACGTCACTGTGGAAGGAGGGGTGTGCTTGGGGGTGTATGGGCTGTCTCCGCAGTGCCATTCCTACTGTGTCCCCGGTGGGACTGCAGAGCACAGAAAGTGAAGGGATGCTGGTAATGGGAAAAGCAAGTGCATGGTATGAGAGCCCCGGTCGATAACTCCTAATATCTCAATGCCATGAATCCATCTGCAGTGCTGCGGTGGGTCATGGGGGTGGGACCACTTCCTGAGGCCTGCTTGCCATGGATTCGGAGCTGGTGTGGGATGGGCGGGCATGGGTTGCTCAGTGCTGTGCCTTTCCCACCCCTGCAGCTCTTGGGGGGTGAGAAGCGCCGGGAGAGCCGGCAGTCACCCCGCTTCGACTACTATGGGGCCGAGCCCACCGCACCAGACCTCAGTGATGCCGAGCTGCCCCACGTCATCGAGATCTATGATTTCCCCTCGGATTTCCGCACTGAGGACCTGCTGCGTGTCTTCTGCAGCTATCAGTGAGTCTGCTGGCAATGCCCCGTCCCCTGCTTGGGCTCTGCTCCGGACCCCTCCCCACTTGGTGCCGATGCCTTGCTGAGCTTCCTTCTCTCTGGCAGGAAAAAAGGCTTTGATATTAAGTGGGTGGATGACACGCACGCCCTGGGCATCTTCTCCAGCCCCATAACAGGTACTGCTCCCAGTTTGGCTGGGATAGGCAGAGGGGAGGCATCCCTGCCTCTCCCGTGGCCGGATCGTGGGCATGGGGCTGGCCCTGCACGCAGACACCGCTGCTCTCTCCCTGCAGCACGCGATGCCCTCAGCACCAAGCACCTGCTGGTGAAGACGCGCCCGCTCTCCCAGGGCACCCATGCCTCTAAAGCCAAAGCCAGGGCGTACGCCGGTGAGTGATGCTGCCCTGTGCCAACCTGTGCCATGGTGCTTGTGCTGCAGCATCTTCATCCCAATAGCTGGGGAGGGATGGGACAGCCGGCACGGCTCCGCAGCGCTTAAGCACTGCGGAGCCGTGCTGGCTGCCCCATCCCTCCCAGGATGCCCCTACTGATGTCCCCCATCTCTGCTCACCCAGACTACCTGCAGCCAGCCAAGGAGCGCCCTGAAACATCGGCCGCCCTGGCCAGGCGGCTGGTGATCGGTGCCCTGGGGGTACGCAGCAACCAGACACCAGCCCAGCGAGATGCTGAGCGGAGGAAGCTGCAAGAAGCCCGGGGTGAGATTTGGATGCCTGGGGGGGCTGCAGTGTGGGGGTACCCTCCTCGTGGATGCCCCTTCTCACAGGGTGCTGGATGGGAGGGGGCTGTGCCAGGGTGGGCTCTGGCAACCTCCGTGGGGAAGTGGGTGGCTGTGGGGTGATGGGGACATGGGGCTGACCCTCCTCTTGTCTCTGCAGAGAGGAAGCGCCTGGAGAACAAGCAGCGGGAGGATGCCTGGGAGGGCCGGGACTGAGCTGGAAGACTGCACCTTCAGCCCCACTGAGAACCCCCTGGGGTGCCCGGGCCCTTCTCTGCGGGCAGGCAGGGCACCCTGCATCTCAGAGCTGGGATGGATCCTGCACCGCATCCAAAAGCACTGGGCTGCTGCACCGAAAGGGCTGAGCAGGACGCGCGCAGGTTTGTTGGTGCCGTGCAGATGCTGTCGCCGTCAGGCAGCGCTGCCCATCCTGCCCGGGGCAGGACCCCTGGTGCTGCCTGCTGCAGCGGGAGCAGCCAGCGGGATGCGGGGAGCTCGGCAGCGAGCATGCAGGGTCGTGCGGGGTGGCCCTGGCCACCTGGCAGGGCCTTGCGAGCGAGAGTTTCTGTCCTTTATTTTGCTAATAAATGCCATTTATTTTACTGTGCCTGGCCTGGCTGTGGCTCTCCGTGCTCCTGCGTGCCGGGGAGGGCTTGCGTGTCAGGGGCTGCCGCGCATGGTCCCTGCCGCCGTGGGGATGTTCGCCCCTCCCAGGTGGTGGGTGTCCCCGGTGGGTGGGTGGGTGGGGGCGCAGGCAGGAGGGGTCGGGCAGGGCGGAGGGCAGGAATGTGCTGGCAGGGACCCTGTTTACTTCCGCGGAGCAGCTGCTGCCCGAACAGCGGGGCCCTTGTCGGTGCGCGGGCAGGGCCACGTTCCTGGCCCCGCGCGGGGCTGTGATGTGGCTGCGCTGCCGGCCCTGGCGGGCTGGGGGCTTCCTGCCCTGCCCCGGTGCGGGGGCGCGGGCAGGCGGCTGGGACCTGCCTTTGGTTCCTCTGCTTTGCATCGTCTCTCAGCATCCGGGAAACAGCCCCGTGTGCCTCAGCACTCCCACCCTGTAACCCCTCAAACTCTCGGGGCCGCAGTTTGTGGGGCTCCCGTGCTCTTTGCAGCGGGTGGGCACGGGGACGGTGCTTTTCCGCCACCCCCGCCTGCGGTTTTGGTCACGGCTGCCTCGCCCCAGCCTGCGCTGAAGGGCTCGTGCGGCTGCCCCGTGTCCGCTGGCTGTCCCCCAGCTTGGCGGTGGTAGAGCCGGTCATGACCCCATGGACGGTGGCTGCCTGCCCCCGCGCCGGTGGTGCTGCCAGCTGGGAGCTGTCCCAGCCACTCGTGGCTCTGCCGGTGGAAATGTCAGGGCGCGAAGCTAATCTCTTGTGGAAAGCATCTTCCCCACCATACGGCATCCCTTGAAGCCCAACCACGGCAGAGCGAGCCTCTGCCGGCATGCGCCTCGCCACGGCCCCTGGCCTCGGGCCACCCCAGCACGTCACCACCGTCCCCGGCAGCTCCTCCACGTGTGGGGACCGTCATGTGTGGGTACAACCCAGCCTGTCCTGGCTGTGCAGGGCCGAGGTGGGTGCTGGCAGCCCCCCACCCTGGGTTGGTGTCTGCCGGCAAGGTGGGGACAGGCAGGGCTGTGCAAGGAGAGGGGTGGCACTGCCTGGTAGCTGGCTTACCGGGGGCTGGGCAGTACAGAGTGTGGGTCGCTGGCAAAAATTCCCTTTTATTTCCTTTAAAGAAATTTGCTGGAAACCACAGGAGGAAAGAAACACAGAGAGCAAGGGCACGGTATCCCCTGTGTCCTCACCCTATGCCCAGGAGCAAGGGCTTCAAGGGGCAGAGCGGCCCCATCCCTGCTCCCAGGGCTGGGAAGCTGCCAGGGCAGCCTTGGAAAGCCCGGCACGGTGGCTGCAGCCACAGCGGCCAGTGGGCTGGCTGCCGGCCCGAGCTGCCACAGAGCTGGCCGAGTCCCTTTGTGTGCATGGGGTCAGCCAGTTCAGGGCCGGGGTGCCCTGGCTGGTGGGGACTGGTGGCGGCAAGCCGGAGCCACTTGGCACTGGCCACACGCAGGCAGCTGGCGAGCTGGTGGCCCTGGGTGGCAGAGGGGGGACACTGCCTGGCTGGGGACACATCACCTAGACCAGAGTCGTTCCTGGCTGGGAACTGGCTTCACGGTCCTGGTGGGGAAGAGCACAGGGGAAGAAGCAGAGGATGGTGGGGGTGCTAAGGGGTACCCCCTCTCCCATAGCACAGCACCTGTCTCCCATTGCACAGCACCTTTATTATTGAGGACAGGACTGGTGCACAGGTAGCAGTGGCCAAGTCCTGTCCTGAGTCTGCTGGGGCAGGGGGAGCCAGGCAGGCAGGCTGAGGTAGTCATCCTGGGAGGCACTGGAGCCACGGAGGTGGGGGCTGCTGAGGTACTGGGCCCCTCTCGCAGGTCCCACTGGCAGCGCAGGGCTGGGCACCCCTGGGCGCTCCCCTCCGGCCCCAGTGCTCATCTCCATCTTCTGCAGCAGCATCAATAAATACAAGAGTCTTCGAGTCCCTGAGCTCAGGCTGGTGCTGCTGGGGCGCAGGGGCTGGGCACGGGAGCCGGGCTGCCCTGCGGCACTGCTGGGAGCATGCTGATGTTGGAGGGGGGGGTCACACAAGGTTGTTGGCCAGGCGCTCCTGTCGCTCCAGATCGTTCACCACGTCGGCGCCATAGGCATCACCTGGGGACAGTGATGGCATGGGGCAGGGGGGGACAGGACCTGCGGCACCCCCAGCCCCATTGCCTTCCCCCTGCCCTGCCCGCCGTGCCCCCTCTGCTCCCATCCCTCCATACTTGTGTGGCAGCCATGCATCCAGACACGCTGCCCATCATACTTGCACCGGCACCGCATCACGTTGTTGGAGAAGTCTGACTCAGCCACCTCATGCTTGGGGTTCACGACCACCTGGGGAGAGCAAGGGGCAGGGCTGGGGTCACTGCTGGGCCCCCCAGAGTGCCACTGTCCCTTGGCCAGGCAGGACCATGGCATGCACCGTGGGGTGCAGAGCAGCACCCCGATGGGCAGGGTGAGGGGTGCTGGTGGTGTCCATGGAGGGTGGCCCCCTGCCCTGAGCTCCAGTGGCTCGGTGCCCCCCCTGCCCCTCCATCCCCATACCTGGAAGGTGTAGCTGCCCGGCGGCACATCAGTGATGTCAATCCACTGGCAGTCAATGTCGTGGCGGTAGGTGTCCCAGCACCCCACGCTCACCCCCTGCTCCCCAAAGTTGGCACAGGCGAAGCGTCGCTGCAGCCCTGTGGGAGGGAGGGGAGGTGAGAGAGGGCACAGGCAGAGTCCCCCTTGGGGAGCAGGAGGCGGGGGGGTTGCTGGCAGCTCTGCAGCTGGCACCTACCCTCGGGGCAGTTGGTGTCCTCCAGGCAAAAGCTGGCCTTGTGCCCTTCGGCCACCTTGGAGCCGTTGAGCGTCAGCAGGTCATAGTGGGTGAAGACCTCGATGCTGTGGAAGTGCCTGCAGGAACAGGGGCTGAGCACGGGGCCGGTGCCTGGCCAGGGACCACGCAGCCGGCCCAGCCGCCCAGCCGGGAGCGGGCAGCAGCCAGAGGCTCTGAGCAAATTACAGCCCTGAAGCCAAATAAAGCTGTAATGACAGTGCCAGTGCAGACGCCGCCAATTACCCCGGGTGGGCCAGCCTCTGTGGGACGGATGCCACCGTGCCCTGCCTGGCCCGGGGACAGGGCAGCTCCCTGCCAGCTCCTGCCCACGGGCCACTCACCGGTGGCACTGGTGCCAGGTCCAGGCGTGGCGCCCCATCTTGGGTCGGAAATCGGCTCTGCCCAGGTTGTGGATCTGGGAGGAGAAGCGGAGGAGGCGGCGGTGGCCGTAGGGCCAGTGCATGTGGTCGGCGGAGCGGGAGAGGCAGCGCTCCTCATGGGCGCAGTACAGCAGCTCTAGCGGCCGGTCCTCCAGGTAGGCTGTCTCCTGCACCAGCTGGGCGTTCATCACCAGGTCCGGGGCATCTGGCAGAGGGGATCAGTGGGGACAGAGCAGGCGATCCCCACCCCCCATAGCCCCCCCCCCGCTCTCTGTGCCAGGAGAAGGGGGTGCTCCCACCCAGCGGTAGCCCGTGGGCTCCCAGTACTCACGGGCGGTGCAGGTGACCCCTGCCGAGAAGCGTCCCCCGCCACTGGGGCAGTGGACGGGGCCGTGGCGCTGGCACTGCTGGAGGGCCAGCTCAGTGCCGGCACAGCGCACCCCGCTCATCACCACCTGGGCAGCGTCGGGGCTGCCTGCCCAGTACCACGTCTCCTGGGCAGAGGAGGAGCACAGCGCTCAGACCAGCCCTCGCACCCCCTGCCAGCACCCACCCTGCCTCCCCTGCCAGCTCCCCTGCCCCAGCACTGCCACCAGGGCTTGTCCTCCGGGCTGTGCCCTCCCAGAGCCCCACGCTCACGCCACGCGTCCTGTTGGACCCCTCGCAGCCCAGGCCCCAGGCTGGGACCCCGCTCACCTGGAGGGCATGGCTGGCAAAGCCCAGCCCCAGCTGCCTGCAGACAACCATGGCCTCGTTCAGCCCCCACTGTGCGCCGCACACTGCGCCCCACTGCAGCCGCCCCTGCACCGGCACCAGCACCTCCACCACACCCTCCTCGGGGCTGCGGCCCCCGGCCAGCCGCACCTGCGGGCAAAGAGGGGCTGAGCTGGACCGTGGGGCAGACCCCCAGCCCTCCCACCCGGCACTGCCATGGGGCAGGCAGCCCCATGCATCCAGCTGAACATCTCCCCCACGTTCCTTTTCCTCCTTTCCTCCCCACAGGACCAGTTTTGCCACCGGCTCATCCTGCAGACCCCCATCAGCGTGCTGCTCTGTGTTCCCCCGACCCCTGGGCCACCTCGGGAATGCTCTGAGCATCCACACCGAGCACAGAGCTTGGGGTGCAGGGGCTGTGCGATGGGGCTCCACAGGCTCTGGGGAGGAGGCAGGGGCTCACCTGGGTCTGGAAGTCCATGTGGGGCACATGGCAGCGGACGGCAGCATCAGCCTCGTGCCGGCACCCGCTCCGCTCAGCATCCTGGAAGCGGCACTCGCCCAGGGACTGCTCATGGCCAGTGCACCGTACCTCGCTCATGTGGATGGGCCCCAGGCCTGAAGCAGGGGGGAGGGTCAGCGGTCCCTGCTTCGTGCCCATCATGGAGCAGGGAGGACTCCCACCCTCCTTCCCCAGACTGGGCGTTCCCTATGGGAACAGGGCTGCCCCATGGCAGGAACAGCCAGGGGAGCCCCATCCCAGTGCAGGCTGGAGCTGCCTGGACATCCCAGGATGCTCCAGCAGCACCCAGTAAACCAGGGGCTTTCCCCATTGTGCCCCCCCCAAGCCTAGTGGCACCCTGAGTCCCTGCCATGCCACCCGCCTCACCTTGGCCCATCTGGGCTCCCACCAGGGCCTGCTTCGCTGTCCCGTAGCCCAGCTGCCGGCACACCACGCTGGCCGCGGCCAGGTCCCACTGCTTGTCACACACGGTGCCCCACTGCCCGTGGCGCAGCACCTCCACCCGGCCCTCACCGGCATGGGTGCCTGCTCGCAGTCGCACTGGGAGCACCTGGGCATGGGGAGCAGCCGGTCAGTGGCCCCAGGGCACGACCGCCTGCCTGCACCACGGGCACGAGTGCAAACAGGGTGGCCGCGTGCTGCCCGGCTCCAGGACCCTCCGTCGGCAGGATGGGGTGCGGGTCCGTGCCAGGGCTCACCTTTCCTGGGGATGTCTTGCTCCTGCCCTTGCCCGTGCCCTTCTGGAAGGTAGGGCCGGGGAGGCAGCTGACGATGGTGTGCATGCCGTGGGGGCAGGCTTGCTGGCGGGGGGCTGGTGGGGCCACCTGTGTGGGGCAGCGGGCCAGGTGGGGCTCCGTGCCCTGGCACCGCACCTTGTGGACCCAGAAGCTGTTCTTCTGGCTGAGGGTCTTCAGGCTGTCAAGGGAGAGGAGCAGGGACCGGCATCAGCTTGGGTGCCAGAGACTCTCCCCTACCCAACACCCGCGCTGGGTGCCCACCCAGGGTGCTCCTGCCCACCCTGCCCAGGGCTGAGCCCTACCTCGAGTTGGGGTCCTTCAGCTTCATGTTCCAGAGCTTCCTGTGGGTGCATGGAGCCAGGAGGTCGGGCGGGCCATGCTGACCCTGCAGGGCTCCAGACCCCCACCCCATCATCCCTGCCCTCACCAGCACCCTCACCAGCTGGAGCTGTGGGGTCCTCCCACAGCATGGCAGGGTGAGGACAAGTCCTCTCCCCACTGGCAATTACCATGCCAAGCCCGGCTGTGCCGTGCCCCAGTGGGACTGCGTGACTCCTGGCACCGGCAGGGGCTCATTACAGGCTGTATTTATAGCCCCAGCCCGAGGCAGGGGTGGAGGGGCCCATGGCCACTTGACTCTCCTCTCCTTCCACCCACGCTTTGCCAGCACCGGCTGATGACCCTCCCCACAGACCCCTGGCTGCTGCTGAGCCCAGCTCTGCCCCTCGTCGAGGCCCCAAGAAGGGGACCCAGGCATGGAGAGACCATACCAGCACCCTGCACAACCACCCACAAGTGCATCCCTTCCCTGACACCCCCTGGTCTCTTGCCCCCACAGAAAGTCCAGCCAGGCACCCTGCCCCACGTGCCCCATGGCTGCGATGAAGGTCTCCCGCATTCCTACCGGTAAAAGCTGGTGTTGACGTGCTTCTCCCGGGGGAAGCCCAGCATCCCGCAGACCACGCGACTGTTGTTCCTGGTCCAGCCAGCATCGCACACCTGCCTCCAGCGCCCGTTGTGCTTCACCTCCACGGCACCCTCCGTCACCGGCATGCTTAGCTTGGCTCGTGCCAGGATGGGCTTGAGCCGCACCTCCTCCAGCCTCAGCCCCGGCACCTGCCGTGGTGGGCACAGGGGTGGGCACGGGGGCTCCAGCATCGAGGGCAGGGTGTTCAGGATGGGGACAAAGGGAAGGGGACCTGCTCCAGTCCCCCTGGTGTACCCTGCTGGGCACAGAGGAACCCCATGGCCCCCCTCTCACCTCTCCCAGGTGACCAGAGATGGTGGCCTGGGGGGGGCTGCCGGGCAGGCGCTGTCCTGAGCACACCACGCCGGCATCCTCGCCATGGTGGCAGTCGCTGGTGCCCCAGCCGTTGTGGACGCACTCTGCCAGGGAGCCCTCGCTGCCCCCGCACCGCACATTGTCCAGCCAGATGGGGCCTGGGGGGACACACGCAGGGCTGGGGGTCACCGTTTGGGGGGGTTCTCATCTCCCTCCCCAGCACCATGGGCCACATCCAGTGCCCCCCGCAGGCTGCCTGCACCCACAGCCCCCCCGGGCAGGCTCCCCCAGCTAGCGCTAAGCACACTGCCCTCACCAGGACCCCCTGCCACCCCATTCCCCACCTGCCCCCTACCTTCCCCTTGGCCGTAGGTGGCACTATGGGTCCAGGTGACGGCCGCAGTGTAGCCCAGCTGCCGGCAGGCAACGGTGGCCGCGTGGAAGTCAAAGCCGTCGTCGCAGACGGTGCCCCAGCGTCCCTGGTACAGGACCTCCAGCCGGCCCTCCCCAGCCGGCCCCTGCGGCCCCGCCAGCCGCAGCTGCACTGGGGCTGGCTCCTGCCCGCTGGGGACCACCCAGCACAGCAGCAGCACCAGCGGCAGCAGGATGGGTCTAGCAGCAGCCGGCATCACCATTGTGGTCCTGGGGTGGGATGCCTGGGGACAGCCTGACACTGAGCCCTTGGGGACCATGGCAGGGTGGGGAGTGCTGCTGCAGCCCCCCCCTCCATGCCCCAGGAGCTGGGTGATGGTAGAGGGATATCATGCCCCCTCACACATTGGTGACATCCCTGTCCCTGTGCTGCGGGGGATGCTGGGGCTGGTCCCTGCCATGCACAGCTCACAGCATCCCCCACCCTGGGGCTCAGCCCCAGCCCCACACCCACCTGCCCCTCACTGGGCTCACTCAGCCCTGGCACAGCCCTCCCAGGTACCCACAGCCCCACACTCAGCCCTGGCTGCCAACAGCCACGGGCAGCCCCGCAAATGCTGCCCTGCCCCTGTTGGTTCCTGCCTGCCCCATGCTTCGGGCCATGGGTGGGGGTCCCACAGAGCCCCCCTTTATCCCCAATGTGAACCCTCTGCCGGACACCAGGGTCCCCTCCCCATCCTGCACACAACCCCTGTCCCCCATCGCCCCACCTCTCCCCCTGCATCCCCACTCAGAGCACTAGTGGGTTGCTGCCCCCCTCCCCCCAGGTGCCCAGAACCCCCCCTCCGGGGCCATCCTCGGCACTCACCCTGGCAGCGGGTGACGGAGGAGGACAGGCAGCAGCGTGGGGCAGGCAGTGGCGAGGGGACGCGGCGCTGGCTCACACCGGCCTCCAGCAGCTCTCCTGCTGCTGAGCACCGCCTGCCGCTGCTTTTATGGTGTGGTGGGGTGGGCCGCCCCGGGTGGGGGCCCACGCTGCCCAGCCTGGCCCCGGCCCCCCCGCACCGTGCCTGGAGCCCAGCCCTGCACCCTGCCCCGCCCCCCCCCGCCCTCCTCTGCCACCCTGGGGCAAACCTGCCTCTGCCCCAACCCCTGCCTCTCCCCCCCCAGCTTGGGGGGGTATGAGTACCTCTGGGATAGCCCCTGCCTGGACCCCCTCCCCCGAATGAACCCAATGCCCCCAGTCAGGGATGCCCCCCCCCCAGCACCACCGCACCATGGGGCCAGCCCCCAGCCAGGCAGAGCATGGGTTTTCTGGGGGTGACAAACTGCCACACTAGGGACACCCCAAAAGGACACCCCTTGCCCCTTCCTACCCCACACAGCAGCTCAAGCAGGCGTGCAGGCATGGGGTGCCTGGTGCTGCTGCAATGGGGCCAGGACTTGGGGGGGCCACAGAGAGCAGGGGAGGCTGTGGCGTGGGACTGGGAGCCCAGAGCAGGGTCCTCCTGGGGCTCAGGGCATCACCTGGGCCATCCCAGAGCCAGGTGGGCTGCGGGGGCCCCTAAGCACAGCCCCACTCCATGGGACATGGAGATGGAGGATGCCCGTCCCCCCCCCCGACCTGCCCCGAGAGCAACCTCCGGCTTGGGGTGCTGCCAGTCCCTGGGGCACTCCACTGCCCACCCGCCCCGCCGTGCCACACCGTGGGACGGGGGAAAAACAGGAAGCCCTGTGCCCTCTCTGTGGCCAAGGGCCGGACAGGAATGTGCCGAAGCAGCTGGTTCCTGCCAGGAGGAGCCAGGATCAACACGTCCGAGAATAGCGCGTGAGCTCATCGCCACGTCCTGCGGGAGCCTCCAGCACCCCCGGGCGTGCAGGGGTGCACAGCCCCGGGACCCCCCCTTGCAGGGCACCCTCATCCCAGCCTTATGCCCCAGCCGGGCTCAGGGCACACGCTGGAGCCTCTCCTGGGGTGGGGGTCCCTGGCCAGCCTCAACATGGGGGCCACAGAAAGCCCTGGGGAAGGGCAGGGCTGGTGCCAGCAGTGGAGCCCATGACTCATTCGTGTCTCAACGTTTTGGAACTCAATTACCCAAGTGTGAGGCCAGGAGCCCCCCTGAGCGCCCCCCCCCCCAAGGCAGATGCCGGCAGGGGTGCAGGGCAGGCGGGTGCTGGGTCCCACTCCCAGCTCTGCCTCTGCTCCTGGGGACAGCAGGAAGAGGGCAGCGGGGGGGGTCCGGTGGGCTCTCCCACACCTGGGACCTGCCAGCCTTAACCCGCAGTAGTGGGGGCACTGTGTCTCGCTGCTCAGTGTGACCATGGTAGGCTGGAGGTGCCCCCCCCCGCTGTCATCCCCCTCGCTGCCACCCCTCGGGGCTCACTGGGTGCCAGCACCTGCAGCCCCCAGCAGCCAACAACGACAGCAGCTAAAAATACCTTGCCGGCAGCAGGGCAGCCCCGTGCGCGGGAAGCTGTGGGCAGCACGGGGGGGGCGTGCGGGGCTATTCTCAGAGGGCTGCGGGACTATTCCTGGCCGGTCAATATTGATTCAGCCAGCTCAGGTGCAACAGCTCAGCCTGGCAGCCCCGTATTTAGGGCCCGGTGGGAGGCGAGGCGGGTGGCTGAATCGGGAGCATTGTCCGAGGGAGGAAGAGGGCAGGGAGAGGATGTGAGCTCTGTAATCTTCAGCGAGCGGCTCCCGGCAGCAGCCCGGGAGAGGGGCACACCCCGGGCCTGCCGCCGGCTGAGGGGTGGCCAGCCAGAGCCGCTGGGCTGCACGGAGCGTCTGCCCTGGGGATGGAGGGATGGGGCCAGAACACGTGCCGGCAGCTCCTGGCAGGAGTGGGGGGGGGTGTGGGGCACAGCGGGGCAGCTGCCAGTCCTGGCTCCTGCAGTCTCTGAGCTGCTGGGTGACTGGCTGCTGTACGCACAGACACCGAGGGCTCCAGGTAGCAAAGCAGGTCTCAAGCAGCTCCCTGCTTCCCTGCTTGTTCTAGGCACCTTGGAGTGGTCCAGGAGAGCCCGGGGCTGGGTGCCTCCAGCCAAATAGCTCTGCATGCACCTGAGCCCGCATCAGTAAGCGGAGGAGAGGGCGAGAGGCTGGTTGTCCCCATTCACTGCTCTGGGACATGCCTGTCCCCTCTGGCAGCTCCCCCAGGGATGCACCAGCCACAGTGCAGCCCCCCCCCCCCCCACGCCAGCACGTTGGGAGCTGCACGAAAAGCTGAAAAACCACAGCGAGAGTGCTCAAAGACAGACGCTGCGCCAGGGTTTATTTCCATAGGCGCAGGCAGGGGCTGAGCAAGACTCGTCATGGCTGCCCCGTGCCCAGGAGCCACCCGGGCAAGGCTGGGCTGCGGCAGGCTGGGAGCAGCCCCGTGTGCAAGGTGACAGTAGCAACTGGGAGCACAAGGGACCCTGCCAGCCTGCACACCCCAGCTCTTAGGGGATACTGCTGCCCTGTGGTGCCTGGGAAGCAAGTTGGGGACAGGCAGGGCTCTGCATGGGATCAACACTGCTCGCTGAGGCCACAACCCTGCATAGGTGAAGTCGGTGTCACCACTGCCATCACAGGCGCCTGAAGTCCTGGAGGGCCACCTGGGCAGCATTACGTCCTGCTGCTCCCATCACTCCTCCTCCTGCAAGAGAGCAGAAATGGGGGGTGGTTGGCAGCTCCAGCGCCAGGAGATGGGGCCCAGGGCTGCATCAGCGGAGCTGCCCCACCTCCCTGCCCATGCGAGGGCAGAGAGGGGAGCGGACACTCCCCCGCCCCATGCTGCCCTTGCACCTCTTCCACATGCCTCTGCCCTCCTCCTGCAGCCCCCCAGGAGGGTTCTAGCTCCCAGCCCTGCTCACCAGGGTGGGCTCCACTTCCACACAGGTACAAGCCGGGAACTGGGGACCGGTAGCCTGAGTAGGATGGTACTGGCCGGGCAAAGTACAGCTGGTCCAGAGACATCCCTCCGTGGAAGATGTTCTGCAAGCAGAGCTCTGTGTAAGCTGTCTGTGCCTGGCCCAGGGCTGTGTGCCCGCCAGTGCTGGCACAAGAGTGATGCTCAGAGCTGAGCCCGCATGGTACCCACCCCGCCAGGCAGCCCGAAGATCCTCTCCAGGTCTGGTGGTGTCAGTATGTCCCTGCCGATGACGGATGCCTTGAACCCCGGGGCATAGGCTTCTATGCAGTCAAACACTAGAGGAGGATGGAGGGACTGGCCGGCAGCTTGGGGGGACATGTTGGCTGCCCCCTGAGCACCTCCAGGGTGGCTCTGCCCGCAGGCAGGGACCGGCGCTCCTGGTGTTACCTGCGTCCGTGTACGCATTACGTACCCACATCCACATATGCATTACATACCCGTGTCTGCGTATGCATTTCTGGCCTGCTCGTCCCAGGGCCGCCCACCCGCCAGCACAGAGGGGGTGTACTGGGTGAAGAGGGACACGACGTGGCAGCCCCTTGGGGCCAGCCCTGGGTCCAGCGCTGAGGGGATGCAGAGCTCGATCATGGGCCTGGGGGAGCAGGGCATCGGCTGGGCAGGCAGAGGGGAGACCCAGCCACCCCAAACCTCTTCCCCCAGCACCACCCGCCATGGCTGTCCTACCCTTTCCCTAGGGCACTGAGGTGTGCCAGTGCAGGCTCCTACCTGCTGGAGGGGTGCCCGTGGGTGGCCTCAGTGAAAGCCTGGTGCAGGAGGTGGGTGCCCTCACAGTTGAGATGGATGGAGCACTGGTGGTGGGGCAGGGGCTGGCCGTCACGGGCATTGGGGGCAGCCAGGAAGCTGGGCAGCCGATCCACCGCCACTGGGCACAGGAGGGGGGGACAGGGGAAGCAGGGTGCAGCCTCTTGCTGAGCCCGGTGCCAGCATCCCTCCAGTAGGGATGGCGATGGAGGTGGCCCCACCAGTACCTACCGTTGATCTTGGTGACAGGGGAGCGCGTGTCAACCTGCTGGATCTGCTGGACAAAATCCTTCGGCAGCTGCTCCTGGGGTGGGAGATGCCGGTGCAGAGGCTGGCTGTGAGGGGGCACTGCGGCCAGGGGCACGCTGCCACACCAAGTCCCTACCAGTCCCACGTGCCCTGTACCTGGGGGATGAGCTCCAGGAAGGTGATTTGGGGGGAGGCGTTGGACAGCACCAGTTTGCTCCTCACCTCGGTCCCGTCCTGCAGCGTGACGCCCTGTGCCCGCCCGTCCCTGCCCAGCAGCACGTGGCACACCGCCTGGGCAAGTGGAGGGGACAGGACTTCACCAAGAGCATCCCTGCTGCCTGCAGGCCAGCTAGGCAGCTCCCTGCGCCCAGACACCCCGTACCTTCTCAGCAAAGATGTGGGCTCCCTGGGCAGCTGCTGCACGGGCGATGGCTTGGGACAGGGCCCCCATCCCGCCAGCCACGTAGCCCCAGGCCCCCCGCTGTCCCTCCAGCTCACCCATCACATGGTGCAACAGCACGTACCTGCGGTGGCAGGACCACAGGTTAGCCTCTGGCCAAGGGGACAGGTCTGTCACCTGCATGGGCATAGTGAGGGTGGTGCCATGGCCCCCATAGATGGGACCATGCCAGCTCATAGGATGCCAACTTAGTTACAGGGAGCACCCACCGGCTGGGACTTGACCCAACCTGGGGACCAAGGTGTCCAAACAGTAAAGGGGCAGGCGGGGACCACTCAGGAGAGACATATAGCGGCGATGCGGGGCAGCCCCTTGCCCAGCCCCAACCCCTGGGCCACCCCGGCAAGGCCGAGCAGGTGGCAGGAGGGAGAGGCAGTGGGGCAGGGCATGGGGTACTGGGGTGCAGCAGAACCAAGGAGCTGTTGGCACAGAGGATGGCATGAGGGGACGGTGCAGCCATGAGCCCCAGGGATAGGGACCCTCACCCGCTGCCAGGGGTGTGGGGGCTGGCCATGGCTCCAATCACTGCGTCAGTAGCCAGAGTTGCCTTCAGGGGCTCCGACTCAAACCATTGATCCAGGATCTGGCCCCGGAGAAAAAGAGCACGAGGCTCAGGGTGGGGGGCTGCCGCAGTGCTCTCGCAGGCAGGCAGTGAGGCAGCCGGTGGCTCCACACCACTACTGCTGGCACTCACCTTGGAGATGGGGGCTGTGAGCACCTCGTAATAGCGGGGCAGCTGCTGCCCCAGTGCCAGCCCTGGGGATGGAGAAGAGGTGTGAGACCTGCATGGCTGTGCCAGGGCCAGCTGCCCATGCCTGGCTGGGTTTTGGGGGTCAGGTGGTGGGACCAAGGTGGGCAAGCCTGCCAGAGCCTACCAGCCCAGCTGGTGCTCCTGAGAAGCCTGTGTCCTGGGAAGGGGCAGCTCTGCATTGCCTGCCCCAGGTGCAGGCAAATGCCCTTTGCCATTGGGGGCCTTTGCCATCCCAGACGTACCTGCCCGCAGCAGGGGTTGGAGGGCTCGCAGGGCCCTGAGCCGCTGGAGCAGAGACCCCTGCCCCAAGGCAGCTGTATCCGCCGGCGGGGCATCCAGCAGCGGGTCGAGGGCCGACACCAAGCCCCCCATGAATGCTTCGTACTCAGGGTAAGCCTGAAAAGGGGACAGAGGGGGGACAACGGGGACTGCGCCACAGTGGGTGCAATGGATACTCCACCCAGGAGCATCCCTGCCACTCTCTGGGCAGGGCAGCCCCTTGGGAGCTTTGCCATGCTGGGTGCATGCCCCTGCGGTACCTGGGCATCTTTCTGGGAGAACTGAGCGATCTGCCGCTGGGTCTGGGCCATGTTGTGCCCCAGAAGGAGGGAGCGGGGGGGGCTCCTGTCCTCCAGGAGTGGGGTGAAGGAGTAGGGGTCCCGCGGGAGCACCCTCAGACCATGCCGCTGCAAGACAAGGATGGCAGGACCCACCCTGCGGGGACAGCTTGACAGCAGGCTCACCCTGTCGGCATGCCGGGAGGGGCCGGCAGCCCGGCGAGGGACGGGTGCCGGTACCTGCAGCTCCAGCTCGGTGTAGATCTGCGGCCGCAGCAGGCTGAGCAGGTATGATGCCCGGGAGAACTTGAAGCCTGGAGGACGTGGGACAGTGAGGGATGCCCGTGCCCAGGGCTGGCCAGGGGCGGGGGGGGCAAGGGTCGTGCAGGGGTACCTGGCACGATCTCCTCCGTGACGGCCGCGCCGCCCAGCACATGGCGTTTCTCCAGCACAGCCGTGCGCACCCCTGCCTGCTGCAGGTAGGCAGCCTGCGGGGAGCACGGCATCACGCTGCCCATCCATACAGGTGGAAGGTATCTTCATCACCCCGAGCACCCTCTTGCATGTGGTGCCCCCCTCACCAGGGAGGGCCCCGCTCCCCACAGCCCTGTGGGAGCCCCCAGCCCCATGGGCACTGCCACCAAGACCCTCCCTTGCCCACAGCACAGACCCTCCCAGGTTCCCCACTGTCCCCTGTGGACGGAGGAGACAGCACCCTGCTCTTGGTACTCACTGCCACCAGCCCGTTGTGCCCTGCAAGGAGAGAGGGAGGTGAGCAGAGCCCGGCGTCAGGGCAGTCCTACAGCACAGAGCACCCTGCCACACCTGGGGCACAGGGCTGCCACAACTCCCCGAATAACAGGGTTCTGGACATGGGGATAGAGGTGACAGGGAGCATCCTCCCCTGGCCCTACAGCCCTGGCCCTAACAGCGCAGGGGAGGGGGGGAAGAGGTGTTCAAGGCAGATGCCCCAGCTGTGCCCTGCACACTGGGGGGCTGCAATGTGTACCTGGCTGTGCCAGAGTCCTGCATCCTCCCTGGCACAAGGAGCATGCCAGGGGTCTGCAACATGCCCAGCACCCCTGTGGTCCCCACCTGGCCACCAGCCCTCCGCCTGCCCTGCGGGAAGGGCACCTGGGGGTCCCTGCTAGCTCCCCGCAGCCCGGCACTGGCTCCCTTGCCTTGTGTTACCTGCCCCGATCACCACCGCGTCGTACTCCCGCTGCAGCTGGTCTGCTGCCCCGGCATGGGCCAGCCGCGCTCCCGACAGCCCCGGGGACAGATGCCAGCCCCACAGCCAGTGGGAAGGGCAGCCCGTGCCCAGTCTTGCCCAGAGCCCAGCTGCCCTCACCCCGCAGTGCCTGGCCATGGCTGCCCTGCGCCTGGCAGCCTGG
Organism: Harpia harpyja; assembly: GCF_026419915.1. Taxonomy (NCBI): domain Eukaryota; kingdom Metazoa; phylum Chordata; class Aves; order Accipitriformes; family Accipitridae; genus Harpia; species Harpia harpyja. Next base: position 30,445,933 of record NC_068949.1, on the reverse strand, counting down.
ACTTTGCTTTCGCGGCGGAACTTTTCCCAGAGCTTCCGGGCACGGGGAGGAGATGGGGGGGCCAAGGCAGGGGACGCCTTGGCGCAGGGCCGGACACTGTGTCCCAGGGCTTGCAGGCACACACCAAGCACTGCCCTGCTGGTGCTGCCCACAGCAAGGCGGTCGCCCTGGCAGAGTGTTGCTGGGGGCTTGCAGCGGGGCTGGAGACCAGCCCCAGTGCTGAGAAGGCGACAGGGTCAGATCCTGCCTGGTGCTCAGCAGGCTGCCAGGTGCTCCCCAGCCTGTACCCCAGGAAGGTGCTGGGCAGGCAGGCAGGGCCTGAGAGCCCCCCCAGCCCCTGGTCTGCTCCAAGGAGGACCCAGGGGCACATGGCTGGGGTGATGGGCCAACAAACACTGCAGGACAGGAGCTTGGCTCCCCTCAAGCATGCAAGCCCCAAGCACAGCCCTGAGAGCAGTGGGAAAAGGGGCAGCTTGAGGGTGAGCTTGGCCCGAAACTCAGCGCTGTTGCTCGGCAGGGCAAATTCCTGCCCAGCAGGATGGGGCAAAGGCCCTGTTGTGGTCCAGTGCTCCCTGAACCGTCGTCCCCAGCCCCAGCGAGTGGCACGGAGCAACAAGGGGCAGTGGGGACCGGAGTCCCTCTGGGCTGGCCCCATCCCCAGCTGTGCCCAGGGGGGTTTGCATGTGCAAATGTGCCTGGGAAACCCATAAGCTGCTTCAGCTTTACCCCCTGTTCACAGCTAAGCTCAGCCCTGTGGCTGTCTGGTGGCTGGGAGCCTGGGTACAGGGAAGGGGGTGCAGGCCAGGCTGCACCTCCCCAGTGCCTGCCAAGCCCCCGAGGGCCCCACAGCTGCCATTTGGGGATGAGGGGGAAGGGGCACACACCCCCGGCCATTCCTCTACACAGGCTTGGCTACACCATTTTGTTCTCTGGCCAAAGCCTGGCGGTGATGCCAAGCCAATGCTATAAATCCTGCTTTGGAAACGCGCTTTTCAGCAAGATGGTGATTTGCCAACAACCTCTCAGCCCCACTCTCCGCCTGTCCCTGGAGGCTGCTGGGTGCCAGCGAAGCCCGCGGGGAGCAGAGAGGCAGGCAGTGCCAGCTCCAGCCGGGCTGGAGAACAGGAAGGCTGCCCGTGGCTGCCTGCAGCCACAGCCGATGACACACAGACACCGAGAAAGCAGCCCAGGCGCTGGGAACACCCACACACCCGCTTTAATCCCGGCCCCGAGGTGGCTGGAGGCAGGTCAGAGCAGGGGGATGCGGGAGGGCTCCCAGAGGCGCCGGGCCAAGTCGCAGGCCTGCTGGACCACGAGCTCAGAGGGGATGATGCCCAGGTGCACGGTCAGCAGCTCGTAGCACTTCACCACCTCTGCCTGGTGGTTCTTGCTGTAGTAACGCAGCAGCTTCCTGGGGAGAAGACGACAGGGGGCTTGGCAGGCACAGCGCAGACTGGCACCCCCTTTCTAACCACCTTCCTCCTAGGAAGTCCCTGGCAAGGACACAGCGTCCGTCCACTGGCAGGACCATGGCAACAGGCTGGGGAGATGGGCTAGTGCAACCCCGGTGACACCACAGCACTGGTACCGCCCTGCAGCGACATCCCAGCGAGGACAGCATCACTCACAGGGACCCCCGTGCTAGCACAGCCCCGGGCCCTTGTGCCAAACCGCAGGGCTGGGGGCTGCTCACCTGTAGTAGTCTCCTGCCAGCATCCCAATGGGAGCAGAATCATCAGAGAGAACTGGCACCTCCATCACCTCCAGCTTGTAGCCCTGGGGAGAGATGACAGCAGAGGACAGGAGCAAGAAAGGGATCGCTGAGGAGCCAGAGCCGGCTGTGTCTACAGCCCTGTTCTCTGCCCCTAGAAGGTGCTGGGGGAGAGGGGCTCAGCCCCTTCCTGGCCCCACGTACCAGCTCGTTCTCAAACCAGAGGAAGTAGGAGCAGCAGTAGTCGCCATCCTGCAGGACGAGCGTTGTGTAGCCCTTCTGCAGGTATCGCCGGGCCAACGCGATCAGGGACCAGACCTGAGGGACAAAGGGCACCTGAAGCCTGAGCAGAAAACCCTCCAACTGCCACCCACTCCTGTGATCCCCATCCCACCCCTAGCCCCACAAGCAGTACCTTCTTCTTGATGAAGGTGGCCAGGGGGCCCTTGCCCAGCTCTGAGCTGGACTTCTCTGTCAGGCTGAGCGATGGTGCCATCATCTGCCCGGCCGTGCGGTCCACATAGATGAAGTGCACCAGGCCAGGAAAGTCCTCCAGGTATGTGGGATGGGTTAAGGGTGTCCAACAACTTCGGTACCCTTCCAGGACAGCCCGAGCCTTGAGGAAACTGCCTTCACCCACCACACTTCTCCCCTTAAACCCAGTGCTGGGGGGACAGGGCCCCACTCCCACCTCTGCTACCCCCTTGGGGACCCCTCCTCGCTGGGCTGGGTTCCCAGCCGCAGGGACGGGTATGACACCATGGTGATATTGCGCCTGCTCTTCACCAGCAGAAAGTCCCGCCAGTCCAGCAGCTTCTCCCTGCCGAGAAGAGGCGCGGTGAGAGGCCGGGACCCCCCAAGCCCCACCACAGCAGAGCGTGGGGCAGCCCCTTGGGGATGCCGGCCACCCCCATGCACTCACCTCATCAGCTTCTGGGCACGGTCCCGCAGCCCCTGGGACAGGCTGTGGCCTGTGGAGGCCAGGAAGAGCTGGCGATACACAGAGCAGAGCTGCCGCTTCACGTTGGCCACTGCCTGCAGCAGCCTGAGCCGGGAGACACAGACGGTGCCGAGTTTGGCCCCTGGGTCCCCAGCACCATAGGGACAGCTGTGCCGCCCCCCAGGCTGGGAAAGGTCCCTGCCTGCCCTGGAGACTTTCCCTGGCCACCCCATACTCACTCCAGGGAGCTCCCAGGCTCGCTCCGGGAAAATATCTTGTTCTTGAAGTCCACCCAGGTGTTCTGCAACTAGAGAGAGAGAGGGCTCAGTGTCAGGCTGCAGGGACAGCAGGACAGGGTCCTCGCATCCACACTCCCACCTGGATGTCCTGCCCGCTCAGCTTCTTCACAAACTTGTCCATCCGCTGCCGCAGCTCAGCCAGGAACGGGTAGGAGCGTGGGGCTCCCACCTCCGGCCCCTCTTCCAGCTTCCTCTCCAGCACCAGGAAACCATCCAGCAGCTGGTACAAGGTGACAGCCACCTGGGTCGTGGGGCCCTGCCAGGGAGGGGAGAGGTGGGTCAGCCAGGACCGAACCCAACATCGCTTCCCTTACCTTAGAGGCAGCTCACCTTGGTCAGGAGGATGAGGGAGATGCCCGGCCAGAGCGGGAGGCAGTGCATGGTGTGCGGCAGCAAGGGGCAGTAACCCTCCCGCAGGTTGGCATCCAGGAAGATCCTTCTGGGGTTTGAAGCTTCAGGGACTAGAGGCCCCAAGGTCTGGAGCAAGTCCTCTGCCATCTGGGGAAAGATGGGAGACGCTCAGCCCCCCACGGGGATGAGACAGCCTGCACCAACCCAGGATGCTCTGGAGGGACACAGCAATGCCCTGAAAGCTGCACCCAGGCACAACTGAACTGAAGGAGCTGGAGCGGCCACGTGGCAAAAGATCAGCAGTGGGGAAAGTGCCCAGAGACCTCAAAAGAGCAGCAGATAGAGGGGAAGCCGCTTGCAAAGACAGAGGTTGCAAATGCCTTACGCTGAGGCTAGCACTTGGTTGCAGAGTGTGTGAGGCTCTGCGGCATCCGTCAGGGAAGCAGCCCAGAAAGCCCAGAGGCAGCAGAGGGAGACACCAGACTGCTCTGAGGCAGCCCTGGCCCCTCTGTGCTGACAGCTCTGGACAGGGAGACTGTAAAGAATGTCTCAGAGAGGGTGGTCAGAGCTGTCACAGTCATGCACAACATGGGGGACGCAGGGCACATCCCCAGTCCTAGAGCCTGGGGCACCCACAGCCGCAGCACAGCGAGGGACGAGTGACGAGGACCAGAGACCGCAAAGAGTGCCAGGACAGGCTGAGGAGGTGTGGAGCTGGGAGGGACTTGGAGGGACAAGCAGGACCCCTTGCTCACCTGGACATCTGCAGCGTCTGCCTCCCCGGTGCCCAGCATCTCAGCACCCTCCGACCAGCTCTCGCTGCCTGCAGGGAGCACAGCAGGTCGCCCTCCCTGCCAGCTCCCCACGCAGCCCCGAAGCCTCCACAGGGCTGCAGGGCACGGGGCAGGGCTGCTGCTTGGCTGGGCACTCACCCGTGCTGTGCCTGCCCGGTGAGGGCTGAGGCGTGTAGTAGACCTCAGGCGCGGAGAGATCATCTGTGTCCTGCCGGCGAGAATGGCTGGGTCAGCAACGGGAGCGATGCAGGCAGCCCAGCCAGAGTCCCACCCGGCAGCTCCCCATCCCAGGGACTCACCTGATCATCCAAGTCCTTCTCCGCAGCTCCATGGGAGCCAGGGCCGCTCATGGGGATGCTCTCACTTCTCTTGGGTCCCTGGGGCAGCAGCTTCCCTGCCGTGGCCTTCCGAAAAGAGGGAAGAAAAAAATCAAGCCCTGGCCACCAAGGCATCATCCTGCAGGGGCACCCCAACCTGCTTCCCCCCCCCCAACTCTGGAGCACCTGGGAGCCGAGCTCCTCCTCGGTGCTCTGGCTGGGGTACAGGTCCTGCACCAGGAGGATGAGGACGAGCAGGTCGGCAGGGCGGATGGAGCTGGCGTTGCGGCTGTGGGCCAGAGAAGGGAAGGGTCATCCAGGAGGGCGAGCGGCTGCCCTGGGGAGGGCGGCGGGGACGGGGACGGGGACGGGCGCACCTGGAGTAGAAGGCCAGCAGCTTGGTGTGCACCAGGAGGAAGGCATGGCCCACCTCGTCGCCGCCACGCTCGGGGCTGGTGTTGATGTACTGTACCACCTGCCGCTCCAGGAACTCGATGCACTGCTCGCACAGCTGAGGATGGATCAGCCGCTCCACAGCCTGGGGTGCAGGTTGGGGGGGAAAGCTGCTGAGTCCCCCCAGACCCAGCCACGCAGCCCCGGGGGCAGGTCCGAGCTTCCACAGCTCCAGGGAGCTGCCCCAAAGTGCCCAGCCCAGAACCTTTCCCCACATCCCGGGACTCCATGCAGCCTCACATCCCTGGTATGCCCTGAAAGCGAGGGACACCCCGGGGCACGGTACCTCCACCGCAAAGCTCTGGTCCTCCTCCCGCAGGCGGCTGTAGGTCTCCAGCAGGCCCCGCAACAGGCTCCAGACACGCTCCCGCTGCTCCGAATCGGCCGGCCGCAACCTGCAACAGCCAGAGTGTGAGAGCTGAGAGCCAGCCATCACCTCCCTGGGTGGGACAGGCACCCCAAAACCCAGCTGCAGCCCAGCAGGCAGGGGGTCCTGCTGCAAAGGGGGGTCCCAGCTTGGAGACACCCACTCCCACCCCCCCGGGGCTGCATGCAGGCACCGCTTGGCAGCTGCCCTGGCACCCTGGCATGCCAGCCCATGCCAGCCGGCCGTGCCCGCTCACTCCTTGCGGATGAGGTGGGAGTCGAGGGTGACGAGGCCGCAGTGAGCCTCCACCAAGCGCCGCAGCACAAACAGCGTCCGGCGCAGGTCGTCCTCGCTCTCCGTCCCGTCGCCGTTCACTGCGATGTACAGGCAGTCCCCAAACTGCAACCGGCGAGCGGGGTCAGGGGGGGCCAGCCGGGGCTCCCCCATCCCCGGTGCCGGCCCTACCATGTGCAGGACGTGGAGGTGCCGCCCGCGCTCGGTCGCGAAGCAGGTGTAGGTGTCGGCGAGCTTCTCCAGCAGTGCGGCGCAGGAGATGATGAGGGGGGCGAAGAGGGTGTTGAGGCTGTCCTCCAGCGCCGGGCCCTGGGGCACACGCTCCCGGGTCAGCGCCCACGCACGACCGCGCACCCCCTCCCCGCACCCGCGCCGCCCCGTCCCGCCCCACCTGCCCGGCGTGGGGCGGCCGCAGCCGGCGGAGGAAGGCGGCATCGGCCCAGTAGAAGAGCAGCTCGGCCGCGGTGCTGGCGATCAGGACGCAGCGCATGGCCCGGCCCGCCCCGCGGCAGCAGCGGCGGCGGCGGCGGCAGCGGGGGGCACCGGGACCGCGCGGCTCCGCCCGCCCCGCGCCGCTTCCTGCTCCGCCGCGCGTGACCGCCGCGCCCACGCGCGCAGCGCCCCCGGCGGCCCGGCGCGGCCCTGCACCGCGGCACCCTGCCCGCCCCGGCCCCCGGTCCCGGTCCCCGGTCCCCGGCCCCGGTGCTGCCCCGCTCCCGGCCCGTGGCGGACAGAAGACGCCGACGCGGTTGACAGCCCAACTTTATTTACACCTCCGGTAGCGCCTCGGCGCGTCCCGGCTGCTCCCGCCCGCCACACCGCCCCTCTCCCGGGCACAACACACTCACGGCCCGGCGGCCGCCGGGGCTGACCGCCGGCCCCGCCTCCCGCCGCTCCGCCCCGCCTCGGGCCGTATAATTTAATTATCAACACTTCCAGCGGCGGACCCTCGAGCACCGCCCCGGGGCGGACCCCGGCGCCCCTTCTCCCGGCCCGCCCTGCCCGCGGCATCCCCGCGTCGGTCCCGGCCGGGCTGGCGCCAGCCCGGCGGCAGCAGAGGGAGCTGCTTCCATGCGCTTGCTGCACCGGCAGCGCTGACCGTCGCCCGAGAAGGCGCAGAGGAAAGGGGGACCCGGCTGCGGGAGGGGTCGCCCTGAGGGGCAGCGGGACTTGGGGGGGCCGGGGAGGGTGCCCAGCCCAGGCCTCCGCACCCCAGCCCTCCCCAGCAGCCGGTGGGCACCGGACTCCGGGTGCTTCTCGCAGCTTGTGGGACGGATCGCGGCAGGCCCTGCCAATTCGCCGTCGCACCGCTCTGGCCGGATGGCGGCCAGGGCCAAGCAGAGCTCTGCGGTCACGGGGCGGGAGAGGGTGCCAAGCCGGAGGGCATCCAGGGTGTGAGGACGAGGGCATGGCGCGGTGCCTGCCCGATGCGGCCCTGCTGCGAGGCTGTGCGGGCTGCCGAGGAGGCAGCGTGTCCTGGGGAGCGCGTGGGGGCAGAAGCGGGGCTGGCGGGTCCGTTCTGGGCCGTGGGCTATCGGTACCGGCAGGCCAGCGCGTTCACGTTCTTCACCACGTAGAAGCTCATGGTCAGCGGGGGGATGACCAGGGTGCGGCCGGCCCGCAGCGGACGAGGCTTTAGCTCGGGCAGGGTCCCATCGTCCACCATGGCCAGTGGCTGCCCGTTGAGCTGGACCAACCTGAGGGACCAGGAGAGGGTGAGGGTGGTGGCATCGAGGACGGGGTGGCAGTGGCAGCCGCAGCCGCCAGCATCACACTTACTTAGAGTGGAGCCCGTCCTTGCCGTAGGGCTGCAGCAGGTACTGGTGGACGATCTTATCCCGCAGCGTCCCCGCCAACTTGATTTTCTTCCGGGAGCGATGTAGGTTGATGATGTAAAGGGTGATGGACCCCCGGACGTAGTTGTGGCTGCAAAGGGGAGAGCGGGAGCTGAGGGGCACGTTGGCACATGCCCCGGAGCAACCGCCTCCAAGAAGTGGTTTGGGGGTCTCTGCAAGAACGGGCCTCGTGCAGCCATCCGGAGGGGACGTTACTGTCCTGGCTGCCCCTCCACAGGGAGATGCCACCTCCCCATCACGAAGCCTGGCTCCGCAATGATGCCTTTTCAGTCGCCCCCTCCCCTCCTCAGCCAGCGGTGGCGTGGCTCAAGGGGGTGCCGTGCCAGTGTCTGGAGCTGGGGGGTGGCGGTCCCAGGGCAGCCCCCCCCCGGGCCTCACAAGGAGGAGGCTGAGAACGGAGGGGAGCTCTGTGCGCAAGTGGCGTCTGCCCCCGCCGCCCTGGGCACCTAACTGACAGGTCCAGACACTGATCCTCTGTCCCTGCCTAATCAGGCAGCCCCAAACAAAGGCTATAAAGCACTTTGCACCTGTCAGTTACTGGACAAGGTTTCCTACCGAGCTGGAGGCATGTTGAAAGCATCTGGACTGTGTAAAGAAACAGACTCTCCTCCTCCACAATAGCAACTTGTGTCTGCGGAGGAGGTGGCCGCCCCCACCCCAGCTTGCTGGGGCGCTTTCAAAGACCTTATCAGCGAAACAATAACCAGGCCGGGCTCCCCGGCAGCGCGGCCCTGCGGGTAACCCGACCGACTGGGGGCCCCTCGTGTGAAATCCACTCCCTTGATCTCTGCTGCTGGGGCTGCTCGGCAGCCACCACACCGGCCCCGGCCGGCCCCGTTCCCAGGCGCGGGCTTGCCATGACTTTCATCGGAGGCATCACTGTTCCTGCGCGCTCCCTCCACCACCGCAGCAGCCAGAGCAGTGCCCGAGCGAGTCCCCTGGGAAGCCAACCTGCTTTGCCGGAGCCAAACCCTGGGCTCCTGCCCCAGCATGTCCTCAGTGGTCCCCATGTCCTGGGGGTCCTGCTTATCCCCACCCTGCAGCCCCCAGCCTCCCTCGCTCTGCTTACTTGTGGTAGCTGGTGCAGTGGGCGTAAATACGGAGCTTGTCGCGAATGACCCTGCCAGGCCGGGGTTTCCTCTGGAGACCAGCCACGTGGATCGCCAGGACCTTGGGACCGATGAGGCGCTTGTAGAGCAGGGACAGCCAGTAGTCCTGGGGGGCAGAGGGGAGAGTCAGCAGCACAACGGTCCCCCCGACTCACAGCAGGAGCGGGCAGGAGAGGCTGGCTTCCCTGCTTACAGCCTAGCAAAATTTTGGGTGTTGGGGTGAAAATGTGTGCCAGATGTCTGCCTTGGGGTGAGCTTTTTTTGTGCAGTCCAAGCCAAAATGGCATCGCTGTTTCCAGGAAAAAGATTAAGGGAGGAATACATTGCTTTGCCCGCGCTGAGAGACACCGATACCCTCTAAAGGAGCTCAGCTTTTGGCTGGGCTGCAGAGCGTGGGGAGCGGCATGGATGCCCTTGCATGTTCCCACAGACCCGCACATAGCCATGCCGCAGACCTGTGTACTAGCTCCAGCTGATGCACGCAGGATGGTGGTGTCTCTGAGCAGGCAGGCCACCCTCTAGCCCACTCTCTACATGGGGCTGGAGCACACCAGAGCTCTCCTGTGCTCTCCAGCTCTGTTCATAGCACGCTGGCTTTGGTGACTGCTGAGGGTGCCCCACTTCCCAGAGGTATTTCTCCCATTTTAAAGCCTCCCATGGAGTTAAGCACCCATGAACACAGCACAGGGAAGCTAAGCGCTCAAGAAATAGGAAACATTTAGCCCCTGCACACATGCGTTAATGATGCAGCCTTTAATTACGTCACCACATACTACTTTTTCCCACAGGGCACAGCCTCGCTCGGCACACAGGATGGGCCCCAAGCCCCAGGGAGGGGGGTGAGGCTGTGCGGTGACGGAGGCCACTGCCGGCAGGGCCCCCCACTCATCCGCTGCAGAAGCTGGGAGGTGTGCAGTAAATGAAGCAGGGTTGTGGGAAGGGAAAGGGCAGGCTCAGGCGCTCGCCTGCCGTTCTGCAGGATGGGGCTGTGGCCCTGCTTCTGCTCTGGGCACCCCGGCTGATGCCAGGGAGACGGAGCCTCTTGGTCTGCTTCTGTGGGTGCGCTGGGCACCGCCTGGGTGCCGGGGCACTTTTTCACACATGAGCACTCTGGATAAATCCCCTCTGCGCAACCCAGACTGGCTGCCCCAGAGAGACCATGTGTCTCAGGGCAATTGCGATGATCCCCCAACCCCACTGGCCATGTCAAACACCCAGCAGCGATGGTCACACTGGCACCAGGGACTGCTCTGCCCAGCAATGTCTGGCCCGCACAGTGGGGAGGGCTGCTGTTGTGGAAAGGAGCACAGATCAAGCACCCCATGGCTCCGCACACTGCCTGGGGAGGCACGAGGAAAACCCTGTGTGGTCAGCGTAGTGCCAGGAAGGGGTCTGACACCCCAGAGGGGCACGTGGGGGGAATGGGGTCTCCAGGGCCTCAGGCTACAGGGCAGGATGGGCAGGTGGAAGCACAGATCCCTTGTACAGGTACAGGTATCCATCCCATGGATGGGAAGCCCTCACACAGCCACCAGTTAACATGCATTTTGGATGAAGAGGCCAGCAGATGAACCGGAGCATTAATGCAGCAGAGACCGGCACGAGGTGAACAGCCGCTGGCCAGACTGAACTGCTGGCCCCATCCTCTCTCCAGCCCAGCTCAGCAGAAGCTGACCTGTGCCAGCAGCGCTGGGCTGGCCTGGCAAAGCGAGATCCAAACCCACTTCCCACTTTCTGGGAAGCTGTTGCCACAATGCTGCAGGAAAAGCTGCCTCCTGCTCTCCTCTCACTGCTCCCAGCCAAAACCACGGGGCTTTGTGCCACACCAGCCTGGTAAATGTTTCCCCTGCAAACCCCGGGCCCCGGAGGAGACGCGAGGGTGAAGGGAGAGGCTTGTGCACTCTGAGGAGGCTCAGGCTGTGAGGCCGAAGCTCCCGGGGAGGACGAGCTGCAGTTGCTCGATACCGCAAACATGTGCCTTCCCCGAGGTGCGTGCCACCATCCCTGTGCCTGCTGGCTGGCGGTGCTGCCCCACACCCTGGGGATGTCCCTGCCTGTACCACGCTGCAGGGGCTGTGCCAGCCTTCCCCCACCGTGGGAAGCTGTGCCAGCTCACCCTGCTTGGGCTCACAGCAGGCGGGAGAAGCAGTGCCCAGCACACTGCCGGCTCCCCGGTGAGCCACGGTGATTAGCAGGCGTCATTAGATGAGTAATTACTTGAGTTTATGTCGAGGCCAAAGGTGAGCACAGATTGCAGTGTTTAGCTGCACGGTTGTGAGTTAAATAAATGAGTTCAGTGCCCCCAGCTACCTGTCAGCTCAGGCTCTTAGGTCTTTCTAGCAGTCCCCGCGGGGTTTCTCACCTCCTCTCCCTATTTCCACTGATGAGATGCTGCTTTTGCCTACAAGTTATGGGAGCAGCAGAGGCCAGAGACATCGTGGCCACCCTCGAAATTTCCATATGGGTCTCAAGAGCTGTTCTGCAGGGGGCTCGCGATGGCCTTGTCATGTTGGGGAGTTGGCACCAGCAGCTCCAGCCTCCAGCTGAGCACCCACCCTTCCAGGCAGGGTGGTCCCCTGGGGTTTGCTGCTTTGATGCCGGCATCCCTCTGCTCTCAAGGCTCAGCAGCAGCAAGGTTTGCAATGTGGGGGTGCAGGGAGCTGCCCAGCCCCACGACCTGCCCCAGTTGCTGCCAAGTCTCACATGTTGGCATACACTCTTCCCAAGGGTGCTCTGACAAACCCTGCTCCCCTGCAGAGCTGGGGGAGCTGAGCCCGGGGCTCCTGCCGTGGCAGCTCACAGGCAGAGCTGTGCCATTCGGCATCTCCTGGGCTGGGCACAAGGACAGATGCTTGTCTCTCTGGGAAGCATTGGCCACTTTTTTCAGCTTCTGATCCAGCTAAGGGTACACAGCTTTTCTGAGAAAAACCGTGCAGATGCCATGAGACAGGTAAGGCAGGCAGCAGTGATGCAGGGTTAGCTGTTCTGCAAAGTGTGAGATGACCATGGCTGACCGTAGAGTATTTTGGTGCAGGCAATGCCCCCAGGGCAGCGTGGGGACTGACTTCTCCCTCCAGCCTCTGCAGGAGGCAAGGGGAGAGCAGTGATTTTACCTTGCCTTGCTGGCAAAGCTAGCTCCAAAGTCTCTGTTTCAAGAAGGATGTGGAAATACCAAAGAGAGTTCAAAGGCGGGCCAGAAGAACGACCCCGAGGCTGGAAAAGGAGTCGTCAGTGCCGGCCTTGAGCTCTTCAGCTTACTGCAGGGAAGTACTGAAGACAGCTGCAGCTTTTCGCGTCATCACAAGCCCACTTGCGGCAGGGGCCAAAACCATGTTACTCGCAATAAATTACCAGGAGCTGGTGACACTTCGTATTTGGATGATGAATTACACGCACACCTAGCATTGCGGAAACAAACCTGCCGGGTGCAGGCACTTCACCCAGCTGGGCCGGTGCTCTGGGGCTGCTCCTACCACTGGCATGAGCAAACCCGTTAAAATCACACCAGGGCTGCTGGGCACCTGCAGCTACTGGCTCCTGTTCAGATGGTGACCAGCTTGGGAAGCAGTTGCTCTTGAAACCCAGCTTGGCTGCAACCAGGGTGGCTTTTCCACCCATCGGTGACCTCTTCCTGGACCCCTGACAGCAGCTGGCACCCCCTCCCATATAACAAACCCTGTGCGAGCGTGGCCCCCAGGCTAGCAGTGCCCAATTGCCCCTTGCAAAGACAAGTGCCCGCTTTGCAGTGCGGTGCCAGGCATCCTGGCGGAGGCAGCCCTGGCAATGCCTAGGGAGATACGTGGCTCCAACCAGTGCAACCACAGAAAGGATTTGGCTTTTGGAGTCACAGAGGGCTCCTGTTGTGAGGACTTAGCCAGCAATACAGCTGTAGCGGTAGAGGAGGAATAGCAGACAGGAATCTGGTCTGCTATTAGTCCCCTGGGAATCAAGGGAGCCTTTTTGCTTTAATTACTTTGCAGGCCCATTAAGCAGTGCTGCCACTGCGGCCCTCAGAGCTGCAGGCGAGGAGCACCTGAAGGCAGAGCTGTCCTACACCTCAAGGAGGTCTCCTGGCTGGGACCCCTGATTTATGGGCAAGAGAGGTGCTTGTCTCAAGCGAGCTGATGTGCAGAGCTCAGGCCAGCCACATCTTCTGAGCTCCATGGGGCCAGTGAAGACACACGAACTTTCTGCTAGACAGGGAAAGCCCAGAGGGTTCCACTTGATCTCTTTGCACATTTTAATTCATTGCAGGAGCTTTTAGAGACTTCAGCTTTTGGAAACAAGGCTGATTAGGCAGACCTTCAGACAGACCTATTAACCAGACCCTCCCATCTCAGGAGTCATCAGGAAGGGCGCAGGAGCGTATCCCCATGCTCTCTCCTAGAGGCAGCAAAGCAGCTTTACAGCCCACCTGAGTTTGTTCAGCTCCGTGCTCACCACATGTGAGAAGACGTTGCCATAACCAGAAAACCGGAGTAAAACGGAGCCGTAGCCCTTTGGTCTTCTGGGGGCTGTAACCGGCAAAGGCAGCCGAACTTCAAATGAGCAGGCTGCTGACCCTGCGGTGCACAGCCTCCTCTGGCTGGGGCTGCCGGGGCACGGCTCTCTGTCCCCGTGTCACCGGCAGCATCAGCTGGCTGCTGCCCACCCTCCTCCTCTTCCTCTTGCCTCTTCCTTCTTCTGAAGCTACGCAAGCTCTTCCTCCATCCCTCAGGCACGCTCAAGTTTCAACAGTCTGTTATAGATTGCTCCATTCCTGCACCTTCATCTGCGTTTTTCCACAGTCCAAGCAACCTGTATGGAGATAAGGGCTGGCTGGTCTGCCTTCCCGTACATCACAGGACAGAGAGGTTTGCTCTTTTATCCCTCTGCTGAGCCTGATGGCTCATTTTTGGCAAAAGCATCTTCCAGAAAAGTAGTGATTGCGGTTGTGAGGGCTTGGAGGGACGGAGAAGCCGCCACTTCCCAGGGAGTCTGTTCCAGCGGTTAAACATCCGCACTGTTAACAATCCCACTCCTTATTTTCAGCTTGAATTTGTCTGGCTTCAGCTTCCAACCAGTGGTTCTTGTTCTTTCTTTTTCCACTAGATTAAAGAGATCCTCAGCATCCAAAGCTTTCTCCCTGCGGAGGTCCTTACATCCTGTTCAAACCACGGCTGGTTGTTCCTTCAGCAAGTCTGGACTTTATGCTGCTTTTAACATTATCCCTGAGTTTTATGTGCTGCTTGGACTGTGGGAGTTCGCAGCTTTCTCACCCAAATCCTGTGCAAGGTCCTTCAACAAGCAGAGTGGGGCAGAGCTTCTCCCCAAAGGGAACATTTGCTGAAGTCAAAATGATCAGCTCTGGGAGCGGGCACTGATGCTGTCCTCACGAGCTCACATGCACCCACCCTCAGGGATGTGATCTGTTTGCCATTTTGCATGTGCACCCTCCTTGTGTGGAGGTCCTGAAGAGCTGAGGACCTGGTGAGCTGCCTCCTACAGCATTTGCTGCCGTACTGGTGCAATTTGCGGGTGTGCCCTGAGCATCACAGGGGACACTCCAGAGAGGGTCTGTGAATGGGGAACAACAATCCTCCTAGCCCCAAAAAAGGGGGCTTCAGGTGGACTGGGCTGCCAGGAGCCAGTGGCATCAGCAGGGGAGCACAGGGCCAGCACGTACGGAGACGCTGCCGCAAAGTGGCCCCTTGCCTCTTCTCTCTGCTCTGCCCACACAACCCTGCCCCTCCTGGGCAGGACAGACCCTTGCTTTCATCCAGGCACCTGCACCTATGAAAGGATCAGCCGATGCTGCCCAATTCCTTTCTTGCTTAGCCTTGGTCCCTGCAGGTGCCCACCACCAGTCCCCCAAAGCTGCTGACATCTCTGCCTGGCCAGCCGTTGCTTTCACTGTGCTGATCCTCTTCCTTCCTGCTCTAACGGCTGCAAACGCCTCATTTCACACCACTCTCTCCTGCATCGCCTTCCGCCTTCATATCTTCCCGGCAGCTTTCTCTGCTGGCAAGCGATCTATGGCTGAAGTGTGACATGAGGGGCTGACAGTCCTGCACCCCAGTGCCTTTCAGCTAAGGAAGGAGAGGAGAGGAGGCAGGTATGGCAAGGGAGGGCAATGGCTCCATTAGCTGGGGCAGGAACAGCTCTGTAGAGCAGAACAGTTGCTGCTGTGGCTGTGTTGTGCACTCTGTGTGCTTACACAGGCTTATGGCAGGCTGGCTCTTGTCTGGCCCTGTGGAGTGAATATCTACTCGTGGTTAGGGAAAGGAAACCAGGTCACATTTTACAACAGCTCTGCGATAAGTCCCAAAGCGCAGCACATGGGGACAGCCAGGAGAGTTGCTCCCATCCCAAATAACCTGCTAACATGTGTGTACCCATGGCCTCAGAGAGCAGCATTTTCATCCACCGGTACCGGCAGCACCACAAGCATTGTGTTTGGGCCAAGCATAAGCCGTTCATCCTACAGCTCAGGGTCTCTCCCAGCTGTGCCAGCAGCACAACCCACCAAGGCTCTGATGAGCATCACGTCTTCCCAGCCTTCGAGCCGCTGCACCCTTTGCTCAGCCCCTCTCTGTCGTCTCTGTCTCTTCCTCTCTTTTTCTCCATCCTGGAGAAAGACCAAACACTGACATTAAGGCAAAATTCCTGCTGTGGGAGCGGCAGCCACAGGAATCGCTGCTGGGCACCGGTGGCACTGAGGGGACAGCCTGCCAGGCATTGGGAAAGTGGCGAGTGGGAAGTGGTCCCTGCCTACCACTGCCCTTGATGAGCTGGCCCCCAGCCAGCAGCCTCCACCTTCCCAGGGAGCTGAGCAGATGGAGGAACAGCCAAACCTCTCTTTTGTCATCACCTCTCCCTAACAGGGACCAGGCGATGGAGGCCGCAGGAAGGGAGCGGAGCTGCCAGATCAGAGGGCGTGGAAACCAAATGCAACTTCTTTGCTGTTTTCTGATCTTCTGCTGCTTTTCACCACAACGCTACTTCCCTCTGCTCCGCCGACAAGCACCAACACATACTGGGAAGAGTCTTGCTGTCCCATCTAGCACGGAGCGTCTGGGAGACGTGGGCAGTGGCTGTGTCCGTCCTTCCAAGTACGAGCCACTGCTGCCGGTCCCAGACGGAGTGTGTCTCTGCCCCAGTCTCTGGTGCAGGAGTAGCAGCCCGGCTCTGGGTCTGCACATGTCCTGCAGCTCTGGCGGGTGGGTGCCAGAGCTGCTAGCCGCAGCATAGCTTTGATGTGCTTGAGAGTCCAAGCATACACACTTCAGAGATGTTTTTTATGGTGCACTAAGAGGGAAAGGCCCCTTAACCCATTGTGACAGCAAGCAGAGTTTAGGCGCTTTAAATCTGTCTCCTTCTTTGCGGATAAAACGAGCCTCAGAGCAGACTTAGAGCTCCTGGAAGGCTGAATGCAGCGAAGGTGCAGAAAGCAGAGGATGCTGCAGTCCTCGAGACATGGTATGATCGTGGCTGAAAGGACAAGGCAGTACAGGAGATGCCCTGCTCAGACCCGCTTTGGGTGCTCGTGCGGAGGCTGGCTGGTAGATTTCTGCGGGACACCATTTCCACTCTGCCCTTCAGTGGCCCATGCTCTGGCTTGACATCTCGTGGGAGAGCCTTTCCCCCGCACACACCTGAACTGCCCAGGATTTCATCCCTCCCTCCTGCTGCCGGAGCGAACATCCCATACAGACGGCTCCTGCCTGTCCTCGCCTCTCCCGCCCCTTCCCCATCTGCAGGCGTCGCTCCCGCCAGAGCCAGTGCTCCAGCGTGCGGGGCAGATGGGGGTGCCAGACACCCGCGCGGCAGATTTATGGACATCAGGAACAGTTTCCATGTGTGTGCGAGCTCCATTGGACCTGCTCCCTCTCCCCACCCTATGTCGCTCCCAGGCTTGGGACCACGCCTCTGCCTCTGCCCGCGGCGGCACATGGCAGACTGCAGCCCGACCTGGCTGCCCTCTCCCCGACAGTGACCCCGAAGCCGAGGGTCCCCGCCGGGGGGAACAGCAGCCGCAGTCCTACCCCTGCCAGCTCGGCCGGCTGCGTGTGCGCAGCGCGGTGACTCAGTGCTGGGCGTGCAGATGGGCCGGCGCAGCAGCGGGGCTGAATTCCCCCGGCCCCGCAGCCAGCTGGCCGGGCTCGGCGGTGGGAGCGCGAGCGCTTGCAGGAAAGGGCTCTCTGTGTGCTTCCCCCTGCGGATGCCGGGTCTCCTCTTCGCCTCTGGACACTGCCCAGCCCAGCAGCCGGGCAGCCACCGGGCGAGCAGACGGCAGGGTGGGGATGGGCGCGGGTGGGCGAGGACCTGCGAGGGGGCGAGGGCCCCCTCCTGCGCAGCGCAGGGGCGGGAGAGGCACCGTCCAGGGAGACGGCTGGGACCTCCAGCTGCAATTAGCAACGCCTCCGGCCAAGCCAGCTCAGCTAACGAGCGCGCTGGGGAACGCGTACGTGCGGCAGGCAGGAGCACGGCCGGGGGACCTGCTCCCACCCCTGGCACCCGGCACGGCACCCCTCCGGCAGGCCCCTTGCCTCTGTGCACCCGGAGACGGGGGCCCAGCCCATGCCCTGCCGGGGAGGTGCTCGGGACAGGTGGGGCAGGCACCATCGGCACTCAATCGCCGGGCTCGCACCACAGCTCTGCCCTAGGGACCCCAAGGGATGCTGGGGATGGCGGCAAACTGGCACCGAGCTCATTCATAGCAGGGCTTTTATGAAAGCCTGGTTAGGAAGGGGACAGCTCACTAAGGACAGACCCGATCTGAGGCCGGGGTCCTCCCTCCTCCAGGACAGACAGTAACTTTCCCATCGAGTTCCAGTGCCTTCGGGCTAAGCAAAGCAGGTGAAAAATCACCCACAGCATCCAAGCGTCCGACCACAGCACCGTCAGGCACAGGCCTCCGCACCACTGCGATGCTTTCTCAAGGATGCCATCAATTCACAGGCAATATCTTGTTGTCTTCTACTACCACAGCTGAGCAGGCAGGCCCTGCCATCGCTTCACCCTGTGATCCCTCTGGGCCTTTCTCATGCTGCATATGAAACTTATATGCAGAAAGGAAGTTTTAGTATCTACCTAACCCTGGAGAACCAAGTATCTCACTGTCCACAGTCTTTAGGACAAGGCCCAAGAAGAGCCACAGTTATCAGGAAATGGAAGTCTGGATTTCAGCTTTGGCTTTTCTATGGGGTTTGTGTTGCTCGGTCTCTGCCTAGAAATGCACCCAAGTTTTTCCATGCATAGGTATAACCTTACAGCACTGTGCGTTAAGGGAGCAGAAGTCACTACCAAATGGATAAAAAAGAGGCGAGTGCCACGTGGAAGAGCATTCAGAAAGGTCTTTAACATGCTGTAACAATCTGAAGAGAAAGCTTACACCTAGCTGGGGGGCTCTCCAGTGAAATAAAAGTATTGCATCCCTCTGGACTGTTTCAGAGACATATTAAGGAAACAGAAATGGAGTATGTACACTGCATGCCTGAAATGAGCCTAGAGCTACTAAATGCCAGAGTGGCATTTCAAAGACACTGCCCTGTGAAGAGTGAATATCAGTGCTGCTCCTGCCCTCCTTTCCTCTGCTCCTCACTCCCACACACATGTACAGATGGGTTTAGGTGCAGGCAGGAGACTGACATACCTGCAAGAGGCTTTATTTAAAGGACTTCAAGCACAAGCCCTGACTGTTATACAGCTGGCTGCCCCAATCACTCAGGAAGAAAAAGCACCCCAACCATACATGAAAAAGTTCTCTCAAAAATAACAAGGCATTAAAATGCTTGAGCTCAGTTGCATTAAGGTAGGCTTGAGCATTTCTATTCCCCAGCCTAATCACATCTGTGCTAAGGCCGGGGAGCCTCATGTCACCCAGTTTATCCTTCTTTGCTCCCCATTAGTTGGTGAGGGGCCTTGAGCACAAGTCTTATGAGGAGCGGCTGAGGGAGCTGGGGTTGTTCAGTCTAGAAAAGAGGAGGCTGAGGGGAGACCTTATCGCTCTCTACAACTACCTGAAAGGGGGTTGTAGTGAGGTGGGTGCTGGTCTCTTCTGTCAGGTGTCTGGAGATAGGACAAGAGGAAATGGCCTCAAGTTGAGGCAAGGGAGATTTAGGTTAGATATTAGGAAAAATTTTTTTACTGAGAGGGTTGTCAAACATTGGAATGGGCTGCCCAGGGAAGTGGTTGAGTCACCATCCCTGGAGGTATTCAAAAAGCGAGTGGACAGGGTACTCCAGGGCATGGTTTAGGGGGCATGGTTAATGGTTGGACTTGATGATCTGGAAGGTCTTTTCCAACCGAAATGATTCTATGATTCTATGATTAGTCCAGCAAGAGAAACCCACTTCCTCAATTCTGCACCTGGAAGGAGGCTCAGAGACATGGCCTCACCTTCCCCTGCTGCAGCACTTGTCCCTCACATGGGGCTTTGATGGCATTACCTCTGAGGAGAAGGTGGATGAGCAATTCTGGCAGCCAGGACAGGCACTCAGAGCTGCTCTTTCATGGGTGAAGGACCTGGATGGGGATGCAAAGGCCATGTCCCTTGCAAGATGCCCCAGAAGCCACACGAGCTCATGAACGAGCTGTGTGTGGAAAGCCCAGCAGAGACGTGAACATCTCCCTAATTTCACTATGAAGCTGCAGTGCCTCTGGGCCACACTGCTGCCACCTGAGACCGTTTTCGGGGAACCAGTCTGCATTGCACCAGCAAGCCACCATGGCACAAAGCTGGGGATAGACTGGCTTAAACCTCCGCTTTCAAGGTTTCACTGCATCCCTGCCTGTAAGCAGCTATTCCCAGGTGCTCTTGCGTTTCCCACCAAAATGGCCAGAGTTTACAAGTTTATTTTCAAACCAAGCCTAACCCTCAGAAAACACAGAGCAAGCCCCACCAGCCTGCCTGGGTTTGCTGCCCAGTGCCCATGCCCAGGGAGCAGCCATGCTCCCTGCCCGCCTGACATGCTGGTAGCCCTCGCTAGCTCGCAGCATGGCCCATGACAGCAACTATCACCCTGCTATACATAGAGCGGCACACTGATTTGCCTGCTCCTTCCCCTGTACATAACAAATCCCCCCAGCGCTGCAGTCCTGGGGGAGAGGCAGAAACATCGTGATTTAGAAGCTGAGACTCCCACAGCAGTGCCCACCAAGCAACCCCTGTTACCTGCATTCCCTGATCCCCCAACATGGCACCCACACCACATTTTATGAGCTTCCTTATGCCATCCACTGTAACATGCCCTAACAGAGACAGTACTAATGTGAGCAAGACCAGCAGCATACGAGGGACCCAGCTGCAGGACAGAGAGGAGGGTTCGCGTGGTAGCAGTGCAGTGCTCGTACGGTGATGAACTACAAATCACTTGGTTTTATATGGGAAGCTCTTTAGCACAAGGATGGAGAGCTGTATTTGCATCACTGTGCCATCCCTGGACCACGCAGGAAACTCTCCCTGGACCATGCAGCTACCCAGCACCTAAAGACACTGCTATAAAAGGCTCAGCTTCAGCTCAGCATCCCCCAAAATGCCGTTCTCTTCTCTGACAAGCAGGGATCAGCAGTGGCAGGGGAGGAGGAGGAGGTGCAAAGGCTGCTACGGGGAGCCCAGCCCTGGCTCCCGGCTCCCTGAGGAGCTTCCAGCCGGAGCTGCGATTGATGCTGCAGTGGTGCGGCCCTTCTCTCAGCAGGCAGCTGCCTCACGCCCAGCCGGCGTGCGGAAACCTCTTTGTCGTGGCAGCTAATGAGCAGATTGTATTTCACAGCGCCGCGGCCCCGCGCAGGTACAGCCAGCGGCTTTCATCTCCCTGATAGCTCCCACGGGAAAAAGAGTGGCCACTGCCCTGCAGAGCAGGTCACAGTCCGGTCTTGCTGGGCTTTTTGGTTTGCAGCTTTTAAACCCTCCATCGGTTTGCACCTGCCTGTGGCTCTTTTATAGCACAGGAGTGAAGGGAAAGGGCTTGGGGAAGCACCCACCAGAGTTTGTGCAGGAACACAGTGGTGGGACATGGGATCAATGCTGAAGCACATGGGAGAGCGAGGAAACGGCCATGAGGCAGGGTGGCATCTAACTTCTGGGAGACTTCTCTTTAAAACAACAGCAAAATCCATTTTAAAGACCTCTATTGCATTTAACAGCCCCGGGTTTATTCCTCTAACTCCTCCCCTGGCTTTAATCTCGCTCCTAACTGCACGCCTGCTCCAGCCGCTCCGAGGCCGCTGCCCCCACTGTGCCGGCAGAGCTGGCCACGGGCCACCCGCTGCCCCCGCTGTGCCGGCAGAGCTGGCCACGGGCCACCCGCTGCCCCCGCTGTGCCGGCAGAGCTGGCCACGGGCCACCTGCTGCCCCCACGCGCCTGGCGGGCAGGAGCTGGCCTGCACCAGTCCAGCCAGGAGAAATCCAGGGGGGCCCTGAGGCCCTGGGGAGGGGGGGATGTGGCTTGGCCAGGGGAATTGGCTCTTCAGAAGAAATCCATCAAGTGCTTGCCCCAGGCTCAGATTCATCTCAAACAAAGTTCAAAGCCCCCCAGGCTCCCCCCAGCCCAGGCCCCCAGAGCTGGCAGGTACGCTTGCCAGAGGGGTACATGCGGGAGCAGCCCAGGGTGCTCCAGGAGATACCTGCACAGGCAGGGGACCGTGATCTCCCACTCAGCAGTTCGCTCTCCAGAGCCACCCACCAGGCCATGCTGGGGGGGTTAGCACAGACCTCGTGTCACCGACACCTCCCGCGTCCTCCCCCGACACTCAGGGATGCTGTTTCCATCGGCTGAGTAGGTAGAGCCGACCGAGATGCAGCTCCGTCAGCCTCTGCCCCCCTGCAGAGCCGCCCCCTGAGATCTCGGCGCAGCATCAAAGGCAGATTTGCAGCGGCAGGGTTGTGCACCTCTCTGACATGGATCCCCAGCCTGCTGGCAGTGTCTGCTCAGTCATGGACCCATAAATCCTTTCCGGGGGAGATGCAGAGCGCCCAGCCACTCTGCCAGGCTCTCCGCTTACAAGGCAGTGTATTTACTAGGCCCCCCCCGGAAAAGGAAACCTGCTACTTTTAACAGGGTTTTTCATATGGTTTCTTTATCAGCACCATGTGTGCTGGGAGTTTCCCCAAGCCCAGGCATTTTTGAAGAGTGAGGGATGCTGCGGGGCACTGGTGAGGACCACTGCTCCCTGTGAAGCCAGGAATGCCCTTCAAATGCCCTTCACCTTGGTTTCTAGAGATCTGAAGTTGGGTGCTGAGGCTCCAGCCTGGCTTCCCCCGGCCCAGCTCACCACTAGTGATCCAGCTGCCCGCCCCGTGCCATGTGTGGTGGTCCTGCCACATCCCTCCCTCCCTCCAACTCTGCAGTCCGCACTGGCAACCCTCAGTGGCACCAGCCTCCCTCCTGTGCTACTGACCCTGGGCACTAGATGAAGTTTCAGCTACAGAGGTATTACTCTCCCATCTGCCTCCAACATGTTGCATTTGACGTGAACTAATGTCTCCTATTAACACTGCAAGAAACAGATCTGGAAAAATTCATTTTCAAGCAGAGTTCAAACAGGCCACAAGGAGAGAGTCCCCCCCAAAATGAGTGGGGAGAAGGCAGCACCAGCGCAACACCCCCAGGCAGACCTACCGGCAAGGGGTTGAAGTTCTGGTCCACGAGGTGGTTGTGGCCGTGGTCGAGGAAGGAGTGCCGCACCACGACGTCGATGCCCTGGCTGGCCAGCAAGCCCAGCGTGTTCAGCCACCTGGGGATGGAGGGAGCAGAGTCAGGCCGCTGCAGGGGGACCACCCGGCCCCAGTGGCACAGCCGTGCTCTGGCACACGGAGTCGCTTTCAAGCACCTGACCTGGTGCCTGCTCCCAGCACCTGAGCTGAAGCCTTCAGATGGTTTTGTGAGCTGGCTATCAACCATCTCCCACCATCCCTGCCCCAGCAAGCCTGCAAGCCTCTCCACCCACCACAGCCACCTCTGCCGCAGCTGGGCCAGACCTGAGCCCCTGCGTGCACGCCAGCTTCACAGCCCTGTGCCCAAAGCCTGGGGTGCTCCCCCAGCCTGCCAGCACTCTCCACCCGCCACCTCAGCAGGGGGACCGGACCTTTGCACCAGCCTGTCTCCTCACACCCCCCAGGCAAAGTCTTCAACCCGCACAGCCTGCCACAGCCCTGATACCCTGGGCATGTCCCCGTGCCTCCCCGCAAAGCCTGGATAATCTTCCTCCATCTTCTGTGATCACAGCCAGCTCTGAAGATCTGAACTGGGGCTTTGCAGCAGGATGCCTGTGCCACGGGGCTGTGCCAATAGACAAGACCCAGGAGCTAGGAATGGTTGTAGCTTCGAAGAAGGAGAGAAAATGTTTTCCAGAGCAGAGCCCTGCCAAGTGCTTCCCTGGGCAGGTGCCCTGGGAGTGAATGCATGCAAGGACATGTGGATGCAGCCTGAACCAAAAACGCAGAGCGGGAGGAGGCCTGGGCAATCCCGAGCTGCCGAGCGATGCAGCCTGTCAGGATGCCAGCCCTGGGGTCCCAGAGCTGGCATGCTCAGATCACACCACCCTTCCAAACCCATGCTCTGTGGGCACACCGTGGGTACCAGTGTGGGATCCCATGCAGTCCCCTCCTTACTCTGCTACCCTGTGTATGCCAGAGGCTGGGTCACCTACAGGAAAGCAGAGCTGAGGAGGGGTAATAGGGATGCTACAGAGAAAATAACGGTGCCCAGGCTGCTGGGGAGTACCGAAGGAGGTACAGGTGGGGTCTCTGGGCACAGAGCTGGCCCTCTCCTGGCTGCAGCGGCTTTGCAGCACCCAGGCTGCACCCACAGAGCCCGTGGGGGTGGCAGTGCCCTGGCACAGGCAAGCCGGCGTAACTCACAGGAACCCGGCCGCATAGGAATCGGAGAGGTTGTTCATGCCTCCGGACGAGGTTGTGCCAACGCCTTCCAGCCAGATCTTCTTCCCCGGAGTGTACATGTTCACTACCTGTGCAGGAGACAAAAGCAATCAAAATGACTCTCATGAACGTGTGATTTAAAGCCAAGGCAGACATCTCCTGTACTATGCCCTGGGAAGGCTTACAGAGACCTTCGGTAATAGTACTGCTGGGCAGTCAGTGCCTGCCTGGCCCCGGCATGGTCACTAGGTGTCTTCAGCATGGCTGGGTGGTGGGATACTGTTCCTCACTCTCTCCTGCCGCTGCCACACGTCCACTACCCATCTTCCAGAGCCGCTCCAAACACGCCCTCCCAAACATGCTCTCATGCTCCCAAACCCGGACCCTGCTCTTTCCCTGTGGTCTCCCCACGCACTCCATCCCGCAGGCTGCCCTGCCACATCACCCCAGCTCTCCATGTCCCCAAGCAAGGTGGCTGCCAGCCACGGGGAGCACCTGAGCCCCAATGGCTCTGTGGTGTGGGAGCACTGGGACATGTACTGGAGCCACATGG
Source organism: Harpia harpyja (assembly GCF_026419915.1). NCBI lineage: Eukaryota > Metazoa > Chordata > Aves > Accipitriformes > Accipitridae > Harpia > Harpia harpyja. Next base: position 30,422,029 of record NC_068949.1, on the reverse strand, counting down.
AGGAACGGTGGGCAGCTGAGAAGAAAGCAGTGGATGCCCCTGGGCACAGGTAGAGCCAGCCCCATGGCTGAGCAGGGGCTGCTTCGCAACCTGAGGGGTCCCTGGCACAGGTGGGACACGCAGGTCCGAGCACACTGGCCCACCCCTTACAAGGCTCTAGCCCGCAGTGGAGACACCCATGAGATGCCAGGTGGGATGGGAGGGCTCGGATGGCTGGAGCTGCCCTCTCCCAGCATGAGCAACCTCCAGCACTGCGCAACGCCCCATCCTCTCTCCCGCAATCCCACTTCTCCAGGCTGGGTGACAGGCTCCCGTGACCAGATGTCTGCAAACCAGCGGCCCAAGGAGTGCTCCGCGCAGCCTGATGGATCCTGCCCCATTAGTGAGGAGAGCTGGAATGTGCTGGATGGACTGGGATCCCTCAAAGATGTTAAATACGCCAGCTCTGGGCTGCCTCCCACTCACAGCCTGTGAGAGTCGACATCCCTGACTGAAGCCCCAGAGGTGTTGGCATCCTGCCTGTAATTATCTAAGCCCGCCACCTTCCCCTGTCGGAGAGGAAGCAATAAAACAGGGAAGTGGACAAGCCCAGCTGCTCTAATCAGCCCCGGCAGGATGCACAGACTCAAAGCCAAGCTGGAGGCTATTAGCACCCAGCGCTGTGCTTTTGCTCAGCCACACTGGCATTCCCAGGAGAGCCCTTCCCCAGCCCTGCCCTGCGCAGACCAAATCCTGCCCTGTGTGTGCGAGGGTTCCCCCAACCCTCACCGGGGGCAGCTCCTTGCTGCCTCTCGTCTGGGGATGGATGGGGTTCTGCTCCCTTCCCAGCGGGTTCTCGACCCACAGCAGAAGTGGGACACGTGCCACCACTTTTGGTGGGGTACTGTACCCCCAGTGGAAGCAGGGTCAGCCGGTGCCTCTCGCTTGTCCCTGTGCTGATCCCGCTGGCTGCCCCGCCATGACTGCCTGCAGCAGGAGGATCATCCACGTGCATGGATGATTCCCAGCTTGTGCCAGAGGACTCATTGAGCGGCTCCTCTCCTCCAGTTTTGCTCTACCGACCCTCACATCCCCTTTCTCGGGGCCTCTTTTGAGTTGTTTACTCATCCTATGGTTTCTCCCTGCAGGAATTACAACAGTAAGACATTGTGGTGACTGGTATGGTGTGAAAACCTAGACAAGACGGACAGACAGACATCTCTAGTCCCTTAAGCCTTCCCCACTTACTAGGTGTTCCTTATTTCTTCCGGAACTGACAGCTGAGTGGGCCGGTCACAGCCCTGGCCTCTGTATAAGCCAAAGCAGGGGGACACTGCGAAGCCCCTGTCCCCTACCCAGCTGCTAGAGTTGTGAGCCAGGTCACCCCAACCACTGGGGAGAGAAGTGCTTGCTGCAGGCTGCGGTAGCTAGGCAGAGCCAATGGGCTCTGACACAGCACGCCAGCAACAGCTGGGTTTTATAACACAGTCAAAACATGATCATCAGGGAAAAAAAAACTGTTGTTCATAATGATCATGATTCTTCACTAGTGAAAATCACCCCGGAAATGCAACTGTCACAACTTTGCAAGCAACGTTTTTAGGCACTGTGAGCAAGTGGGGCAAGACGTTGCAGTAGGAGCCCCCTCCTGAGCAGGCACGGCACCGGCTGTGTTTGGGACAGCTTGGTACTGCCTGGCTGCTCCTTCCTCTCCTTGTTCTTGGTAGCCAGTTGCAGAGAATACCCATCTTACATGCTGCTCCCTTCAGGAATGGACGGATGGGAGACTCAAGCCAGTCAGTTGCTTTAGAAAGGCTTTGCACAGCAGTGTTTGCCCCTGCCCCGTGCATCCAGCCTGCATCCCAGAACACTGGTGCAGCCCACGCCACACTGCAGCCTGTGGCCGCTTCCCTCCCGACGCACTGCACATCCCATCCCGGGGCCAGGCATCATGCTGCCTGGTCTTTCCTCCCATCCCCTGCACGAAGGCTGGCTGCATTTAGGCTGGGAGCACAGCCACCCCCAGCAGACACCTGCCATCCCTGTCCCACACCAGCTCCCCTGGGAGCACGTCGGTGCTGAGGCCAGAGCCCCAGCCACCAGCTGTGCCAAGGTCGGGCACCATGGCCACAGTGCCCCCTCGTCCCCTGCAGACCCTTTGCACTCACGCACTTTCTGGATTTTCCTGATCTGGTCAGAGAGCGTGTCTAACAGGCGCGTTTTCAGGAAGTCCGTCACTTTGGCCACTCGGCCATCAATGTAGTAACTGGAAGGAAAATAAGAAGACAAGGATCAGACAGCTGGGAGCAGCTCTGCCCCAAACCATGTCCTCCCGTCCCGCTGCTGCCCCATGCCAAGAAGCCTCCTCTGCTCCTGGGGGGGTCCCTGCTCGCACCCTGCTCTGCCCCGGCCCTCTGGCCGTGCCTGTGTCTGGCAGGTGCTTTCAGTCTCCAAAACAGGGTGTGAGATGGATGCACCCTGAATGCTGAGCATGCTGCACTGCACAAACCATGAGAAGTTTTGCACTTTCTTAACTACTGCTGGTGAAACACTGGGAGCAGAACGCCAAAGGCTGGGAGCAAAATGCCATCCGCAAAGGCTTTGCAGCGCCTTCTGCACTGATCTCACGGAGACTCCACGAAAAGAGACCCTCTGACACGATGCCTGGGATAGCAGCGCCTGGGCTCCACGACCAGGGAGATCTTCCGCTCACCTGGCTCACCCCGCCTGTACCCGTCCCCCATCTTATGGACACACTGTTTTCAAAATGCAGATAAGCCAGTCAGTCCTGGGCCCAGTATCATTGCTATGGGAAAGACTGCTTTTATGGGATAGCAAAACAGAAGATGCAAATCTAAAGGCTGAAACAAAGGGCTCCTTAGCCACAGGAGGACACTACACAGACACCAGGGAGGAGAAGGGTCCTGAGCAGCAAATACCCTCTGAGACACACTGGAAATTCCTGCAGTTAAACCCTCAGGAGGGGATGGGGGAGGCTGCCTGCACTCCCAGCCATGGGAATAACTGCATCACTCTGCCCGTGTTATGGGACACTCTCCATTCAATAGCTGGTCTGCAGGGGCGACTGTACAGAGCCTCTTCTGGTCTGAGAATCACAGTTGCTCATGGATGTCCTGCTGCAATAACAACACTTCAGGCTAAGCCCTGATGGTGTTTCTGAGCAAGGATTAGCGACCATGGGATACACGGGCTGAGGACCTATGGCACAAGAGTGAGCCCTGCTCCCAGCACCCCTGCACCTTCCTTGCTCACTCTTCCAGCAAAATCCACAGCTGTACCTCCCACACAAGAAATGCCATGGCCATTACCTGCAGGGGAAATCCTGCTCTCACAGAAATCCATTCTGCCCTGGGAATGCCAGGGAGCGTTTCCCATACAGAGGGCTGATTCCTGCTTTCCATGTGCTTGCTTATATAAAACACAGCTATAGTGCTGCCAATCATGATGTGAATCATCTGTCTCTGAGTGTGAGAGGAAGGCTCTGAAACGCCACAATACCATCTCCTAGCTCCAGGACATAAGGTGAAGCAGTCTGTCCTGGAGTGCAAATACCCTGTGACTGGAGGTAATCCCAACCAGCTCCTCCCGAGGAAGTGTCTGGGGCTGGCACCTCTGCCCCCATGCAAGGAGCAGTGGCAGCCCTTGCACATCTCCCAGAGGCTCCTCCCAGCCTTGCATGGACACCAGGACATCTGCTGCAGCATGCACTGGCCTACCCCTGGGACGGCCATTTAGCTGATAAATAGGTTTTGCAAGAGAATTACAGCATCTCTGGTGGGGGTTGGCAGGGCTCAGCCATTGCGTCCCATCCCTCACTGGAGCCGTGTCCACTCGGCATTCACCAGAGTTACACAGACCCTTCTCCCTCTCCACAGACTTCAGTGCAGCCATGGGTGCTGGGATGCATAACGGGCTGAAGACCTGGGGTCTGAAGAAAGGCGGAGTCACCTTTCCAGGGTTTTCTCCATAACATGCATCTCATCCGCACCAGCGAGCAGCTGTAGCAGCCGTAGTGGCTGCTTCACTTGGGTGCTGGAATGCAGGAGCATCCCCGAAGGATGACGTGGACTAACCCATCCTCAGCCAGAGCACCCGCCACACGTGCAACATGCACGAGTGCTCAGAGAGGATTTTTGTGTCTCACTGCTCCAAGTCACTACCCAGGTAACAGAGTAAATGCACTTGGAGCTGTGCAGGGCTGTGGTGAAGGGGGAACAACACCAGCACTAACTGTGCCAGAACAGAAATGCATTACAGGCTCAACTTGCAAATGTATTAAACAAGAACCTCCTCTGTCAACCCTCCCCCAGCCATGCAGTCCCAGCTGTGTCCCCAGCAAAGCACAAGATCATGCCAGTCATACCCCAATTTCACTCCAATGTTGTGTAACCCGGGGAAGGAGGCAAGATGCATTTCTGTATGTCCGTGGCAACTGGAAGGTGCTAAGGGCAGAGATTATCTCCAGGGGGGACTTAGGAAGTGTTCAAAATCGTTCTGATCAGTTATGCACTATCGAACCACTGGCTGCTGGGAGGAGAGCAGATCTGTAAGCAGCAGGCAGTGGTGGGGTTTACAGAGATTACTTTTTTAAGACAGAATTACAAAGCAATGGACTCTGGGGATGGCAGATGTTTGGATTTTAGCACAGCACTTAAGAACTAAACAGAAACGATTTTTTTCAGACTGCTGTGGACTAAAAACCCCATCACCTGGGCCGAAAACTGGCTGAAAGGCCATAAAAAGAAGGTTGCACTGACTGGGAAAAGATGGAGTTAGACAGAATTCAGCCTGCGTATGGCCCCTCCAACGCAGCAGGCTTTCTTCAGGGTTCAGCTTGTCTGTGCGAGCCAATATAGTCCCAGAGCCCAGAATAAACCCTTTGGAGAGCAAAGGCAGGCTTGCACCTCCTCATCATCTCCTTCAAGCACAAGGTGTGCTCTGACTCACAGCTCTGCTGCAAAGGGAGAGGAACATCTCTCCAGGAGCAGCCCCAGAGGAGGCTGTGCCCTCCCAGGGACCGCGTGGAGGGGGCAGCCTGGGAAGGTGCTGCTGTGCTGAGCACAGCCGAGACCCTGCAGGGAAGAGAAATGCCCCGGGACAATGCCACAGTCACATTTTTTTGACACCTGCATTAACAACCCAGAGAAATGGGGACTGGTAGAGGAATGAAAGGAAAAAACCACCTGCTTCAGTATCAGGAAATCTTGTTGGTAGCATGTCTCCTGGGGGAGCGAGGAGGGGAGCACTTCAGCTTTGGGTATTTAAGTAGAGCATGAAGACAATTACAAGCTTCTGTAAGGTAGGCAAGGATCTCTTGCAAATCTGCCTGGAAAGTTATCGGACTCCAACAGGTACTTTCAACCTCCCCAGACTGGGAAAGAGGGAAAATGGCACCAGTTGCACAAGGCTTGTGAGGAAGAGAGAGGCACTGAGGTCTTCGCTGGTGCCAGGCTACTCAGGAATGGGTGAGCTGTTTCCAGCTATAGGCTTTGTCATTGAGATGAGGGCACTTCTGAGAACTTTAACTGTCAGTAGAGGCAGTATAGAAATCTGCAAAATGCAAACAACTGACAGGCCTTTAAAGCAGGAGAAGCGCTCGTTAGGCGTGGATTATTCCCAGGAGCAAAGGCTGCAGCTTTGCTGATATTTACAATGACTCAGTGCACTTGACTTTAAAAAAAAAAAAACCTGAACAGTCGCAACTCTCCAACCTCCAAAAAAGCCAGCAGCAGCTGCAGAGAGCTCCAGCGCTGACAAGTACCTCCCTAGGCAGCAGCACGGTGCACAGGCAGCCAGACCGAGCCAGCCCCAGGGGCCGCGGCATCCACGTCCTCCTCTCCTGGTGCCGGCGAGGTCTGAGTGCCAAAGGAGACGAACGGGCAGACCCTCCCCGGCATGGGCAGGGGTCTCTGGCAGCTACAACTCTGCAGAGGCAGAGGACGTGTAGGTCATGGACAAGCTATTTGTCTCCAGCACAGGCTGGCAGATCTTCCAGTGGGCTCTGGGTATGATGCAGCACCACAGTTGGCCTCAAAGCCTAGGAGATACCAGTATGCCCGCCATGGGCACAGACCATGCCATTTCTCATAATACGGGAGAGAATAGATGCGGGCAATTACATGCAGAGCTGACTCATCGTGTTCCCCAGTTTGATGCCACTATCTCTGTAGACAGACAATCTACAGGAACATGAGAAGAGCCAGCCAAGGAGAAGAGGGCTCTAGCAACTAAATCCTAGATGAGTCATGCATCTCAAGAGGAGAGGCCACGTACAGCCAGTTTGGGTGCCCTATTATACTACACAAAGCTAAGGCCAGTTCTCCCCCTTCTGTTTGCATTACCCCATTTCTAAAAACCCCATTTGAATATGCCCTAGAAACCCAGGATAGGATCAGTGCACTTTGCAAAGGGAGGTGTGACTGTATCACTCTGGAAGTGGCCAAACCAGAGCACGGCACAGGGGGAGGACTCGGCCAAGGGCTGGGCAGGGATTTGTGCCAGTGCTAGGAAATGCACCACCCCAATTCCTGGCCCCCATCCCTGGCTGGAACTGTAGCATGAGACTTGAGACACAAAGACATGAGCTGGGAACAGTATTGAGGCAGGGCTGAGCACAGCTGCCAGTCAGAAATGCCCTTGTTCTTGGGCAGGCTGCAAGGCCAGGATGCACAGAGCTCCCCAGTGCCTCCCAGAGAAGGACAGTGCCAGGCACCAGGACATTTATGTGAACCTGGAGCTGGCTACACATCTCTATCCTGTCACCTCCAGGTCTTGTGCTGCCTTTAAAATGGTTTTCTGGAAAGACCCACAATTCTCTGTGTGGGACCATGAGCATCATCCCATGTTTAATGAAGGCAGTGCACTGGCTCCTGGGCAGCTGGTTTCATTTACCTCCTCTTTCATTTTAAAGAGAAACCTTTGCCCCTATTATCTGACCTCTTCTTCTGTTGCAGTTAATTACATTAAAGCCGACTTCCCAAAGCTCAGGAATTTCCGGATCTACTTTGTTGCCTGCTGCTATGGGGAGAGTCTGCTAGGAATTAGGGCACCCGCCTGCCAGGGCTGTCGAGCGGGGCAGATCCCCGCCATCAGTGTGACACCCCAGCGCCACCACAGCTGTGAAACTGAGACACCTCTGCAGATGGAGGCGGCCCTGATCCCTGAGCATCTTCCTGAGGAGTGGGCAAAGCCCCTGTCTGCAGCACAGGACACAGGGCAGCCCCACTCCCCCCCCCGGAGAGGAGAGGCAGGATGCGACCTGCTCCCCCCAGGTAATGACCTGTGGGCACAGGGGAGAGGTGCTACCTACCTCCTGTCAACTAAGAATTGATAAAGAAGAATGACTGGGGGCTGCTCTCTGGCCCTAAAGGCACAACTCACACCCATGCCTTTCTCTGCCCCCAGACAAGATGCCTCTCAGTCCCGCCGGCAGGAGCCATCTCTTGCCCATGCCATCTCCCCAGCCATGCCCTGGCATCGCCTGGGACCATGCTGGTGGCCAGGGCCAAGATGCTGCCAGGGACTGTGCCCTCCCTCAGACAGTGCAGAGGACGGCAAGCCAGTGGGCAAAGCCGTGCCCTCACCAGGTTTATTTACCAGTGGAGATGGGTCAGTGATTCCTTCATGCAACCCCTTCCTCCAGGCATGACCTCCGAAGACACTGTGCTCTGAACACTCGCAGCAGGCTCATGCGAGCCCAAATACATACCCTTGGTATATACTTTGGTGTGTGCGTGCACACTGGGCAACTTTCCCCTGGCACCTTTGGGAAATCTGCCCCCTGCTACTGCCTCGTGAGCATCTCCACCTGCACACTCAACATGTCTAAGCTGGAAGAGATGTCACCCAAACCAAGCCCAGCAAAAGCATTTTAAGCAGCATCTCACACATGCCTGTGTGCCTGGCATCTCTGATTTGCCACATAGGGCAAGTGACTTTCCATCTTGAAAGATAACATGGCATTCTCCAAGGAGCCACAGGGACAGATGTCCAGTGGCTTTAAAGATGCAAACATTTACTTTCCCTGTAAGTAATAGGGATTTGTGCTTCAGAGGCAGCATTGTATAAGGATTTGCTCATTAAATATGCCAAACTTGGAGTTGTACACAAGACTTTGGATGGAAAACCAGCTGTACAGACTGAGAGAGCACGCCCAGGGATGGAACTGGGCACAGCTGCAGGTTTAAGTGGGCGATGAATCTTCACCATGTGTGAGGATGCCAGCATGGAGCAGAGAGATGGCTGTGGGGAGGCTTCTGAGCAGTGGAAACCCTCATCCAAAGGCCGAGGGGGTCTGAAATAAACTGAGCATTTACTCACAACCAAACATAACAAACAAACTAAATTACCAGGGAAAAGCCAAAACTCTGGGAGCCACTGCCAGTCCCACCTGCCACACCCTCCTTTAGTGGAAATTCCCTGAGCGTTTTGAAGCCATTCACACATCCCTCTCCAGCAACACATTACTTCTGAAGAGGGAGGCACTCATGCTGAGTTACATATGTAAGTGAAACCATACTCAGAAAGGCTGGCGAGCTGCTTATTTCCAACCAGTGTCACTTTTCTGTCAATATATTTCAGATATATTCTCTTTTCACACAGAGAAAAGGGATCCCTGCAATGTATTCCCTTCTCAATTCCCTTTCTGGATCAAGCACAGCCTTTTCAAAGGAATAACAGATTTGACAAATTTATAACCAATATCCCGGGAGAACGTTAGGGTTTGGAACAGAAATATTCATACTTGAAGTTAGACAGCAGTTTAGTTTCCTGCTAGTAATTTTCGTCTTGGATACAAAGGAACTTGTTTTGTTTTGTTTCGCTGTTTGGAGCAGAGGGATGAGACACTGTTTTGACATTTATTCATAAACAGTACAGAAGCCCAGCTTGGAGCTGTGGCCATTGCCAGTCCTCGCAAATGCATATGGGTGCAATCTCCAGAGCTGCAAACCCGGGCTGGGGGAGAAGCAGCTCCTACACTGCAGTGGAAATGGGTCAGCGAGCAGCGTCTCAGCTCCGATGACCCTGGCGGGGAGCTCCACCACCCCTCCTGCCGCAGGTTGCTGCTTCAGCACGGCTGCTCAGCACCAGAGCTGCCAAGCACTTTGCACTGATCCTATAGGAAAAGGTTTCAAAGCAGCCATGTGGGCAGATTCCCTGCACACCAGGATGAAACTCCACATCTGAAGCCTGGAAGTTTGTTCCTTCAACTCATCCAAGGGCTTGGCCCAGTCATCAAGCCCCATTGCAGAAAGCAAATTCCTGGACTAAGTAAATGTGATCAGCACATCGTGTAATCATAAAAAGCAAACTCCCAATTGAGACATAGATCATCATTGCACAGCATGAGCCTGTAACACAAATCCCACTCCAAATGCTCTGCTACCCCACTGCCCCCATCGCAGCAAGCTGCTGCTGCCTGGCAGGGAAGCCCCAGGACCCAAACACCCAAGCAAGCAACACTGTGGCACAGCGAGGCAAGCTAAGCTCCCTGAGGAACGGGACTTTGCTGGATGCTGGTCATGCCTGGTGCTATAAACCACTCCAAGATGCCAACAGTTGCTTCTGCAGGAGACTCCAAGGTTAACACACCAACACAGAGAGTGTGGGTACACTTGCAAGGAAACCTCATGTCTTAAAACCCACTGAGCTCTTTTTAAGAGCAGGTCTCAATATGGGCTTTACAAACCACGCTGCTACACTTCAGCAAAGCAACCTGAGCAGCCCATGAAGGGTCGCTGTGAGGGACCAACTTGGGGAACAAGCCCTGTGAGCAGCACACACAAGCCCACCTTGGACCTGAGCCCCCGGCTCCCGTGCTCAAGGCCAGTGCCCCACATGGGAAGTTTAACCCAGGGTCAGAACTAATCCACTTTTTCTGGGAACAGGGGGGTATCACCATGGTTTTTGCTCCAGTGAATGCCTGTCTCTGAAATGTGTCCTTTCTGTGGCAGGAGAGTCCTGCCTGCCCCACAAACCCTTTTTCTATCAATTTTGGTGGTCGCCACTGTGCTTGCACACTGCCTCACCTTTCCACTGGTATTTGCACTCCCACTACAGAGAGCCACAGCCCGCTCTGGACCCTACCTCTGGTCACAGTGTGCAAACTGGGGCAGTTGGAAATAGGAGGAGGAAAAAGGTGTTTATGGATTTTCCCCCAAATAAGAAAACCTTTCACTTGGTGCTTGTCACACTCAGTGCTACAGCTCAGAGCTTGCTTTGTTCTTCTGAACTGCAGCACACGCAGGAACCACAAAGAAAAATCAGGTATTAGCATCTCTCTGGCAGCCCCAGCTGGGCCTGGATCTTGGATGTTCACCCCCTTTCCATCGACATGTGCTCCTAGAGCTCCATCTGCAGTGTAGGGCAGCAGCAGGTCTACGGACATCCGAGACCCTTACAAAATGGAGCGGGGACCGGGACGTTATGCATTTACCATTGGACTAAGCTGCCTCTCCCTCCTCTGGGCCAAACCAGTTTAGCTTCAGGCCAGAGATTGTGGGGAGACAGTGATTGGGGTGAAAGGAAAAGGGCTTTCAGATAGTCCCATACATCTCTCACACGTGGCTTTTTCTTCCCTGTCATCCCCACCCTGGCCACCACTGGAGCTACCTGTCCTCCTAGCTGCCTCCAGGGACTCAGCGGTCCAGCACAGGGCTTTGTTTCCAGCAATCAGGCAGGCCAGGCATGCAGGCAGTGGTATTTTTAGCCTCTGTCTCAGCTGCAGTGGTAAAGGTTAATACATCCCCTCCTGTATTCGTTCGAGAGGCTCCAGAAGGAGGGGCAGAGGCTCTTTCGCCTATTTAAATACAGCAGGAGGACAGAGGAGGTGGCTGTCACATGTCTGCCCACTTTCACACCCAGAGAGCACATCAGCTCTGCTCCCAGCGTCGTCTGATCACTGCAATTAGTGTTGGAAAGTAGAAGGAATGGTGAATACCTACTGTTGCCAGGTAACAGCATCCACCGTGCTGCCAGCCACTTTCATGAACCTATGGGAAACAGAGGAAGAAACCATATAATCCCAATGTTGTCACAGGGGAAATCCTAAAACAACCGATGCCCATCCTACCTCACGGGATACCAAAGGTGGTCATGACACTCACAGACCCTTTCTAATGAAACCTTTGCATCCTCAAATGGAAGGAATAAATTATACATAATACAAATGCTTGTAGCAAGCACAGCTGAGAATAGCGGAGTGAAACCCAACTGGCAGCAGAGCTCTGAGCATCATTTTGGGGCAGGCAGGGAGAGCTTTCGGAGCACAACAGCATTTCAGGAACATGATCGTGGGGTATGTACTTAGTTCTATGACTGCAACAACTCTCAATGGCAATTAAAGAAAAAATTTTAAATGCCCATCTTAGAAGGACACACTTCTTCACCCCACATGTATTTAAGCTGAGGAACGCCTTGCCTGGATTCAGGCAAGGACTGCAAAAATGGAAGAAAATGGAAATAAAAACCAGCAAAGCTATTAGATGCAAAGATGCCACCTCCAGCTCAGGAAGCCCCTGAACATTGGAGTATGGGAGGAAAGGCTGGACAAATACTGCTATGTGCTTCCCTTTGTTTGATGCTCTTTCTTTGGCATTGGCTGTTAGCAAACTGATGGGATTCTGACCTGGGTGCACTTTTGGTTTGTCTGATTCCTATGACTAACGACAGCACTTCCATGCACAAGGTTACAGTGAGTTAAATATATGTATTAGTCTCCTGATGGCTTGTGACCCAACTGTCTTAAAGAAAATACATCTCTTCCAGACAGCTCCTCTTTGAGTCAGACTTGAGGCTACACAGGTGTATCTGCTTACACTGCTGATGCCAAAACCAAAGCAATTCCTAATCTTGGGGACCATATGCAACCACCACAGCAGCAGCCTCTAGCACAGGCTTGCTGCCATCCAAGAGGTTCCCTCCCTGGCTCCCTGATCCAGCAATCCAAACTGCACCTTGGGAAACTGCAGCTCCCATAAGGAAGCCCAAGCAGTTACTATAGTCTTATGCTTAGGGCCACAGATATGAAAACACATAAAGGCACACACAAACCAGACAGGCACGCTTATCTGTTCAGTAGCGTAACATGCACTGTGTAGCTGATGCATTTGGGAAGTGATAATGTCTGTACGTGACAGGTGACATTGGCTTGAGCAAGTGAATGTGATGAGAAAGAAACCAATGCTATATTGTCTCGGGCTGCTCTTGATGCACAGGGATCCCAGGAACACAAGAGGAGTCACACAGCTCTCCTGACTCCACCGGGACACAGGGATGAGTGGCACCGAGTCCTGCGACCCTGACTCCCCCATGACAGCCCCATGACTGAGGGTGGGGGAGGAAAGGGAAGGTTTGTGAGGAGAGAGGAGACCTTTTATCAGACTAGTTGTCATGGCAGGGATGAGCAGCAAGCTTTCCAGCACACGAGCCTCTAATCAGGTCTGAAACAAGAGCAGCAAGCTTCAGGCTAAATATAGCTCGGAAACAATCATTCTGACTTTAAATTAATGACGATGGTCAATTATAGACTGGGACAAAAGGGCAGCTGGACCCTGTGAAGCATAAGAGGACACTGGCAAAGGCAGCAGTAATAAATCCCTGCAGACAGAGAGGGAAGAGATACAATTAGAAATGGAAAAACAATAACATGCTGTAAAACCCCGTAGCACTGATGCATCCCTGATTCTGCTGCCTAGCAGTGCTGTGAGCTTCAGTTCCCAGGCTTGCCTTTCAGAAACGCTTTTACATCTTTCTTGAGGGTCAGGCCCAGGAGACCAGTGCCAGGGCGATGGTTTGGGGACAGTTCCTCCCCAACTGAGCAGGGAGAGGAGACCAGCTGGACTAGCCCCAGTGCAGAGGGAGAGGTGCGAGCTGCCCGCAACTCACACCAGTCATCTGGCAAAAAGGGGATTTTGCAAATATTGCTACAGAGAGGCTGCTGTTCTACAAAACTAAGTGTGCAGAAATATGCCAAAAGGATCAAGAAACCCGACTCCCATGTTTATAAATGCTCAGTACAGGGACTGCTGCCTAAGATGTAATGCATGAAGTGTATAAGAGTGTACTAATGAACTCTAAACTGAAATTATGAACACAATCTATATGGAGTTTGAAGATCAATATATTGCAACTGGGTTTGAAGATTAGCCCTGCTTGCTTTTTAACCTCAAATGCTTTATGTTCTGGCCACAAAATAAGCCATCCTGGACTTTACTAAATCACCTCTTCAGGCTTAGCTTGGCACTCTCCACTCACAGTCCAAAACCACGAGCAGACAAAGCTCAGGGGATGAAGCTCTCCAGTTTTCCTTGCCACTTCCATGGTGCCTACAGCCCTGCTGCAAACACACCCACTACAGAGGTCTTCGAGCAGGGACTGAAAAGCAAAGCAAACCCTTGGTATAACCTCCAGCATCCCTGGAGCAGCAGAAGCAGGACATCCATCTGTCCCATCTCCCACAACTCTAGGAAGCTCATTGGCCTGTTGTTAAAAAGCTCCTGAGAAAATTTTGTTCTAGGACACAGGCACACTCAGGCAGTGCAGTGCAGACCAAAAGCAGGACAGAAAAGGCCCTGGCTTGCTTAGTGTTCCTCTTCTGTCTCCATACGAGTGAAATAAATGGGTTAGTTTTGGCAATTTTCAAATTTTACCATAAAAGATGCATATCTAGCTCAAATTTTGCTTTCCATGGCTGTTTTTCTTTCTTTTTATTTATTTTCCTTTTATTCAGATTTTTGCAGGATGAAGTTCAAAAGTTCCTGGTAAAACTTCAAGTCCTGCCTTAATGGTGGAGTTGTGCCTGGAGCACCCCAGATGACTTGGGCAATGGTCTCTACCCTCCAAAGGGAACCTAGAGCAGCTCAACAGCCAACAAGTGGTACTGCACGAGCAAGAGATGAAAGCCCAGGGCAGGTGGAGATGCAGTGATGCACAGGTATCTGAATAGCTTTGGTTTAGGAATACAGATGTTACTAATCCTTTATTCCTGTAGCACCTGTGCTGCTCGGACCACGGATTTTTGAGGACAGTGCAGATCCATACAGTCCAAATGACCAGCGCTGGCACATTCTTATCTGGGATTTTCTGGACTGCGCAATGTCCATGTGTGCAGCGCGGCGCAGGCAGAGCAAACCAGACGCTTCCGGGAGGGCTCAGATCCCTGCACATGTGCTGCACAGATGGGCTGGACCGGCGCAGTAAATCTGCCATTTGCCTACACATTGGGCTTTCTCTGTGAGCACCAATTGACTGCGCAGCGCATGTGCAGTAAATCCCTCCCAGGAGCAGTGGGACAAGCTCAGTTCACGCTGTGCAGGCAATGTGGGTGACTACTGCAGCGATGCCCCATAATTCAGATGGGTGGCAGCCCCAGGGCATGCCTGTGCAGTATCTCTGGCTGGACCTCCACATACCATTTGCGCCATACCTGGGCAAATGTAAAAGTCCTCAAAATCTGCTGGGGCAGCATCTCTAGGGGAGAAAGCAGAACATGTCAGAGGCGCGTGGAGGAACAGGAGCCTCAGGCAGGGAGTTTGTGATATGTGATGTGAGGATGAGACAAAGACACTGAGCTCGGATATGTCCATCCCCTTACCCTTGCAGCTGCCTGTGTGCCAGCATCCCATGCCAGCATTACTACTTGTGAGGCCCTGCATTGAGCTAGAACCGAGGCTCAAGCTTGTTTTTAAATAAGCACTGAGAAAAATGTAATTTAACATTGCTCAGTCACCCAAACAGTTCACAGCTCTGTCCCAGAAATGGTAATACTGGCACAAGGTGGCACAGCACCTCACAGGTCAGGAATGAGCTGTGGGAGAGTGGGGCAGGGGGGCTGCAACACCACAAGATGGTATTGACACCAAAACTCTATATTGTGAAAACATGGCTCAAATCTGACCTCTCCCAGAGCATCTCCCATAGCCACATCTCCCAGGACAGCAACTTTCACTAGAGTGTGGGCACGTCTCTGAAATAGATCTCCGGTCCTGATTCAATACTTGCCAGTCATGGAGCACCTACTGCAACCTTAAGCAAATTGCTCCCATGGTTAATTAGCCTCCAAGTATGTTATTTCTCATCTGAATGTGTCTTGCTTCAGCTTCCAGCCACTGGAACTTCCTAGGCTTATTCTTGATACATTAAAGAGCCATCTGCATTTGGAAATCTCTTTCCCATGCAGGTAATTGCAGATTGTCATCCTTTAAATAATTAAAAAAAGTGACCCTGTAACAAAGAATGCAGCTGCACAAGGAGACAAGTTACCACTGCACAGGCTCCCAGGTGGTTTAGCATCATCGTCTGACTCCTGGGTGCTGGACTTCACAAACACAGGTTATTTCATCTGCTACTCCCTGGAGTACTACAAAAGCAAACTGACCCCCCCAAGCCCCAAATGTAGGAACAACACTGGCCTGCCTGTGGTGCCATGGTGGATCCCTAGAGCTGGGTGGCAAATATCTGCCCTTTGAGCCAACAGTGATGGGTAGAAATAGCTTTACCTTCTGTCTGAATTGGTTGGTGAGGGGGACTCAGGCACAGACTTCACTTACTAACTTCTTCAGGTTCCAGTAGCACAATCAAATACCTGCAGCAGCAGAGACAGGTACTAGACCCAACTCATGCCACCAGCTGCAAAGACTTTGACCTGCAGTGCCAGATTTCAGACATGGATTTCACTCTGGGGAGCACAGTCTCGGGGGGACTACATATAATTCTGCTGCTATATTGTATTCTCTGTCTGCTCAGCATCACTTTTCTTCAACCAACCTGATGGACTGTAGAACTGCAAGCCTTCTAGCAAAGAGGTCTTTATGTCCCAGACTGCCCCACCCAGCCTTGGTAATCTGCACTCCAGGGACTCCGGAGGTTGCACGTGGACCATGATGTTGCATTACCACTGATGCTTTTTCCCACCATTGATTTGTCTGGTCCCTTTCTGAACACACACCTCTGGCCTCCACAATACTTTGTGACAATGACTTCTACAATGCCATTGCATACCATGTGAAAAAGCTTCCTCCTTCTTTCCAAAGCTTCCTTCCAAACTACTTTCTGCACTGTGGAAAAAACACCCCATTCACAGGCTTATGGGCCTCAATAACGCTCCCTCTGAGCTGTCTGTCTTCTGAGCTGAAAAGACATATCCTGTTTAATCTCTTCTCACGTGAAGACATATACCTCCACACATCCTCAGCTCCTCTCCCTGTAACCCTCCTGGTTCTATTACATCTTCTCTGAGATAAAATGACTAAGAGTGTAGATAGCAATCAGAATGAAGGTACACTGTGTACTTATACAGTGGCATAATCTCACCTGTGTCTTTTCTTACCCATTTTGTTCTTCCTGTACAGGTGACTCTGATTTTGGCATTCCAGCCATCCAGATCAAGTTTCAGCAACAACAACTGTCTTAACCCTTTCTTCCTGAAAGAGCAATAGTTAAAGCCTTTGCTTATATCTCAGATCCTTGACCCTGCTATATAACCAACCGCAACATGCCTCATTACATCCTTCACACTTCATTTCAATGTATTTATGAACGGATTCACTCATAAGTTCAATGCTACCAGAGCTTGAGTTCATGCTGCAGTGACCTCCTCCTCCCTTTGTATCATTAGTTTAATGTTGCTTGTCTTGTGGCTTGATTTTTTTCACAAAATTCTTGCTCTGGACCTATTCAGTGTCCCGGTACAGTCTGTGGCACCAGCCTTGTGGTAGCTTGCATAAGGGTGCAGCTTCTGGCTCTGCTGACTGAGACATGCTCGCCTCTGCAGCATCACTAAAGAGCCTTAGACCAATACATCAAGGATGTACTTTTTAAAGAAAGTCAAACAGCCAAAACAGAGCTTCTAAAAAATGCAGTGCTTGCAAGTCCCCTGTGTCGAACAGGGCAGGAGTCCTTGTCAAGGACAGGACAAAGACCTACACATCTTCCTGAAACCCACCCAGAGTCTTTCCCTCTGCCAGATACCGCCTACTCCAGGCTCTCCTTGTTTTTCTTCCCTACTTGACTTTAAACAAACAAGCTCTGTCCACACACTGTCTTTGGCTGCTACTTCAGAACAAGTCACAAATAAAAAGCAATGCCTGGAGTGACTGATGTGTGCTGACCTGCTCTGACAGTCACAGCCCTCTTCGCCCTCATGACGGCACGGACACAAGGCATGGGCAGTCATCATAAAAATACTACCAAAGACTCTCCCATTTTTAGCACCTTGATTTTGCTTTGGCCTCTGGTTGTGTTGGACCCTAAGTGTACAGCCTGTACCATTTCATGAGCTATAAGCTAACACCTCTCTCTACCACATAAGCACCAACACCGGAACCTGGGCTTGGGGTTGATTTGTGGATACAGGGACGAGGGCTGAGGACTGGAACAGTTTTTAACCTGACCCTTACCTGGGCTGCCCACAGATAATCAAGACATCGTCTCCATGCCCGCTCCCGACCCTGCCGTGTCCACAGCTGGCAGGGAGGAAGGACTTCATCACCAGTGACAGACGTGCTTCCTCACCTTTATGGGCTCCTTTCAGAGCACTGTGGAATGACATCATCACCAAAAGGAGCCAAAGTGACCCAGATGGGTGGTTAATGCTCCACAGGAACTACAAACCAGGAGTAAGAGGCAGTAAAATCATGAAGGATGAGAAACTCTTGTGCCTTGCGAGGTGAGGACTGACATGTGGGAGCTTTCTTGCCTGCTGCTGCCACCTGGCCAGAGGTGCTGTGGCTCTTGACCAGAGGGTGGATGTGCAATGGTGACAGCAGTAGCAAAGAGGGGCCAAGGAGGCTGGAAAGAAGGCAGACAGAAAGCCAAGGATGCAGCAGGTCTTCTGGCTCTGATAGCTGGGGGATGAGGAGGTAGGGAAAGGCTGTAGCTCCAGACAAGAAAGATTTTCACTTCTCTGGTGACTTCAGCAGGCTCAGGACCCAAAACAGCCACAGAGCATCAACAACAGCCAGCCTAGTGTGGACACAAGTGCCTGCCGGTGCTTATCCTCATAGCACTGCAGCTCCCAACGCGGTGGAGGTAACTTCCCAACGCTTGTGAGTGTCCAGTGGCAAAAACTAGACTACACCAGCTGAGGAACAACAGGTCAAGAGAGCCCCTAGCCAAATCTGCCCAGACATGCCGGCCTAAGTTTTGTACCAAATGTTCTGAGCTTTAACATGTGTTAGCATCTCTTCTTCCTAATAGCTATCCCTCATGTTTCTTCTCTTCCAGCACTGAATGTGTGATTCAGCCATGCATTAACCTTTGTGTCTGATTCCTGATCTGCTGTTAAAATCTATGTTAATTCCTTAGAATCCCACAATTTTTTTCCCTAAGCAAATTCTGAGCAGTTCTGGGATTCCTGTACCCAGCAGACGCAGTAGGTAGCTAACGTGGTCTGCTCTCCAACAGCTCAGGCTGCATGAATAGTCTAATTAACACCTCATCAAACTCAACTGTTGGTTGTGTCTGGAGAAATTCCCTCTTGCACCTGTGCATTCACAAGACACCATTTCTAGCCTCCCGCACAGCAGGCCCCAGCCATCAGAGCAATGCTCCATCACTGCAGAGCCCATCCTTACTTGCCAGCCCAGAGACACACTGATGGGCTCTGTGGCTGCTCTGAGCCATTGCACCATGCAGGGTGGTGCAAGAGCTCAGGAGCAATAACTCGGCAGTGAAGGGTGTGCAAAGCCCGTGCTGCTGCATTTCAGGCAGGGCTCTCCTCCCCTCACCATATCCTACCTACATCATCAGAAAGCGCATAGGTTTTACCCAGCACAGCTCACTGTCACCTGCCTAAAGACAGCCTTTGCAGCAGGACAGCATGTGCACACCCCTACATGCTGCAAACCTTCAGGCGCCTGATCTGTGCTCATCATCTAGCCTGTCTAGGAGACCCCAAAGAAAAGTGGCACCCCAGGAGGGGTTCAGTCCCACCCTGTCCTGGAGGACAGGCCCTAGGATTGGGTCAGAACAGCCCTGGAGGTGTCCAGCTCCCACCACTGAGACAGACAGAGCCTGGTGCACGGCAGAGAGCAATGCCCAGTTCATGTTGATACTGCCATTATTGCAGCACAAGGTTTAAACATATGTCCTGGTTTCAGCTGGGATAGAGTTAACTGTCTTCCTAGTAGCTGGTATGGTGCTATGTTTTGAGTTCAGAGCGAAGAATGTTGATAACACTGATGTTTTCAGTTGTTGCTCAGTAGTGTTTAGACTAATGTCAAGGATTTTTCAGCTTCTCATGGCCAGCCAGTGAGAAAGCTGGAGGGGCACAAGAAGTTGGCACAGGACACAGCCAGGGCACCTGACCCAAACTGGCCAACGGTGTATTCCATACCATGTGACGTCCCATCCAGTATAGGAACGGGGAAGTGGGGGGCAGGGTTTCGCCGCTCGGGGGACTGGCTGGGTGTCGGTCGGTGGGTGGTGAGCAATTGCACTGCGCATCATTTGTACATTCCAATCCTTTCATTATTGCTGTTGTCATTTTATTAGTGTTATCATTATCATTATTAGTTTCTTCTTTTCTGTTCTATTAAACCGTTCTTATCTCAACCCACGGGTTTTGCTTCTTTTCCCGATTTTCTCCCCCATCCCACTGGGTGGGGGGGAGTGAGTGAGCGGCTGCGTGGTGTTTAGTTGCTGGCTGGGGTTAAACCACGACAACATAATAAGTTTAGCTTGGTTGCTTGAGATAACAGTTAAACAATAGACTACAATGTTTGGAACGCAGAGCATGCAACAGGAAAATGTAATTTTAGGTAATACTTCACAACGAGACTTTTCCCTGAGTGTTTCAGGACCTCAGGTAAGTCTAGAGGCTTTCCCTGGGCATCTCTGAGCTCTCATCTCCCACTTCAGCTCATTTCCATGCTTTCCCCCACCAAAACCCACTTCCTCACTTTGTGTAACAGGGCACTGCTTGCCTGGCAGATTAATCCACCCATCCTGTCTTCTGCTGTGGGGTGTCTCATCTCTCCCCTCCAGCCTTACTTAACACTTGAGTTATAATCTTCCACTTGGCATATCTCTTCCTACGTGGTTGACTTCTGCTGTTCTTCATGTTTTTTAAAATAAGAGAAAAACTTTGCAGATTTTGCATCATCAGGACTATTAACTGCACACACTTTACTCACTCTGGAACCTTCATCCAACTGTGAGCACTACATAGACCACTCATGGTGGTCCAGCAAGGCAGACAGTAGGCTTGCCATTGAGAGCACCTTCCTAAATTCCTTCTCCTCTCTCCTGCTTGCTGACTGTGTGAGGCTCATTCAGGATCACGAGAGGCAAGTCCTGGCTGTGACAGCCCCAGGCACACTCTGAGCCACATCCCATTGACCAGTTCTGCAATGCTCCTGCAGAAGGCAGAGCTCTCGGTAGTGCCAACCAAGAGTACTGAAGAGACCTCAGGGAGCTGCTGGGAATAAAGCTCACACTGTCAAGCAGCTTAGGCATTGGGGTTTATTTGTTTGTCCTTTTGCAACTCCATTTCCAAATACTGCAAATGAGCATTTAGCCCTTTGTCGTTGTGTAATCAGACTTGTTCCTCTTCTTTACGCCCTGTCTGGTAATGGGGTCTTTATGTGGAAAGACAAACAGCCCTTTTCTCACAGGACCCCATGGGCTGTAAGGCCATGCAGGCACATGCCGCTCGCCATGAGCTGCAGACACCCGGGTTTGGGGTGCAGGACACAAGGTTTCTCCATGGGAGAGAGAAATTACTTTGAGCGCCTGCGGACCAGGGTCACCCTGGCAGGTGGGGATGGCAGCAGAGAAACAGCATATAGCTTGGAGAGCAGGCATGCTCGTTACAGCTCTTTCAGACCAGTGTGGGGGGCTGGAGAGCCCCCACCATCCCGTCACCAGGGCTGTTCAAACCCTAGCTCTTACCTACCTTCCTTTTCATTCAAGATGGTGTTTCTGCCATCCTCTCCATCAGATTGTACGCTACAGCCTCGGTCCCGGGGTTGCCGTCAATCAAAGCGCAGCTCCAGCAACGCAGAGCCGCCAGACCACCCTGGCCGTGCGACTCGGCTCTTCCGACCCCTCTTCCCTGGGACTCGGCTGCGGCGCACGAAGGGCAAACACAGCAGTAGGACTTCCCTTTCTCTAAGAGCTTCTTGGCTCTCATCCCTGTTGTTTTTCTTACTCAGCCCGCTCGTCCTGGCGCTAATAGATTTCCTGCTGATCAAGGCTACTACAACATCTTGTAACTCCCCCTGCGCCACTTTCACCGCGCCATACCGAACGTGGGGGCTCCGGCAAGCGATGCGCTCACACGACATCGGCAGCAGCCATGGGGTAGGAGCACGGGCTGCTTCCCCACTTTCGTCAGTGGGAGGGATGCTGGCGTCGCAGCTGGTTCAACCAGCTTTATGGTCTCTTTGTGCTGCTGCAGCAGAGCTGAGAATCTGGCCCTGGCTCCCTCCCCGCCTCGCCGGGGACTGCATCAGTGTGCTGTTTATTGTTTCTGCCAGATCATTCATGCAGATGTTAATGAATGCTAGACCCAGCTTCGCTCCCAGCAGAGTCCCTTCCACACCTCCCCCTGCCCAGCCCTCTGCACTGGAGTTTCTGTTTACAGTCCTACAGGGAATTTCCCCTCTGCTGCACGGTCTTGGAGCAGCACAGTCCCAATTCCTGCTGCCAGCAGGCTCCCACACCTCCCTGGTTCCTGTAGCTGTCCAATGTCACCTCCAGGTGTCTGCGTCCCTCACTGTCACCATTCCTTCTCCACCTCTGGCCTCCCCAAACTAGAGACATGCCAATTCTCCTAGGAGGGAGCAGAGGGCTTGGCCGGTGAAGAAAGTTGCTACAGGTTCTTCCTCTGCACAGATGGAGAAAGCACAGGGAGAAGTCACCAAATGGGAAGAGCAAAGCAATTTGTCCAGGAGGACTCTGAGACAACATCTACACTGGTAATTGGTGCCAGGACCCACCTCCTGGCCCTGCAGCCCACAGGCATGCAGGAGCCTGCATCCACACCACTGTGTTATCTTCACATCCCAACAATGTGGGCACGTCAGTCTGCCTATAATTGGGAAACGCTGGGAACGCTTGGGAAAGTGTTAATCAGCCCAGCCCAAAATCCCACCTGGAACTTCTGCAGAAGTTTAGCAGCACAGACGACCATGTCCCCAAGCCCCTGGTACTGCAGTGGCTGAGCCACACAGAGCCTCGCTGTCCTAGCAGCTGTTGGACATCGGGAAGCCAAAGAGCAAGTCTACCTGCTGCAAAGGGCATCAGTCTCAGGAGGGGTTTCTGATCTCTTCTTGATCAAAGCAACATCACTTACCCTTCCAGGAGAGTGATGACGTTCTTTCTGGGCCTCCCAATGTTCGGCCCATAGAGGTTTGCTCTGGAATAAGTGCGGATAAGCTGCAGAAGGCTTCTCAGCTGGATGTAGTCCTTCCCCAGCTGGCTGCCGTTCACCGAGCGGCCGATCAGTGTCCGATAGTTATTGGGCTCTGGGAAAATAAAAATAGACAAGCAAGGCTTGCCAGCTCTGCTCCTTCATCCGTGCTTCCGGAGAGAGACACACAGCTCACGCTGTCGCACAGCCTGAGCTCCGCAGAGCTGCCTGCCTGCTCTGTGGAGCAGCAGAAGGAACCTCTGAGAAGTGGATGAGGGCCATCACTTGCTCTTCTGTGCCACATCTCCTCCCGTACCCCTTTTGCTGTGTGCTGGGTGAAGGACCTGCACCTTGGTGTCATGCTCCTGTCCCCTTAGGCTCCCCCCCACTTCCCCTGGCACGGCAGCCACCATACAAGTCCATACAGCTGCTGCTCTGGCCACCCCAGGGCTGGCTGTGCCCAGCAGCCAGGGCAGAAACATTTCCTGTGCTTAATACCAACTGATGGAAACATCCAGCTAAGGTGCTAACACATGCCAGGTCCATCTTCGAGATGGTGCTGCGTTATAGCAGGGGCCTTTAATTCCCTCTGAAACTACATTGGCAAAGCATCCTGGGATCTGCAAATATCTTCTTCCAAAAGGGAATACCTTTCTGCTACAGCGAGCTCCATTCCCGTGGCTCTCCTGTTCCCACACTCACCGTTGCCCAGCTCCCAGGAGATGTTGTACTTTTTGCTGGCACTGTACTTCAGCAGGCTGAGGGCATTGGAGCTGTTCCAGGAGTTGTTGGGATTTCGGCGCAAAGCATTCAGTGCAAAGATCAGGTGAAGGCCAGAGCAGTCAGCAAAGTTATAGAGTTTGTCTAGAGACCTGGCTGGGAAGAAACAAAAAACAGTTTGTAATTCAAATGAAAGCTAGTTCCAGGGAGGTTCAAATGATCCTGCTGTCCATCAGACCTTGCCTTCTGTGTAGGATGAGCCAGGGTCAAATGCCATGCCCGTGACATCTGTAACCGCAGAAATGCACCTGACCTTTGAAACCAGGATAGGATACCAGGTGTGGGCTCATCTTCTTCCAGCAAGAAACTTGGATGCCCTCCACCACCATGTCAGAGCTAGGGGCCATGTTACCGGAGACAAGTGACTTTATAACATCTCTTTTCATTTGTTCTTGGCAAGGAAAGTTCAGCCTTTCCTGTGCTTATCCTGCCTTGCATCTCTTTCAGAGCAGACCCCTGCCGTGCCTGAGGAGCAGAGGAGGAAATCACTGCCCAGGGCTGCCAGCTCACGGCCACCTCTCCCACACGCCACCACAGCCTGCATTCAGCTCCCGCAGCCCCCTGTGCAGTAACCAAGCCCCAGCAATAATCAAGTAGAGCCCCCAAGGTGTGTACCACGCACCTGGCTAACCTCTGCTCTGCACACAGAGAGAGGAGCTTCGTGCCACCCCTTGAGCTTGGGGAGAAAGGAGGGCTCCCTGCCTGGTGACAGTCTGGCCAAGCCCTGCTGCTGGGGTGGCCTTCCTGGGATGCTGGCATCTTTGCAGGATTCATGTCCTACCTGCTGGCCCCAAAACTCCCCAGCTGGCATTGTCCCTGCTGTACTGGAGCCTTGATGAGCAGTGGGGCACCAGCCAGCAGCAGCAGGAGAGACCAAAGAAAGAGCTGACCCACTATTCAGGAAGGAGTGACATTAACACGGGGCGCTGCTGGGAGAGCCAAAACGCTTAATGCCTTTTTTTGTTTCAATCTTGCCTAAAAACTCAAAAGCGATCAAATGCCTGACGAAGTTAATGCCAGTGTTAGCAGGATACGAACTCACACGACAGCAAGGAGATTTGGTGCGAGAGTAATTAGATAACTGTGGTGTTTTCAATCATCCCTGCCTGTTGAACTGCATCCCAGGACACTCAGCGAGCTTCCTGAAGCAGCCTCAGAGATGCAACCACTTAACTTTGAGGAGCCACCAGGGATGGGGAGGTTCCAGGGGGCTGGGGAGGGCAGACCGGCAGACCGAGGGCTCCGCTTTCAGAAGAGGGGAAGGAGGCACTGGGGATTTACGGAGTAGGCAGACCGGCTTCAGGTCCCAGAAAAATACTTGGACAAATAATCAAGCTGCTTGTCAGCACTTACAAAATATAAGGAGATGATCAACAGCCACAGGAATGTGTCAAGAACAAATCACACTGAAGCAAACTACTGACAGGAGAGCAGGGCTTGCGGGCAGCAAAGCAGTCATTTAGGTCTTATACCTTGATGGTTTTTAAGGCTTTTGACATGACTGCACATGATTGTCTCTCCAGAAAGTGAGGTAACACTGATCTAGACTGAACTGCAGTAAGAAATACGCACAGTGAGAGCAGCTACCAGGAATTTGCTGTTAAACTGAAGGGTCTAGGCAGCCTGCTCTGGGTCTTTTTACACATTTACAATGAAGAAGGGTATATAGGAGTGGAGGATACATACATCAGACTTGCCATGGTACTAAGGTGATAGCATGCACCACCATGGCCAAGGCAGATGAAGGGGATGAGAGGAGGTGACTGCATGCTCAGGGAATTGCTCTAGGCCCAGGGGTGATGCTCCAAGACTCCCTGTACCCGCACTGCCTGACCAAGGTGCAAGTGAGATGGTGACAGCCGGGAGCTGCTCGCTCTGGTCAGGATAAACTCCTCACAGCCTGTATGTCTGCATTTATTTTGTTGCCTTTCCTGGTCACTGAAAGCCTCGGTGAATATGGATCCAGCTCTGAGGTCTGAGAAGAATAAACTTATTTTAAAAGTAATGTTCTACTTCTGTTATTCAGCTGACCGAATAGCTAACATTTAATGAAATGCAGCAAAGTCATGGAAAGGAAAAGAAAGGAAAAATGTGGAAAAGAAATTCCTAATCCCTTTCACAACCTTTTTCTAAACGCTACTGGTTGTTTGAGTGAAAAGTAGCTGAATTAGATTAATCTAATGTATTCATCCCACTGGTTCAGGCACATTAGCTGTTTTTCTGGATGTTTAGTGAATTAGAGACAGATACAGTTACTTAATACTCAATTACTTCAGACCTCCAGGCAAAAAGCTGCACTTGAGATGAGACTCCTATAAAGAGGATAAGATAGACACCTAAATGACAACATGAAGATAGCAAAAAGGTGTTACCTGCAGTTCCCCTGCTAGAAATGAAACCTTTTTGCTGGTGCAAAACAGTTGTAGTTCTTGAGTATTACAGGAGGGGATTTGGTTCATGTTTAGGAGCCTCTGCAGAGGTCTGGGAATTGATTTTCCATGCATCCACCGGAGGAAACAAGCCGTCTGTTAATCCCAGTGCAGGGCCTGCCACTGTGAAATTTTATTTTCCCCATGACACTTATTTTGTTTCCGTGCGCCTGGACACAGAGATGCCACGTGTATTTCATGTTCTGCCATGACTTTCCAAGCTGGAAACCTCAGCGATGAGGGGAGAGAGCTAGGAGAAACACACAGATGTCTGAGGGTTGCTCCTGCACGTTCCCAGTGGTCTCCCAGCACACAAACCTACCTGCAGACTGCAAAGAGGCCACAAAGCAGAAAACTACTAATAAATCTACCTCTCCATCAAATCAGATTGTTAATACAGGCACTCTTGGTATCAAGAGTATCAGGTATCAAGTCCACTTATCTCCTTCATCCTTGGCAGCTGTCTTGGCATAGTGTGAACCTGGAAGCACCAGTCTCTCCAGTGACTCTAGCAGAGCCTTGATGACCAGTTTGCACAAGATGCCCAACCATTAGTGGTTAAAGGGCATGTCTGACCCCTCCTGAGATGACCGCCTTAAACTGGACATCTCTGTTGCAGATGGCTGCAGTTAGATGAGAAGAGTGCTGTCATGGGTGGCTAAAGCACAAAAAGAAGTAAATTTAGAAGACCTCAAGTGATGTCCAGCCCTCCATAAGTACAAACAGGGCCAAAAGAGAATGCTATAAATATTTTACTGCCACAACTAGGGATGGCCACATTACCTCTGAGCAATGAGAACATGAAGAATCGCAGTATTATTAACAGCTGGCTAAAACTCACTTTGAATTCTGGATAATTGCACTGTTTTTTCTTCATCAAACACAGAAAATCTTGCAGGAGTTTAACCTTTCCCCAGCTAACAGATCATTAGGCAAGGCTTTCACAAAGCATTTCAATAGAAAAAGCTATTGTCATACCAGAGTGAATCTTAATAGAGCAGAACTGGATTTATAAGACATTCTCCCTGCCCCTTCTCCCCATCTGCCCAGGGCAGAGATGCACATGCTCAGCACTCACGTGCCACTGAGCTCAGGGAGAAGGAATAAGGCAAAAAAAAAAAAGAAAAAAAATTTAAAAACAAGAATTAAACAAAAATGCAAGGATGCTGAGAGTCAACTTCTGCCATGTACTAATGTTCACGTAGTTGGAGTGAGGCTAACCAAGGCAGCAAAGCTATGTGCTCTGTTCCCTTGCACACAGCGGCAGTGCTTGCTGGCAGGTTTCAGCAGGGATGGGCGCCTGCCTCAGTGGGTTTGGGACTAACAGCAGTCAGTAAGCAGAGACAGAGGCCCCATGGCCCTGCCACAAAAAAGAAATCAGAAGGTACTTGGGCTTTCTCAACCTTTTACATCCTTGGTTGCAGAGGCTTGAATGCATCTGGAGAGTGAATACCACCCGACGATGTACAGCTGGGTGGCCGCCAGTGAAGCTCTGCTCACAATCCTGCCCTCAGCTGAAGCTCTGCACAGGAATTAAAGAATTTGGTTGTTTGCATAGATCTCTCACCCTGCACAGAGGGAGACAAACGATTTCAAAATGCAGGAGGAGGTGTCTGTGAGGCCACAAATGGTCTCACCCCACCATGGTGGGGTTCATGGGACAAGTACATCCTTCGGAATTCTTTCCCGTTTTTCTCCTTTTTATACAAGGCTAAATTTTAAAGTTCTCTGAAAGATGGATGGCATTTAACTCTGTAGTATGCCAACACAAAATCTGAGGCACATTAAAACGTCTCTGGCAGTTTAAAATAATTGGAAAGACTTTCCAGTTGTAGTTACTGAATTAAACATTATACTAGAGACTTTATAAAGAACATAGTGTTGACTGCCATTTGGTAAAGGGGACAGTTCAATAATCTCTGGGTTTGAAAGTCTTCCACATTTTTTATTCTGCTTCAGGAATTTTGCTTTGGCAGGGCTTAGCACGAAGAGTGGAAATTCATGTACACACTGAGACGGAGCCTGAGATCAGCCAGTGGGCTGAGGGGTGGCGGGGCACGGCACGGCGTGCCGGGGGCTTTCGTAACTCTGGGAAGTCAACCAGGAGGACAGGAAAGAAGAGCCTGTTCTCCCTCTATCCCCACCGTTCACCACGTCAGTCTCTTGCACGTACAGCGTGTGCCAGCACTGAGGAGGATGGGGCGAGAGCTGAGCATGGAGCGGGCAGTACACACTGCACTCCCCAAATCCACAGGTTAGCTGAGAGACCAAGCAAATGCACAACAGATGAACCCTTCTGTTGATAAAGCAAAGAAATGCAGTTCTAGAAATAATGATTTCAACTAATCATGGGTATTGCTCAACTCCGCATTCCCCATAAATTCTGAGCAATGCCTGGAGGATCCCTGCAAACAGCTCCTGGTGCCAGCACTGAAGCCAGCAGCATCCCCTGCCCCCCAAGCACCCCACAGGAGATAGCGGAGGGAAGGGGTAGGGAAAAACCTGGCAAAGAGCAGAGAGAAGCCCAAAGAGAGCTTTACAGGGAGGGGGCAGAAAGGGCGGTACAGAGTGTTCAGACAAGAGATGAGTAAGATGGCTGGCAAGAGCAATGAATGGAAAAAGAAAGGTGTTCCCACTTATAGAAGAACAAGTGGGTACATGGAAAATTTATTTACAAACAAATTGCCACCACAGTCAGCTGAATCCCATTTGCACTAGCTCTCTTGGGCTGAAAGTCCTCATAAAACCACATGTGTGTGGCAAGGACTTAATATTTTCTTAGCAAATAAATATGAATCAGAAGATATGTAACAGGCAATCAGAGTGACTCCAGACCCATGGGACAGGTCTGCAAAACTGGCTCGAAAACTTCCCATGGATTCCATCCCCAGTCACAGTAGGGTTTCAGACAGGGAAACCAGAACACCCATCCACAATTTGCACAGTTAGAGCACCAAAGAGTAGCCTTTACCACCCCTGCAAGTTCAGAGGAAAAGCAACATCCCACACTGTCCATACGCACTATAACATCCAGCTTGATCCACTGGATCATGGGAAGATTTTCTTATTCTAGCTGCATGCTAAGCCATTCTTTCGAAGTTGCTGCTTAAGGAGAATTTTAAAGATTTCGAGGCTACCAAGAAACCCACACGATTGCTGGAAATTGCATTCTAATGATGACCATCCCAGCTGGGAAGCTGTTTGGTTTTAATTCAGTCTTCTGAAGCATTTTGCTATGCAGTAAAACCGCACCGTGTAAAGATGCTGAAGAATTCCTAGGCAAAATTGCTGGCAGGAGGGAAAAATTTGCTCGCCTCAGACACACGTTTCACCTGAAATGCTCCCTCTACCTGGTCAGGCTCCCAACTTCCTCCAAAGAGGATGGAGGTGTGCAGAACCGTCCCTCGTTCTCATTTACCTCCCAGGCCTCGTTATTGCTCTACAGAGGAGCAAAGGCTGGGGGCATGCTGTGTGCAGGAAGGGCTTCCCAAGGCAAGGTGCAGCGTTGGAGGTCTGCTCTGAGTGACAAGAAGTGCTTTGGCAGAGCCTAATGGTGCTATAGAAAAGGGATCTAGTTTAATCCCATCTGAAGAATACCTGAAAGTTGGAGGAACTGGCTTTAATACTGCCAGCCAGTAAAGAAATGCTGTGCACTGTGTGTTAATGAGAACCTGGATTTTATATCCAGCTGGATGACAGATGGGGGATCTGGCGCTACTCCCCCCGGAGTATCGAGGGGGCCTTGTTCCAAGGGAATTGTTGTCATCATCCCTGGTCTTTAAGCAGCTGAACATCGACCCTCAATATTCATTCAAGTCTTTAACTAGATTTTTCATTTCATTGCCAATGCAGAGGTGATTATGCTGACCACGTGAGCTAGGTTTAGTCCTTAACACCGCCATACAGAAATAGCAGTCTGGGGGCTTGGTGTCAATCTCTCGCCAATAAGGAGCTTGGCTGGCAGCCATGGATTGTGGGCTGAGTTCCCAGCTGGCATATAACTTGGAAGACAACCACGAGGTCTGGGTTCAATATCCAATTGCTAAGCAGTCTGGCTGACAGCCTCATTTTGTGGAATGAATCCCAAATTAATATAATGCTTTTGATACCAGACAAGGGGCATGGCCTGCTTCCAAATGCTGTAAGGGCTCAGATAAAAGCTATAGGCATTGGGTTCAGTGTGTAAATGGTATCGAGGTTGGATAACAGTCAGGATTGGGCTTAATCCTCAGATGGTGAGAAAAAGGAATGAGCCCTGAGCTCTGCCTTCACGGAACGAAAGAGCTCAAATGAGCAGAATAGCTCTGTTTTCAATCCTCGCGTGGTAAAGAGCTCACAGGACAGTAATGGTTTCTAGGAACAAGTGTAAATTGACATGGAGCTTCAGAAGAGATGTGGGATCTGGGTTCAATCTCCAAATGCTGTAAAGCTCAGATAATGGCCAGAGGGGCAATTTCCAAGCCCTCTGTTCCAGCCCGGTGCCTGGGAAGGAACCAAGATCACATTACAGCTAAGAAAGCTGTTTTCTTCTGCTGCATAACTTAAGACATTTTCCCTTTTGGATCAGGATGAATCCAGCATCTTCTGAAGTTTCAGAGGGAAATGGAGGTGGGTGGGAAGAGGGCTACAGGTTTGAGCAGAGCAGAAGAACAGAGCAAGAGAAGATAAGACTGTGAGCACCACCTGCTCTTGCCCACCTTGTTGGCCACCCCAGATCACTGGGCTTGAGCCACAGAAACTGCTCCAGAGAAAACACGGGTACAGCTCATCACCATCCTCACTGCTCCGCAGTGCCTGCACTGCTGGGCATCCTCGGGGTCTCTGCGGTAGGCAGCTCATCCCACCGGGAGATGGCAATAGCCTGCATTGCAGTTACTTCTCACTGACACCACTTGCACAAGGGACTGGTGTGAAATAGCGTGCGCAGCAATAACTCACTCCCACTCTCATAGCTCACTTGTGGAGTAGCCTCCTGACGCAGCTAGATTAGTTTGCTTGAAGTTCTTCCACTTTTTATAAAGGAACGCAAATAAAATGTGTATAAAATACTCAAATGCTACTTTGCGTGGGCATTTACAGTTGGTCTGTTACATAGGAAACCCTTCCTGGATGAGGTTTTATTGAAAGCGATATTGATCCTGTGAAAAGCTTCAAATTTGATAAATCGGCACTATCTCCCTTCCCTTGAGGAAATTCTTTAAAATCTAATTCTGGTCCCTGGGACTCTCAGCTTTAAAGTCCAAACAGGATGGACCACAGAGGACAGGGCCTGATCGCTGTGAGTGCTGCTATAACAAGCTGTGGTTTGTCAACCTGACCTCCAGCTAGCCAGACTCTTGAGCAGCAACTGCAGACTTGAGGTAAAACCTCCCAAAACACCCTCCTGGGGCAGCAACTACCCATTCCTAATGACCAGGGGTGCTGAAGACAAGCCCTCTCAGCACCATCCCCTGCACAGGCAGTGGGCACAGCCCAGCATTTTACTCTTTACCCTGTTGTCCTGGTTTCAGCTGGGATAGAGTTAACTGTCTTCCTAGTAGCTGGTACAGTGCTATGTTTTGAGTTCAGAGCGAAGAATGTTGATAACACTGATGTTTTCAGTTGTTGCTCAGTAGTGTTTAGACTAATGTCAAGGATTTTTCAGCTTCTCATGCCCAGCCAGTGAGAAAGCTGGAGGGGCACAAGAAGTTGGCACAGGACACAGCCAGGGCACCTGACCCAAACTGGCCAACGGTGTATTCCATACCATGTGACGTCCCATCCAGTATAGGAACGGGGAAGTGGGGGGCAGGGTTTCGCCGCTCGGGGGACTGGCTGGGTGTCGGTCGGCGGGTGGTGAGCAATTGCACTGCGCATCATTTGTACATTCCAATCCTTTCATTATTGCTGTTGTCATTTTATTAGTGTTATCATTATCATTATTAGTTTCTTCTTTTCTGTTCTATTAAACCATTCTTATCTCAACCCACGGGTTTTGCTTCTTTTCCCAATTTTCTCCCCCATCCCACTGGGGGGGAGTGAGTGAGCGGCTGCGTGGTGTTTAGTTGCTGGCTGGGGTTAAACCACGACAGTCCTTTTTGGCGCCCAACGTGGGGCACGAAGGGTTGAGATAACGACAAACCTTGGGGACAGGTTACAGCCCATGCCACAAAGCCGCCTTCCTCCGGACTTTACCCATGCACGTGGAGGGAGCGAACCCGCCAGGCTTGGGAGCACGGCTGCAAATATAACCCAGCTCCACTGCCAGACTGTTTGCTGACAGAATGACTGTTTTATATGGCTATAAGAGCAGCTATAAGCGCAGCTGTCTGAAAAGCAACAAAATCTATGATGTGTGTTTCTAAATCCAATGACAGCTGGCAGTGCTGCACTGCAGCTCATTCCTTCTTTTACACAGTTTAGCTAAAACACTTCTCTGCAATCGCCCCGATTTATCAACAAACAGCAGTTTCTGGAACAATTTAAAAGCATTCCCAAATAGGCAAGAAGTGGTCAGCTCTTCAAGCACTCAGCAATCTGTGAGCTCCCAAATAGGCAGGCAGCTGGAGATGGACGGGGACGGCTGATGGGTGGACCAAATGCCCTCCTCGGCTGCCTCGCAGGGAGGATGGGGCTGTGGATCACATCAGGATGGGGGGCTTTGGGGCAGGGGTACCTGGGCAGCTGCAGAGCATTACCCATGGGTGGAGGGAATGGTGATTTATATGGTTTAAAGCTGGCCTGAGGTGCAAATGTGAGCCATTTCTGTACTGCCAGGGAGGAGAGGTGACTTGGCTCCTGCTTGGTGCTGCTCCCTAGCCAAGGAAGCCACATGGAGGGTCATCTCCTCCTGTGACTGAGTCTCACCTCCCAGGCATAGGAAACCCCATGCAGCCCAAACCCACGCAGGTGCGTACAAGATAATGCTGTAGCTTGCTGTACAGCCATATTCTGTAACATGAGGCAGAGTGAGAAGATACAAGGGCAGGTACCATGTCTGTCCCCAGGCTCACCTCCTGCTGCCAGCTGCAGGGCAGATGACAGCAGCCGTCACGGGGACCTGCTCCCCTGTACATCACTTGCTACTCAGTCAAGCTACACCCACGTCATTCTTTCAAGGTGCCAGGCACAGTTGCAAGGCAGAGGTTTTCTTTATAAATACCTTTTCTCAACAGCACCAGAAGTGCTAACACTGCAGCAAGAGGATGGATGTTTTCAGCACTTTCCTGCAAAAAGGAAGCTGGGCAGCACGGGCTGAGCAACACCCTGTGAACATGCTGCATGGCTAAACTGGCATGAAAGACGTATGGGTATGAAGCATGTTTTTAACATGTTCGTTTAATCTCAGTAAAATGCTTAACCCAGGTAAGCTATTCATCTAGCTCACTGATACCCTTCAGCCTGGCCAGCAGCTCCCATCCTCTGTTTTTGCTGCCTGAACTGCTGCCATGTGGCAGACACATGGCTTGTTTCAGGAGAACCTCGCACAGGGATGCGAGCCAGACCCACCTGACAGCATCCCCAGAACTGCAGAAGGTGCAGCACCTTGTCCTGGACCTCTCTACCTCCCACCCCCCGGGTCTTGTGCTGCTCCAGAGGAGAGTGACACTGATCAGTCATGCTAGGAAGCTGAAATACCACATCGGGAACAAATTCAAACTGAGGACTCTAGCGTTGCCAAATCCTAACATTCAAAAATCATGAGTCAAACTCCCCAAAATCATGGGACTAGCTTGAGAAACCTGGTTTTAACATAATTTTCATTGCCTGCTGTTTTTAAAAATTTTGGGTGCCTTCATAGGATATTTTTAAGCTCTTCTACTAGGAGGAGAGCTAATATCTGGCTTGTTTTTATTTTTCCTTTTAACGGAAGTTGACGTGCAGCAAAACAACCATTTTATTTTACAAGTTGTTTGGGTTGGCCTTGCTTCCCTGTGGGTGGGTGCTGCAGGCGGTGGCCAGGGATGGCAGGGGCACACCTGACGCCCCTCGCCAGCAGACACTGCAAGAGAGATGCTCTGCTGTTAAGCAAGGATCTGCCCATCCCCTCGTACAATCCCAAGCTATTTGGGGGGTAAACCCACAATCCACAAAAATCAGGTGCTTCATTTTACGGGCCTGAGTCAACGTTTCCTATCGTGCAAGGAGCCGCAGTCATGGTGTGCTGCTGAAAACCGCCAATCCCAGTCCTGGCTCATCCTCTCCTGCCTGCTGACCCCATTCTCGCCATCGGCCGTCCCTGGCTGTTCCCGCTCGGCGGAGCAGCTGATTTCCCTGGGAGGAAGAGGGAGTGACTAGGGCTCTTTGCACACTTTGTGAGTTGGGCATCTGGTATTTTTCAAAACTCTAAAACATTTTAACTGAAAACTGTCCTAAAAAAAAACAACCAACCCAACCAAAAAACAACGCATAAAACCGGAAATGTTTCAATCTGAAATCCTTAATTAAAACCACACTCTTTAGTACATAAAGAAGGAAGTTAGAACAGAAATGTACTTTTGCACATTACAGACAGCATTATAATAAACACACAGCACTGCCAAGAAAGAGGCATTTTCAAGGCTAAAGTAGATGCCTCCAGCTGCACTCAAATAATGTCAGAAGGCTTGTCCACACTGCCGAGTGTCATTGCATTTGAACACGATAGTGAATGACCAAGCTAGGCGGATGAGGAAGACAGCAATTATTGGCGCAGACTTCTAGCACTGCAGCAAGGACCACAACCCGCTGGGGTCTGTGAACTCCGCTGACTTCCCGCAGATCCCAGACCCTGGTCTTAATCTGTAAAATATTTGAAGGAGCTGGCCCTGGCTCTTCCTGCTCCTCTGGGCTCGCAGATACGGCTCAGCTGGAGGGACCCGGTTTGGCAGGAGCTCTCCCCAGCTAATCTTTGGGGGAATCTTGTACCAAAGCACACAGGGTGGAGTCTGAACCTGATTTCAGAGGCACAGACGAATGGCTGGAAAAGGCCAGCGTCATTAGCCTGATGTCCTGCACCACACAGCCCAGGACGCACACAAGGAGTGCAGGAGTCAAACCCAATCCCTCAGCAGGACAGATCAGATCTTTTGTAAAGGTACCCACTGCCAGCTTAAAATTTGCTGCAAGTATGGAAATCAGCCTATCCCCATGTAAAATTCTGGTATTTAACGTCCATGGTCAAAATAGGCACCTGGCTTCTAGTCCAAACTTACTTGTTTTGGCATTCTAGTGGCTGGATCTTGCTATACCCCTGCCTGCTAGATTTTTGTTTCTTGTGGATAGCTCAAGATTAAGATCAAGCCTCCTCTCAATAAGCAGCATTTGTTGCAGGTCTTCAGTACCTTCACAGTAATGCAAGTTGTTCCAAGCTTCCAATCCTGCAGCTCTTTGCTGTCCTGTAAGTCTTACCAAGCTATGTCAACAAATGGCTGCTATGCGCGACATTCAGGATCTCACGAAACAATACTGATGTGCTGAGGGAGGACAGGTCCGCTCAGACTCCTGCTCCTCTGCGCCAGCCACAGAGCCATGCTCAAGTGCCTGCTGTTGACAGCACGGTGCTGCTGCCCAGGTGAGATGTCTTCTGCGGAGAGAGGATACTGGAAAAAGTAGCATCTGGATGAAGATGGTTGGTACCTCTCCAATCTAGAGAGAGGTCTGGAAACTAGGTCTGAAGGGAGCCACTCACAAAAGCTAGTAGGTGCCCGAACACCAACTGAAGGCTCAGGATATTGCTACGGGAAAGGCAAATTGCAGTAAGCTCAGAGAAAAACTCTGAGTGAGAATAAGAGGGCAGCCTTCTGATCATATTATATGTCTGCACATAAATGCTAGGAGAATAGAGGATAAACAAGACTGCTTTAAAGCCCTTGTATACAACTACAGCATTTAGCCTCACACATGCTTCATGGAAAGACATCATTGCAGGACAAGATGTAACTCGTTTGGGAAACAGAAGGAGGAAATAGGAAGGGGGATTTTTTTGTATGAAAAATACTTCAGGGTTCAAGAAGAGGTGAGAAACAGACGCTATGCATGTCCCCAGGCACAGAGAAAGAGACAAGGAGCACAGGAGATGTCCCACAGGTTCCCTTATTAGAAATAGGACATGGACAATGCCTTTTTGAGCATCTGACTGAACCAACCAAATAATTGGAGTTGGTAGGAACAGGTAATTTTAATTACCCTGGCATCAGCTGAAGACAGAGCAGGGCAGGTCCCAAACATACCAAGCTGCTGGAATGCATAAAGAAAAGTTGCTCTGGAGAAGGAAAAGTAGCAGGGGAGGGGATGTTTATTACTTGGATATTATTGATATAGAAAGTTGATTAATAGTCCAAAACTAGAAGTAAATTTGAGTGCAAGTGATTACAAAACCAAAAGTTCAGCAATTTAAGGCAGTGGAGGAACAAGAACAACGGATTAAAGATAATGTATTTCAAAAAAACCAAATTTGAACAAATTCAGGGCACAGGTCAAGAGGATCTCTGGGGAAGGGAGTTTAAGACAGCATTTCCCAACCACTGAGACATGGAGAGGCAACAGCTGTGCTGTGGGTCCAGGGGAGCGAGGAGCAGAAAGAACAGCAGGAAAATACCCTGCAAATACATAAAAATAAGAGGAAGAAAGAGGAAAATATCATTCTGTAACTCGGTGCAAAAGAGTAAACAATGTATTAACATAGAGACAGCTCTTTGCTTTAGTTTTCATAGAAACACTTAACTGTGACATGGCTGTTAATTACATTAATTTTAAGTGTGAAACAGAAGCAGACCTGAAGAGGGAAGAAATAGATGAAAGGCCACTTAGGAAACCTAAACCACAGGAGTGCTCAATTATGACTACGAAATCTGTGTCAGATTGTTTTGTCAAA
Organism: Harpia harpyja; assembly: GCF_026419915.1. Lineage (NCBI taxonomy): Eukaryota > Metazoa > Chordata > Aves > Accipitriformes > Accipitridae > Harpia > Harpia harpyja. The sequence continues at coordinate 30,385,635 of NC_068949.1, read as the reverse complement.
TACAGAAGATTCACATGTATTCAGTAAATACTTTTCCTGCATTTTCACCCAGCATTTTGCCATTATCAGCATGCCCTCTTGCAATAATGCTGCACTTTGCTGAAATGGTTTTACTCCTGGTATACTGAAAGTGTACTTATTGCTTTACTCCCCTGGACGCGGATGCATCCCTGAGACCCTCAGCTTCCCCTCACTGCTTGCGAGTGTTTCTGGGGAATGCATCTCCTCCAGCTTTACTGCAATGGCGATATGATCATCTGAACTACTTTTCTTTATCCTTTTAAGGTGAGCAGGGAAGAAGAGACATGACTGCATGTGAAGTAAGCACCCAAAGTGGTTCAGGTGAACTATATAGGAGCTCTATACCTCTTTGTCTTCCTGGACAACAACCCAAAGTCAGCCCAGCCCTAGAGATCAAACTGCAGATATATGGACTTGGATGGGACGGATGTTAAATTTCACAACAGTTACTCTGCAGCCACTGCTGCCAGCACAACTCCTCCGCATTAGTTAGGACATCCTCGGTCGCTGTGGAGATGGAGAGGGGTGCTCATACAGCCTGCCAAGACAGTAGCTCCAAATATCATCCATTAATTGTATCATGCCTAGAGGTGGCTGTCAAAAATGCAGGGAGCCACGTAGGCAGGAGGCGGCAGTTGAGAGCACGGCTCGCTCCTGGTACGTGGGACCCAGCTACACACACAGCAGAAGGCTCTGCCGTGAGTTACTCCAGTCAATGAATGGATTTAGATGTCGGATGTTAGCTTTTTTCCAGAGAGACCCTCTGCATGTTTTTTAATACATCTGTGTACCCAACTGCTGAGTGACCTACAGCACTGCCCTCCCTCCTTCTCCCCTCTTACCACTGGAACACAAATCTTTCAACTGAAAATACATCAAATTCTGGAGCTAAAGAGTTGTATTAAAATTGAGCATATGAGGTGCTGGATTAAGCTAATGGTGTCATTGGCTTGCCTTCTGCGAGAGGGATCTGAGATTTTTGCAATGTACTTCTCAGATTTTTAAACTTACTCAGCTAAACAAATAACCATCGTTAAGCCTCTGAAAGGGATTCTGCCCCCAGCCAGAGGAGACAGCCCTCCAAGACAATTCCTGGGGATAAAGGTTGATCTAAAGAAGCACAGTTTCTCAGGGTTTAACTGAATGTATCTCGCTGGTTAAGTAAATGGTTATCTTTCTGGATACGGCATAATCTCCACTGAAAAATAAATGCATGGAAAATATTAAAGTCAACTTATTAAAATAAATTCACCCAAAACTGCTTGGCAGTCTCTAATTAAATAATTCCACCTGAGAATCCCATCCCCTTGGATCACACATGGGATATGCCCACTGGCTCCCATCTTCGGTAAATGGGACCCATGTGGGCAGCATTAGAAGAGGGAAGTGCAATAAAGGTTAGCCTAGCGAAAGGCAGATGAACACACCATGGCATGCTGATGAAGATTAAAGGGAGACAAAAAAGGAGAGCTGAAAGCTTTTGACAGCAGAGAACAGGAAAGTTTCTGCATCAGAAAGGTTATGGACTTGCTCTGAGTGGGAAGGAAGGTGTTAGCAGTTGGAAGAAAAGACTAGGTCTCGTCCTAGGAGGAAATGCTTCAAAAGCATTTACTTTCCAGCTTAGCAATGACCGTGCTCCATTTATTGCTGAGGGCTGTGGATATTGGAAGCCTGATCCTGCAAAACGAGGCTGGTTGCACATTATTGTACAGCTGATAAACGTTACACTTTTAGAATTGAGAAATATATTTATGCTCACAGCACTCAGAAATGACTCAACAGATTCTCACTCAGATTTCAGGTCATCTCCTCAAGCCCTCAGTCCGAAACTTTAGCATAAGAAATTCCCATTTAAAGAGAGATGATAGGATAAAATTGTAAACACTCAAACCAGGTTTGCAACCACCAGCCTGGGTTTCCACATGCTCTTGTGCTATATCAGCACCAAGGGGACAAACAGGGTGAGAGGTTGGACACCAGGAGGGTAAGTCAGGAGGACAGGCACCAGGAGCACCTGCTGGAGAGAAAACAGAAAGAGACTGAGGGTGCTCAGGATGAAGGCAGTAGCGGCAGGAAACTCAGGCAGCCCCAGCCTCCTCCCAGCAGCACTGACCAGACCTGCTGGCGGTGCGCTGCTGTGCAACACAACAGCTTTGGTGACAAAGACTGATAGTGATGAAGAAGGAGATACCTACAGTGATTTAGGAATGTGAAATATTTTGTGTGCACGTGCATAGAAACGTGACTACATCTTTCTAGAGCACTTTTGGCCATCCAATCAAGAAGTCACATATCCAGCACTTGCGTTAGAAGAGGTGGCAGCAGCGGGGAGAGGTTTATCAAGCTGATCCTTCAGGCCCTAGTTGATCATGATTTCTTTCTGGTGAACTTTACTGGCACTTCAGTGCACACAAGTCCTGGCATGACAAATGCAACATAAGCCCATAACTATCAGAGGGACCTCGGAAAACCTCATTAGCTCACTGATGGCTCTTCACCCAAGTACAAACTAATCACCACGAGGCCTGAGCAGAAGGGAAACCCAGCCTCCACAGTGCCCTGGAGAAGTTTTGGCAATGCTGTTGATAACCATGCTCTAGGAGGGCATTGGTTGGGGCATTGCACAGAGCTGGGTTCTAATCAGTGTTTCCTGCATATCCCTTTCCTTGACACAAGAGGTGCTGCAAGTCCCATCAGTGATGATTTCCCACTTCTTGAAGGATGGAGATCTGCAAAATTTCCTTAGCCTCTAATGGCTCCTTCCCAAGGACATACTCGCTAGGAGGTGCAAGCTATTGGCAGCTCGAGGGCCCAGAGGAGCTGTTGACCGTGTTTAGGCCACAGTCCAGAAGACTTGATTTCATCCAGTATAAGTGGAGCTGTTTTATTTATTCTAATGGTCTGATGGTGAGGGAGGAGTGCTCCCTGGCTGCCCATGACAGCCACAGCCCTGTTCCAGACGTGGAGTCCAACGCACAACCCTGCTCCAGAAAACACTGCTCACAGGGCCCATCTTCACGTGCCACCTGGAGGCAAGGTTTCAGCAGACCCATGCTGCCTCCCCAGAGATGTTTATTCTTCTCTTGGACCTGTTATCTGACCCTGTACATCTTCTCCAGTCAGGTGAGCCCATGTGGTTGCTCCACATCATGCTGGAGGACTGTTTGAGCCTCCCATCTCCAGCAATGGCCAAGAGGAGATGCCTGGAGAAAAGCACAAGAGAGGCAACCACGCCATGACACCTCCCAGGGTACACTCCCGGTCTCCAGGAATTGGTGGCACAGGGAACCAAGCATACAAGGCATCAGGAGTCTTACTTCCCGAATAAAAGCAATAGCAAAAGCCAGTAAATAACAATAGACCCAGCACTTCACACGCACCACGAGTATGATGAAACTCAACTCGGAGTAACCTGCTGTCTCATCTAAAGGCCTGAGAGCAAGATGTCCTAGTTCGCACAAAACAGCGAGAGTCTGCTGAGCCCTCAAAAGAGACTTGTGCCAAATTATAAATAAAGATCCAAGAAGACTTGACACAAATACTGAGGCAATGACTAGAGAAATGACTTATGAAGTGCACAGCAAATGCCTGCAGGGCTGACCAAATGGAGGAGAAGCTTTTAAGAACTGCAGAAGCTTTCCAGAGTAACAGAATCTAAGGAGCGCCAATTTGTGTCAAAGATTTTCCATCTGCACATAAATAAATAAATAAGGAAGATGGAAGCAGACAGGGAGAAATCTGTATTGTCCATCACAAAGCCCTATGTGGGTGTAGCTCCTCCAATGCAGAGTCTGTGCTGGACTCCAGTGAGACTGAAGCGTTGCAGATGGCCGGTGGTAGTCATCTGCATGGGGCTGAATTATACTTTATAGGTCCAATTCTGCCTCTAAAATTACTACATGTCTGAGGTACTCTCTGGACCTGCACAGAATTCACCTGCTGGAGAGGGAACAACAACGTCCCTCAGGCAGAGCATGGTCTGGGAAGACAGCGAGAACAAAGGCGCAAGAAAAGAAGATGCAGGACAATAAGGAGAAAGGAAAAAGAAATAAAGTTATTCACCAAGCTATGACATCCCAGCTCCCATTAACTCCCACTGCTGCTCACCACAGCACCTCGGCATAAGGACACCAGCCTTGCCACCCACTGACACGTCCACAGCAGGAGCAGAGAGGGAGGGATGGCAGGCAAAGAGGGGACAAAGGCAAGCCAAAGAATGCGGGAAGGGAAAAAACATTTTGGGGTTTATTTTTCACACAGGATTCACAACATTCCTCAGAAAATTTAATTTTGCCGTCCTGTTCTTGTTTGTTAACCAGAACCAATTTAATTTTAAAACAACACGCAGAGCCAACGGGGGGAAAAACATTTTGCAATGGCTCTTCGCTCCCACTTGGAACGGCAAGCACAGCTTAACTCGTTCGGCTCCCGCAGCAGTGACACCGGCTCACGGGGAGCTGGCCTGCCGGCATGGGAAGCCTCTGGCTGGGAGGGAACGAGGGACTCACTGGCGCCGGTAAACGATATGATACAAATGGCTTTTTTTGAGCAACTTGACGAATCCCACCCCACGCATCTGCGGAGGCTGGAGGTGGCGGGAGAGGAGAGCAATTTGTCGCATGGAACATCTTCCTCTCACCCTGGCTCCCCGCTCAACAGCTCACTCCACAGTTTGTAGAAAAAAATGGCTTGTTACCACATTTAACAAAGAGCAGAAAGCTCCTATTCCTCTTCCGCTACCAAGAACACGCACATTTCTCATATCAGCATGTGAGTCTTCTGTGGTTTTATGCCTTGTTGTGACAGTTTGGTAAACAAGCTGATAAAAATCAAGCGCTTTTCAAAGGCAAGGTTAACACACTCATCTGCAACCTGGCATGTCAGAGAACACCAGAGACTCCAAACACGTTGCTTCTGCTTTCCATCTGCATAAGCTTATTCAGACTAAAATAACAAAGTGTGTTTCCTGATCTCCGTCAACGTAGAGCCATTAAGCTGCAAGGCTGTTTACATTCTGGGAAATAGTCATTGCATTCATTCTGATTGCTCCTCGTCCTGCAGCCACAGAGTCCCCACGCTGTGCTAGCAGTGGCTCTGCTGCAGCCCACAGCCCCACTGACCACCGGTTAACACCAGGCACCGGGACCCACCTCGTCTGTGCCACAAAGCCAACATAAAACCCTTTGCAAATATTATATGTTGCTGTCCAAATTTGGTTTTATAGCTAGAAACAAGGACACACTTGAAGGATCCAGCTCTCCCAGTTGTAATATCTGGCAGGCAGAAGCAGGAACATTCACGTTTTTTAAAAGGAGCTCTTTTGGTAAGAAAAATCGTAAATATTAGAGCAGAAAAGTCCTGGAGCTTGCCGGCAGTGTGCTTACAACAGCTCTGCCTTCTGCGTCACGCAAGGACCAACCCTCCAACACGAGCACATAAGGATGGCACAGCCTCCGTCCCAGAGGATTTACGTCCTGGAAGAGGAGGGGACGGTATCATCTGTAAGCTGTTGCATCCCAGAACACTGGAGCCAAACGCTGCGCTCTTTTGGCCGAGGCAACCCATCTGCTCGTAGAGAAGGGCTGAGAGTGAACGTCGCCCAGCCCCACAGGGGTCCCACCGCTCCAACCAGCACCTCTTCAGCCATGCAGGGACCGGGCTCCTGGGCACTGGCGAGGACGTTTCCACAAACCCCCGGGAACATGTGCCATTCTGGATGCGGGCCTGCGTTGCTAGCCTCATTACAGCCCTAATAGGTGCTCCCTGTGATTGCAGGAGACCAGTGTTTTTTCTTGGCCTAGCTTCACCTGCAGAATTGTAGAAGAATGAGAATTCCACATTTGGAAATAATAACAAAAGGATAAAACCGGGCAAATAATGGTGCAGGCCAGGTCACACATTCCCATTTTATTAGACTCAAACCCTCCTGAAAGAATTTCCTTGAATCTGCGTGTACTAGCTAAGTGCAAATATTTTCTAGAGGACATTCTGTTTCACAAAATGGAGGGGCTCTGTTTCTGCGAGGGTTGCATCATAAATTATCCATTATAAGTTGGGCAAGTTTTGCCTTTATGCTATCTAGCATAACAGCTCTGGACTTGCCCTCTCGGCTCTGACTGGCGAGCCAGCCCTGCAGTTTCACAGTCCCATCAGAAACGTTGCCCGTTGCAAGGCCAGAAAGTCGTGTCTCTGTATCGCTGCTCTTCACAGCTTGCGTCTTTGCCTTGGTCTCAGCTGAAAATATCCCCTTCCTCTTTTGCATATGGCTCTTCCCTACCCTCTCCCTCTGCTAACAATTAACTCACTGGAGCATTCGGGAACCAGAACGAAAGACAACATGGAAGATAAATCCATAGTCCCATTCCCCACCACACTGACGGGGACAACATCGCTTAGCCCAGCTGTGTGCCGAAAGGCAGCGTGCAGCAGAAAGCCTACACAGTATGAACAAGGATGAGAAAGAAGCGAGTATGAGTGCGTTTGCTTTAGCTGCTGATGTTCTGCCAACCACGTCATACGTAACCGTTTAACAACAGGGCTTGTGAAAACCAGCACACCAATATTTGCTTTTACCTTGACTTTCAAGGCACCTGAGCTACACAAGCACTGTTTTTAAAAGAGTAAAACAAATATGGTTTTGTGCTTGTATGTGAGCAATGGTGAGGTCGGATACACTGTGGGAACGCCATCGCCCTTGGCAGAGGTGGTATGTCCAAGGGAACTGTCCTGCCTTGATTCAGAGCTGTTAATCATGTGCCAGGAACCATCACTGGTTCCAGGCTACGCGCCCGCTGGGAGAGAGGCTTTCATCACAGCCCTGTAATTAAGGGGAAATGTTAATGTTAAATGTTAATAACTTGGAACATCAGTTATCCTGGGAGTTCAAAGAATTTAAAAAATGTAAGTATTTTGATAAAGCTAATCAGTTTACATACCAACTTTAACTCCAAATAAATCAGGAAGGTTTGACTTTTTTATGTCAAGATATTCCTGCAGAAATAGAAAGTACCTCAGTGTAAGCATAGCAAGTCTCAGCCATGATACCGGCAGGCACAGCATGCCAGCACGCAGCACCTTGTGTCTGTCCCTCCGCATCTAAAAACAGTTGAAGAATTACTCAACGCTTTGCACAATAAATTCTAAATATCCTTACAACCCCTTAGGTTCACTTGGGGCGGGGGGGGACACACTGAGCGAAAAAAGGATGCCTGTGGCTGGACTGTGTGTTTTAATCATGTCCAGCCCTTTCCATTTGAGGTGTATGTATCAAGTATCCATCCAAACAGGAAGGACGCACACACGGGATAGTTGGAACAGCTGAAGCTCACGCACTCAAGAAGGAAAACATCTCCCGTTGTGCGTGGGTTGGCTCTGAGGATCAGGAAATACAGAGGAGATGATGCCCAGGGACAGGGTGGTCTCAGCCACAGGATGTGCTTGGGCACACTGCGGTGGGGTCACTGGGGAATGGTCTGGTTTGGGTCAGGGCTGGAGAGGACACAGTCCCCTGCCCAGGGTCGGGTCCTGCTCAGAAGACACCTAACCGAGATGGGAGAGATAAAAGTGGCAGCCCCAGTCCGTTCTCGAGCGTGTGGCAATGTTTCATTGTCAAAAAGACTGTACTGGCCAGAAATGTTACTACATTATTCAGCATTAAGAAACATTTTCCACTTAAGAACAGACACAAGCTTGAAGCCAGTGTAAAAGCACCCTTTCAATCAGTAGTAACAATGGCATCATTCAGTTCTGCTGATGCTTCAGTAGAGATCAGTACTTCTGCCTGTATGGTTTTAATAAAAGCAGCCAAATAATCCAGGGATGGGCTCTCCAGAAAGCCCTACGGAGGGTTTGTGTACTCGAAAACGGAGCACGGGATTCATGGCAGTTAAGGTGGTACTCATGTGAATGCAGCCGCCCTGGGATAAAGATGTTCCCGGCACAAGCTGAAGCTGTACAGAACTGTACGCAGACAAGCCCCTGGAGAGGCAGAAGAGAATTATGGAGTGTTGAGCTAATTAAGTTCACAGCCTTAATTATTGGAGCACTACAGCTGATAATGCAAAACCAGCCTTGTAAACAAGCTTCTATTTTCAGCCACTCATGCCAACAACTTTCTTCTAAAGCATCTGCTGCAGAACTCAGACTTGTCCCATCCCAAGGGCACGTTCTGGAGAGTGTAAAAAGGCGCTCTGAAGCCCTGTAGCATCAGGTAATTAGAGCAAAAGAGATCTTGAGAATTCCCATTTTTAAACAAATAATGAAAACGTAATGGAACGTTTCAAACTCATATGTGGGCTGGATCACGCATGGCTTAAGTGCTGGTTTAAAAAAGAAAAAAACAAAAACAAAAAAAAAACACTGATGGGAATTCAGTTTTATGTATGGCTTCCAAATTCATAACCTTTAGCTTCTCCTCAGAGCATCCTCTCCTGAGATCAGAGGAACAAGAGGCAGGGTCACACACAGACCCTCTGCTAGTCTCAGGAGAGCACAGATGGAGTCACAGCCTCACACCTTAACTGGCCCCATCCTTCTGGCCATGCTAAAACTTCTTAGAGGCTCTAAAGCCGGAGGAACCATCAGATCACCTTGTCTGACCTCTTGTACATCACACACTATAGTATTTCACCCACTTATCCATGTGCTGAGCCAAATAACTCAAATTTGGCTGAAGTGTATTTTCTATAAAGGCATCCAGACTGAATATAAAGCATTACAAGATGAAGAAGAGAAGCCACTTTTTTTTTTCCTTAGGTAGTTTATGCAGCAGGCTAAATATTTGTGTTCGATTTCTAATTGGAATTCTCTGGTATTGGCTTCCAGCCCCTGATTCTTGTTCTGCCTCTAGCCATTAGATTGAGAGACTCTGCAATAGATTTTTTTTTTTTTTTTTCCTGAGAACACACAAATCAAGTAACTTTTTGGTCTTGTTTTTGGTCCACTAAACTGACCAAATTTGTGAAGGCTCCTGCCACGGGGTACTCCCTGCACATGGTGAACCAATACCCCTCGGCACCCTGTAGAGCACCCTCCACTCCTCCCACCTGCACACATCCAGGCAAAATAGCATATTGAATATGTTCGGTAGATACGTGCCTCAGCTGGTGCATGAGGAGCCCAGGGAGGAAGAGTTGAAAGGGAATGACAACTCTCAGCCACAAGGAAAAGTCAGGGGAGCTTGGAGATCACACCAAACTCTGTCCTGTAGTGTGCCGAGATCTCCGGTTACAGCAACACCCAAAGTGCCATTCCTGTTCATGCATGTGATTCACACATCGATGTACAGAAAACAATTACTGGAAAAAAAAAACCAACAAAAAACCAAACAAACACCCCCCCCCCCCCCCAAAATAAAAAAAACCTCAGTCCACATGAAGACCAGAAAAGGTCATCACACCAGCTAGGCTACCCTCCCACATAGCCAGGTACCTCCCAGAGCCACCTCAGTAATTTGAATTTTACTCAATAGCAAAAAGCATGAGAATTTTTGGGTTTTTTCTTAAATGAAAAACACGTGCACCAGATTCACTTTTATACTGCTGCCCACTCAGTGAAGTGTTAAATGTTTCCTGGGACAGGGTGCAAGCAATGATGTAAGGGTTTGGGAGCCTCAGACATGGGGCAGCTGGAGCAAATGGACCATCATGAGCTGTCAACACATGAACAAAGACATCAAGTACGAGATGGGATTCTTGGGCATTAAAATACACAGTTCACAACTCCCACAGCAGAAAGTGATTTATAACTCACCCTATTATCCCTGTTTCATGATGGTGTATAGCAGAAACGTTAATGAGGGAACCAGAGCTAAGGGGAGACAAAAATGGACAGATCTCCACATGGTCATGCATGATATATGACAAATATGATATTCCAGTGCCCACCCAAGGGAACCAGGGCTGCGTAAATGGAGTAAAGAAGTTAGAAGAGGACCAGATCACCTATTTCTGCTGTGAGTAGCAGTTTGAAGAATAGAAGCCAAGATGCTGCACTTCAGTCCTGGGACAGTGGCAGTGACGGATGAACCAGGCTCAGATGCCCCAGATGCTGCAACCTCCAGGGCAAACCTGATCTTTAAATGACAATACATTTTATTATTTCATACCTTTGCCCTACCATTGTAAATCCGTGGGTTCAGGCAGGTTAATGAAATAATGTGCCACTTAAGCCCTGCTTAGTGATAAACCTGACCCCAAGGCTCTCCACCACTAACCACACCTGCCCTAGTCCTGGAGAAGTCATGTCAGATGGGCTGCAAGCATGCTGCTCTGTCCATCCTGCACAGAAACTGGGGGTCCCCTCCCTGCCCAGGCTACACCCCAGAGTGCTATTGTGTTATTATCCTTTCTGTGCATCTTTTATTTCACAGCACTTTCCAACTTAACTCAGGCCAATCCCCCACTTAATTGCAAGGACTTAGTCATTAAGCAAGTAACGTGAATTGGCAGGTTACGAGAAACATCTTTTCTGGAAAAGGTTAGCCTGAGCTGCTTAATAAATAACATGATAGCAGAGAGAGCATCTAAGATTCAGGGATCACCAGGAGCTCATTGCCAACACAAAAGCTTTTACAGGTTCTCTTAGACCTCCTAAAAAAGCCACTCCAGAAACAGGTGCAAAATCAGTTAGTCACAGAGTAGCAGAGCTGTGTGCCTTCCTCACTTCAAAGCAGAGGTCAAGCACCATGCAATTAAAAAAAAAACCAAACCACCAAAAAAAACCCCAAAACAAGGTTGGTTTTGTGTGCATCTTTTATACAGAGTGGGTGTAAGGGCCAGGGATGGAGCAACCCCTGGGTTCCCTGACACAGCTCTTCCTCAGCAGCACAGGGAGGCAGCTGGGACACAAAGATCTGATTTTTAAAATCACGAGTGTCAGCAGGGACAGAACAGCAATTTTAATTTCTAGCATGGCTTTTAATTAAAGGAAGCAATGAGATTACAATGAGACCCTCATACAGCCAAAACATACAGGGTGTCTGCCTCTACATTGCTTTAACAAAAACTTCCTTCAGACACCAGGAGGCACCAGCATCCTGAGAGGGATGGAATTCTTGTGGGTGATGCTCATAGCTAACTCCTAGGTATCCATATGTGCGCTTTCTCCAGCTGGACAAGCATTGCTTTTCCCTAAGCATGAGGTTTGTATTTGCATGCAGTCTCCCATATCCCTTCATTTTCTCCTAGGCTTTCTTGTGTATGAACATCTCCACTAGCTGTCATCTTTTTGCCCTCTAGATTCTTTCCAAAGACTTGCACCTGCCTGTCACCCATCACGTTACTTAAAGGAAAACCTTGCTTTTTCTCCCCAGAATATGATACCGCACCACATGTGCATCATAACCCAGTGGAACCGCAGCAGCACCCACGTGCCCAAGCAGCTACTAGCTGTTACGAGAACCACCAGCCCCAAGTCTCCTCTTCCTGTTGTTATTATCCCCAATATCATGTCACCTAAATTGCCACAGGGAAGAATGCTCCTTTGCATATGATGCCCAGCTTATCTCTGAGCATATAAAATTTCATGTCCATCTCTAGTTAGTTTCACACCGAAGCACTCAAATGCTGAGCAAGCCAAAGCCTGCATGTCTGCTGTGATGAGAGATGCACTGTTGCAGCTAAATCCCCAGGGCACACGCAGTCCATTTGTCTTTACTTGCAACAAGCCAAAATAAGGACACACCATAACACCTAGTGTTATTCTCCCCCGCATCTCTTCCATCACCCTGTTCATGAAGTGAGATAAATCCCTCCCAAGGACAGAAACCCATGGGAGCTCAAGCCCCAGCCTTAACACAGGCTGTATTTAACTTTCTGTTCATAGACTCCATCAGTGGGAATCGGGCTCCTTGAGTGCCCGAGCAGGGGCTACCAGAGAACCGTGTTCCCGTGTTGAGAGCTGACAATCCAAACAGCACAAAACCAAATGGCACTGAAGCTGCTGGCACTGAATTACAGTGTTGGAGACACTCTTCCCTCGGGAAGCCACTTCAAGGAACACGTGCCATGGAGGGGTCTCCATCCCCGGGCACCCCCAAGCCTCACAGCTGCGTGGGCAGGCAGGAGGCAGCATCGCTGTCACAGTGTGCCAAAGCACATGGCGCTGCTCCAAGCCTACAGAAAGCCACAAGCATGGATCTGCCCCACAAGGTCCCAAGTCAGTGTTTCTGCAAAGCATAAACCCCTTAAACCTCATGTTTCTGGAACTTAAATCTGCCATTTTAAAGCAGCTTAAAGGTGATGTGAACGCTAATAAAAACACCATCCACCAGCTCTGCTGCTGCAAAGCAGCTTGCTTTGAAGTTGGATAATTCACTTAGCAGGAGCTCAGCCTTGCAGGGCTCTTGAACAAGGACAGAGGGACTGCAGGAGCATCGCTAACAGCAAAACCTGTCTGGAAGATCTACCAGGTTGTTTCTATTTACTGCTCAGGGTACTATCAAGTCCAACAAGGAGAAAAGCACACGTACTTTCCTGCTACAAAGGCAATGTGAGCAGCCCAAATGCATGAGGTAACTCACATGTGAGCTTTTTAAAGGAATAGCTGTGACCACTTCTGGTGTTTGGGACATGATTGCCCCAAGGGAAAACATAGCTACGTGACACACGAGCACCTCTCTGGGATTCGCACTCTTGGGAGTTCACTGAAGCTAAAGCTTTTATTGCGTTTTCACTTTGTTTCAGGGCTGGGTAATTTTATGGCCATTAATAACACTTACAGTTAAGAAAGATACGCCTATGAAAAGGTAATCAAATGCCATGCATGAATCCAGAAACCAGCAGTGGTTCATTCAGTGAGGGCTAAGGAAATGGCAAAATAATTATCTATGAAAGGAAAGAGAAAATGTACTTATATATTAGCAATTAGCAATATGTACTTACATACCAAGAAGCCATACACCAGTAAATTAAACAAGGGCTGGTGCTTGAAGCAATGGGCACACGAGCACAGCTAGCTCAGAGGTGGGCTTCTGTCAGGGGCAAGAGACCCCGATACCCAGATTACAGGCTGGGAACACAAGAGGGGACAGTTATGACCTAAATTAGGCATCGCCATCTTGGTGATGGAGGCATCCCTATGCTGATACAGCAGAGGATGAAACTCTGCAGCTAGACAGTCCTGGAATGAGAAGAGATAAATCAGAGTAAGGAGGAGATCAGAGGCCAGGAGTGCGAAAGAGGCATGGCCAATCCCACTAAAGGCTGGCTGTGCCGTGCTCACAAGCAAGAAGATCCCGCTGATCTTCTGCCACAGCTGCCCCAGGAAGCTGCTGCCCTGTGACCATGATGGATACGGGTGGCAACAGCAGCACTGCTTGCTCTCAGCCAGAAGCCCGTCTGCTCCTGCACCGCAACGGGGGTCAGTGAGACACTGCGGGGTGATGCATCCGTAGCCACAGCAGCCAAGCACCTTCTGGTTGCATGGTATCAGTGTAAGTGGTGCCCATTACATGTTTTTTTTCTGAAGAGGTTTCCTGAAAGGTTAACGCGCCTCCAACAGCATCAGAGGAACACACAGCTGAACTGTCCAGCTCAAGAGAAATAACGACTGAGGGTTTGTTTGTGGAGTGACCTCCACATCCTGGTGCCGTCCTAGATCACCCTCCTGGTCAGTGTTCAGCGTGGAGAAAGCAGGCTAAGGCTGTGGCTATGGCAGGCTACATTACTACGGGCAGGATGCATTTCTGTACCCAGTGCAGTGACACTGGGGTCTTTTTTAATTGCATATTTTGCTGCATTGCTGTGGCCCCCTGGGGTACTGGGCTGAGGATGGAAAGGAAAGAGATACCACAATGCTGGCAGAAAAGATTTCTGGATACAGGCTCTTTGATCAAAGGGAAGGAAGAGTAGGTTGGTACATGTATGTGGGAAACAAAGCCCCAAGAACCACCTTATTGCAGGGTAAGGAATAGTCTTTTTTTTCTCTGAGCTCCATGCAGACTGTCTAAAAAAAAAAACACACCACAGAAAAAACATAAACTTTGGCAAATTAAATGTAAGAGCATAATAAAGCAAGTCAAAAAGATTTTAAGAAACAACTTACTAAAGCCTTAAAAACTAATAAAAGCTTTTTTTCAAACACATCAAAAGGAGGAAGCCTGCCAGAGAGTCTGTAGAGCCAGTAGATGGCTGAGGCAAAAAGATAAGGCTACAGCAGAAAAGCTAAATTAATTCTTGGCATGTGTACGAAGCAACTTAAGAAGGTTCCCACAGCAGAGCCTTGCTCTATGTGGGACGAGCCAGAGGAATGCCTCCAGCCACAACACCAGCAACAGAGGTGCAATGACAGGGGCTTGCAGAGCTGGGCAGGACAGGGGAGCTTTGGTCACTGCTCCTCACCTCAAAGGGAACACCAGCACCAGGACATCACAAAGTGGAAATATCAACTCACACAGCCAGCACCAGCTTCCCTCCCACCCTACGCAATTAAGCAGAGGAGCTCGTTACCAGAAGGGCACCGAGGGTGCCGCAAGGCTGGATGGATTCCCTGGGCTCTGAGATGAATGAGCCACAAGAAATCCACCGTCAGCAATGAGCACCAAGCTGTAGGTGATGCACTGGCAATCCCACAACACTCCTGTCCAGGCTCTCCGTTAAAGGTGAGAGATGCAAGAGATCCCTCTGAGGGAGGGAGAAGGAGTCCCCAGAAGGAGGGAAGGCTGAAGGCAAACACCCAAATGAGACTTGCCATCACCCTCATTATTGCTTTAAGACTGTTCTTTGGGAAAAGGTCCCAGTAATGAAGGCTTACAGTGCCACTTATAATTAAAGGATGACAGCAGAGAGGAGGAGGATGGTACTGTGAAACAGTGGGGGTTCAGAAGAATTTTGCTTTGGTGCTAAAGAGATCAAGGACTGTGCCTACAACCACACTGGAAATCCTTGGTCATAATAAAACCTGAACCACCAGTAGCTGAGCAATGCATCAGCTCAAGTCCCTGGCTGCTTCCAGCACAAATTTTATGTGATTTGGTACCAAGCATATTCTGTCATCATCATTCATACAGCTATGAAGACTAGTCACAGTACCACAGATGATGAAATTAGGACCAGAGTGCTTATCCTGAGCAATACTTTCTTGGCTTCACGGGGTGCCTCCCAGGAGAGCCTGCTGCAATGCTGTCTGCAACAGGGTTGTATTATTAAGGCTAATATTGTTTTTATGGGGAAAAAAACACAAATACAGGAGTGGTAGAAAATTTGGGGGTTGGAGGTGAAAATGTGCATGCTAAAGAAAGGTGTAATTTTATAACTGGACATTTTATGTATAATTTTTTTTTAAATCTAGACTGCTCTGAGCACTGCACAAGCCCCTTCCTCTCACCATCTGCTTGCCCCTGTGCATTTTCCAGCCTCAGTTTTTCACCACTGCACCTTCCCGAGGGATCAGGCTGCTAATCAGAGGCAAGACCCAATCCATTTCTCAAACTTACAAAAACGGATTTAACCTACCAAGGCACGTGGAGCTTCATGGACAAGGGTGCTGCACAGCCCCGTGGTCCCCTGGCACCTGTGGGAATGCAGCACGTAAGGGGGCTCTGTGGGACACAAACCCAGGAAGCCCAACACCTGGAGGCTGACATTTTCTATATTTGAGCCTAATTCCCACCCACAACCCCCTGGAAAATTTCAGGGCTCCACCAAAAAATAGTGTACAGATTATATATTTGTATATTCAGTTTAAAAAAAAAAAAGATTAAGTCTCACTTTCTCTTATTTACTTAGACCTCCTTGGGGCAGGAAATGAGAGCTTTCAATTTGGCTGTAGCAAGGGGAAATTTGCAGATGAATGGAAGATGGCTTTGCTCCTAGAAATGCTGGCATAACGACTCCACAGCGAGATACGAAAGAACTTCAAGCTATTCAATTTATTCTAGTGACAGCACGTCAATCACCTCTTAAGCACCGGAATACAATAAAAAGATTTTTTTTTTTAATTATAAGTTATACTTTAATTTATCAAAGCCAGGGCAATTTTTAGAGACAGAATGAAGCAAGACAAATGTATGTACTAGAAATAAGCCTCCTTTTTATACATATATACAGTGAAGGGAGTTAATCATTGGAACAATTTATCTACATTGTGGAAGATTCTCCATCACATGTTATCTTTTTAAGGCAAGAATAGAAAATTTTATTAAAATCTGCTCTGGTTCAACCAGAAGTTGTGAGTTTTAAGTAGGAATTTCTGAATAAGAATTTTTGTTCAATGTTATTATGCAAGACAGACAAGACTTTTGTATTAGTGCCTACTGACCTTAAAAAGCCAAGAATGATTGTAATGAGAGAGGTTTCCCATTAAAGGAGATGATATTAAGGGCATTAAATTGTATTTCTTTGAACTACTCTGAAAATTTTTGCTTTGATATACATATTCTTATTCAGTCAGTGTTTATTTAGATATCAAAAGGTACTAAAACTAATCATGGGACTTTTCCTTAACATATATTTAATATAGCTCAATAGACTTACTGAAGCACGTAAAATATCTGAAATATATTAGGACTTTAAAACCTTGTAAAACTATGGATTACTAACCCAGTGCTATGAATGCATTTGGGGATTTGATGGGATGTTGCAGGATATTAATTCCCCCCCACCATCGCGGCAGCAGGGTGAAGGGAAAGCTCCTCCAGTCCCTCTAGCAACAGAGACAAAATATTAGAGCCCAATAACGAAATTCTGCTGGACTCACTGAGGTTTGGGTGCACGAAGGTCCTTCTCCTCTCATTGCACACACATCCTTTGCTAACACAAACAACCGCCGACGAAAAAGAACGCTGAACTTTGAGTCAGAACTAAAATAGGTAGAATAGTCAAGTATTAAATTAAACAGAGGTCTGGATCAAACTTTTCCACATTAGATTGAGCTCCGGCTCATGCACATCACACAAGCTCTTTTAGTCAACACAGACACAATCAGATCTGATTCATATTCCAGCTAAGGATCAGCTCTTAATTCCCTCAAACGAAATCCAGACGCAAGGTGCCTCACGTTCCTATGCTGTGCAGATTCTTAAACATTTTCCTCCTTCATGTACACACTTGGGACACACAAGTACGCACCACCTCGGAGTGGGCAGATACACAAAGATGGCTTTTCGCCAGGCATGCTCCTCTACAGCAAGACGTAGCAAGCCTCCTCTGTCTCGCCCTTGTGTAGCTAAAAGCAATTCCTATTTGAACTGGCCATGAATAGCCCAAAACGACAACAAAAAACCAGTCAGGCATTGCCCACAAAAGCCAAACTCGTAGCTGACCCTCACTCTCCCAGGCATGCTTCTGCACCAGTCATGTCATAACATCTTACACAGTGCCACTGCATTGGTAACATAAACCTGCCCAGCACCTGAGGGAAATAGATATTTTTTTCAACCAAACTACAGCCAGATTTTCCAGTGCTTCAGTCCAGCTGCCTTGAATTCAAAGCTTTTATACTATCTGTAAAGCAATTTGAGCCGGCTGGTCAAGAGCTCTCAATTTATGCTGTTTTCTTAATCTTCAAGCCCTTTCCGTAGGTTATACCTGTGCTGGGGGAGGAAGGAGGGGTGAAACCTGGACTGGTCCAGGTCAGTAACTGCAGCATCTCACAGCACCCTTGCCCTGATGGTGGGGAGGGCTGCATACCCTCACCCGCTGATCTCCCTTCTTCTCAGCTGTCTTCATTAACAAACACATGCCACGGGGAATCAACAACAGAAATGTGCTTGTTTGAAACCCCTCTAAATTTAATCTGAATGGAAGGAATTAAATAAGTTAAATGAAACTATTGAATAATACTGGACTTGGCCCTTAAGTCTTCCTACATGATTTCTCTTCCCAGTTCGACAGAGAACTAGCTGTAGTTATTCTTTGAATACATTTTTCACCTATTTTGTAATGATTTCATCCAAACTAAGTGTCCTTGGTTTGATTTTGAGACAAATACTACTTCACAGTCAAAATATATCACAGCTACTATTACCTTCCCAGATCAATGGATGTCAAAAAAAAAAATTTTGTTCTTGACTGGTCTAGGTTAGACCAATGTTTCTTGTCATCTTATTATCCTAGAAGTGTTTTTAAATTGGTTGATAATTTGCTCTAGTATCTTCCTCATTATCAAAGTCAAAGTGACCAGTTTATAATTACCCAGATCTCCTGTCTTGGAGAAGAAGGATTATGCTTGTTGTACTCCCTTCTGCCGGGACACAACCTGTCCTCTATGGACTGTTGAAGACAGCTGTTTTGGTGCAGAGACTGGATTACTTACATAGTCTCCAAAGTGTTCTCCTAAACCATTTTCCTATCCCAGCTACACACAAGCCCCACATTCACGGATGCTTTTGGAAGGGCTTCGTGTTCTGCATCCTTGGCAGTGCCAGCCAGGCTCCAGCATGGTCTCCACCCCCCAGAACCACGCACCAGCACAGCTTCACCTGGTCCACTGCCGTGCCACAGCATCAGCTTGGCCACATCTCTCTGTCCTTCTGGGAGCAGAGCAGGTGGTTCCAGGGAAATCACCACCCCATGAATGTGAAAAGCTGAGATTCATCCCTCTCTCAAGGGTTAATAATAGGACCTGGCATTGCATGGCATAAATAGTGTATTCATATCCCTGATCACAGGCCCAGCAGGGATGAACCGGACAAGCTTTGGCAAAATAAGCATCGCGCAAGAAAAGAGGGTGAAAGCATGGCTGATTGTGGGTGGGGAAGACGCTGGAAAACTAGGACAGGCATCCCTGTTCTGCCTTTGAAAACCCCTTGCTAAGTCTTGCTTGCCATTAAATGAAGCCTAGAGTCTTGAGCTCTACCCCGTGCCAGCTCAGCACCACGCAGGACTGGTCCTTATATCAATTACAAGTCACACTTTGACATCAAGGGCACAGGAGACCTGTGGAAGCACCATTTCACTCTGCCACCATCGGGTGCCACCACTGGCAGAGCCAGCCCCAGGGCCAGCAACGACAGCATGGCTAAGGGGTCTGCAAGCACAGGCTCACCAGCAGTTGTTTACATGTGTGTCTGAAGTTAGAAAAGAAAAAAGAAAAAGAGAAAAGGAAAGAATAAGGGAAAATGAGCATTTTAATTTCCCAATAAAATCTATGCCACAGTATGAGTCATTGTTTGCTTTTTTACACTAGTTGGGAAAGGCCTTCTGGTTTTAATAACTAATACTACTGAGTTCAATAAAAAGCACTTAATTTAATTTAATCCAAACCCTGATTAATGCCAGCTTCCCCTGGAATTTTATCTTTGTTTTAATTTGAGTCACTATGTTAAGGGGAAAAAAAAGACAGAAGGGGATAGAAGTCAATTAGTTCCTGTGCTTGTTTCTGGGCAAAACACTGGAAAAGGGAAGATTGACAGGTACGGTCTAAGAGTCTATTTTTCCCTATTCCTTGGGCTGACTTTCCCCTAAGAACGTAGTGTTTGCTTAGTCTTAAAAAAGGAAGCTTAACGGCTCACAGCTCAGTTTGGAAAATAAAATATTCCAGGGCCAATTAGGATCAGATTTCTTTGCTGGAAGTATATTGCTTTTAACGTGTTAATATTCAAGAGATATGCTACTGTTTAATTGGACACAGAGAGCCCTTAAAGCTTGAGAGCTCTAACATGAAAACAGCCAGCCTCGTTCATGGGTTCTGGAGCGGCTACAGAAGGAAATAATCTGGAATAAAACCTCCAATAAGAGGTTTTCGTCCTTTCCCTACAATTGTCTGCGCATATGTTTATTCAGATTCATATCTTATACAAATAACCAGCACTAATGGACTTTTTTACACTGGAAAGCTGAATATTCAAAAAGCTAGAGTAGGTGACCTGCTGATAACGGAGTTCAACACCCTCTGTGGCTGCAGGGGGATCGGCTCTGCCCAGCATCACAGGAATCCTGTGACAGCGCCAGGGTTAGGATCCAGTTCTCCCACATCCCTCACCAGTGCCTTAACTACAAGTAAACATTCCCTCTCTTCTTGCAGTCCTCTATCTTGTTCTGTGCAAGGAGTAAGCCAAGGTCCTGCCAAGCCAATAGTTTTTAATTACATGATCGCATACTCTTGTAATGCATATATGCAAGGGAACTGAATTAAGGTCGCCTGGGCCTGGGTATTTTCTAACTTTTGTATGACTGATTTCCGGAGCTTTACAGAGAAGGTTTTGGATGCGTTGTCTAGGATTACCTGTCATTACAGAAACAGGAGAAATAGAAATGAAATTATGCAAACGTACAAGACTACTTGCAAATGTCTGCAGTAGAACCTTAACTCAGCACCTTAAAGGAGCAACATAGACCTCGGTCTCTTCAGCAAAGAGAGCAACTGCTGGGAGCAGAAGGCTGGAGCAGTAATTACATAACAGGCAACTTCACTGCATATGGGGTTTAGGTCTTTTTTTCCCCCATCTAAGCAGCCAGGGATGCTGGAAATCAGCAAGTCTGAGCTCTTTGCTGTGCTAGAGGCACTTGGCAGCACTCTGGCGTAGGTGGGCGTTGCATTCTCATTCTCATAATCAGATGTCTGCTTGAACAAGTCTTAATTTTTTTTGTGTTAGAGACCTGTAAAACTAAGAACAAATGGTGCACAGAGAGAGCGGAAAACTTCCCTGGATTTGCTTGCTCCCAGCTCATCCCATCATCCCGAGGCACAGGGGCTTGTGGAGACCACTGCCAAAACTCTGCCAGCCTACAGCAGCAGGACAGAGCCATGCTGGCCGGCACCCTTGGGCATTGGTGGCGTGAGCCATTCCTACTGACCTCCTGCACTAATACCTTTCCCAAGGAGTTGGAGACTGAACGGCTGAGCATCTTCTCCTAGCTCTACGGCAGAGCTGGCCCAGGAGATGGGGGGGCCGAGGCCAGCCAGGAAGGATGCAGGAGGACTAGGCAGCTCCTTTCAAAACACGGCAGGAGGAGCAAGCTCCCTCCTCCAGCACCCATCCTAACCCCAGGTACATACATTGGCACCAGCCCTGCTCAGGCACCCCGGCACCCCCTGCCCCAGCAACTGGGGAGCTGGGGTTGCTGGTGCTTAAGGGGCTCTCCTCTGGTCCACAGAGATCTGGGAGCAATCTCCTCCCTGGGAGCAAACCACCACTCTGGTGAGCATGACAGTCGCTGAGACAAAGGAAGGGGCACAGGCACCATCCCCTTCTCCCTTCACAGCCCCAGTTCCAGCCCTCATCCTCCCCCTGCTAGTACGAACACAGAGAAAGGCAAAACCAGGCAAGCTACACTAGCAAAGAAAAGGGTCAACAAAATGGATGAAGGAATACAAATTTCAATAACTATCTCTTCAGGAAAAAAACTTGCAACGGAAAAATGAAAAACATGTTAGCAGAAAGAGTATATACAGGACTTTGAGCCCTCAGTTGTGCACGGATTAGGTAATGAAGCTCATTACTCAGAGGTGCAGAGAGGAGCTCATGAGATGTTACCACCACCATCAGCCTGGCTACCTAAAGCCCAGAGCTAACCATCTGCACCCTGCAGATCCCTAGAGTAACTCAGGCTTTCCTGCTCACACCAGCAATTACGGGAAAAGGATTTCAGGCACTGCCCCTGTACCTCCTAGGAAATTCATTCCCTGTGGTTGTTGGGCAACCCTTCTCTAATAAAAATTAAGCAAACAAACGTAATAAAGAGTTTTATTCAGAATAGAGGCCAATTTGCTACTAATGGCAGCATTAAGGTCCTAAAAGGGTATTGAATTACAGAGCAGTAAAGCCACAGAAAACAGCCTGTAGTTCTAAAATAACTACAGGTGCCAGAATTAAGGAGGACCAAATTACCAGCCTGTTTCCAATGTTGGCGCGCAAATACTCCACACAACATGAAAAATGAATGGCAAATGATTGATTTTATATTAAGAAAAAGTTGTTTGAATATATTAAATGTGTTTCATTGTGCAATTTCTATATTTGCTCTGCTCACAAAACAGAATTATTCACCTAATAGATAGATTAAGGAGATGACACTAAGCAGAGGGGGAAGGTCATGTATAATCAGAGCACTTTCAGACGGTGTTTACAAAAGCTATTTAACAACACCGAGGACGAGTACATTGTACTTAAGGATAAAGTGCTTCTAGGAGGGGCTGAGCACCTGTGCCGCTCAGCACACACAGGGGTTTTAAACCAAACCAAACCCGCCTTCGTGTGACGGATGGCAATTCTCCTGGATGACAGAGAATGAGATTTCCTGTGAACTGACCTCCCACCTCCCGGGTGATGGGAAGTAGACCCAGCCATTGGTAGCATCACCGTTCAATTTGAAAGAGCACATGTTCCTTGCCTGAAAATGGAAAATTTGGATTCAACGTGCTAGCTGCCTGTGAAGCCATGTGAGGCAGTATAATGGCACATGAAAGAAGAGGTCAAATTTACTAAGTGTTGAGGAGGTGTCATCAAGAGCCGCATATTATTTCAAGATGTGTCTTCAGCAGCAGAGCCCATGCGAGCCCCTCTCACACAGAAATCTCTTCCACCCACTGGGAGTTGGAGCATTCTTCCCAGCTTTGGTGGAAGTCACCAATCTGCACAAGCTTGCATAAGATCCAGCTCTTTTTCCTGCTCCATCCTCCCTTAAAGACCCACAAAATAAAACCAAACTGATGGGAGCGAGCCTCTGGAAAACCCCTGTGCTTCTTTCTTTCCCGTCTGCAGAACGACACGTGTTACCTACAGGCAATTAAGCTTTCGCAGAGCAGTGATTGTATCCCACATCATCCAAAGAGCTGCATTCACCTCCCTCAGCTTTCACTTTGCTTCAACTTAAGTTATCAGTTTCCTCTCACAGGTGGTAGCAGCCTGGTGCCTCCCAGATATGAGGGAGGCAGATTTTTACCTGTCAGTAGGTGGTTAAAGTCAGGGTCTCCAGCCCCTGCAGAAATGCTCCAAACATCACCAACCTGTTTGGTTCCTGACCCATTAACACACTTCCCTGTCTCTACGTTTCGCATTGAGCAGCACAGTGCGGGTGGGAATTGCCTGCCCAGGGTCAGGAAGCCCAACCGGCAGCACTGGCTCCGCACAGCATGACACCTCTTCCTCACCGCTGTCTTCCTCACCCACCCCCCACCCCCTCTTTCCAAATAAAACCACCACCACCACAACTGTCAGCAGCAAGAACAATGTGCTAAGGCAAGCACCAAGGCAAACAGAGAAGCCATCAGGCTCTCCACAGAGTAAACGTGAGCTAAAATCCGGAGTCACGTAGATCACATGGATACATGCGGTTCTGGGGGGAGAGGAGGAAAAGAAGGGACTCATTTGTCTTGCACCAGTCCTGGAGGACCCTTCCCAAGACCAGAGCAACTCGTCCAGAGGCACTGATGATGCACTACCTGGTTTGGCCAAGGCCAGGGAGCTAGCTAGGAAGACGGCCCTGGCATATCTGTGCAGATATCTGCTCCTGGGCTCCTCCAGGACCATTTTCAGCCTCACGACCAGCTAACACCACTCTTCTGCAGTGGGAGAGCTGCAGCCAAAATGCAAAGCCCCTCTGTTCGATCCCCCACTTACAGGAAGCAGTTTTTGCTTCTCATCAGACTGTACATTACAGGCCGCTTTTAAGGGCAGATCTGCACCTCCCGACCATGGTGCTGAGATTCTGGAGAGCTGGGCATTTGACCTGGAGAATCAGAGGTCTGGCTGACTCGCCACAGGACATAAGTCCCACAAAGATTACATATATGGGCTGAGTATCCCAACATATAAAGCAACTTCTGTAGCAATTCTAGCTTCCCCAACCATGCTTGGGCTAGAGGCACTGAACAGATGGACTTCTCACTGCCTCTTTTGCAACTTCCTTCTGAAATGCGGGAGAAAAGCCACACACAGGAACAAAAGGGGAAAAAGTATCTAAACTCTCTTGAGCTTCAGACAGCCTCAGAGATGCCAGGGAGCCGTGGAAGGTGCAGGAAGAAGAGGAGGGTGTCTTACTACACCTGCCCTTGGCTCACCCTCAGCATGGGTCACTGTGTTTCATGGCAGAGCCACAGGTCTCCACCCTTTCTCAGCAATACTCCAGTTACAATGGGTGCCCAGAAAAAACCAGTTTATATCCCACGTGTTCCTCTTCAGCAGAAACAGGATTTGCCACAGTCTGCTGAAGATACCCTGAACTGGACTCAGCACAGTAGCAGCCAAGAGAGCTCATCAAGATCTCTGCTCCTGCTGGCCCTTAGTCCCCCAGAGAACAGTCATTCCATCCACTAACCACAGCGTTGTAAGATGCACTTGATATAACATTTCAGGCTCTTCACCCAGCAATTTAGCAGCAGCTCTCACCATAAATTGCAGGACATGGAAGCAGGAGATAGTCACAGATTATTTTCCTTCTTTTGTACCACACAACCCTCGCCCTGGACTGGGTCCAGATCTGCTCAGTACTAACACTTGATTTTAAGAAATCTGCTATACACTTCTACAGCAAAATGAACATATTTATTTTTCTTTTAGTGGAAATAATATATATTTAAATATACATATCCTTGAATGCTTTGCCCAACACTTCTTGGTTGTCTTGCAGCTGCAGCACCAAGTCACGCAGGGTAGTACATCAGTACAAGTGTGACAGTGGCACAGGGTTAACTTGTGAGAGTCCCTAAACGAGCATGGCACAGGATGTGAAAAATTTGAGGTAAAGTATTAGTATCAAGATTTAAAAGCACAAGCTTTTTCATGTATTGAAGTATCTGGTGAAGCCAGCATTTTCAGAAGACTTTAAATTCATTAGTCATACCAGACTAAGCATTTGGGAACAAGCAAATGTTCACCGAGAGCAGTGGAAACAGGGGTTGGCTGTGTGTATCAAAGAACAGCTCTTGTGCCCAGGTTTCCAGCAAGTTAATGTGCTTTGTGTTATGTATTCTCAAGTTCAGCTCTCCCTTCGCATTATTTGGCTGTTGAAGAAACTTTGAGCTTTGCACAAACAGTAACACAGATATTTCAATATTAAACTCATTTTCAATCTTCTGATAATCTCTGCCTGGCAAAAATCACAGAGAAAATAGAGATAATTACAATAAGCTGCTGAAACAGTGAACAGCAGTTATTTCTTCATTCAGTAGCCTCACATTTTATGTGCGTGTCTGAGCTTCTAACACCCATGAGTACTGCATGTTGGTTTAACCTATTTCGCAAAGCTCAGGAGAAAAGATTAATTTAGCTCTCTTACAAGTCTCTCCAGTGGTTGAATATGCTTTGCTTCAACAAAGACATTGCAGGCAATCCAGGAAATTGCAAGAAAAAAGACATTAAGGCAGTGCCATATGTGATGTTTCTGATACCTACAGAGATAAGGTGACTTAGAAACTTTCCCATCATGAAACAGATACAGAAGGAAGGGCATTTTTTTGTTATTTAGGAAGCTAACAACTGAAAGTAGTGTTCCTAAATGCTCTGAAACATTAACGGTGAAATATTTGTTTTAAATTAGTAATATACTTGCACTTTTTTTTTCCTCTCCTCATTTACAAAAGGTAGTGTAAGACCAGGGAAGTTCTGAAAACCTTCTTAAATAGCAGTTGACAGTGGTTTTGTTCAAACCCAGTAATGTATTTGATTCCCAATATAAAAAATCTGTCTTCACTGTCACCTCCTTGCAAGGACTTATTTGATCCCCAGTCAAATCAGCCCTGATACTCGTGCAGCCAAGCTGTGCTGAATGTATAGGATATTTGCTTCCAGAGAATTTCCAGAGCTCTCCTGCCTCTTCTGGGTTTTCCTATCTCTACCTGTAAGCTCAGAAAATTATTTTCTTTTCCTCTATTTATTCAAAACTGAACTGTGCGCATTTATAGACATGATCACTTTGCATCAGACAATGTGCAAATGAAAGTGCTACTCATCTTGTTTCAGGCACCTAGGACTTAAGGACCCGCTTAGCCAGATGCATGCTGCTCTTTCCCAGACACCATGAGGTGCCCAGCCGAGCTTCCCCCTGCTTCTGCACACCGTGGACTTGGGAGAGTGCTCCCCTCCCCGTACCAAGGCAGCACAGGCTTGGCAACACCACAGGTAGCAGTGGCAAGTGCTGAAAGATCAAGAGTTGCTCTCTCGCCGAGACTGGGGATGTCAACGTACCCAGTGCACTTTGAGAAGTACTGTCTGTCTGTGCACACAGGACAGCATAAATCCCCAAAATTGCTCCAGATAGGCGACCAGGTATACAAGAAGCCATAGTCATCATCCTATACAGCCAGACATAGTTGAAAAGGGAGTATCCCACATCCCCCATTTCTTCCCACTCTAAGAAGTCAAGAGACTCCAAAGCAGAGAAGAGGGGTGGAAGGTACTCAAAGTGCATATGGATAGCACATTTTGAAGAATTTGGTGCTGGTACATAACCTGATTTTTTCCCTTGCATCGTCCACATGCACATTGGTAGAGTGGGCAACCCTCAAATCCCCCTCCCAGGGCACAGTCACATCCCAGGGAATAACTCTGGAGTCTTTACAAGGGCAAAGCCTGGAGGGCTGCTGTGCCAAGTGCTGTGTCATGCCTGGAAAAATGATACAACAGACCAGCACTTGGCAAAGATACAAAAGGCCCTCCAGACTACCCAGCAAAACACAGTGACAAACATCTCTCAGAGACACCACTGGATACCTGAGCATTGGACAAAACACAGGCAACACAACCAGTTATGCAACCTTGAAGCACTCGCACTAAGTCCTGACACAGCTCATCCTTCAGTGTAACAGCCCTGCTGCTCACATTGATGGACATGTGAAGCATTGCCACAGAGGCAAGGAAGGGAAGGTGTTTCCCAAATGTTATTTTATGTAAATGTGATAAAGGTTCCCCCAGAGAGTACAGAAAGGCTAGAAAGCAGTTCGTTGCACACACAATACAGGGATGCTACAAACATGCAGCAACTCTGATGCTCCAGACGTGCTCTGTGTGTATCCAGATGTGCTCCCATTTGAAGTCTCTGGTATTCCCCAGCTGCACATGTGACTTACCAGCACACGTGCCAGAGTACCTCCCAAACCATGAGATCCCCATGGCACGCTTGGGTAGCACACGCTTAGAGATTGCCCAGGCACATCTGCAGTGATTCAATCCTCCCATGGAGCAGATGACCCTTCCTGCTGGTGCACATAAGCACCACACTTCTCATGGGGCAGCATTTAAGGGTAAGAGTAGTTCTGCTTTATCCTATCAAGGTCAAAGCCAAAAGCACTGGATTACTATATGGAGAGTTATAAAGAAGGTAGCATAACAGATGCACAGTCAACAACTGCCTGAAATTTAGATCCATGAATTGCTGTTAGCCGATTTCTTCCCCATGGTATCACCCAGTCATTCAGGTTGAGGATGGGCTGTAGCCAAAAATCCTTTGCCAGAACATGCTCTAAAGAAATAACCTCAGCTTGGAATACAGCCTGCGAATATCTGCTCACTCAGTTCCACTAAAACACTGAAGGGAAGCAAATCTTCAAATAATTTCTGGTCTCTCCTACTCTTTTTCCGGTTGCTCAGTTTGGACATGGTAACATACGAATTTCACTATTTCTCTCCTATTCCATCATCTGCTCATAAGCACACTCTCCGCTAGCTCACACTAACACTGATCGTCATACTTCTGTCCAAAAAGCCTGGTGTTCACTTCTCCATGTGGAAGGGGAAGGATTGCTTGCTTCAGCCCAAACATTTTTGCTGTGTGGTTTTGGGTTTTTTGTTTTTCCTGATTTACCTTTCCAGTTCAGACAACTCCACTGATGCATTAAGCTTCCCATAAATTCCCATAAGAATCAAGAAATAATTACCCTCCAGCAATCAATACATCTTCAGCCGTGTGCTGAAGTTAGACAGCACGCAGGCAGAATAAGCAATTACATTAGGAGGGGGTGTCCGAACCATGCCCACATCAGCAGGTGCCCCAGCAGGATTTTGGGCTGCCATCCCATGCTCAGGCCAGCCACAGAAGGCCAGCTGAGAAGTGATGCCACCCAACAAGGCAGGGAGAGAAGGACAAAAGCCGGGTGCCCGCTGTCTTCCAGCAAGCTGGGTTACATAAGGCACCCATGCCTTTCATTCCTGATGCCAGTACTCAGCTCCTGGCAGGAGCTGGAGGGATTTTACCATTTGGCCAAGCACAAAGCCAGAAGGACAGGGGCGAGCAGGAGGAAGGAAGATGCATGAGTGAGGAGCATCCCTGCTTGTCCCACAATCTGCAGTGAGCCATCAGCCATGACTTGCACCAAATTTCCTAGTGACAATTCTGCTAGTGAAATACTCCTGACTCTGGAAACATTAGCACCAGGTCTTGCAGTACATTAATCCCACCACATAGATCTGACTAGCATATAAACACCATCATCTTCACCACTGCTTGGCACATCATAAATACAACTGCTTGAAGCTGGCTGTTGGTCACTTGTCCAAGGAATGGTGCTGTAAATTCAGAGTGCAGGAGAGTCTGCACAGGAACAGCCCAGGAGAGAGCGAGACAGCTGTTTCATTTCTACATCTTACAGGAAAATATTTCCATGAAGTGTAATGTTTGGAAAATGTCTAACAACCCAGTTCATGCTTTCTACAGATTATGTGGACTTAGCATTTCTGTTGTCTATGCTGGAATAGATGAATAGAGAGATAAAAGGAGGCATGAAAATATAAGACACTTGGAATGCAGGAGAATCTACAGAATGTGCGAAAAATGTAGGAAAAGCTAAATAAAAGAAGAAAAGACAAATGAGATGTTGTCAAGGCAGCCAGTGAAGCAGCAGGGTCCTAGTTCAGAGGTGGAATCATTAAATGACAAGCAAGGCAGCTCTTACGGAAAGCCTACGTGATTTTTTAACCCTGGAATTCACTAGGGGGAGCGTGCGGACAAGGGCGAATGCCAGAACAAATCTGTTTTCCAGAAGAACAAGAAGGGAATAATATATCGGGAGTTTGGTCACTCCAGAACAGGGGCTCAGGGAATGAGGTGGCTTCTGCGCTAGCCACACTGGGGGCATGTCACCCAACAGCTCTCGGGAAGGTGGGAAGCATCTACCACCCATTGCACAGGACAGCAGCTATGGGAAAGCAGGTTTGCTCACTTCCAGAGCGAGGACAAAATACCATGGCCCTGTAAATGGAAAGTGAAGAAGTGCCAGAGAGAAAATCTGGTGAATTTGCTTGCATTTTGCCTGAATCTAGGAGAGAAAGCTATTAATCCTTCCTTCCCTTCCTTCTCCAGCCTGTCACAAAAATCTGGGACCCTGGTCCAGAAAAGCCACAGTGCAAACACAGCAACTTACATTCAAGTTACAGTCCTTCCATGTCCTAAATGCAAGTGAGCAGCATGTCAGACGTATGTTAGTCTCCACGTCCTGCAGCCTCTGCTCTTCTCTGCTGCAAAGTGGAGTGGGAAGGTACAGATCCCTGTGGGGACCTGTGCAGAAAGAGGATGGAGGAGCCCAAAAAGGAAAGGCAAAGCTCAGGCAGAAAAAGGAATTTTAGGCACAGGACAAATACAAGGTCTTGCCTCAAAGCCAGACCACGACACAGAGGGCCTTCCTACCAATCATGATGGAAAATACCCCCATCTAGGAAGGGAACGTAAAGGTCTAGGACAGTCTGGCAGGCATGTCCAAAGTATGCACGCTTGTACGGAGCAGTCTGTGCATGTGCAACAAACCTAATCCTAAACCTCTGGGAACATACTAGGCTCAGACACACAGACCAATTCCTCTTCAAGATCTTGCATTTCCTTCAAGTGCACTAAAAGCAATTGCGTAACACATGTAGTTGGCCCATCCAAAATTCCCCAAGAGTGTCCAATCCCTTGCATGTAAAAGTACCAGCGATTTCCAGACAAGCAGCAGCTCAAGGCTCCTATGTGTATATGTGGGCATATCCTACATTTCCAGACGTTTGGCAGCCTGTCAGGATTCCTGCATCTGTGGATGCATCTGGGCTTCCCAGACACAGGGCAGTCCAGTCAGAGTCTCTGTGCACGCACAGCAGCGGGCAAGGCCAGGAGACACTTGAATCCCCCAAATCTGGCTTGACAGAGAAGAGGACGGTCTGGGGAAACCTGGACGGATGGTCGTGTGAATAGCAGACTAGCCCAGGAGATGCAGCCAGCGGAGGAAGCTGGTGGCATCAGAGGTGAAAGACGGGCATGGCAGCCTGGGTCCTTCTCCTCACACCTTCTACCTGAGGGCAAACCAGCATTGGCATCTCTTGGGGACAGGAACACAAAGCTTGTGCTGCTTCTGGACTACCCTGTCCTTGCAAAGAGAAACGAGGCATGGAGTTACTCCCAGTCCCCGTGGGGCTGCCAGAAATGACACAAACCTAACATCTCACACCAGCTGGTAAAGAGGACTAATCTGGCTTCAGGAACTGCTTGAAAAAGAGCCAAACCTCCCATCCAGTTCTCATGGCCCCCTCCACCTCCCCCCAGACCCAGTTCCTTTTCTGGCACGATGGTATCTTCAGCGCTCGGCTAACGGCAAGCTGCTCCTCCCAAACCGCTCTGCCGACCCACCCTGCAGCAGCATGCTTGCCTGGGACTCCTTGGTACTTTTCCCATCCTAAACCACAGCCAGACACACCATGACAGGCCCTAGCTCTGCAGTGGCCAGACCACAGGGTGATGGGTCAGCAGAAACGGCAGGGAGCTCCACTCCTTCCTCCCTCCACCCCGGTCCCCGGCATTGCAGCTGCACCTCTTCCCTTGAATTAGGCATCTCAAGAGCTTCCCCTGCCTGGGAACCTGCACTTCTCTCCCTCCTCCCAACAGCCTGTGCCTCTTTTGAACCCCCAGCTCCAAAGCCTGCACTCCTCTGTAGAAGAGGATCTTGGTCATATTTTTGCTTCCCCCTTAACAAACACCTCCATTGGCTCCACATTAATTTCAAGCTGAGGGAGCTTTTTTTTTTTTTTAAATACTTATTTTCAAAATGCAGTATAATGACCAGAGCAGAAGGACCAGCATCACAGTAACTGGGTCTGTCTTCATTTCCCTCACCAGCTTACAAGGTAAGAGGAAAGAGTCATTCTGACAGCCACATAACTAATTGCAACTAGTCTGACCCTTTGTTCGATGATACTGCATAGCCCAAACCGATAGCTGTAAAGCACTGTTTAATTCAGATGTTGGTGGAAACACAAGGGTTTATTTGCATGACTGCCATCATGGACACCTCAACTCTGCTTCTGCCACCACGTCCCTTCCTGTAGCCCTGCCTCACTGCGGCTCCTGCATTAGAAAAATAATATATGTAAGAAAGCATTTTTCCTCTTGAGTCAGTGCAAAGGAAGGAGACTGGCAGAGTCAGCAGCCTTTGGGCTGCATGTAAACGAGCCAAAAGACAATGTGTTTCAGAAAGAAAAGATAAGTCCAAAAAATTAATTTTAGAAGGGCGAGTCCCTTATGAAAAGATACCCTGCGTAACAAGCGGACAGAGCTGGGCAGAGCTAAATTCAAAACATTCCTAGCCTGATTTGGTCTGCAAGGTTCCTATCTTCTTCTGTCACACATTATTAAATGTAGATCAGAAACAGGATCTGGGATTACAGAACAGACTGAACTTGGGACATCAGAAGACACCTGTCCTATAAATAGGAATCATTTACCAATTCAGAGCAACACACACATGTTTTGGCAACCTCTCAGCCAATAAAAGCAGAAGCCCCAACATCAGAATTATCCAAGCACGATTATTTTAAATGTGGAACAATGATTTACATCATCATGACTTAACTCCTCATTTCCCAAATTCTCATCACACGTCTGCACTGAATCGCACCAAAAATTAACCCTTCCCAAAACAAGCACATTACCATTACCAAAATCCATCCCAATTTCTGAATTTGAAAATTGCCTTTTGTTTTGGTTTGGTGTGGGGTTTTTGTTTTTCGGGGGTTTTTTTGAAGAGAGGAGCAACAAGCAACAGCAGAATGTTAGATTTGGAGCTGTTAGTTTGGAGCTATTGATTTCTTCAATAGCTTTTTGCCTGTATCCCCACACTCCAGGATTTCAACTTCAAAACTCCAAAGTCGATTGAGTCACTCAGACCACAGACTTTCCACAGCAAAATGCTCAGAAACACACCAATTTGGGATTTTGCACAGAGTTGCAATGCAGGGGCTCTGATTTGTTGACACTTGGGTTTCTAGGAAAAATTAACAGAAACACGTGCAACGGCCTGTATACGGGAACAACGTGAAGCACCGCTTCCAAACAGGTGCGGCCGATTATCTGAGGCAACGCTGTGCCGGAAAAAAACGCTGTTTTCTTCACAAATTTTAAGAGCGCTAAAAACTTCCAGATAATGGGAAGTCCCTGAAGCTTTTAAAAAGTGTTTTCTCATACTCCGTACCTGGTATGACAGCTGCTTCTTTGCAGCTATGGGGAGTTGTGGTTTTCCATTTGTGAAAATTCAAGTGAAATCTATCATTTTTTGGAAAGAGCCTAAGTCCTGGGGTTCTCAAATATCTTTACAGGTTGAACATTTGGAAATGATCCAAGACTCCAATCAGAGCCTGAATATGTGGAAATATTTAACTCTCTAAGAAACAGTATATAAAATAAGCTGTTTTTCTGCTTGATGACTATTTCAGGATTGACTAATGACTTGTCGTGGTGCCAAACACCACAGAGATGGCTCAAGAGGATAATTTCTGAAACTTGAATTTGTAACATTCTATCAAATGAAGACTATTTCTGTGTCAAAACCCTAGATCTGGGAATTTATATACAGCAAGATCATAAATGAACTTTTGGACACCAAAGTTCAGAAGTAGCTCTACTACATTTATTCAATGAAATATCTGCTAAATCTCTTTTTGGGGGGAATGAACAAGCTTTAAAATAAAGCAGAAAATAAAGACTACTGTATCAAACATAGGTCCCTCCTGGGGAAGCTCTTGCATTTCAGCTGGTTGGTCTCTGGATCTTGTTTCAGGGAAGGATTTGGTGGCAGGGAGTGAAGACTGCCCCGCTGTCCTGGTCAGAACATCAGCTCCTCCCTGGGGGTGGTCATGGCAAGGATAAGCAGCTAAGCTTTCCTAAATTCAGCCACCTCTGGCCAAAAAACCCTGACCTAAACTTGATCTTTCTTCCAGTACCAGTGCACATCACACCAAAGCCAGGCAGGTTCTGGCCTAGGCAGGGACTAAGTTCAACTCCTCTCCTAACCAGGATAGAACTGGAGCCTGTAGTCCAAGCTCAGCTTTGCTCCAGGCAGAGTGAAAGGTCCATTTGGCCAAGTTACTAGCAAAGGTTAACAAATTCAGTTTGGTTTCAGGGAGCAATTAATTCCTGCCACCACCTATTCTCTAGGAGACACAACACTCGTGTTATGCATTTATTCAGATTATAAGGATGGAAAGGACCTTTAATAGAACATAGTTTTGCTTCTTGCTCGATAGGGGTTAGAGGATCTAACCTAGTAATTACTACACAAAAATCCATAACTTCTGTCTGAAACCATTTCAGCAGGAGTCTGGCTTTCAGGCTGACAGTGGCTGTTAATCCACCTCATACCTAGGTAGAAACATTCCAATTTTTATTCTCAGCATTATAAATCTGCACATTATTAGCCCAAGGTTGTCCTGCATTAGGCTTTAAATCATACCTTCTCTCTGTGCCTTTCTCTGCTAACATTTCAATCTATTTGCTCTGAACTTTTTCTTCCCCTTATTGGTACTTGTACATTATGATCAAGTTATTTTTTCATTTTCCCTAAGTAGATGAATCTTACTAAATCCTTGTCTATAGCTCCATATTTCCAGGATTTGGTCACATTTATTGCTGTTTTTTTAATCTTTTCCAACTATACAGCATCTTTTCTCTGTTAAAATGGAAAAGAGAACTCGACATGGTGCCCAACACTGCCTCACCACTACCATTTCCAACATCAGAGCTTCCCATTGACCCTTAGAGGGCTCTGTTTGTGCCTGTCCTCCCAGCTGCTGCTCTGCTCACGTGGGTCATGCCCACCCAGCTATTTGCAACATCTCCAACTTCTTTTTTATTGTCCGCTTCCGCCTCAGATTTAGCCTACACTCTTTAATCCTGTAAAATCCGAATTTATACCCAGTATCAAAACACATGAACTGTGTTCACCTGTAAAACTATCAGATGCCACTTCCAAGCTCGGAGATGTACAGGGCTTGCTGCCACAGGAGCTTGCCAAAACCAAGCAGTAGATTTTACACCAGCCCCCTGACACACCATGCAAGATAACTGAAGGCTTTGGCACAAAGAGGACAAAGATACAGCAGGTGTTAGAGCAGCAATATCTATTTAATACCTTACCATTTAAAAATAACCTTCTACTTGTCACTAGCATTACAGGGGAGCTGCACCAGGTGGAGGTGGGTGTTGTGTGTGGTTTCGGGAGCTTTTACCAGTGCCAGGGGAGCTGGAGCATAGCTCAACACCAACCGGGCAGTGAACTGGGCAGAGGGAAGAAAAGAGGGCTCAAGGTCTGATTAGCAAGAGAGGCTGCTGTGACACCATGGGAGGG
Source organism: Harpia harpyja (assembly GCF_026419915.1). Classification (NCBI taxonomy): domain Eukaryota; kingdom Metazoa; phylum Chordata; class Aves; order Accipitriformes; family Accipitridae; genus Harpia; species Harpia harpyja. Next base: position 30,351,156 of record NC_068949.1, on the reverse strand, counting down.
AGAACAAGAGCGAGCTTGAAAGAGGAAAAGCTGCAAAAGCCAAGCAGAAGGGCCACGAGGCTATGACGAAGGCAGATAACCATCAGAACAGGCTGAGCTCCCGCGCGGCAGCACAGCAGCTAGTGTGTGGGAGAAGCAGAGAGGGAGCAGCGCAAGCGCGTTACGAGGCCGCAGGGAAGACGCAGCTGTCAACCACAGCCCTGCAGAAAGGCATGAGTGGGCTCGGCAGGGGAGACACACACGGAGTTTGGTTTTGGCCAGGCTGAGAAGAGCAGGCAGCTGTCCATCGTGGAGGCTACGTGGAATGCGCAAGGCTGGCTGGCAGGGGGAGGGAAGAGGTCCCCTCTGGGGCATTCCCCACCTCAGGTGGGTGAGCTGCGTCCAAACCAACACACCAACCCATAACCCTGAGGAGAGGAGAACTGAGAGCAGGATCTCATGTTTGTGCAGCAAAGGGGCAAGCTGAGGGCACTGAACCTGGCCAGGAAAGGAGAGCTGCATGGAATGGCATCTATCAGTAGCAGCTCTGGGACTTTGTTCCTATATGCCAGCCTTGCAGGAAACAGAAAGTAGCTGTGGTATGGGCCACCTGGCAAATCCTGCCACTACCTGCATGCAAGCACTGAAATCTCCTTCTTCTTCTTCTTCCATATTCACCTGCGGAGGGGCTCAGACACTGGCAGTGCAGCTGCCTGGCATGCAAGGTACCCAGCACCACAGGCAGCCTTCTGGAGGTGCAATGTCCCCGCTCGCCCCAAGCAGCATCCTCCCTTGTTCGCTCCCAAGTGCCCTCCTCACACAGACTCGTTCTTTGCAATCTCAGCACGGCTGCCAGAACATCTCGCTCTCTGGCTCATGCCAGCGGCATGAACAAAGTGTCCCAAGCCTGGCTGGCTCCTTGGGACAGCCTTCCCACACCAAGCCCAGAGGCCCCATATCCCCCCCTCAAGCTCTCACGTCACACCCCATGGCAGGCACAATACACCCCCAGCATCCTGCTCTCACACCACTGCTACCTTGGGGTACTCGGAGTCAGCCCTCCCCAAGTACACCCAGAAACCAACGCCTTTGTCCTGCAAGAAGATGGAGACGTAGGTTAAGTGCCGTACGTGTGAGCAAAAGCAGACAGTTCTGCAAGGCACTAGTGCTGAGGAGGTTGGGCAAGAGGCAGTTCATGCCAGCAGGCTCAGACATCATGCCCTGGCATACCCACCTAAATGCAAAGCCTCCATAGGTACGTACTTTCGCTGCTATGCATGTACACCCCTATGGTTATAGTCCCCTCCTGATCTAAGGAACTGTCACCGTTCCCAGGTTCCTGTTCTATGTAGTGGATAATACATAATGGTTTAGAGCCACAGCTTTTCTAGGTATGTGCTGGGGAGCACCTAGGAACAGTTATACAAGATCAAAAGGTTTCCAGAAGGACGTTCTGCAGTCGGTACAACTGTTACTCTGTGAGACATCTAAGCAATTTCTTGGCCTGTGCTCCCCCTTTTCCCGCTCCCCCCACCCCCCGCCAGCGTTAGCCTCCAAACAAATCCCAGAGCTGAATCAGTTTCCTCCGTTTAGAGGCTCCACTCAAATTGTTTCTAGGATTCCCATCTTTCTCTCCTTCTTTTTACTTCACAAATGTATAAATAGTCACATCGTCATACGAGACAAGTAGAGACTGACTCTTACGGGTAAAAAACAGATGTTTCCCAATCTTCCCTAACAAAGTAATATTTTATATATGGCTCTTCAATGGATTTATAGCCAATGAAGGGATGTTACTACATTAGCTCATGGAGGGGGTGGGTGATAAAAATTGGAAAGGAAGAGCCAGACAAGGAAAAAAGAAGCTATCCAGAGCACTGCAATTGGAGAAGCATGACAAATGGGCAGCACAGTTTTAGAGGGCTTCGACAGCAAGGCAGATTGCCTGGCTGGGAGTGATTGTCCACAGCTGGAGCATCGCAGGGACCATCTGGTATTTCTTAAACATGCTTTCCCCAGGTGATCCGATTCTTGGAGTGCCCCAGCAAAGAGAAGAAAAAAGGCTTGCAAGTCTCAGCCCCATTTCCAGGGTTCCCCTAATTAGTTAATAGAATTATATTTGAACCAGTTTCAGTTTCTCCTACAAAACCTTTGCTTTTGCCACCTTTTCAACAGGAAAAAAAAAAAGAGTATTTAAATTCATGGAGTTTTTCATTTTTTCAAGAAAGTCAATGACTGTGTCTCTTGGCACAGCAACCCAATATAAAACTTAATGAAGTAAAGAGAGATCCAAAATTTCTTTTGAACACCTTGTAACCTCGCTCTTCCCCACACCGCTTTTAGCTGCACAAAGCATGCACATCCACAGGCTCTCACGTTACTCTCCCCCCAGCGTGTATCCATCCCCAATACAAGCCTCTGAAAAAGCAGAGCATGGACTGCATGGGGGACTCCAAGAACCTCTTATTTCCAGGATTTTGACCCTTTTCTCAACTTGGAAAAATGGTAAAGAATTTAATTAACTGTGCATGCCGCACACTCCTGTCCCCGCGACAAGGAAGGCTGGCAGAGGAGCAGTACAGCGGCATTTGCTGCTGCCCTCGTGTTCCCCATAAGACAGCCCCTTCCCAAGCCAGGAGCATCGGGAACCAGCTAACGAAGAAAAGAGCAAGAGAAAGCGGTAAATAATAAATGAACAGACAGATGGAAAAGGGGTTAGAGTGAGCAACTGGAGAACAAGCCTTGGGAACCAAACTGCGTTCCCACCAGCAGGCAGTGCCCCCACCGAGCAGCGCGGGGCAGGCAGGAGCCAGGGTCCGGCCACAGAGATTATCCCCATCGCTCCCCGCCAAGCCAGGTTTACCAACCATGCTTCTCCCCTCTCCTCTGTTTTCTCCATGAGTTAGCCCAGCCACAAAGCGTGGGTCTGTCAGAAGTGCATCCTGCACACCACAGCCGCACATCCCCGATTCCCAGCTGCAAGCTTCCCAGCAGCACGTAAATAACCATTCCTGTTATTTTTCACGGGGAGCAAATACATAGGGATGGCGACTGGAGCGCTGAAGCTGGCGATACTCCTCCGACTGCAGTGAAATTTGTTGCTATGTCACAATTTGCTAGAAATTTTTTTAAAAACGCAGAGAACTCACCAGACACGGAGTTCCCTGCTCTGTCCACTTTTGAGAAAAGCTAGTGGGACCATAACCCCAGTCAGAAATACACACACAAGGTGCTTCAACTTCTCCAGGCTGAGAAAAATTATCTAATTAGATTATTGGGAAGAAAATACTGGACAAAAGAATCCAAAGGAATATTTAAAGGGGGGGGGGTTGCATTGTTTTTAGGTGGTTCAGATGGCCAAAATCAGCATATTCCACCACCATGCTGGAAGGGGATTTTGGCTGGAAACCCATTCTTCTGCAGTGGTATAGACAGCAATAATAGAAAACAACATAAGCCATGATCGTAAAGCTAAAGAAATAGCAACCAACCGCAAATTACAAAGTCTAGAAAATTAATGAAGTATTTAAAAAACAAGATGGAAAAATTCATGCCTTGCTGAGTTAATAGTGGGAATTTAAATAAAGAGGAAAGAAGGGAAATGTGAAGAGAGACATAGATCCATTATTTTGTGCATACAGTAAAATTACCAATGTAACTACAAAAAATACAAATATATGCGTTCTGTATTTGGGAAAGAGATATGATGATGAACTCATAAGAAGATGATATACTTCACAGTTTACTAATGACCAAGAGATGTATTAGACAACATCTGCTTTAGATAAACACTGTTAAATCACCCACCCTGGATAATTTGCACCTCCGAGTGCGCCAAGGAGATCTCTGACCCATTGATGCTAATTTTTAATAAATCTTGGAATGCCAAGTAATTCTAGAAGGGTAGGAGAGCCCTAACCCCATGCCGGTGCTTAGGCAGGACTAACTGACCTAGGGAGCGACAGCCAGTCAGCCTGACAGCAGACCTAGACAGAGTAATTAAAAGCCAATATGAGAATCTACCGATAATTCATTATATTCATGTCTCAGCTAATTACCAGCCAACATATGTTGTACAGAATCAAGTCCTGTCTAACTGATGTTACAGCTTGATTTAAGAACTTGCGTTAATAGAAATAATTTGGTGTAACTAGATGGATAGAAGTGGCTGATGAGACAAAAACATATCCATTGCCTGCTTCCCATCCCACAGGATGCAGGGGTTTTACCAATCATTCAGATAAATATAAATTTAAGATCCTTAGAGGCAGATTGCAGATAGCACAAACATAGCTTACTAAATAACAAACAAAACAGCCCCCGTTTACCCTGTGTATGGCTTTGTACAGATTTGTACGGCTAAATGGCCACCATCCAACCAAGCGTGCTTTAATTCAGCCAAGCACAAGATAATACACGTACGGGAAAACAATATAGAGCTCGTATCTCCAGGATGGAAAAGTCTGTCCTGCACGGCCACAGGACAAAGGAGGAGCTACGAAGGGACTTTGGCGAAGTGAAGCTTAAGGAGCCAAATCTATTCAGCTTATGACAGAGGAAAATCCACAAGATTCGACTGCTGCTCATAGACGTTACATTAGCGTGGGGGGAGAGGGGGTTTCTAACCTGATGGGGAGAGGCAAAGGAAGCTCCAGGGGTTGAAAGTCAGAGTTAAGCGCAACACTGAAAAAGAGGAAAGTTATCATCAGCCCAGCAGAGGATGAGAAACACCACACAAGAAAATGTGGATGATCTAGGGGTCCGGCATAAAAACAGGAGTTGAAATTCAGTAGTACAAAGGGCAGGTATAAAAACCTCTTGTGAAACGTAAGAGTGGAAGGAGCCCAGACACTGGCACACTGGGGGTCTGCTTTAGGCTACGAAATCGGGGAGATCAGAAGCACAGGCTTATTGGGAGCATCTGAAACACAGAACCCACTGGTAATTAGGGACCCTTAACTGCCCACACATTTGCTGGGAAAGGAAGACATCAGACACAGCCTTGCATCAAGTTCCTGGAATGCACCGAGAAAAAAAATTATGAAAGAAGAGACAGGAACAAATCTAGGAAAGAGGCTCCCTGAGGTTTGATTCTCATCAACAGAGGAAAACTGGGAAAAACCACAAAGGTGGAAAGCACTGTGGGCAAAGGAGCCCGAAACGGGTGTTTGTACTTGTTAGGAATAGAAGGGAAAATAGCGGCAGAGTAAAAACAGCACTTTGTAAGGACAGAGGCTTCGGTAAACTCAGAGGGCTGGCAAGTGAGATTTCATGCAGAATGAAAAGGGAGTTCAGGAAAGATGGTGTTTTGTAAACACGCAGCAAGGGAAGGGAGCAGATGCAAATTATCTTAGTGTGGGGGTACAGTAAGGGTAAATCACAGACTCCTCCATGGTTTGCAGCACACGAAGGAGAAATGGAAACTCCATCAGGCTGATGCGGATGAGCACAAAGGAACGGCACCAGGAGAGAGGGACAGAGCAAAAGAGCCAAGTGTTCAACAGAAAGCGCTCGCAGCAGGGATCACCAGCAGTAACGAGGAGACATTTGATAACTACATCGGTGGGAAGAGACAGACCAAAGAGTTCATCACCTCCTGAGCAGGGAGAAAAGGTTAATAGATTGGTTTATGCCACTGAACACACCACAAGCCCTTCCAAAGCTGTTAGTGCATGTCAGCCCTCCCCCATCCCCCTGAAATCTGTTTTCTGTTAGGTTTATGTGTTTTCTTTATTCTCTACACAGCACCCAGAACTGGCTGGTTCTGGTAATGACATTACATATTATAATGTACGTATAATTGCTAATTTTAAGATACACAATTTATAAAATATCTTCTCTTGTGAGGCTAGTTAAATTGGACAGTAAATTGAATTTAATAACTACTGAACACGCCATAAGAAGCCACGTCCCCCACAGTTACAAAAGCAATAACCAAACCAGATAATGAGAAAGCCAAAGTGTTGCTTAACAGACTAGAGAGTGTCACCTGAAAAAGAGATTCACCTTCATGACCTCTCTCACACACACACAAATGCCGTCAGCACACGAGTTGTAAAACTACTAATTAGGGTAAGAGGAGGCGGGGGATCCCAGGGGTTTGGCTCACAGCTGTCTCAGGAAGCAAAGAGGTATAAATTGGGACACAGTTTCACAATAGCCAACAAGTCAGAGTTAAAGCTGAAATATTTAATGCTTTTGTTGTGTCAGACTTCATGAAAAAAGATAACTAAGACCACAAAGTTAATGCAATTAAAAACAGCAGAATAGAAGCATGAGGCATAGTAGCACATGAGCAGAATGAAGATTACTGAAGTTTGATGTCATCAGATAGGCTGAGGTCCATTGGCAACTCTCTCTGGGAATTTCTGGAAGACAAATGAGGTTTCAAAGGACTGGAAAAGAGCAAATATAGTGGCTATATTCAACAGGTTGAAAACTCAAGAAAACTGCGGACCAGTCAACATAACTTCAATTCCTGAAAAAATTTTGAAAAATCATCAAACAATCCATCTGCAAGGAAGGGCTGGAAGCAATAGACCTGCCACATGAAGCTAACCTGCCTTCTCTTTGACAGAGCAAAAGGGTCTCATACATGAGATAGAGGCAACAGATGTTATATACCTCTACTTTTGCAAGGCCTTACCTTCAGTTTCATATAACATTTTAATTTGCAAATTTGGAAAATAGACTCTAGATGAAATTCCATACAGGGAACGCACAGCTGGTTGGGAAATAGTACACAAAAGTGCAAGCATGAACAAGCAATACTGTAACAAAAAAATCCATGATTATGCAGGGGTATACAGACAGGAGTGTCATGCACAAGATACACAAAATAACCCTGCTGCTCTTCTCAATCAAGAAAGGCCTTGGCTACAATACTGGGCACATTTCAAATCAATGCACTTCAAAAATAGCCCAGACCAAGCGGAGAGAGCCCAAGGGACCCCAACAAAACACAGAACCACAAAAAAATTTAAAGAGGGCTGAAAGGGACCTCAAGAGGCAGAATCAACCACGCATGTGTCATTCAACTTGAAAATAACATGGCCATGAGGAAAGAGCAAATGAAAGGCAGTTGTTCAGTGTAGAGAACAAAAGTCTTCAGGGAAACATGATAACAAGCCTCAAATATGTAAAAGATTTCTGCAAAGAGGAAAGGAGTGCTGTAAGCTGCTCTCCATGTCCACAGGGAGAGGACATGCTGTAATGGGCTTAAATTGAAGCAAGAGATTTTAAAAACACCAACTCCATAATGATATAGATAATTATGCCCTAGAGCCAATTGCTGAGGGAGGGTACATGACTCCCATCACAGGACATTTAAGAACAAAGATAAAGCCATATCATTTGAAACAGTTAACGGTGATGTCCCCACAACCTGGGCAATGCTGGTGCCTGGCCACTGAGCCCCAACAACCTGCTGGCTTTACACAGACATGCCCAGGAACACAATATATTTCAGCTATGCACCAAACACACTCAGAAAGCTGTGTGGTAAAAACAAGCAGCCACTTCGCATTAGAATGAGCTCATATAAACAACTGATAATGGCACAAAAATACTCAGTTACAAGAGATTGTTTTCCATGGTTTATTTTTCCTAGCACCGTCCCCTCAGTTCTGATGCCGAGGTCTCAGAAGACACCTGCAAACCATCATCCAAAGGGACCTGGCAACTCTGCTGGTCATTAACTACGGGTTCAGTACAGATATTGTTTTAACAACATATTACAATTTTTCTGGTCCCTTCCTCCCAGTAACCCCCCCCAGTGTTTCACAGCAATTCCCTCTCTCTTTCCCATAGGGGCTGATGACATTATTGTCTTCCCCTTGCTGACATGACTTCTCCACCAGTACCCCAGTTGTGCTAATCAAAGAGACAAACTCAGAGAAATTATTTTCACTGGGTAGTTAGCTTTGAATGAGGCTTTCTCTTCTTCAGCCCCAACAAAGGGTTCAAGCACCCCAAAGTTTGTCTGTTTTTTCAGCTGTATCAGCTGGTCACATAAAAGATACTGCCTCTCCTTATACACCTTTCCCCAAGCGGAGACCAGGTACAGCTGATTTGTCACGGAAAAGGCTAGAAGATGCCCTCTTGAGGTCCTTTTCAGATCTATTTTATACAATGCTGTGGATAACGTGTATAACGTAAGGGCCTGCAATGGACAGAAGGGCAGATAGCCTGATCTGAAAGCCACTCACAGGCCTGTTACACAGCCCCAGAGAGTGCTCTCCTTGAAGGAAAGCTGGAGAGCAAGCGCAGCGCGGACCACCCTGGTGCAGCACCCAGTAAAACAGCTATGATACATATCACTGCTGTGCAGACCACAGGATGTTTAGGCTGCTGATCCCAAACAAGCTGCCAAAAAGGCAAGGAAGCTGCCCTTACCTCTGCAACAACCCTCCCAGGTCCCATCTGACAAGGTGGCCCCCTCCTCCAGCCCCATGGAGTTAGCTGTAACTGGGGTTAAAACCATATATCTAGGGAAAACTCCAGCAAAAGCAAGCAGAGCAGCCTTTCTGCCCAGCAGCACAGGCACCAAAAGCACACCCAGTCCCATGCCCTGCTCTCTCCACAGACCCCCTCGCAAGGGCAGCCTCTGAGCCACGGTCCCCTCCAGACCCAGCGCCCCATGGGATGGGTCCCAGGCCCCGCAGACCCGTCCTGCTCCAGGACCACCACCTCCCAGAGCCACAGCATTCAGCAGAAATCACAAAACCACTGGGGGAGGTTCACAAGTGCAGGAAACACAAATGTCACAGGTGCTTGACCTGAGCTGTGTGATTCCCTGCCAAGGAACAAGCACAACTGTGGCTCTCGCTGTCTTCAGGGGAGAGGAGAAAAACATATTTCTGTGGGGCAGCTTCTCACTTGCAAACTCTTTATGCAGAATGCAGACACACTGCCCTCATCCCTGCTCTGTGCCACCCCACACATGGTTGCTCTGCAATAGCCACACACACGCTCTGCTCCCCCTCGCTCTGCTTTGCTCCACTCATCCCACCATTACGCATCCCCACTTTGGAAAAGCTGGTGTGCACCCTCCTTCACCATCACATCACACACCCATACCACTTACCCCGGCTGAAGAGGGTCTCTGCCTGGCTGCTAACATCTCCAGAAGTAGACTTTTCCAAGGAAAGCCTCACACAGAGCTCATAACTGCTGTTACGGCAGAGTTTAAGTTATCTAATGACCTTAACAGGGATAATAGGATGCCAGTATAAAACACCTGATTGCAATGTTGGACACAGACAGTGAAATACACTCTTCGGCAGCTCCCACCTGATTTTAACCCCCTCAAGTCTCTGTCAGTGCAGCTGGAAGAGACCCACCGCTAACACCCTCAGCAGGGTGGGACCACAGAGGGTCATCTGGGAGTATTACGTACCCTGTGGGGAGGGTCTCCTCCCTTAACCGCTGCTTTTGGAGGCTGTGTCACATGGTGTGACAGGATGGAGGGTTCCCACCACACACTCTGCAGTCTCCTCACTGACTTTTTAGTGCAGATGTGGTGTGGTAGGACAGGCTGGAGAGCTGTCATCACTAGTCTCTTGATGCAGTGAAGTAATCTGCATTGTAGCTTCAGGCAGAAGGTAGAGCAGAAAGAAGAGATGTTTCTCCACTGTTCAGAATGAGAAGTGGGGCACTATTTTGTTTCCTCAGGATTGGAACTCCTAGAGGGAAATTTATGGTCGTACTTGTATCTTGGGAAGCTCGGTTACACTTAACACTTCATGTAAATACAGGAGGGGACAGTTTTTCACATATGTCTATTGACCTGAGCAATTCCCTCTTCCATTGGGCTTAACAGGCTTTACTTAATAACAGTGCAGAAACCTGCAGATATCCAGTCTCTTAAAGTACAAATGCAGTACCTTAACTCAGCCCAAACTGGCAACACAGATGGAGGGATTCAGATTTAATCTATAAAAGCTCTGCCTGCTGCTGCCCCACTCCCCACAAGCTCGCTCCCTAAAACGTGCATGCACATTGTGTCTCCAGTGCCCTGGGCAGTTCCTCACACCTCACCTGCTGCCAGCCCAATGCTGTACATTCACCCCTCAGCTCCAGGGCTCGAAAATCACCTTACTGTCACCTGGACATTTCTCCTGAGGGCTACAAAGGAGAGGAGCCTGCTGTGACAATTGCAACTTCTACTCCAGCTGATACAAGCCATAAAAGAATCACCACTGGCTCCACCTAACCCTACTGAGAAGGAACAGAGAAGTGTTTCTACGGAAAGACTCCTCCTCCCCTGTCCCACTGTGGGCTGAGCTGAGAGCGCCAGTTCCCAGAGGAGATCAGACGATGCTGTGTGCTCTCCCCCTGCTCTACCACAGGCTCACCCGAGAGCATCAGAGATGCTGATCTGTGAAATGAGATACCTATCTCTGAGCACCACGGGGGAAGCAGCAAAGATTAATAAGCCTCAAAATGTTATACAGTATTTAAATAGTACTGTCACAGATCAAAGACTATCACTCATCTCAGTGAGGCAGGCTCCGTAAGCCTAGAAAGATCATGTACAGAAAGCAAATACAAGTTGCAAGAGAAAGACTGCAGACAGGAGCTGAGTAAAGCTTGTACTTGCCTAGAGAAACCAAAGTGGCCTAAGCCAGAGTCTAACATGTGTTCCTGGAGGAACAAGAGCCAGAAAGACTGCCTGGTTTCACTCAGTCTCAGTTGTGTCTTAGCACAAAACCCCCCATATTTCATTTTAAGACACCCTCTTACCTTGGAGGTACCTGCTGCTGGGAGCAGCTTAAATCCCAGTGCAAAACCACAATGCTGCCTGATTGCTAAGATAAGGAGCGCGCTGGGAACCACGTGCAACTGGTGAATAGATTTGAAAAAGCCCCCGATTTACATTGATGCCACAGGGCCTGCAGAATCACACTCCCTGCACTCTAAGAGCTTTCATTCTTAAAGCCATGAGGATAATGCATGAAAGTTTGATGGCAGTATCACTTGCCCACACTTGCAGGCAGCATGGGAGGCCTGATCTACAATCTTTCAAGTTGTTCATATAACAATGTCATCTGGGAGGAGCAGGAAGAGAAGGGGACTTTTTATCCAAATCACTACAGTGGTAGTAGCACGGGAATAAAGATGCCTCACAGCGGTATTCCTACTCCCAAGCTCTCCTAGAGTAGCTATCCCATCGTAAAGCACCTTTATTCTCATACTACTTTGGGCAAGATACTCCATTTACATTTTTTTGGTACAGTTAAAGTGCTGCAGGAACTAGCAGTAGTAGGAGGCCCTCTTACACAGAGGCGTGGGGTTGAATATTCCTCCAGTCTAGGTTGGACACTGAGTACTGAGGGTCATCCACAGTACATGCACTGCATGAGGCCACAGGACTCCTGGATACAGACCTCCAGGAGGAGACCCTGTTCTCAGGGATCCCCGGATACTCTATCCCTGCAAACTCAGCCCATCACTGTCCCTCCCTAAACCAGGTCTGGATCCTGGCTCCTGCACCTTGCCTCACTACCTGGGGACTCCTTACAGCACTGTACAAAACCACTGTGCAGAACAAAAAGAAGTCCTCAAGCAAACTCTGGCTGATTGAATTTTGAAGGTAAGGAATGCCCTTCTGCAACAGATGTACAACCCCCTCTGCCCACCCCAAACACCAGATCCATCACAGAGAAGGGAAATATTTACACAAGTTAGTAGAGTTCCAGTTAAATATTATGCTTAGCTGTCTAGAGTCCATGTTCTCAGACTATGTCTATGAAATAAAAGATTAAACTTCATAACAATTATGAAGTTGCTCTGCTCACATTCAAAGGGAGTTAAAGGACATTAAAATAGCTCTTTGGGTAATATTCCAGTGAAATTGCTTTCTCCCCCCTGGAGAGTTAGAGATAAAACCTTCTGAACTGTCCTGTAAACACACTTGGAAAGGCTAAGAACTGAGCTGATAACCAGGTAGCACCTCTGCTCTGCAGGTTCTGTAAAAAATGTGAGCAATGCCGGAGAGCTTTTGAAGCAGCGAGGGAAGGAGGATAGGGGAGAGCGGCTTCTCTTCTCAAGGGAAGTTTGTTTAGTGGAAAGTAAGCAAGTTGTCAGGGGAAAAGCTGACAATGTTGATTCCAGCAGTTGTACTGGGAATAAACAGCCAAGTGGATTACGTTACAGAGAATGAGAAACGGCTCTGAGGATCCCATTTAAATGCTGGGCTTTCAGGAATGATGCGATTCAGCCACACTTGTGGCCCTGATGGCCACCATCCCCCTGGGCTGAGTCCACTGCCAGCCCTGGTATCACCAGGGTGGGTATCACCCCACCTCTGTGGGGTCCCTGAGAAGTCCTGCACAGCCGATGTCCCCAGGAGAGCCAGAACTCACTGCTGCACTGGCGAGGACGCAGACCCATGCTGGCTTCAAGGCAGGGGCTGGACACTGAATTAGGGACGGCAGCAGGGGGGGAGGTTATGCAGGACCCGCTTGCCTCTCCCAGCCCAGCAGCAGGGGAGGGCCACCATGGGGCTTGCCATCTCTTCCCCAGCCAGAGCACGGGGCCCTCCCTCCCATAAAAATCAGATGCCTCCCTGCCTTTCATAAGAAAGGGACCCAGCAAGAGAAGAAGGGGATCTTGTTTGATTTATTAGTCTCTTCCTCCTTCCCATCGTCTGTGGCTTATCCAGCTGTAGTGATAAGGAGAACAGCTATGAAAGGTCACTGCTGGCTGCTGGGATCCCATCCTTCTGCCCACTCACTGCCTGAAGACATCAGTCCTTTACAAGCACCATTAAATGTGTATCCAAAATGTGGCAGTCTCCTCCATCCTTTGAGATTCTGTTCCCCGAATAATACAAACAGTTGCCAGAAAAAGAGTATCCTCTCATCTCTGTCTGGGCCATTATCCCTTTATATTTGCTCTTTAATATTTACTGGGTTCACACAAAGTGCATGCTCTGGAAAGAAAAAAAAATCAGCTGCAGCTTAAAGGACTCCAAATTTAGTAATTGCTGCAGCCCCATCGACGTGAACAGTTAGCAGGGAGATTTCTCCAGCACTTCACGTGCTGTGGTATTCTGCTTAGGTCAGACTGTAGAAAACGTTCTGTCCAGGGGCACCAAATCTGGAGTGTCTGCGTAGGTGCCAGCTGCAGAGGCCTTATGAGTCCACCACAGGTTCCTGCAGGTCCTTTCCCTCCCAGCACCCAGTAATCTTGGTAGGAAACAGAGGCAGCCAGAGAGATGCTGATTCATACAGAGGTGAAGCACCCGAGGGTTTTAACACACCTGTGAGTTAGCAAGAACTAGCCCAGCTCCTGGCTCCAGAGCTGGTCTTGCAGCCTTACCTGTTAATGTGAGGTTGCTGTATGTGTTTGAAAACTGCTCCTTTAACAAAACCAAGTGCATCTGAGCTGCCTTTTCCCTCTGTAGCTCCAACATTATGTCAGGATGCTGGGCGATCTTACAGCCTTTCTGCTTATCCAGGGCAATGTCGCTGCGAACAATGTCTACAGCAAAAGGGAAAGAAAAAAGGGAGATGGCCAAACCTCAGCTTTGATTTTCACCAGACGCTTGGATCAGCACCAGCCAACATGACAGCCACACAACCATCACTCAGCATGAGCAACCCAAAAAAAGGGTCCAAACCCCTTGGATGCACGTATCCAATGAACCTCCTTTGCTCAAGTCTCCCTTTTCTCCCACAGGAAGCTCAAGTCATTGACTTCAACATGCTCACACAACCTACCACCCCTTCCATCCTTCACCTGCCTAGCAGCTGATCTCTTACAGTGATCCTCCCTTGCAGGAAAGTGCAAAAGTCTCCCAACATTTATATTACGACCCTGTTACTAGTGTGTTTGACGCTAAATAATGAGAAAAGACTAAATCCCATTCTGGTGACCCCTGGCTTCCATTTACCCTTGCCTGTCAAAAAGGTGATGAAGAAGGCTTGTTCCCACCTTGTTTATCCTCGCTGCAGCTATCACAGCTAGAGTTAGGTCAGCATGGCTTATGACTCTTTGAACAGGTCTCTGTATCCTTCTAACTCCTGACATTCAATTCAGAAGGCAGGAGGATTATTTATCAATTGTTTTCTATTCACATGAGCATTTTTTAAGTCATATTGTGAAATACAAACATGATATTCCTCTCCTAGAACTACTCGCCTGCTGGGGAAATGGCAAGATGGGGGTAGCAGGGCAGAACAAGAATCAAGTAAGATGTGTCCAGTCTAAACAGGAGGGGAGTGGTGCAAACTAGTCCTTGCAAGGTCCCTTCCCGAGTTTAATAAACTCTGTAACATGCTCAGATCCACAGGCACCATATGCTGTGTCTAATTCTTACAAAACCTTAGGCAGCCAGCACTGATAAGGAAGGACAGAAGTTGGAGTTCTTCCACCACATTGCATGAGGTCACCCTTTGCATCATGAGGTTGCGCTTTGCTTGGTTTAGTTCCCATCTAGCTAGAAGTTTCTGAAGGAGCTTATTGTCAGAAGAGAGTCACATCTTGCTCCACATACACTCTCCAGCTCCATTATTGTTACGCACATCATGGAACACCAAAGTTGTTTCCAATGGTCGTGCTTCTGTCTTTCAAGGTGTCAAATCCCAGGTTCAGCAAACCTAGGTTCAAAGCTCTGCTACATCTTCAGCTGGCAGAGAATCCCCTCCAAAGGTGGGGTGGAGGACTGGAAGCCACATCACCTTCCTGTCTCTGAGCCTCACCCTAGAGTCACTACACTTGTCTTGCCCAGGCTGTGCTCTGTCTCTTTACTGCATAGTTTGGGATTAACACCCAGCACAGGGGCTTCGATGTGGAAAGATGAGATGGAGCAAGAGGAAGGAATAATGTTCCTCTGCAGAGCACACACACCCCAGCCATGTGCTTTTGGTGCACAACCTCTTAGGTAGACACTGAGTAAGATTTGGGCCTACTCAAACTCTGCCCGACTAATGAATGATACAATCCTGAACCCCTGTTGTGTGAGATATTTGGAGAACTGAAGATTGAGAAACACAACCTTATCACTCTCCCACACCAGAAAGGCTGTTACTACAGCTACTGGTGTCACCTGGAGCTCATGAATAGTCATTCGCCTTCCTGGGTGGCGGATTTCCTTTTCTACAGAACTGAATGCAACAGTTGTACGCCCCCACCCCCAAGGCAAAATGGAGCAAAACACATCAAGGAGGCCTTGAAGGAGGAGAAGACTGAGAGGCAGAGAGGTTTGAAACTAGACAGTCAATACACCTTCTCCAATTCTCTTCAAACTGCTATAAGGGAGTCCAGGCTGGGTCAAAACAAGTTTGTTTCCTAAAAGGGAGGGAGGGCTCCTAAAAACCAAACCAGGGCCAATGTGGACCCATGTGGAGGAACCATTGGCCTGGGACCAGGGTCCTTGCCCTCCTGGTCGGGGGCCAGGACAGCACCTTGGAGAGTGCAAGGGGACGTGGCAGCGGGTCCTGCATGACACCCCTACCTCCATCTTCAGGGACCACATGTCACAGCAAACACACGGTTGGGCAAGGGATGGCCCTGTGTGCACTGTCAGCAGGGTCTGGGGACAAAGGGCAGGCCCAGGGGACCAGGCCCAGGAATGAGGAGCAGGAGCAGTGTTTGGAGTCCTGTCCTTAGGTGATGGAGCTGCAGTGACAGGGATTAGCACAAGGAAGTCAAGTCACATTCAGACAAATTCCTGGGAGAGTCTGGAAGAAGGTGTGCAGGGCACAGAAAGTGGGGGCACTTTCTGGCAGTCGTCTTCATGGGGTTCTCAGAGAGCTACCACTGCAGACATTCAGGAAGCAGCGGCAAGACATGCAAGGTCCTGGCTTCTGAAATTGATGAAGGACCCAAGAAACTTGCCCAAGACCTAAAAACAGAGGTGGACCCCACATTCATTATAGCTCCAGCTTATACAGTGGGCAGATGTCTGGGATATGGAGCTCTCCAAAGAACTCGGTGCCTGGTCATCCAGACCCCACCAGGCTGTACTCAGTGCAGGGGGGGAGGCAAGGGCACCTCCGCACCACTTTTGGGGACCAGCAGCACCGAGGGAAGAGGGGTGGCAGGCCACAGCTTCTGGAGGCTCAGGGGAAATCTCAGCAGAACAACGCAGGGGAAACAGCCAGCAAGGAGCTCGTAGCCCTCAAATCTTAAAGGATAAGACAGAAAAGAGAGAGACGCAAGGAGGGCAAGGAGGAGGGTACCCCAGGAGGCGCTGGACAGGGCAGCCCCCGAGCAGGATCTCCAGGAGAAGGACACTCGCTGCCTTCCTAAACGTCGATGAAAAAAAAAAAAAAATAGAAATAAACCACCCAGCAAAACACGAAACCAAGCAGCACTTGCCAGAAGTGCGAAAGAAGAACTCCAGATGTGGGAGCCCCAGAGGATGCCAAATGGTTTCCAAAGACGGCAGACCACGAGCTCTGCCCCGAGAGGGGCCGGGGCCGGGGCCGGGTCAGTACCCTGGCCAGCTCAGCCTCCCGCGGCGGCGGCCCGGCCGGGCGGACCCCCGGCGGAGCGGAGCGGAGCGGAGCGGAGCGGCGCGGCGCTCCGGGGCGGCCCGGCGGCGGCGCGGATCCCGCGGTGCCGGGTCCGGCAGCCGCCGTGCGGTATGGCGGGAGCACACCCGTGTGGCGGTCAGGTGAGCTGCGGCTGGCGGGAGACACCGGCGCACGGAGGGGAAAGCCCGGGAGCGGCTGAGGTGTCGGGCTCCCGCAAGGAGCTCTCCCCTCGCCGGGCTGCGAACCCTGCATGGAGGATGCTGCTTTGCAAAGGCTGCTTTGTTTCCGAGTGCCTGCACATTTCTCTGTCCCGCCTATGGGATCTGCGCATCTCCAGAGCTTACAGGCATGCTGCCTATGGAGGTCACCCAATCTACCCATGGAAATTTTGAAGAACAAGTTAGAAAATACCCCTCGGGAGCGACACGAGCACAGTAATCCCATCCCAGGGCAAGATGCCCATCCCAGGGCGTCCCAGGACTAGCAGTCCCTTTCTGTGAGCTGCCGGCACCATGGGTTGCACTAACCGTTTCTCACCATACCAGTACCGGGCCAGAGAGCTCCCAAGCCGTGAAACCTCTGGGACGGCACACAGCACACAGAGACAGCTCCCAGCTGCCTGCTGGAGAGGCTTTCCCCGACCCACAGAGTGAGCTTCTGCACACGGGAATTTACACGGCATCAGCGTGGCCTGCGTGCAAGCGCCCATCCGATGGCTTGTGCCACCATCTGCCCACAGGCGACTTCCCTTCCAGGAGTCACTGGAGTCACGGAGCAGACACTGGCTATTGCAGCTGGTCAGCTGGGAGATGGGAGGAGGGCACAGACCCAGGTTTATGCGGACAGGGCAGAGGGATACGGTTATGGTCAAAGGCATGCGTGACAGAAGGGTGAAGAGAAGTAACTCATCTTTCTGTGTGTGTGTGAAAGCGAGCACTGCCCACAGCCATTGCCACTCCAGCAAAAGCCACAGTCACCACTGCCACTGCCGTGGCACCAGAACAAGCTGAGGTTGCCCATCCTCCTAATGGGACTGTTTGCTTCAGCTTTCCAGCCTTAGAAAGTGAATTTAAAAAGAAAAAAGCTAACTATTTTATGTTAACAAAAACTAAATATTCTCACTACAAAATTGGAATATTAGAAAATGGCGTTAGTGCGGAAGTTAAATAGATGTTTAATGGGTCACCAGCCAAAACTCTTACAAATTGCAGGTTGCCAAACTTGTAAAATATCTACTTTTTAAATCACCACATTTTAAAATGCTTTAAACACCAGATTTGTCTGCTGAAATTATTATAAAATGCCCAGTGATTGTGAAATTTGGAACACAATTTCTATTTAGAAAGCCTGAAGATTTCTCAAGCCAGAAACTGCATCCTCATCATGTCTGTCTTCAATAGGCAAATTTCTGACACATCAGTACCATTCCTTTCTTTTAGCTGGGCAAAATTCCCTGACAATGAGTTCCACAAGTTATTTCCCACTATATAAAAAAAAATAAAATATCATATTTGTTTGTTTTATATGTAATAATTCCACTGGATTCTCCCTATTTCTCGTGTCATGAAAACAAGAAAATAATCATTCCCAAATTGTCTTTTCTCTGTGCCACTGAGTTCACAGCATTTATCATATTCTCAGTCATTTTTTCCAAGCTGAAAAAAACTCTAAGCTCTATGACTGAAAGCTGTGACTTTGATCATTTCCATCACCTTATTCGACACATATATATTATTTACACCAATTAGTGTGTCGTCACCTAGTTTGCTTATAGCATAAGAATGCTCTCAATGAGTTTCTGCAATTCTTTTCTAATATTCCCAACATTGGATTCACTTTTTATTTCCCTAAACGTATTCAGAGACCATAAATTCAAAAAATTTTCCCTGAATAGCAACTGCTAATTTAAAACCCATAGTCGTATATGAAAAGTCACACACATTTCCCTCGTGCATGTAACTTTGCATCAATCACTTTTCATTCATAAGAAGATGTAGCACACAAAAAAGTGTGGAACTAGCAAAAATATGTAATGTTTTTTAGAGAATTTAGGACACTTATTATAAACAATCAAACATATAACCATAGAAATCTTTCATCTCACCCATATACCAGCAAATAGCTAATAAATCAGGATCTAATTCTTTGATTGTGCCATTTCCTGCAGTTATTAAAACAATTTTCATGCATAATTCTAGCAAAACAGTTTGAAATTTAAAAAGAAAAAGTTGAGATAAACAGGAAATCTTTGGAAGCATCTCCCGCATGCGCAGTGTCTCCCTTACCTTGTGTAAGGTGATTTCTATGGCCTTTTTTTTTTTTTTAATTTCTGAGGAAACAACTAAGCACCGGCGCTCCTTACATAGAAATCCCTGCCAGGCAGAGCAGGTTGCAGCTCATTCCCTGCAGTTGTGGTGCCTGGGAACTAGAGAGCAGGAGGCTGCCTCAGAGCTCACGCCAAGGCAGCCCCAGGTCTGGCAAATCCCAGGAGACCAAAGGACATCAGAGGCTCTACCCGTCTTTTGGGACCGAGTGCTTGCAATGTCTGAAATGCTGCAGCCCTCCCAAAGGAGCCGTGTTTTAAACACTTGGAGGGTGAAAAAACAACTGTTCCCTCTGCAAGCTCGGCAAGGACAGATGCCTAAACTGTTGAGGAATGCTTAGGCAGACAAAAAAGGGGCTCTGGGCAACCAGAAACAGAAGGTGATTCCTTGAATAAAGGAAAACTTGTTCATTTTTACTGGGACAACAGGATGGTTCTTCATTCAGAAACACCTGCTGCTAAGTTTTATGAGCTGGCAGAGCCAAAGGGGCAGTCCCAGCCACATGGCAATAACCCTCCCTTGCTCTGGTTCTGGTATCTTCATACCCCATGATGACCCTCATGATCCCACTCACTAAATTCACAGTAAAACAGTTGCCTTTTTTTTTCCTGAATTAGTTTTCTGCTGGCTTAGCAGAGGATCAGAAACATGCCAGCACCAATAGAAGGGAAGCAGCAGAAGGACACAGTGCAGAGCAAAAGAAGGCAGGGGGACCAGCCCTTTTGGCGGCAGCAAACCAAGCTTCACCACCTTCAGGACACAGTTTTGTAGGATTTAATCTGACCAAGGCTGAGGCTGCTGCACTCCCATCTTTCCCTGCAAGCTTTCCTTTCCCAGCACTGTCCTCTACACCTCCACGGTCACGCGTCATTAATCGGTTCAGGCAGCTGAATGAGTTGAAGTGCAATCACCTCTCCACCATCAGGCTTTGGCCAGCTGGGTTCCCTGAACTGACTCACCAGGTAAACTCAGGCTCCAGGCACAGGAGAGGGCAGGAACATGCCAGAAGGGGCAGAAGGGTGGAAGCAGCAGCCCTGGCTGAGGTCAGCCCCAGCCCCTGCGCAACCACACACACGTAAAGGAATCCTCAGGTCATTTAGCATTTATTATCTTCCTTTCCACTTAATACCTAAGACCCTCGCACATACTCTAAAAGCATGGCATCCTAGAAGCATCCCGTGCAATACAAACTGAGCAAGGGTGAAACGACGTTCCCACTGCTGCACAAATCTTGAGGTTCAGATGCAGTGCCAGGTACCTGAAGGCATCTGAAGGAATGAATTCCAGACTGAAAGGACACCCAGAAAACCTATGCCAGAATTACACAGCATAATGAGAAGTTTCCCACACTATATGGCAAAATCTCCTGACCAGTATGGAAGGCATAAGAAACATGTCTTTTTCCAGTTGTTTGTGGTAATCGGCCATTTTTCCAGATGCCCAGTATCCTCTCCAAAAAAGGAGATAAAATAGAAGGAAGTAACTTACCAGTAATTAAGAGAGTATTTTTGAAATGTGTTGTCCATATGCACTTCAGCTCAGAAACTTTTCTGACGCACTACCCTACAGCGTGCATATGTGCTCCCCTTCCCCTCTCCCTCCCATGACCCACAGAGGCCCATTGTGGCTGTGTGTGGTAAATGTCCTTTGGTCTCTTCTCAGCCACACAAGCCCAATAGGCTACACAAAGCCTGAGGGACAGGATGGATGAGCCGTGCGCTTGGGCCAACGTATCTTGAAGAACTCCAGCTACAAGTAACTTCTCTTTCTCCCTTGAGTTCTCCTTCACAGCACATATGCACAGGGGGAAACTCTAAGCAATGTTTATGCCACCACAGGTTGTCCAAAGCTGGTCTGTGTGGCTTCCAGGTGAGAGGCAGTTGAGGACCACCCGGCAGATGAGCAGGTTCCACATTAGCCCACCAAACTCACACTGTAGCACCAGCAGGGAGCTTCCAAATTGGGCTCTAGGTTCAGGCATGGAGACAGCACCTGCAGCACCCTTGCTGAACCAACACCAGGTCTCCACACCACACGTAACACTCCAACACCAAGCTCCAGGGCAGCATGTGAGTCAGGTTTTAGCAAACCCGACTTCAGAAGAGGTTTTGTACCAGCAACTATAGCCTGAGCAAAAAGGTTGCCCTGTGTGTTTGCTCCAAAAAGGAGCTGCTCGAGTCTGTTTTCCTGGAGACCAATGTTTCTTATCATCCCATTCCTCAGACCCAGCTGGTCCTTGGCATGTGTGAGGCAGTTGAAAGGACAGGACAAACGGATTTCTTGGTAGACAATTCAACAGCAAAAGGAGAAGCAGGTCTACTACATAGACTGAGCATGAGACCTTACATCTTGGTACCTGCCCAGGGATCAGACATGTGCCTATGGCAGGAGAGAAACACATCTCCAGATAACAAAGCACTACTCTCAGCACAGCTGGTGAAGAAAAACAAACTCACCAGGGCACATACAGAGAAACACCATTTAAGGGAGAGAAAAGTGTCTCAGGCTAAAAATGTTACCCCTCTTGATCATCAAATGTCAAAAAGTCTCTGGCACAGCCCCACCTCCTGGTACCACAGAATGTGACATACATTAAACTGGTTTTCTGTTTCTAACAGACCTCCGGCTGGCCAATGCCATATCCAAATAGGGTGGACTCCAGGACTGACCATGCAAAGTAGGGGCTGCATGGGATGGCAGCCACCTGGTGTACACTATAGCCTGAGGTGTTAATATAACAGATTAGTTAGATGACCTTCTCATATTTAGCAAAGTTCAGGGGGTACATATAGCCATGCTACCATCAACAGGGACTGCACACCCTGAGGCTCACTTAAACCATTCATCATAGGTAATCGCTTTTACAAGCTGCTCTGTCAGGTACGGACAAACCTGCCACCAGGTGATGAAACTGCTGTGCCAGCTTTATATGCAGTGCTGAAACAAGTTGCCACACGCAGCCTCTTCATGGGCACCACAGGCTGCCACCACAGATAGCTCACCACTTTGTTACCTTTACTGCCCAAACATGACTGGTCTGGACTGGGGTGAGGTTGTTCAGGGTTACAAAAGACAGACGCCGTACACACCTGGTATTACACAATACTTCCAGGTCTGTGCTTCCAGGAAGAATTTGTACAAGAATGACCCTGAAGCCTAAAGGGAACACATTATTTCAGGAAAATTAAGTACATTTTAGATACAAGTCTAAAACAATTACTATAACCCTCAGAGAGCACCCACACTCTCCATGGAGGAAAGCAAAGGAAAAAGATGGGTCGGTGAGCCCAAAGGCAGGTCTAGGTAAAGGCAATTTTCAGGTGGAGGTACGCATGGCTGTAACAGTTTGAAAGGGAAATAAATAGAAATTTAAACAGAGGAGAAAGAGTAGGGCGAATCTCTGAGTCATCAGGAAGGTGGAGCACTACAGAGATAGAAAAGACTATCAAAGGCAGCAGTGAAGAATACCCGGTCTGGAGGGCAACAGGGTGGCAGAGGGGGATTTACAGCGCAAAGATCCCTGTACAGAGATTCATTCAAACTCCAGCAAGCATAGTCACAGGGCAGACGATCCACGAAGGATGCTGCAAAGCAGTCCTGTTGCTGCTGCTGCCCATCTGAATGCCTGAGATGGCCACACTGGGGTAGCCTGTGAGCACGCAGAGGAGTGCAGCTGCCTGTAATGCGACTACCACTCACAGAGTTACTCATTAGTGACTGCAGTTCTCCGAGCAGTCTTGTAAAGGTGCCCTTCACCTCTCAGTCCTGCACCCTATTGAGTTGCCGCAGCTGAGAGGAACGTAAGATGTGCCCTTCCCTCCCCATCTATGCACAGACCACATGGGAACACCTATGGGGGCTGCAAAGAGAGCCCAGGCACTGGGGTCATGGGCCTGGAGTCTCTGTGCACCCACAGGGTGAACAGGCAAAAAGACAAACACTCAAAGCAGAAAACAACCAAACTATCGCTTGTCATGTAACTAAAAATCACTAAGGTGATGCATAAGACAGAGATTCACTGATTTCTCATTATTTTCTGACTTTTTTAACTAATCGAGCCCCTTTGCTTCTTCCCCGCTCCCGTGCCACTAAAGCTGAGACAAGAAATTTCAGAAAATAGATGCTGGACATCCAAAAGGCCACAGACATGGAAAACAACCTCAACCACCCCAGATAACTTGTGGAGGAGGAAGACTACCTAGCAGGATGCTTGCTGGCTTCCCCTACACTCAGGCACTGATTGGCATCTTTTTTCTGTGCTGTCTGCTCAGGCTGCAAGTTCTTTACAGCAAGGGCATCTGCTTGTACATTTGTGCATGCCCTGATCCCAAGCAGGTCCCGGGCGAGCCACAGATGAGGGAACAAAAACCAGACCAGTGCTCTGAAAGAAGATGGCTGCTCAGATCCAGTACAGCAGGGCAGAGAGTTGCAGTGGCATCAGGATTTCATTTTGGAGAACTGGATCCCTCTAGTGAAGCCCTCAGTGCAGCCTCAGCACAAAAAGATGCGAGCTACCAGCAACTCTAGCCCTGGAGTTTGCACACAGACCTTAAGAACAAATACAAAAGCTTTGCTTCCAGGCAGGAAATCCCTTTTACCACACCTTTCTGATTTACACCGATGCTTGATACACACCACATGTGTCCCCTCCTTCCCTCACCCACATTTGCAATGGTTCTGTTCCATATTTAAGTGATGAAAAGTTAAGACCTGTGGTTACAGCTTCTATGAGAAGCTTCATTTTGAAGGGCTGCTACATTTCAACTTTATTGCCATGAGGAAAACTGAAAAAAACAAAAGCTTTCAGTCCTTCCCTAACATGAAAGCTCTTGTGAAGACATTTAATAAGTGCAAGTTCTCTCCTGCAAGTTGTTGAAATATTGAAAGTGGGAAAATTTATTCCTACAAATGTTTTGTATGAGTCCCATCCACAATTTTATGCACTACGCTTAATTTCTTCTGTTCAAGGTGGCTGCAGCAGGTTTGGTCAGCATTTTCTCCTGAAGTACATCTCAGTAGGCAGAGCTTACAACAAACCCGAGATTTATTACAAGGAGAAGAAAAATAAGGAATAACATCGGGATTGCTCCATCTATGAGACCAAGTGAAAGATGGAGCATGCAAACCTACCCACCTGCCTGCGTGTGGGAATAGAGGGACATTCATCTCCGTGAGATCAGATGTTACGTGAGGGAACAGCGGGAGTGAGAGCCATCAGAAAACTGGCAAATGCATCTGCTTTTTCCATTCAGCACTGTGCTGCTGACTAGGTCTCTGCAAAACTTCCTCTGTTCCACAGACCTGCCTGCCAGGATCTGTCTGGCATTAATTGGCCTTCAAAATTACTTATGGAAATATCTTCAGCTAATTTTTGTAAGTCATTGAGTAAGAAAAAAAAAGTTTAAAAAAAAAAAGAAGCAAGAGAGAAAAATCAATAAATTCTTGCATGCGGACATGGTATCCTGCTGCTTAAAACAAATGCCTTAGGATGGAGACTTGGCCCTGACTTTTCTACGAAGTTTCTTTGTGTGAATAAAGGGCCGCAGAAGGTGAAAGCCTTTAGTGCAGCTGGGGACCGCTGGGGAGGAGGGCAGAGCCGCGGAGAAGAGGGGAGCAGCGGAAAGCCGTGGGCCAGGCAGTGCCCTTTAGAAAGACCTACGAATGCAGAGCGGTCCGGGTCGGGGGGGGAGCGGCCCCGGCCGGGCACCGACAGGCGGGGACCGAGCGGCCCAGCCGCCACCAAGCCCGGCGGGGAGCCCCGGGTCTGCGGCGGGCGGAGAAACGCGGAACGACGGCGGGGTCCTTGGGGAAAGGCTGGGGTCCCCGAGAGCCGCGGGAGAGGCGCGGGGCGGTGCGTGCACAGGCAGCCCGGGGCTGCGGTGCCCGGTCCCCGCCAGGAACCGGGGCAAAGCCCCCCTCTGCAGCGGGCGGCGCTGCCCGCTCGGGGCTTGGAAGCGAAGGGAGCCGGCGGACGCGGCGGGGAAGAGGGGGGGAATACGAAAAGCCCTGCTCCCCGGTGCCGGCCTTTTGTTCCCGGGGGCCGGCATCCGCCGGATCCACGGGCAACGGGCAGGCGGGCTCCGCCGAGCTCCCCGGCTCACCCCTCCCGGGGAGGAAAGGGCACGGGGGAGGCTCCCCTGCCCGGTGCCCGGCGGCAGCGCTGCCCGGGCGCGGCGCGGCCCCGCCTGGGCGCAGGGAGCGCGGGGCAGGCGGAGCAGGACCGCCCGGCGCCCGCAGCCCCCCGCTGCCGCGCCCGCCCCCCGCCCCGGCCCCGGAGCTCACCGTCCTCGTAGTTCTTGAGGTAGTAGTCGGGGCCGGGCCCGCCGCGGCTCTTGGCCGGGTTCTTCACGTTGTGGAACTGCAGAAAGTCCGTCCTCTTGCCCGCGAAGCGCAGGAAGGCGGGAGCCAGGCCCCGCGCCAGGGTCACCAGCCGCCGGGAGCTGGGGAGAGCAGACAGCGGGCTGAGGGCGCCGCGGGCCGGGCCCTCCCCTCCCGGCCCCGGTACCCGCAACGACCGGCGGCCACGGGGCTCGGGGACCCGCCGTTGCGCTCCCCGGCGCTGCTGCCCCGCGCGGTGCGGGTACCACCGCAGCGGCACCCGGCTGCGGGGCTTTGCGCTGGCCGAGCGGCGCGGCCCGAGAGCGGGGAGCCGCCCCGCCCGCCGGCGGTGGCCCGGAGGCCGGCGGGACCCGGTCTCTCCCCCCCCCCGCTCCCCTCCCCTCCCCGGCCCCGGCGCCCCCCGGACAAGTGCAGCGACGTCCCGGAGGCAGAAGCGCTCAGCCCGGGACCGTGCCGCGGGCCGAGCCGGCAGGGAGGGGAGCGGAGCCGGGGAGGGGAGGAAAGCGGGAGCCGGCCCGGCTCCGCTTCGCCCGCGCCTTCCCGCCTCCTCGCCCCGCTCCTTCCCCGGAGGCGGCAGGCGAAGGGACCCTCGGAGCGGGCGTGCGGAGGAGACCCGCTCTCCCTCCCCGACTTACCCAGCAGGGAGAGGGCTTTCTGGCCGTCCCAGCGCCTCCAGGCCGCGGCCGCTCCGCACCGCCGGTGGAGCCCAGCGCAGCTGCAGCCCGGCTCTGCCCCCCGCGCGGGGCTGGAAGTCCGGGGAGCGGAGGGCTCTGAAGACCTGGCCGACACCCCGCTCTCCGCCCGTCGGGACCTGGGGAAGGCTCGGCTCGGCTCGGCAGGCGGCCCCGTTCCTGCTGCTGGTTTTTGTTCGTTTGTTTTTTTTTTCCCTGTGCTGCCTCGGCCCCGTGTTGTGCTTTTTTTGCGGAGGAGCGGTTGTTGGAGCGAAGGGAGCACGACATTTTTGCAGTCATAACTGATAAGTCTCCGAAATGCTTTCTCCATTGCAAACATGTGCATCTTAATGGAAACCATGGCCTCGCTCCCTCCGTCACAACAAGCGCCGCCAGCAGCGCGGAGCCCGGCGGGGCTGGGCGGCGGGGCCGCCGGGGAGCCCCGCGGGCGGCGTGGGGAGGGCGCCGGGGGGCTCCTGCCTTACCTTAAGAAATCGAGCCAGCCATCATGAATGATGGAGGGGTCCAGCTGCAGGGAGAGGAAATTCTCACTGATTATCCTGACAGGGCTCTTGGTGTTGACATCAAGGAGAATGAGAGTTCTTCCCTTCACACCTGGAGGTTTCTCCACCGGCAGCGCTCTCCTGTCCCCGGCCTGGGAGGGCAGCGAGAAGGTGGCCATGAGAGCCAGCCCAGGTGCCATCAGGGCTAAGAGCCCGGGGGGGCAGGAGCTGGGACAGGGCATGCCGGAGAGCAGGAAACCCCTAATTAACTCGCTGTCTGCAGGGGCTCGCTGGTGGCTAATTGTCCTTATCTAAAGTGTGGGGCGCTCTGCCTTTTTTTGCAATGTTTTGGTGCTGGTGGAGGGGAACTCACGCCCCTGACCAGCCTTTCTCGCAGCCGGTGCCAAGACTCCTTGCAGCCAGCACCGCCCCTTTAAGAGATGCAGGCTCCAGACATTTTTAACTTTTTGAAGGTAAGGGGAGGCTCCTGGTTTAACCCCCTCGGCTCGGGGCCTGCCGGCCCCGCCGCGGCCCCGCCAGCACCGAGCTTTCGCTTTGCACCGCCTCCGCCGCCCACCGGCGGCCGCTTTCCGCCGCGGGAGCTCCCGCACCGCGCAAAACCGGGACACCGAGACACCGGGGAGCTCCGCACCGGGGTCGGAGGGCGGCGGCTGCCCAGCACGGCCCTAGCTTGTCGCCGGCTGCAAGAACGGCCCAGGCGGTAAGGCTGCGGGGGCGGCCCTGGTTGGGGGAAAGGGGAGTTAATCACCCCGAAAAAAAAAGCACTACTGGCGGGGAGAGCTCGCCCCGAGCCGAGCCGGGACGCGCGGTGCTGGGCGAGGCCCCCGGGGCTGAGCGCTGACGGCTCCGCGGGACCCGACGGGCGCAGCGGGGCTCGGAGCCGCCGGCAGCCCGGAGCCCCGGCGGGGCACGCTCGCCTCGCCCTGTCCGGAGCCACCGGCTCGGCCGGCCCGCGCACGGGGAATCGGGCCTCTCCCGCCGCTCTCGGGGCTCGGCGGCGGGGAAAGGAGGGGGGGCGGCGGCGGCAGCAGCGCCCGGTGTGGAAACGACCGCGTCGAGGGTGCAAAGGACAGCACGGTTCGATGGAACCGACGATGTCCCCCGTGCCGGGGCCAGCCCGCGGCCGCTGCCTGCGGGACGGCCCGGGGCACGACGGCCCGGGCTCGGCGCTCTGCAGAGGTGCAAGCGGCCGCGGTTCTCGACGCTGGGCGCAGGCTGGTGGCACCGGGCCCGTGATCGATGGCGGCTGCCGAGCATCCCGGGAGCGACGGCCCACCACAGGGAGTGCCACCCGAACCGGGCATCCTCTCCCGCCAGCAGCCGCTTCTCGGGCAAGCCCCGGGCTCTCGCACAACAGCAGCCGGCGAGCTCCGGGACACGTAACGCGTCCTACCTGCCCCCCCGCCGCCGCGGCCCGCCCCGGTCCCCCCTTCGCCCGGGCCCGGCGGCACGCAGGGCCCCAGTGCCGCTGCCCGGCCCGGCGACAGAGGGCTGAGAGCGGCTGGGCCGAGCCGGGCCCGGTGCGGTCCGTCGGGGCCCCGCAGCCCCGGGGATGGGGCGCCCGCAGCACCATCTGCTGGTGAGGGGCCCGGCGCGGCGGGGGAGCTGGCACCCACCTGCGGACACCCCCCGCGCCGGGGTCGGGAGGGGCCGGCGCGGCGGGGAGCAGCGGGGCTCCGGGAGAGAGGCACAAATCGCGCCCGGCGCCGAGCCGCAAGGAACCCCACGGAAGAGCGAGCCGGAGACCGGCCGGCCGCCCTCGGGGAGCCCGGCCGGGGTCAGGTACGAGCCGGCGTACGGGCAGCCCGCTGTCCCGGCAGGGCTCCCCGCCGTGGGAACCCCCTCCCGCTCCTCCCGGTGCCCGTACGGAGCCACTGCGCTCCTCGTCCGTCCCAACCCGGGCCCGGGAGGCGGAAGGAGCGGGCCCGGTGTCTCCCGCGACGGCAAGTCCCGGAGCTCGGTGCGCTCGGCGGAGCCCCGCACGAAGTGGAGGCACTCGGGCCTGGGGAAGTCCGCGGGCAGCGCCGTCTCCCGTGGAAATCGCCCTTCCCCTCGTCTCTACCCCACGAAACGCTTCGAGCCCATCGCCCCGGGGGGCAGCCAGCTCTGCCCCGCTGCCAGCCCCGGGTTACCCAGGCAGGGGTTGCCGGGGCACGGAGTCACTGTGCACTGAATAGTAACGGAGGGGGAGGACGACACATACCTCTGGCCCTGCTAGGGGTGAGCAGGGAATGCACAAACCAGGACCTGTCGTGAAATCATCCCGCTAAGGCAGAGAGGGGAGCGGGGCTCACAACACGCCTCGAGGAGGCTGCCGAGCGCAGCACGGGCTGACAAAAAGCAGCAAAGGGATGCCCGGAGCAGCGGGGCTTTGAGCGCTGAAGAAGTAAGAGGATCCGGGGGAAAGGGCTGTGCAACTTCAGCTGTGCAAAGCCCTGGCATCCCGGGACAGGAAGAAGGCAATTTAAGCCTGGAAAATTGTGTTCGGCTGCAAACACTTCAGCCGCGGTTTGCAATAGCGCTTAAAACTGACCCAGGACCCGAAGCCTCCTCTTCAGAAGCTGCTCAGTTTTGGGGTCACCTCCCAAAGAGGGACATATGTTTCTGAAATATCTCGTTATTTTATAAATTTTTCCCCCCCTGTATTATCAGAAGGTGTCAGCAAGGCTTCAGGGGCATTTGTTGCTCAAATCAGTGTTGTGGTTGCAGGCCGGAATTTTGTACTGTGCCTTCTGCTAAGGATGGCTCTATTTTAAAATGAAACTCTGGTGCATTATGTAGTAAAGGACAAGAAAGAAAACAAATTATCCCATTTAACCTCCTATATATACATTTTTCTTCCTTACAAACAAACTACTTTGGAGGAGAAATGTGTTTATTCTGAAACGTTCCTCACAATTAGTCTCTGCTTTGAACGCAAACTCCGGATGCAGCGAAGTCACTTATCTGCAGAGGTATCACCAACAACATAAAACAGCAGGGAAAGGAGCAAAAAAGTCTCCCAGCTGCCAGGGTCAGCTTCCAGATTCTGGGAAGACAGCGCTAAAGGAAATATTCACTTACCTGTCTCAGCTTTCCAGACCAACACCTGGAACCTGCCCCGATCTGGTGGCCTTTGAAAAGCAATTGCACCGCACTTTGCATCTGGCTGCAAGCAACTGGCAAGTCGAATCTAAAAATAAACCGGTTTGGGTTTGTTGTTTTTTGGGGTTTTGTTGGTTGGTTTTTGTTGTTTTGGTTTTTTTTTAAATAAATTGTAGGTTTGCTATAGAAGTCCTTTAAACGCTAAAAAGCTTTGGTTATCTGTGAGTGCTGGGGCAGCCGCGGAGGTACGGGGAGCCCCGGGCCCCGAGCGCTGCCGCCTGGGGAGCCCCAGGAGCCGCTGCTGCCACCCGGCACAGCTCGGGGAGGGCCCGGGAACCTGCAAGGGGTGCGTGGGGGGGCCACGGCGCACCTCCTGCACAGCAATGCATACCAGATAGGAGGTATCTCAATTTACACCAGCTGCGACCCTGGCTGGCCGTCCGCAGGGGCGGTGAAGCACTGGTCCTTTCTTATATTACGATAATGAGTTTAGAAAGCCTGACTCATGTAAAAAGTATCTATAAAAGATTTACTCGCGGTTTTGTCGATTTGGAAGTACGTTTCTCCATTTTCCATCTACGCTAAACTTGCTGTTTTTAATCTCCAAAACAGTCATTGGGAAAGAAAACTGGGGGAGGAGAAGCATTTCTATAAAGAGTTTAACCAAAGCACATTAAATATTTTCCCAACATCACCAAATAAACAACAATCCTCCAGCTCCCTATAAACTATTTAAAGCATGTCATATCATCTCTTCTGCTCTTGCCAATGTACTTTCCTTTTAATTTATAAGCCGATTAGAGCAGGGGCCTGTCTTTTTGTGTATATTTGCAAAATGTCTGGCACTCTTTCAGTCAGTCGCAGTTCACAGACACTTAAATCTGCATTTAATTTCGTTATTATAGGTAGTTACTTTGATTTTTCCTCACTTTTGTAGAGCTACCGCCTGTGCAAGTGCTTGTTGTAAATGGTCTGAGCAGTTGTTGAAGGGTTTCAGCAGAGGAAACTTCCTTGGATGGCAGGGCTGATACAAGAAAAAAAAAAGAGAGAGAAGAAAAAGCACAATGGAAATTTAAACGGAGATCTCAGGCTGTACAAATTGGCCCAAAAGAAAACAGGGAAAACCTCCTTAGGAGGAACATTTTTAGTTTGCTAGAAAATAAACTTCTGCTCATAAATGATGAAAGTTATTATCATCAGAGGATGTGCTGTACCAAACAAACCTCCATTAGGCTGGGAAGGATAAAACAGGCTAGACAGCCTTTTTAAAAAAAAAAAAATCATCATGTCTTTGATTCCCAAGACATCAACCATGTCTGTTTCTGTAGTGCTGTCAAGTAAACCTGAGTTATGGATGCTCTAAAAGAAGCCAGCAAGGAGAAAATTCAGCAAGTGAAAATTAAGAGCGTTATCCATACATACTTTACCAAAATATGTCTTTTCAGACTCTTAAGTTCCTGCCCTGTACCACGCTATGACAATTTCTGAGAAGAAGAGCAAGACCAGTGAATGTGGTAAAGCTGTAGTCATCAGAGCACACAATTGCATGACAGATTCTTTTTATTGAGGTTCTTGCTCTTTCTGCACTGCAGTGTCCATCATTTTCACCACAAAAGCCTTAATGTCTGGAATGCAATCTATCTCCTAAAACTGCTAGTGGCTCAAGGTGGGGGTTGCACAGTCTGAACTCCACTGCTGAAACCATTTTCTAGCACATTTATGTATCATGTCTAACCTGAACAAGCAGGCAGAGGACAGTTGCTTGATTTAATACAGTATCCGTGCATTGCTCTTTAATGTAGGTGACCTGGGAAGCTCTGTAACAAGCAAATACATCTGTCTGGGCTAGGATGACTGGCTGGCTAAGGAGCTCAGCTACAGCGGGAGGAAAGCAAGCCTACTGAGAGCGCTTCCTCCCTCCGTACGTGCAAAAAGCAAGGCATCGATCAAAACCAACTGCCTGGTCAGGAAAAGCACAGTTGGCAATGCTGTCTTTGCATTTTTGCCAGCATGAAAGGGACACAAACTGGTATTTCCAAATCTAGCCATAGGAAAATAGAGCACAGTGGTGCCAAGCTTTCCTTTGAGAGTCAATCTGTACTCACTAGCTGCCTAATTAAGAAGCCTATAAAAAAAAGGGACAGGGACAAAAAGAAGGCACCGGTCCCATAAAGGTTGCGAGTGTGGGCTCTCCCTAGCTGGCACACCATGGAAAGACACATGAGAAAATGGGGGGATGAAGTTGAGTTTTAGGCAGCTGCTGATAAATGATTTTTCTTTTCTTTTTTTCTTGTTGTAACTTAATTCCCAGTTCTGTGAGCAGTTAGATACCATGTCCTCTGCTAGAATAAACTGCATTTATTATTTTCCTTAATCTGCCTAATTTGACACGTGGTCTCAAAAATACTCTGACAAGCTCAGGGTACCCTAATCCTGCCGATTTGTCTACGGAGAGAACTAGTGAGCTCCCAAAGTGTCCATCTTCCAACAGGTGTTTTGAGGTTCTTGAAAAACAGAGATGCACGATTTCCATAAAGCTGTGGGAACTGCTCTGGAAGCTGGTCAAACCAGGTGCCATTCCAGCAGACAGAAATCCCCTTTGCCCAGTGCCTTTTCAGCAAGCAGAAAAAAACCCCACATAATGACTGAGAATACCTGTGTATAACAACACCCTTTGACAGAGAACACTCTTTGGATCCACAAACTTCTCCAAACTCATCAATGGCTGGGTCTGATTTAGCTTTTGTCTTTCGTATCTTGAGTAGAAGTAAATGTGACAGCAATTTGTCAAAGAGATAGAGAGGTAAAATACAACAGTGAGACCCGGAGCTCTGCAGCGCTCCAAAGACCACAATAGCCTCAGAAATATTTTCCTCAAACTGAGCCCAGCCCTGAGGAGCAGAGAAATGTGTAGAATTATCCTCGTTTCACATCATCACGTGAAAAAGAAAGAGAAGTGAATATGCCAGTTTTACAAGCCTGAAAATGAATGCGAGCAAGTATTTGTCCCACCATCTGGGAGGAGATGATAGAAGTGAAGGAAAAGGGAATACGGGGGGGATGGTAAAAGTTCACAGAGACCTTCTATTTTTCTGGAGGGATGCTTCACATTCCAGCAGCAAAAATGAAGGAAGCGGACATGAGGAGTAGATCAGAGAGGGGAAATAGGAAGATGGATGAAGTGCAAGGCTGGAGGAGCAAACGAGTCAATTATGAAAAAGAGGAAGGGGCTGTGTGCAGAAACCAATGAGGAGATGGAGCTCAGGGGAAGAAACAGCAGCCAAAACAGTCTCAAGTCAGAGACACTGCTGGGGTGAGAAAGACAGGAAAAAAATGGGAATCTTTCAGATAATGATAAAACTGTAAACCTCCGTCCCCTGTATCTGTTTGATTATGGCACCTCTGTCACCAGCTCTATCAGGACAACTGAGCATGGCCCTGCTATAGACAGACAGGAAAAATCAGCTATGTCAAAGCTGCAAACTGTTGGTTTGTGTAGAGAAATCAGAAGCAACACATGAAACTCACAGCCAGAGAGCAAGAGGAGGAACCACTGAGAACTATGGGTCATGCCTGAAAACCAGACAAGTAGACGAAGGAGAAATGAAGTGAAATGCCAGTGGTGTAGAAGCAGTGAATGCCCAGAATGAACCCAGGAGATGAGGAGGATCAGAAGTGAGCACCACCGAACGAGGGGCAAAGGCCAGCTGTACTAATGGAGGGAGAACGAGATGGGCTGATGCTGGATAGACCTTAAACCAATACCCTGCTTCCATTGCCCAGTGAAAGCTCTCAAACAAATCGAGAAAAAGCAATCCTCTTTCTGCATAAATTCCAATAACAACAGTTAAGTTCCTGAGCTGCTCCTCTTTAAGGTGGTGATGAGAGACAAAGGTCTGCAAGCATCACTTGCAAGGTTGAAACCATGCAAAGACATGGTCTGCCTGCAGCTTCACACGAATCTGATATAAACCCTACCCCTCCTACTGACAATGAACAAGCAAATAGTTCCTTCCCCTGGCTTGGCAGCAATGGGGCAGGAGAAAAATGTTGTATGATGACAAAGCTCCGACAGAAGCATTTCCACAGCCCTTACAGCAACACAGCCTCACCTCAGCTCTGCTTAGGTGCTGGCATGTCTGCAGAAGTGAGGGGGAAGGCACAGGGTCCCTAGCCCAGGCACAGTAGCTTATCACCCAGAAACAACTGCAGGGAAAGAGCATATATTCACAGCACAGACATCTCCTTTGTCCTTTCTACCATGATCTGGGTGTTGCCTTGTTTCTTCTCCCTCCACAGTTCCCCTTCTGTTAGCCCTTTAGTAACAGCAACATGGAGAAAGCTAAAAATAAAGCTATATAAGCAACATAATAGGCATGCAATTGCATGTCTATTTTCTTTGAAAAAATGATGCTTTATTTCCTGTACAATGGAAACTACAGTTTGATGTTAGAACTATTGGGTTTTGACTGAATGCAGAAATTTGACTTAAACAATGACATTTCCCCCTGTATTTAGTATTACCATATGTCACTGATTATACATTTAAGTTGCAGAAATGAATTAAATTTCATGGCTTCCTCAAGTTAAGATTCTCTTGGAGTGGACTGTCTTTTGTTATTAACCAAAGTGCTTGGAAAACAGTTTAAATCAAACCAGCAGACTTTTGGTATCATTTCAGGAGAAAATTGGTTATCACAAACCAAGCGCTTAACACATCATCATCCAGAAGGCTGGGTAAAGCTTTGCAAACCTGCAGTAACCATGGCCAGGATAGAGAAAAGGGGTTAATTCAACACCACAGACTCAGAGATGGAAAAAAAAAAAAAAGACACAGTGCACTGTTTGGAGCTCCTTTGCCTGGGGTCTTATTCCTTCTGCCTCAGAAGTTATCATATATCCCACATCTCAGTGCTTATTTCACTTACTTGGGGAAAGTATCTTCTCTCAGCTGGCTACAGAGCATTAGTGACAATCACATTGCACACATGTTCCAGGAGAAGCCAGCCTTGTGCTTGCTAGATTTCTTCCTGCTTTCTGGGCGAAAAAAAAAAAAAAATCCAGATTTTCTTTACTCCTCCTGTTTCCCATCATGATTTGGATTGCTAACATTTCTATCCCCACTAGCAGTCCCCCAGTGGCTCCTGGCCCTTTTCTAGAGGACCAGCAGAGAGCAGACCCCCTGGACTCCCATCAGCCAGGAAGGAAGCGAATTGCAATCCGCAGCCTCTGGGTCTCTGACTTCAGACCTTAAAGTCAAGGTGATGTGAGGGGTCTTTACAAAACTCCCCATGTCCACACTTCCCTCCTCCTCCAGGTCCTGCCTGGACCTGCACAGTCAGAGCTGGAAGAGGACAGCCGTGATCAGAGATGTCACCACTGGCAAGGGTCGTGGAATTTGCAGGCTGCGACACAGAAACTGCAGGAGCTCAGTGGTGGCAGACATGGTGTAAAGCAGAACCTGAGCAGTCCTGGTGGGTGGGAAGCAGGTTATTATTCCTAACCAAAGAGCAATCTCATAAGGGAAGAACAGGTAAAAGAAGGAGGCTTCAGCATAAGAAGAAAACAAGGACAGCTATGCCGTGCTTGCTGAAGGACTCGCCAGGCAGGATACAGCCGGGACAGGCCTCAGTGAGAGCCTTGCAAATTCATGTCATACTTTGCCAAAGACTCAATCAATTGAGCATGTGCTAAAGCTCAGTTTGTTTTGTCTTATTTGGAGCTTTGGAAGATATTTCCTATCCTGACTCATTGAACACGCTCCAGCCACACACCTGCAACTTCTGGAGTGCATCCTCTCAGCAAGAGGTTGGCTAGCACGTCGTCACTTATGCAGGGCAAATCCTACTGAAAGCACATCAGACCACAGCTTTCGCACCAGTTTACTTTTACATGTAGCACATGTAAGCTAACATCTGGCAAGGACACAACTATGTCCTGATCGAGATGGAGCTCATTGCAACAGATGGTGTTTGATATTGCAGGAACAGGGCAGCTCCACCCCAAACTAAGCATTATTTCTCTTCTGCGTTTTTACACCCTCTGGCCACATCTTTTGGGGAGTGGAGCTATTGTCACTAAGGCTTTGCAGTCCCCTCGAGACCATATGCCACACTCAACCTACATATCACTGCCTAGTCCTAACGTCCAGGTTATTTTGCTCCCGTTGAGGCATCTCCGTGCATGAAGCAGGATCCTGACGCAACTGTTACATTGTACATTAATATAACATGAGGTTAGCCATACTCTGAACCAGATAGTGCCTCCAGTGCAGGAGGAAACTTCCTCTCCAAGCACACAGTAGCTCTGCCAGCATGCATGCAAAGCAGCACTGGTAGTTAGCAATCTAACAAGCAACATCTGGTGCCCATTTTGGGGCAAAGGATGGAAAAGCCAGCTAAGAGCAGCCTCCAGTGCCACCTCTTCAAGACTGAGAGTTTCATCCTAAAGGGAAAAGCGTTCAGAGGAGAAAATCCGGCATCGAAAC
This sequence comes from Harpia harpyja, assembly GCF_026419915.1. NCBI lineage: Eukaryota > Metazoa > Chordata > Aves > Accipitriformes > Accipitridae > Harpia > Harpia harpyja. Next base: position 30,315,264 of record NC_068949.1, on the reverse strand, counting down.
GAATGTTGCTGCGACTCTGGAAGATACGAGATGTGACCAACCGTCTCTGCAGCTTTACACAGTCACTGTCCGAGATTTTTTTTGCCAGAGGTTTATTTTGCCAGTAGAAGTACGGAGAGAGATTGCCACCTTGTGGTTCCTCCTCCTGCAGTGCCATGGGTTTTTTTTTTTTAATTGTACTAGCCTAGACCACTGGTTTCCAAACCGCTGTCTGAGGATTTCTGATGACAAGGGTACTATAGGCAAGAATATTTTCCAAGTACTTACTCAACTAAAAAAGCAAGCCTGTAATTCACAGTGTTCAGTTCCTATACCGAGAAACTTATCACCAGAAAATCTTTCAGGAATCTAATCTGCAAATTAATAGAGATGAGTAAGTACTGGCACGGGTACACAGCTTCCAAACAGCGATCCAAAATGCTATGGCAGTGATGCACAAAACCAGATCGTCTTTACAATGTTCTTGGCATCAAGAAATCTGAGAGAAATTCAGTGCTGATGACAGCCTGCAGTTTCAAAAATTTGGGATGGTCTCGCACAGTAGTTCCCCTGGGGTCCTAGTAAGGAAGGAGCAGCCATGTGCTCGTCCCCACCACCTGCAGAAAGAAAGGCAGGAGCAGACTGAGCTTGTACCTAGTCACTCTGGGTACTGTTTAGGATGGTTTGTGAGATCTGTTCCTCAGGTGATAGAAGTTGGGGTAAGGTCTGCAAAAGGAGCTTACCAGTTGGCTCCTCTGTAAATTATGCCTAGGTAGAGCACCAGGCAGTATTTCCCCACTGGAGGTAGGGGAGAGTTAGAAAGGGGAAGATCAGCAAGAGCTTGTGAAGCAGCACACAGCCCCTGTGAAATCCCAGGGAATTAATCAAATTTGGAAAAAATTTAGCTGCGTCTCCCAGAGAGGGGGAAGAGTGTCTCCTAACACAGCAAGGAGCACAGATCTCCCCAGCAGCTTTTCACGCCTATCTGCCTGCTGACATACTGACACAGAAAGTGGCCCATTTTCATGGGTGCATCAGTGAGTGAATAATCAGAATTTTTGGAGCATTTCCTTTTCCTCCATGACATTTTATGACCAGCTGCCTGTTTTGCCACTAGTGAGCCTGTTACAGTTGTAAGCAACTGACTCTTTTCCGGTTCCCCAGCCTCATTTCAAGGTTGTCGTGGATGTTGGTCCAGGGAAGACCCGAAAGTTTCCACAGTCCCTAAGAGCCTTCTTCAGCATATACTCCTGAAGCTGACAAACCCCGTTTGTGTATCACATTCCCCATCAGGTCTAGACGTGAGAATAAATGTTAGTTACAGCGTGGTACATTTGTTTCCTAGCAAGACCGCAAACCTAGCGACTCTCCGCCCCCCATTATAAAAAAAAAAAAAAAAAAAATCACTCCCATAGGAAGAAGGGAGATGAATTTGAACTGAAGAGCTGGGCCTCGGCGGGTAACAGAGGGAGGCTGACTGCACACCCCAGCTCTAGGGACTGCCGGCGGAAGCCTTTCAGCAAACCTGGACCGCACAGCGCACGGGGAGGCACAGCCCTCCGCGCAGCCCCCCCGCACAGCCGGCCCTCGCGGTGCACCCGGGGTGAAACCGGGAGCGAGCCCGGTCGCGGGTGGCTGGGGCAGGGCTCGCTGCTCGGGGCCCGCAGCCCTCTCTACCTGCTGGCGGTGGGGGCGGCCCCGTACCCCCGGGGATGGGCTCCCGGGCAGCCCCGCCAGCGTCGCGCCAGATGTGGGGAGAGCGCGCGGTGCCGCCCGCCGTAGGGATGCTCCCGCGTGGGCCGTACGGGGCGGGAGGACGAACCCGCCCCCCCCCGCCCCGTTCCCCGCGTAGGCCGTCCCGGCAGCCCCGCTCCGCCGGCTCCTCCCGCCGAGGCGCCGCGGGCCGGCTCCCGGTCGCACGTGGCGCGGCGGCTGCCCGCCCCCCCGGCCCACGTGTGCCGCCGCGCCGTGCCGTGCCGTGCCGGCTCCCCGCTGCAGTCCCGGTGCGGCGGGCGGGCGCTGCGGTGCCGGCGCAGCGGCATGGCGGCGGCGGCAGCGGGCCCGGGGCGCGGCGGCGGCGGCGGCTGGGGCCGGAGCCGGGGCGCCGTGCTGCTGCTCTTCTTCTCGCTGTCGCCGCGGCCGCCGGCCGGGGCCGCCTGGCTGCTGGGGCTGCGGCCCGAGGACACGGCGCCGGGCCGGGTGTCCCTGGAGGGCGGCGCGGTGCAGGCGGCGGAGGGGAGCCGCTTCCTCCTGCGCCTCTACTTCCAGCCGCCGCCCGAGGGCAACGGCAGCCGCGGGCCGGCGGGGGAGCGGGAGCCGCGGCTGGTCTTCATCGAGGAGGCGGCTCCGGCGGCGGCGGCGGGGGGGGGGCAAGGCGGCGCGGGGCCCGGCGGAGCGGTGCCGGGAGCGCAGCGCCTGGGCCTCGGACGTGGAGGTGGTGGGGCCGCTGCGCTCGGGCGGGGCGGCGGGCTCGGCGCTGGCCGAGGTGCGGGTGCGGGAGCCGCGCAAGGGCGAGGCGGCGGCGGCGCCGGGCGGGCGGCTCTTCTCGCTCTGCGCCTGGGACGGGCGGGCCTGGGCGCACCACGGGGCGGCCGGCGGCTTCCTGCTGCGGGTCCGGCCGGCCGCCCCGGCGCTGGGCGCCTGGCTGCTGCCGCTGCCCGAGGCGGGCTGGCTGCGGGCGCTGGGCGCCCTGCTGCTGCTGGCGCTGTCGGCGCTGTTCAGCGGGCTGCGCCTCTCGCTGCTCTCGCTGGACCCGCTGGAGCTCCGCGTCCTGCGCAACAGCGGCTCGGCCGCCGAGCGGGAGCAGGCGCGGCGGGTGCAGGCGGTGCGCGGCGGCGGCGGCACCTACCTGCTCTGCACGCTGCTGCTGGGGCAGGCGGGGGCCAACGCGGCGCTGGCCGGCTGGCTCTGCGCCTCGCTGCCCGGCGGCGGGGCGGCGGCGGCGGCGGGTGGGCCGCGGGGAGCGCCCTGGCTGCCGGTGCTGCTGTGCGCCGCCGCCGTCTTCCTGGGCGGCGAGGTGCTGCCCTACTCGGTCTGCTCGCGGCACGGGCTGGCCATCGCCTCCCGCACCCTGTGCCTCACCCGGCTGCTGATGCTGGCCGCCTTCCCCCTCTGCTACCCGCTCAGCCGGCTGCTGGACTGGGCGCTGCGGCAGGAGCTCAGCGTCTTCTCCACGCGGGAGCGGCTGCTGGAGACGCTGCGTGCCGCCGGCCCTCACGGCGACCTGGTGCGGGAGGAGTTGGCCATGGTGCAGGGCGCGCTGGAGCTGCGCACCAAGGTGGTGGAGGACGTGCTGACGCCGCTGGCCGACTGCTTCATGCTCCGTGCCGATGCCGTGCTGGACTTCGCCACCGTCTCCGAGATCCTCCGCTCTGGCTACACCCGCATCCCCATCTACGAGGGCGACCGGCGTGACAACATTGTCGACCTGCTCTTCGTCAAGGACCTGGCCTTCGTCGACCCCGATGACTGCACCCCCCTGCAGACTGTCACCCGCTTCTACCGCCGCCCGCTCCACTGCGTCTTCAACGACACGCGCCTTGACACGCTGCTTGAGGAGTTCAAGAAGGGTGAGGCCGCCCGGCCGCCACCCCCCGGGCTCCCCCTGCACCCCTCTGCACCCCCAATGAGTCCCAGGTCAGCAGCCCCACGGCCCACCCCGCATGGCCTCCTGGCAGGACCCGGCAGGTACCGGGGATGCTGGGGGGAGTTGGGCCCTGCATGTGCTGGTGTGGCGGTGACCCTGGTGTCACGTGCTGGAACAGCCCCCGGGTGGATCGAGGGCCTGCAATGCCGGTCGTGCCTGTGATGTTATGGAGACTGTAAGGGCTTTCGGCCTCAGAGGTTGCTGGCTCAGCGGGTGAGCCCGTCCCGCAGGGCCGATGTCTCTGCGGGGGCCTGGCAGCGTGGGCACGGTGCCTGCCTCGCACCCCTGCCCAGGCAAGGCAGCATTCGCCACTCTGTTCTGCGCAGAGGAGTTTATGACAGGAGATCCCATCTTGTTACTCGGCTCTTGTGTTTTCAGCTTAGCAGTGAGAAGCAGGTCTAGAAAGTGTTTCTGTGCAAGCGATTTGAAGGAAGAACAAAGCCTAAACCCTTACAAATAGCTGTACTTTTTTTGCAGCTGTGACAGTATTCATAATGCAGCAGCTGCCAGCAGCCCCAGAGATGCTGAGAGCTGTATTTCATTAACCATACCTCGAGAATACACACAGCATGTGGTTTCTTCTCCCCCTCGCTGGGAATTGTGTTTTGCTGCATGTTACTCGGTAGGTCGTACAGTGGTGAGTGAGTCTTTAAGAAATGGCTGCAGCAGTGACATCCTGCATTATGTAATGCGGGAGGACAGCACTTGGCTCCCCGGGCTGCCTGGGGCCGCTCTGCCGCAAGCAGAGCTGATCATGTGAGAAAGGCCAACCTGGTCCATCCAAGATACAGAGAAAGCCTCTCTGTGAGTCACCTCCGTGCTCGTTTTTAGAGTTGGGAGGAGGGGAGGGAGGACGTTTCTTGTGCGCCAGGACAGGGATCATCAGATACATGCAGGTCAGCATCCTCTCTGGAGATGCACAACTGTGTCCCCACCGCCTCCTGGGATCACAGGGAGCATTCTGTCTGACACACCACCAACCCTCTCTGCCCCTCAGGACAACTGGAGACTCACAACGGTGCAAATCAGCCAGTTCCTGGGTTTTATACCAAGACTGTTAGCAAAAGCATTAAGATTGCTCTCTGGGTTCAACCTTGATGAGCTGCAGTATTTCCCCCCAGCCCCATGCCTCTTCTAACATAACCAGTTCCCTCTCCTCTTCCTAATTCCTTATGTGCTTCACAGTTCCTTCTTAACTCTGGCTTCCTGCATGATACTACATTACTGAAGTTCACCTGAGGTCTCTGCTACCTCTTCCTTGTCTAGGGAGTTTGGTTTTACCGAAGATGTCAGATGACTTTGGCACAGTCCCCCTTGGTCAGCCTCCCCTGCCCTTTATCTGATTTACTTTGATGCATTCAACTACTTCCCCCTCCAAATTTGCTCTACAGCCTGGTACCCTACGGATCAATAAACCTATAGAAATGGACTTGTGGTTGCTTAGCTCACTGCCCTTTGCTGTCCTCTCTGCCCTGCTTAAACAGGGGTGTTTTGTGTGTGTTGTTCCCTGAGCTGACAGGTGCGTTAACAAGCTTTGCTACCTGCTCTACACTTTCACATGCTAGTCCTCATCACACATGAAGATTATCCGTCCTTCTTCAGCTTTACTCCATTAAACTCTTGGCATTTCGCTTCAGGGTCTTCCTCCCTTACATCTGGTTGCCATCATGGCCTTCTGGGGCGTTTTGCTACAGCCCCTACGTAGAGCTCTTCCTAAAACTTATTTCTGTTCCCATCTAATTTCTCCTTCTGTTTTCTCAATTATGTGGCTGAAAAGACTTGCTTTTGGTCTTAGTATCTAACTCAGCATGGTGTTTAGCAATTCCAGCTCTTCCCCCAAATGTTCTTCTCCTCAGGTGTTGCTGTTCTCTTCCAATTCATTCTTCCCCTATTTGTAGGCATTTGGTCACCCCCAGCACCCTGTGTTTGTAGATAGCCACCCCCCAGCCAAGCCCTGAACCCCTCCTAAACTTTCTTTTCCTAGTTCTACATACAGATTCCCGTGCCAGCTCCCACACTGCGACAGACGTTCGCTCCCAGCTGCCTTTGGTCCCGTCCACTGCTGTTTCAGCCACGTTCACTTGACTATTTAATTTCTAAAATAAAGATTTCCCATTTGTAATTAAGAATCTTCATCACTGTCTTCTTTTCTGTGTCTGTTTGAATTATGGTGGAGTATCTTGTTTGATCCAACCAAGGTTGCTCTCTGTGGTGGGGTCTTCTGTGACACCTCCACTAATTAGAGAGTAGGCTGATTGCTTGTTGGCTCAGCAAGTGCTTAATGAAGGCATTCATCACTTTGCGCATCCAAAGTGCCTGCAGGACAGCAAATGCTCCCACTGTTACGGCCTGGTCTCTTTCTAGGAAATTCAAGTCTCAGTAAGGATGGGCATTGATAACCACCTCCAGGTCCTTAGGTCCCTGACAAACCTCTAGAGAAACCTTGCCAGCTTTCTTTTCCTTCTCCCGTGATTAACTCCAACAGTTTTTGTATCCTTTATTTCTTTTTGTTATTACAGTGTTTATACAAAATACTCATTACATTTTATATCTTTCTTTCCTGGATAGCAATGTATACTTCTGATCTGTTTCACTAATGATTAATGTTCTGTCACATTCATTATACCCATAATGTCATTTTTTTTGCATAATGTATAAGTAACACAATTTCACTGCCAGAGCTCCTTGCCACAGTACACAAACATTTGTTCCTTCTTACTGAAGATGTCAAGGAATGATTAAATACAGCACTTTAGGACTCTTGCTCACACCTCCAGCAGGACTTTCTCTTTTCTGTCTCTCCTCCTACTCACCGATACCACACTATTATCCTTGTTTATCTGATGCATTTCTTTTCTCTCATTGTACTATCCTAGCTGTGAAGACGATCAGTTTTTTTCCTCTCTGATCTTTTATAGCAGGGTTTGAAGGGAAGTTTTCCTTCATTAGTTTCTACGTACGCTCACGCCTAACCTTGTTTGAGCTCAGTTCCATTAAGGCCCATTGACATTTGCCTTGAGTTTAATGCATAGATGAGTTGCAAATCCCCTCTCCCCCAGCAGGACCCCTTGTAGGTGGGATTACCCTCCACAAACCTGGGGAAGGGCACTTCTGTAGCATCAGCTTGCCAAAACATTTAAATTATATGAAAATAGTAGCATGCACTTCAGTAGCACCTAGAGAACTAATGGCCTGGTGTGGTTACAGGGCCCAAGAGCAGCTGTGAGCTCCTGGTTGACAAAACCTGGCCCCTGCCCCATCACAGCAGAACTGGTCAAACCCTTCACATCTGCCCCTTCACAAGCCTGCTGCTGCTGGCATCGTTCGATGTCTCTTTTGCCACTAATTCCTGGAGAAAGATGGTTAAATTGGGGGCACTAATGGGAACTGGGAAGAACCCAGAGAAGGCTGCAAACAGCAGCAGGAGTGGGGGGGGGGGGGGTAGCCTGCAATGGGATAGCTTGGACTTCGACCCACAGCCCGAAAGAGGAGGGCAGCTGCAAAAACTATTGAAAAACATTACAGCAGCATGAGACAGGTCCAGCTGAAAGAAGGAAGTACTTGTGCTAGAAGATGGTTTTGACTTTATCTTCTCATCAAAACTCAGCAGAATGCACTCGGAAATAGCGAGATCTGGACACCCAATTTGCCATCTTTTCAGGCAAGCTAGACGGGGTCATTATAGAAGGCATGCATAGTTGTGCAGCATCTACATAGAAGTGCTAAGGGGAGGACACTACAGAAAATGTGTCCCCTCTTCTCTACAAATAAGAAAATACATACCAGCACAGTAACTTTGCCACCTGCAGCCTGAAAGGAGCTGAAACTACTGGAGTGAAAAAATTTGGAGACAATTTCTTGGCAATTGGTACTGGTACATCTCGGAGTACCTACCTTTATTCTAGGCTCCCAGGAGGAAATACCTAATACACCAGAGAAATAACTGCACCATATTTAGCAAGCTAAAGCAATGTAGAGGGGCAGATGAGGTCCCAGTAGGATAAACTTCACCTTGGGAACATGGAGCTAGGAGGAAAGGTTTATGCATTCATTCAGCGTGAAATGCTGTGGGTGATGCAGTCTGTTTCTCCTCCATCCCTACAAAATAACCGAAGCAATGCGTGTTGCGGCTCCAGTCCTGTGATCTAACTCCTCATGGGGAACTCTTCTGTGAGGTCCACCTCCTTCTTCTGTAGTGCCTTTGGAAAGTCGTAGTCTTATCCCATTCCTGAAGTAATTTATAGATTTTGTTGACTAATTTCCTGGGGGAGTCTATATATAGCAGTGGCACCTTTTAGCAAGTAATTTTCCTCTGTGAGAGGAACAGTAGAAATTTTCTCTTATGTTCATTTTCCTGCAACAGGGCAGAGGCTGACGTGCAGCTCAAATTAGCCTTCTGTGGTTTGGCATCTTTTAGGAGTTACTAAAAGTAAATTCTCCAAAAACAAACTTCCTGGATTAGCAGGGAAAACAGCCTGTCCTGCAGAAGACAGCTCTGCCCTAGGGTCTGTCTGTCTTTGCTTTTCAAAATACTCCACGGCCTCTATTAGACTTCTACAAATTGAATGTAGCTGGAGAAGATGCTCACACTTGCCAGGAACTGTGGGGCCAGTACCACTTCAGCTGCTTTTCTTAAGGTCCTTCTTCTGAGCCTGCAGTCATTGCAAGCACAAAAGCACAAAGCACGGCTTGAAATTTAAATCGGCCTTCAAGAGATTTGTGCAAGTGTGATAGCCGCTATCTTGGGCACTTGATGGGCTGAAGCAATGACCTCCCTAGCCAGTTGTATGGGTTAAGGAGCTCGTTGTTATTCAGGAACTATCCCGTACACGTCCCCTGATGGCCGATTGCCAGGCTGAGAGTGGGTGAGGTGCCGATACACCTCACAAAGATGGCTTCAGTGACTCGTGCTGCAACTCTGCCTGAAACATTACTTTGCTTTCCCCCCTGCAAACAGTGCTAAATCTTACTGTGTGGATCCTGGGCTGCTTTACCCTGCCTCAGCAAGCCCAGGAACAGGCCTGCTCCGGGGAGGTGTTCAGCAAAGCGAGAGGGGAGCCGTGTCTTTGGGGGAGAGGGCACCCAGCCAGCCATCTCCCTTTTGGGAGCTGTCAAAGGCACCTTCAGACTGAGCTGTGGGAAAACATAAAGTGGCCTATGCTACAGACACCAATGAAAACAGTTTTGCATCAGCTTTTTAGAAGTTTTTTAGCTTCAGAAAGCCTCAGCATCCTTGTAGGCTTCCTTAGGCTCCAAGTAACATGCAAGGGAACCCACCATTTGGGGGCAGGCAGGGTCATACCCAGGAGGTCAGAACCCTGTTGTACAGCAGATGGAAGATGAGACTCCATGTCCCCTCTAATATCCCCCTTACCCTCCTGATCTGTTTTGTCAATGGTAATACATCAGCTATTCCAAATATTCCATCTTTTTCCCCAGTTTTCCTTAGGTTTAGGAAAAGCACCAAAGCAGAGTATGAGAAAGGCTTTTGTATTCTACTAGAGACAGATGTAAGCAGATGAAGTTCTCATCTCTGGGGAAGGTCTGGTTTAGATTAGGGTTTACAGTTTTCCCTTCACATAGCTCTGATTCCCCATAGAGCTGGGTGCCCCGCAGCCCTCCTGGTTATTTCCCCCCTGTTTAGGTGTAGACGTGCTTTGTCTCTAGGTGCAATTCCTCAGGCGTGTGGTTTCACCCTTGGTGCTGAGGTGTGGTAACACAAGAGCACACTCACACACGTTTCCAGGTCAAGAAGTTCAAATCAGGGTCCCCACTTACTTCAGATGCAGGACTGCAAGAGGACACAGAGATGCTGGCAGCCCCTGGCCCAGAGAAGAGCTCTGATGAAAAGCACACAGAAAACAGATTTCAGTTACCTCATGGTTGTTTCACAAATCAACCTTATTTACCAATTACTCTTTTTTTGCCTTCCATTTTGTAGCTGTAAATGGTTCATGGCTTGTGCCTGTACCTTTGATCTCCTAGTAACAGCTTTAGATCTTACCATAAAATTCATGAAAATAAATTTCATGCTCAGAATGCTCATCCTGTGGAACGAGAGACAAGGCTAAAGCATCTTTAGCATTCCTCTGGCAGAGCACCTACATAAAAAAATGATAAGGAAGTAGTCTGGGCTATATTTGCAGCCAACAGCAGTTTCTTTCCCACAAGTAAAGGCATTTCCATGTGTTCAGACCCTGTTCTCCCATCAGGGAGGACGCTTTGAGGTGGATCTATGAGCCCAAGGTCATTTAGGTACCTATGAAAAACAAGGCTCCTAAAAATGGGCATAAAAGCTTTAGATATCTGTTCAGATGCTCGCTCCATCCGGAAGCTTTTGGCTGTTTATATTAGCTCTGTAATTTAGCATTTTGAGGCATTAACTTTCTACTGAAGCTGTTGTTTGAAAAGAGCAGATTTCATGTAGCTCATAAAGAATTTAGTACAGTTGTATCCCATGCTGAGCAGACACTTAATCACCTATAGACTTCCTGTGCGAGAGCAGTCCTGCAGAGGCCAGTGGAGCTATTCACAAAAGTGAAGTTAATTGCCCATTTGTTCTAGCATTTGCCAAACGAAGGCTTTGATTCTCCAGTGTTTCACTGTGCTTTCCTGCATCAGTGATAGCTCTGTAAAATTCACATGTGACAGCTTGCTAGTGGGGAAGCAGCTCACCCTTATAATTCATTTCATTTGAGCTATCAAGCAATGGTTACAATAGCTCAGATTTTTGAATCAGTTTCACAGATCTTAAAGCTGGTTTAGATCAAGTTTGGAGTTTTGTTTAAATGATTTATCTCTCTCCATTGTACTCCCACCGAGGCAGACCTGTAGTGTAACAGCTCAAGAAGAGAAGATGACACCCTTCCGCCCCACCCTGATATCCTTGGGTCTGTCCCTGTGCCACTCTCCCTTGGACATTGCTTCCACCTCATAAAATAGCCCAGCTTCTGCCCTCATACCTGCTCCAAATGCCACTGCTTTTGCTCTGTGCAAGTATAGCAGCTCCCAGGGTAAGGGGATGCAGCTGAGCTTGGCAGCATCCCCAGTCCATGAGGGAACAAGCCATGACCATACAGGCAGGGCACCTACAAACCCACCCTCCCTCCCCACTGTCAAATTTATAGGGTCTGTTAAAAAAGTGATGGGAGGAGACCCAGGACCCAGCCAGGTTGGGGGGCAGGACTTTGCAAACGATCTCCTGTCCCTCAGGTGGGAAATCCGGGCAAGTCAGCCCTTTCCCAGTGGGGGCCAGCTGGAGCAGCAGTCATTTGCACCCAGCTCTGCAAGGGATGGGAGTGGGTTTTGGGGTGTTTTGTGATCAGCTGGCCAGGCAGGGGCTAGGATCAGCTCGCTCGGTGTGGGCCAGGAGCAACCACATGAATTGCAACAATTTTCCATTGCTGGGTACCTGCTCCATCTCTAATGCGGATGTTAGCCTGGAAACCTAAACGTGGGGGTTTATGGTGTGGCTACAAGTGTTTATTTTCTGTGAAAATAAAGAACTCTTGAGCACTCTAACAGCCCTCCTGGCTCTGCCCCCAGTGTAGTGAAACTGTGGGTCCCCTCCCAGACTAACAGTGCTGGGTTATTTCTAAATAATCTCATTTGTCGCTACGTGAACATGGAGCTGGAATCATGTTTCTCTGAGGCTGCTCTAGAGTAAATTACAGCGTCGATGTAGGTGTTTGGCCAAAAAAAAGAATTGCCTCCATTACTCTCTGACTGCCTTTAAGTAGCACCTAAGCTTTTTGTAAGGGCTCGGTGGTTTTGGGTTGCATGTAAATGTCATTAACAACAAGCTTTTGGCCAAAAGAAATAACTTCTCCCCTCTCCTCACTCACCCGAGGACTTGTAGGAGACCAGATGGCCCCAGTGTTTGGGAGCGGGGTTTGGCAAAGGAGACATTTTCAAAAGTTGGACTTTGCTAAGATGAAACGTAGCTGTTGCTGCTGTCTTGCAGCCAACTCTGCTGCTTTTCTCTTTTTAAGTCTCAAGTCATGTTGCTTTATTACCCACTGAACAGACAAGATGCACAAACCCATGTACAAAAAGGAGTGAAATAGCCTGGTCCAAAGAACATGCTGAATTTTCAATGCCCCAAGGCTATTGATTTGGTTTTTTAAAGTGCATCTCGGTGCTACTTCCTGCGATGTTATGTTCTAATTCCGTAGGCGTGGGAGGCAGCGAGCTGCTCTCTGAAATCTTGCAATAAAAGCTTGGTATGAGGAGGAGGGAATTTATACTGTGGAAAGTGCCCAAGCTTTGCTGTGAGAAATGTATAGTACTGATCTTCGGCTGAGAAATATCATTTGTTCGTCTCAGATCCAGGGCAGGGTTATTTGAAGGTCGCGTGGTCCCCAGCAAGACGTGTTTGATGGGATTGCTGGGCTGCCCTGGGTGCGTTCATCCCTGTCCCTTCGCAGGGATGAGCCAGAGGGCACCAGCGGGCGAGGAGGGAGCTGTGCAGCAGGCAGGAGCCCACCCCTATTGCATCTTTATACATAAACACTGTTCCCATCCCCTCGCCCAGAGCAGCAGGCGAGTTTGTCAGGGAGGGTTTATGGGAGAAGCAGATGCAGAAGCAGCTGCATAGCAGAAGGGACCTGCCCCCCTTTTGGGTGACTGTTGCTGTTCAAGGACCTCAGCTCTGGGCCTGTGGGGAAAATAAGGTGTTTGCAGGTTCTGGAGGTCCCTGCAGTGCCCATGGTACGGTTGGGTTTGTGTAGGCATTGCAACAGCAGACCCCAGGGATGCAGAGCAAACAGAGGGAGGCGAAATTGTTGGCTGTGGGACTGATGAAGGACATTTTTAACGTTCTCAGTAAAACTAGAGGTTCAGAACCTGTGTGCACTGCTGAGCAGTGTAGGAGCCACAGGGGCAGTAAGAAAGCCAGTGCTGTTCATTGGCAGATCCAAGAATACACTGGAGCTAGAAACCCAGAAGTTGTTTGTGGCTTGGAAGTTGGGTTCTGGTCAAGCTGCTGAGCAGGAGCATAAATCAGAGCAGACAGTAAAGGAAGGGAGAAGTTGGAGAAGTCAAAACAGCTTACAGAGAGCTGGACGTGCAAAAACAAATAGCAACGTTTCAAGTATGCCAAAAGCAAGAAGCCTGAGAATGTGTCAGCAGAGCTGCCAGCTTACTGGGGCAAGTGAGGAAACTGAAACTGTGATTGAGAAACACTGCGACTTCCAAGCAGGAGTCACCATCATTGCAGCTAAAGGTCCTGGTCCCAGTCTGCTTGTTTAAGGTAACGGAGAGGAGGGGCTGTCAGGGGCAAGGGTTGGAGAAGACGTTCAGGTGCAAGCTGATGGCTTGAAAAGCATTCAGCCTCTGCATCCAGATGGTTCACCCAAGAGTTCTGCAGGAGCTGGGCTGAAAGCTGCAAACAAACATACACATTTCTACATTAAAACCAGCTGCCGTTCCAAGGAGCTGGAGGCTTTGCCTGTATTTTAAGAAAAGCTTTAGGATCAGTCCAGACAGTGATGGATAGAAAGATGTGGGGGAGCTGTTCCTGGCAGTTTGATAGGAAAGATAATTAACAGAATGAGAAAACACCAGGAGGATGAGGGAAGCCAGTAGAACCCAAGGACATGCTTACATTTCTGTGTTGGAGGACACTGTCTCATTGCTCTGTTAAGAGTTTTCTCATGCCAATGAAGCTGAGGGTAAGCAAGAAGCAGCTGGTATAACGTACACTTCATTCCTGCACAGGAGGCTGTCAAAGAGCTAAACAGACTGAGTCGCAGCAGATTGCCTGGGTAAAGAAAGCAAGCGGCCCCAAAAAAGACCCAGGCAGAGTCCCGTGACACCTAGAAATCAGCCTGGGGAGTAGCAGCCCTGTTAGGCTGGGCTGTGTGTCCAGCCCTTCTCTGTGGGTTAGTGCGGTTGGGGTGGGTTTGGGCAATAGTGGCTGCTTCTGAGGTTTGGCTGTGATCTGTGCCTACCACCGAGCGCTGTCCGCCTGCCAGCCCACCGTGCTGGGGACCCCTCTCGCGTGGGCTGGGGGTCTCACTGCCGCTCTGCTCTCCCCTCGCAGGAAAGTCCCACCTGGCCATCGTGCAGCGGGTGAACAATGAAGGGGAAGGAGACCCGTTCTACGAGGTGATGGGCATTGTCACCCTGGAGGATGTCATTGAGGAGATCATCAAGTCCGAGATCCTGGATGAGACGGATCTGTACAGTTAGTGTCCCAGAGCAGCTACTGCAGTTGCAGGAGCCAGGGTGGGAGCCCACACAGACAGACAGACATGTGGGTAGGAAACAGGCCAGAACAAATCGTGGTCCTTCCCCAGAGCAATTCAAAGTCATGGTGGGAAAAACAAGAGTGATGGAGAGATGCTGGTCAGATGTCAGGGAGTCTTGAATGCTCCAGATAAGAGAAGCACCAGCATCAGCAGCCGGTGGTGGGGCAGGGTCTGACCCAGGGACACATGTGTTGGCCATGAAGTGCCCATGGGTGGTTCCCAAGCTCCTTTCCAGCTCGGGTGATGCATCTAGCAAGGGCAACCCAGGACGTGCTCCTGAGAAGGAAGCGTGTTCCACCACCCTGCTCCCTCCCTCCACCCCAAGGCTGTGATGCACGGCACATTTTGTGCACCTTGCTGCTCTGGCTGCTGCTCCACAGCAGCCCTGCCATAGGGTGCAGCAAGACATGCCTCTCTATATACATGTGCATGTGGTATGGGGCTCTGCAGCTGCAGTGGCTTTGTGGCTGCTGCAGGCAGGCGACCGCTCTGCTCTTTGCCCTGCAGCGGACAATCGGAAGAAGGAGCGGGTGCCCCACCGGGGACGCAAGCCCCAGGACTTCTCCATCTTCAGGCTCTCAGACAGCGAGATGAAGGTGAAGATCTCCCCACAGCTCCTCCTGGCTACGCATCGGTTCATGGCAACAGGTACCCTTGCCCTTGTGCAAGCCCTGCATCTCCCTGCAGCAGCACCAGCCTTGCAGGACATCCCTGAGCTGTTCCTGGGTTGGTCTTCCCCCATCAGCGAGCAGTTCTCACCTGCCTGGACCCCCACCCTGGGCATCCTGCTGCTCCTCCATCGTGGGTCTGCGTTTGGGTCCCCTCAGTGCAGTGGGGTGCTGAGGCTGAGGCTGTGCAGCTCAGGATGAGGGGTTCCCAGCAGCCCTGACCCCACTGAGTGAGTGTGTGTTGCCTCCGCTCTAGAAGTGGAGCCTTTCAAGTCCCCCTACCTCTCCGAGAAGATCCTCCTGCGGCTCCTGAAACACCCCAACGTCATCCAGGAGCTCAAGTACGACCGAAAGAACAAGAAGGCAGCGGAGCATTACCTCTACCAGCGCAACCGCCCCGTTGACTACTTCATCCTCATCCTGCAGGTGCCTGGGGCAGTGGCAAGCAGAGGGTGGCCCGTCTCTCCTTGCCACCTTGCTCTGGGCTGCTTCTGCCAGCGGAGATGTCCGTCTTCTCATACGGGGCAGCAGGGGTCCCTGCAGCCCTGGGTGGGTCGGTGGCCAGGAGCACGGGGTGCCTGTCTGAGCGGGTTTTCCTTTTCCTTCCAGGGGAAAGTGGAGGTGGAGGTTGGCAAGGAAGGGCTGCGGTTTGAGAATGGGGCATTCACCTACTACGGTGTCCCTGCCATCATGGCTGTCATCTCCTCAGGTAAAGGCTCTGCGGGCTCCCTCTGGCCCTGCCTTTGCTTCTGCAGCCTCCACAGGGCTAAGCCGGCTGGTGGCTAGGAGAAGGGGCTGGCCGTGGGGTGGGGTGGCCCTGCTATGGGGCGTGGGGCAGGCGGAAGCCCTTCCCCTGTGATTCCTGCACCTCCAACTGTCGTTTCAGATAACGACGTGCGGAAAGTGGGCAGCCTGGCTGGATCCTCTTTCCTGTGTAAGTATTTTGGGACAGGCTGGGGCTCTAAAACCTCTCTTCTGCTGCACTGGCCGGCTGGAGGAGGGATGGGTTTGCATCCCGTGCAGAGCAGCTCAGGCTCTGCGCTCAGATCACCCCCTTTAAAAACCTCGGTGGAGAAACAACATGCTGAGGGACCAATGCAGCAATGTCCCCGCAGAGGGACTTGGAGTTTCCTTTGAGGTCCCTTTGAAGTCCCTTTGAGGTTTCAGCCATGTGCTGGATCCCTGTGGGTGGAAACCAGCACGGCTGGCACTGCAAGGGGTACTGCAAGGGGCACTGCCCACAGGCAGCAGCATGCCCACACAGATGGGAGCAGTAAGCCCTGTGACTTCTGGCATGGTGCATCTAGGTCTCAGCGTAACATCTCTGGACCCGTTTGTGTTCCCGAGGCTTGGAGCACAAGCTGAACACGGGTCCCACGCTGGGGGAACAGGGGCTGCTCAGGAATTGCAGAGATGGGTCAATTTACTTACGAGCTGTTCGCACATGGTGGTTGTGGAAATTAGCTGAGTTAGAAGTAGATGTCCCGGTCCCAATAAATTCCCTGCCTGTAGAGCTGATGGGTTAATGAGCAGATCCCCTGCTTGCAAGAGTTAAGAGGGAGCTCTGATCAGGGGAGACTGTGAGCCCCCCCCGCCGCCTTTGCTGATCACCCCTGCAAACATTTAGTGCCTGGTGGCTTGGGAGCAGGCAGAGGTGCTGCCCACCCCCAGTCCGGCACATCCGTCATCCCAAACCCCAGATGTTGCAGTGCTGATGGTAAGCCAAGGATGCGCTGGGTGCCTAATCAAAACAAGAACCCGCTAAGTTCAACCTTTAGGGAGGTGTAGGGAGAGTTGTCATGGAGAGAAGAGGGAGAGTCCCTTGGGGCAGGTGACTGTCACTCCCATGCGTTCCAGTCTGCGTGCAGCTCTAGGGCTCACCTATTTCTTGCTGCCTGCTTTTCTTCCATTCGAAAGGCTGGCTCGTGGACTGCTGGATTAACCCTGCAGTGTGCATTCCTGCTCCCCTGTGCTTGGTTTGGAGAGAGGGAATAAATAAAGTGTCCCATTTCCCCTGGGACATTGCTGCATGGCCTGATGCCCCCGTGCCCTCGGTGACCATCCCCAGGGCCCCACTGGGGCTCAGGCAGTGAGTGCTGCCTGTGGGCCACGGGACAGGCAGGGCACGAGCCACGGTGGGAGCCATGTCGGTGCGGCCACGCGTGTCCGCAGTGCTGCCTGCCGGGACGCTGCTGCTCAGGGCTCCTTTGCTCTCCGTGCTTGCGCGTGATGCTGTGTCACGAGATGTTTTCTGCCACCCTGCCTGCCACAGGACGCAGGACGTGTGCGGTGCTGCACCCCTGGCCAGTGAGGAGGCCGGGTGGGAGGCAGAGGTCGCAGGGCATCTCCCTTGTCGGGCTGGCGTCCTCCTTCCTCCTTGAAGCAAAGCCCAGCAGAAATGAGCGCAAGTAGTGTGTCACAGCGGAGAATTCAGACGTTAACCCTTGAGCATTTAACAATTTGTTATTAATTAACCGTTGTTATGCAACCTTTTTATCACCAGGCGATCTTTGGCATTGGCGGCCGGGGCAGGGGTGCAGCAGCAGAGACCCAGTACAGCCAGCCCCACGGTGGGTCGGGCAGTGAGAGCAGGGAGCTGGCTGGGGTTAAACCACGACAGAGTGCTAGTGGTTATCAACCTGTCCTTTGCTCCCAGCTGGATGAAGTTGTTCTGGGCAGCGCTCCGTGCTGGTGCCTTTGCTTGGACTTCTATTTGCAGAAGGTTTTGATCCAGGGGAGGACACGGAACAGGAGTTACTGGGGGAGGAGCGCAGAGATCAGAAGGAGGGGGCTGCAGGACAAATTTCCTGGAGGTTTTACCTTCGAAGCAATTTAAGAACACTAATCACATAGGCAGCAGACGGTTCCTAGAGCGTTGCAGCCACGCTGCGGACGCAGTGGCTGGAGGGAGGGCAGTGTGCCCCGGGCAGGAGGGCCGGCAGCTGGGAGAAGCGTGGCCGTGCCTGGAGGAGGGTGCTGGCAGCCAGCGGGCTCAGATCTCCCACTGCTTTCGAGGTGGACGCTACTGGCAGTGAGAGGAAAGATGAGGCATGAGGAGGTGTTAACAAGTGCATCGCTTACGCTGCGTGCCAGTCTCTCCATGTTCCCCATGGAGCCCTGCACCCCTGTGGCATGGCCCAGGGATGCTGTGGAGGGCAACAGGGCAGCTCCCCGCAGGCAGTGAGTCACAGGGAGGGGGAATGCCTGCCCTTGAAATTGTCACTGCTGCTGTAACCCATGGCAATAAAACGTGGAAAGTGAATGTCCAGGGATTTGCCCTGTCTGTGGCAATGGGTCAGGCACCCCGGGACATGGGATCCTGGCTTCCTGTGGTTTCCACATGGAGCAGCTCCCGGTGGGGAACTCTTCTTGGCATCGCCCCGAGTCTGTTGAGATCCAGGGCCTTGGGGGGAGCTGCAGGCAGCTGGGCATGAATGCCTTTGCTTTGCATCATGCTGAGGGGCCCCTGCCTGCAGCTGTGGGGTTGTGTGGAGGTGGGCACTGTTGCAGAGCACATTCCCTCTCTGCCACCTGCCTGCACACACAGAAGCATCCCAGATGCCAAGCACAGTGACTTAGTTTAGCTTCCACCCATCTCCCAGGTGGCACAAGCTGACCACAAAGTCCCCTGTCCTGGCAGCGGCTGGCGACAGGCTGGAGCAGGGTGCCAGCACTCAGCTGATGGGAGGAAGATGCTTTCTGCCCTCACCGTGGCTCTAAGGAGATGTGTGGCTGTGCAGACAGGCCTGGCAGGAGCTGGTCCCCCCCCAGCCTCACCTCCTCTTACCTCATCACAGAGCAGCCTGTTGATTTACAGCATTCAAGTTGATGTCCCTGCCAGTGTCGTGGTCCCCGCGGCTGTCAAGTGCCTCTGCAGAGCAGAAGCAGGAGGGTATAAGAGGGGTGGGAAGGGATACTGGAGGCAGTGGTGGAAGCCCAGCCCAGGGCTGCTGGCACATGATTCTTTTTCTCATTCTTCCTCTTGGTCTGTCTTCCACCCTCACCTCTGTCTCTCGCCTTCCCCCATCCCCTCCTTCCTTCCTCCTTCCTTTCTCTCTGCAGTGCCTGTCTCAGTGTCCCGTACCTTTGCCTTCAGCAGAGGGGACTCCCTGGCTGGCTCTCCAGGTAATGGGGCATGGTTTTGGGCAGGGACCTCTGCATGTGCCAGGCTCTTTCCAGTTCCCTGTGCACAGTGCACCAAGCCCCCTCCACCCTGCATGCCAGGCAGTGCCAGGAGAGAAGCACCCAGGGCACCCCACTCCAGGCAGCCCCTCACTAGTTGGAGCACGGGTGGCAGATGGGGGACAGCAGCCCTGTCCCTGCTGCAGCCTCCCTAGTAAGATGCAAACCCTGGGAAGAACGGGATGCGGATAAGGAGGAGCCATGGGCAGCTCGGGCTTTTGGTGCACAGTTCTGTAACTTCCTGCACTCGGTGCTTGCGTTTTCTTGCTAGTTGCTGCTTCTGACCACGGTTACCCGCAGCCCTGCATGCACGCTGCTCTACTTCGCTTGCTTTCTGGCAATCTGGGTAATAGAAGGGCGTTTTAGCAGCAGAGCAAAGTCAGCAAGATGTTGACGTCGCCCATGTAAGGAACAAGCTGCCTTTGTTCCCTAATAAATCACTGACCAGACAAAATCCATCACACCGCATGTCAGAGGCCATCAGTCAACATGAGTGATGGGCCAGCTTGCTGTGGCAGCCTCTGCTCCTGTTCTGTCGGAGTCAGGGTGGACAGGAGCGTGCCCTCGAGGCAGGTTAAGTAAACCCTGTGGGCTGCCAGCTGCAACCAGGAGAATTTGTGCCAAATGCCGTGCAGAAGGCCTGTGTTAGCAGGAGAGCTGTCAGTCAGTCAGTGTGACGGGCAGGTGGCAGGCAGCAGCCCTGACCTCTGCTGCCAGGCGCCAGGTCGGATGCCTGCCTGCCCGGTCCCTTTGTTTTGCATGGGGCTGGCATGGCGCAGAGCCTCTGCCGCCAGCATGCACCGAGGAAGACCCCCCGCCCCTGCAGGTCCCTGTAGGGCCCCTGCCAGCCCTGGTGTTCGTGGGGCACAGCTGCCAGAGGTGACTGGTCCACCCTGGCCCTGCGCCGGCACCGGGGACCCAAGCGGCACCACGAATGAGAGTGAGTGTTTGCCTCTCTGCCGTCCCGTCCTGCAGTGAACAGGTCACCGTCGCGGTGCAGCGGGCTCAACCGCTCCGAGTCCCCCAATCGGGAGCACAATGACTACGGGGGCAGCACCACACAGCTCCATAGCAGCAGCAACAACATCTACACACCTGACTACTCTGTCCACATCCTCTGCGACGTGCAGTTTGTCAAGGTACCGCTGAGCTGGCAGGGACTGTCCCACCCCAGCCACCCCCTGCCCAGGCACCCTCTCGCTCTGCTCTGCCCTGGGAGCCTGGTGGGTGCCCAGTGGGTGCTGGGGAGTCCCGCACTCCTGCTGTCCAGGGGTTTGGTGCCATTAAGTCGCCGGGAGGTCCCAGTGGGGCTTGGTACCCACTGAGCTGGGCATGCATGTCTGTGTGCCCAGGTCACCCGGCAGCAGTACCACAACGCGTTGGTGGCCAGCCGCATGGACAGCTCACCGCAGTCCCCTGACATGGAGGTCTTCGACAGGGATTCAACCAAGGCCTCGACCACACGGGGAACCCCACAGACACCCAAGGAGGACCCCACCACTCTCCTGAATGAGAGGAACAGCGTCATGTGTGAGTCACCCAGCAGCATCCCTTCCCTACCACAGGCCAACACTGCATGTTCCCCGGGAGGGCTGTGCGGGGACCCACTGGCATGACAAGCATGCCACCGCAGAGACACAGTTGCACATGGACTGGGGCACGTGGGCATTTGCACACACACACCTGTGGATGCTGTTTTGTGCCTGCACACGCACACAGGTGCAAGCGTGCAGGCGTGTAATTCCTCATAGCCATGTGCTTGTGTCCCCTGGGGGTCCCTGGCACTGGGACCTGCTGTCGTGGCTGGTGTCCTGCTCCAGGGCACAGCACCTCGCCACCCTGCTGCCACGCCTGCCCTGTGTCCCTGCAGGCTGCCGCTCCGAGGGGCTGCGCAGTCCCAGCGAGTCGGTGTTCCTGCGCATGGAGGGCATCCCCTTCATCCAGGAGGAGCTGGCTGACAATGAGGAGAACAGCAAGCGGCAGAGTGAGTGTGGCCAGGGGACGCACACACACATGACCCTGGGGGTGGCGAGGCCTGCGGTGCCTTGAGACACTACAGCCACGCTGGGCTTTTGCAGACAGTGAGTGCTGTGGCACTGTCCCGGAGGCAGAGTCCCTGGGGAAAGAGGCTGGCACCAGCTCATCGCCAAGTAGCTCCGAGGAGACGCTGGGCAGGAGGCTGCTGAGATCCCTCAGTGAGTGACTGACCCAGGGAGGGAGCACCCAGGGGGAGAGCTCTGCCCCGGCACCCCGCTGCCCAGGTCAGCTGCTCCCCAGCCCTGTCCTGGGGACACCCTGCATGGGGCTGGCTTGGAGCAGCAGGGGCAGCCCAGTTCCCTGGCAGTACCCCAGCAGCAGGCAAAAACTGCACCTAGGGCTAGCTCAGGCAGAGCCAGCCACCTGGTCCCGGCCCAACTCTATGCACCCCCCGTCCTGAGCACCCTTGGCCCCCAGCACCCCAGCCCTAGGCACCTTTGCTGCTGCAGGTGGGCGCAAGTCACGGTCATCACCGGAGGGAGAGAAGACGCCAGAGGAGAGCTCCAATCTCGCCCCATTAATCACCTGAGCAGCAGCGTGGCCAGAGCACAGTGCTGGAGGCCCATGCAGACTGGAGGTAGGAACCTGCCTCTTGGTGCAATATTCCTTCCCCAGCAAATGGGAAGTTGCTCAGTTTTAATAGCATAAAATCAAGTTTCAAGCGGCAAAGCCAAACGATGTGGTTTGGAGCCCATGCAGGTACACATGTTGTTGGGGGCTGGAGCAGGGTCAAGGGATGTAGCAGCAGACTCCAACCATCCTTGGGGCAGGAATGGATATTGGAGACAGAGTGAGACCCTGACTCATGTTTTCGCAGCTAGAAACATGTGTCTGCACCAATATCCCTAAGTCTGGCTAGGAAAGGTGCTGCAGGCTTAAGCAGCAGCAGGTCAGGGAGGGCAAGCTCTGGCCGCCTGTACCAGGCTGCGCTTGTGTCTTCCAGGTCTGCAGCATGGGGGTCTCCCGCCGCAAGGCTCACGTTCAACAGCAGCAGGTCTGCACTTGCTCGCTGCCTGCCTGCCCACCCGCCTGCCCGCCCGTGCCGCCCCTCCCTGCAGGACTTGCGCAGAGCCTCATCCCCAGGCGAGAAAGGATGTGCCCCCGGTGGGGCTGAACCACCCAGGCGGCCTGGACTAGCTAGCTGGAGTCCAAGGGCCCTTGCCCAGCTGCTCCCTGGTAGCAACTGGTCTCAAGGAAGAGGTGGAAAAAGGAAAGGTGGAGAAGTGTCTGGCACGGCGTCCCTGCGGACAGAGCAGGGAGGGGCGGCCCAACCCAGAACTGCCCTTAGCATCATTTACCATCTCCATCCCAGCGAGGCCTGGAGCCCCTTGGTGCTGGGTGCCGCACAGATGGGGTCTCCACCATGAGGAGAACGTGCTGTTTGGGCGGTGCCACATACAGCTCAGGGCCCCAGCACGTGTTTGTGCCGTGCATAGTGACGTGCACACTCGCAGCACCTTGCGCACGCTGACCATCGACACAGCCCAGCACTCCCGAACCCCTGCTAGGCACAGGGCAGGGAGTCCAGCTCACCGCCAAGCGCAGCCCCCCCTCCCTGGGGAGGGCCGCTCCACACTGCATCGAACCATCCTCCTCTCCGCACGTGGCTGCCTGTGCGAGAGAGGCTTGCGCTGAGCCTTTGGGTTGGTACAGACCAGTCAGTAGTTTTTGTAGAGGCTGAACGCAACGGGGATATTAACATTAAAAGTGATTTCTCCCTGAGCGATGCCCTGTCTGTGTCAATGGATGTAGGGAAAGACATGCTAACCTCTCCCACCAGGCCAGGCTGCCCTCATACCTGCAGCCAGAGGTGCCTGGCATAATGGGACTCGGCATCGCTGAAGGGAGCAGGTGGAGGACCAGGTCAGCAAGTGCTTCCCAACTTCTCCCTGTAAACCTGGGCTCCCTGTCACTTGCTGCCAGGAAAGCACTCAGCGGTGCAGAGAGTTACACCATAGCAGTGCAGACAAGGACTGGGGAAGAACAGGAGTTAATATCCTGCCATTGCAAACACAATAGTGGGATACACATGCTGGAGTACAGCCTGACAGATAACGACAGAAATCTCATAGTCCACCAATGCTGATAAAACTTCAGCTGGAGTAACTGCATCCCTGTCTGGGCACTGCCCTTCTAAGGAAACACACAGCAATTGAAAGGAAGCCAGAGGAAAGCAAGGGCTGGAAAACAACCTACCCCAAAGGCTGAAGGAAACAGGGTCGCTTAATCTTAACTGGTGAAGGATGTGAAGGGGAGAGAGGAAGTTTTCAAATACATAAAAAGCTGTTGCAAAGAGGAAAGGAATAATCTGTTCTCTGTTGCCATGGTAAATGGGATAATGGGTAATGAGCTTACACCGCAGAAAAGGAGAAATTTAGGTCACTCGTTAGGAAAAACAAGGCTGGTAAGGCTATCAAAGCACTGGTACAGATCACATGGGGGGGTAAGCCAGGCACCACACCTAGAGGTCTGCAAGGACAGAAGTGTAAGCAGATGTCAGAAATAACAAAGGCAGAGTTGATTTCTTCAACTCCTTCTCCTGAGATCACCCCTAGAAGTCATCCTTTAACAACCACTACCCCATCATCCCAGCTGCAGGTGGACACCAAGATGAGAAAAAGCTCTGCACCTGCACAGAGGAAAGGCTGCCTCTGCCTCACTCTCTTATGTGACATGAACACTAATCTGAAAAGGACAAATGAGACCCCCATGCACTGTCTCTCTGCAAACACAACACGGGAACAAAGCACCATTTTCACCTTTACTGTCTAAGCTGCAGCACAAGCAAAATCCATCAGGGCAACAGTGGGTGTTGCTAACTGACTCAAGGAAAGGGGCTGTTCCCCTTTCTTCACCAAGATCTTGGCAGGAGGCTGCTCTGTCAAGGTAGTGGTATCAGCTCACAAATAGATCTGCAAACAGTGACTGCAGAGAGCAGCAGCAGATGGTCCCAGCTCTTTTTCAGTGCCAGAAACACAGGCTGTTGCTGGCAGGTCCCACTGAAGCCAGGGGGAGTAGGTGGCAGTTCACCAGGGGCCTGCTGAGGAGGAACAGGAAAGACCTGCTTTTCAACACATTAGCAGCAGGCCAGGAGCTCTGGGCCAGGGAGAGGTGGCCAGATGGCCGGGTAACACATGACCATCCAGAAAGCAAGCACATACAGACAGACAGGATGAGCTGGACAGCACAGGGCAGGGGAACAGAAAGAGGAACGCAAGACGGGCATAGGAGGAGCTTCATGTAGAGCCACAGGGAGCCCTTAGCTACACTCTCCCAATAGAACTGTGCCCCATTAGTAGCAACCATGACCATCAGAGATGCAACACACCATGAGGGAGAAAGGGAAAGCCTTGAAACAAACTGAGTAAGACCCAGTGGGCAAACCAGGATGCTGAGGCTTTAACCTCAGCCTGGGAAGATGTTAGCGCAGGCTGAAGGCTCATCACACAAGGCGGGGGTAGTGTTCAGAGATGAAGGTTTAATTTTCTGTCAGCAACACAAAGAAGCAATTATCACAATTACGAATGTTTGCTCGCATAAGGCTCAGAACTCGGGGTGGGGGGGAAGCCAGCAACAGCTTTGCCCCTCCCCAAAATACTACCAAGTGACATTAGTTCACAAGCCATAAAAGATCCCAACCGACTGGGCTGTTATCCCACAGCGCATTGCACCGGCACCAGACTTCACCTAGATCAAACTGATCAGTTACATGGAGTTGATGTGGATGTGCTAAAGATGCAGCTCTAAGTGCCTGAAGACCAGGCTGCTGTCAGTCAAACAAGAGCCAAGGCAGCTCATGCTGCCCCCACCCTCTTGGGGGCACTGGCTTACCATACTGCAAGGAGTACTTCAAAAAGGACAAAAGATGATTATCCCCGATTCAGCTACCGCTCCCACCTTTATTAAACCCCAAGAGGTGTGGGACAAGGCAAGCCACAGGCAGGGAAAGACACGGACTACACACTACAGCTTTGGTGACTTCATGTAAGTTTGGTTGTTCATGTGCTTCATTGGATTTTTGTGACGGCTTCATGGATGGACTTGGCCACATAGTCCAGGTTCTTGGTAGTCAGGCCACACATGTTGATGCGCCCACTAGCCATCAGGTAGATGTGTTTTTCCTTGATCATGTACTCCACCTGCTTGGCTGGGGAAAAAATTGGACATCAGGTCAGAGCCATGACCCCACAGATCAGAAAAGCCCAAAGAACCAGTCGAGGCTGCTTGAATCTTTCACAACAAGCAGAAAACTTCGAGCACTGGCCACTAAAATGCTGTCTGATGCTTCATCCCTGCCTAGCCACAGAGGCAGTGATGCCAGGACACCAGTAAGGTCCCTGAGAGATTCCTGCCTGGACTGCTTCAGCCCAGTTCAACCCCCAGCATAACCGTCCTCACCCAATACTCCCTTCACCAGGCCACCTGGTACTTACGGTTCAACCCTGTGAAGCTAAACATGCCAATCTGCTCTGTGATGTGGTTCCAGGTGCCCGGGGTCCCCAGAGACTCTAGTCGAGACCGGAGCTCTGACCGCATCAGCAAGACCCGATCTGCCATCATCTTCACATTGTCTTTCCTGCAGCAGGCAGGAAGCAGAGCGTGAGGACAGGCACCTGTCTGGTTTGGAGCCATCTGGCCAAGCCTGGCACTCAGGGAGACAGCTTCCCCCCCCTTTCCCTCTCCCACCAGCCCTGGCAACACGTACCACTCAGCAAAGAGCTGCGGGGAAGAAAGCGTAGTTGCCACAATGCGTGCTCCCTGGGAGGGAGGGTTGGACCAAGTGGTGCGCACAATCTTCTCCATCTGGGAAAGCACACGCTGCACATTGTCTGCATCCTTCCCCACCACAGTCAGGTTCCCCACACGTTCATCTGCGGACAAGCCAAGAGACATGAGCCATTGGTTGCACACATCATGGCAAGGCAGTGCTCTCCCCACCCCCCAGCATGCCAGCCCCATCTGTCTGGGTATGATGCTACTGGGCCAGCTTACTGCCAGACACTCACTGTAGAGCCCAAAGTTCTTGGAAAACGACTGTGCACAGAAGAGCTCAAAGCCCTCGGAGACAAAGTATCGCACAGCCCAGGCATCCTTGTCCAGGCTGCCAGAGGCAAAACCTTGGTACGCCGAGTCGAAGAACGGAAACAGGAACCGGCGCTGCAAGGAGGAACAGTGTTAGAGGGAAACCCCTTCCCCACAACCTTCACTTTACCCCCCGCTGTCCCCATAGGAGGGAAAAATGACCATTGAGCTTCTGGGTGAATTCAAAGGAAACATGGTCCTGCAACACCAGACTAGGATATTTTCTTTCTACTGGGGTAAAAGAATAGGAAGACTGAAGTGGTCAATAAAAGGTCAAATGCAGGATAAAACTGCATTTGAGGACACAGGCACAAGAGATGCACCACCTTATATCCTACTGTCCAGCACCTGTGAAAAGCAGGTGCCCGTGGATAATCTTCCCAGTATGAGAAACCTCACTGCAGCTCATGCCACAGAGTTTGAAAGCAAGAACTTGGAGACACGAGCAGAACTGGGATGCTTCTATCCTCTGTGCACAGACAACCAGCATCCTGTCAACCTCTCCCTTCAACACCTGCCAAGCAGGAGTCTTCCAGCTCCTGCTACACCTCATGCCATTCCCTAGAGCCCATTTTGGATGCAAGTGCTCTGGCTGGCTCAAGAGCTACCTGTCCCCTCAGCACTGCTTTAGCCCTAGCAGCAGCCCATACCTTCATAACAGCAGCAATCTGCTTCCACTGGTCAGGAGTAGGGTCTGTGCCCGTTGGGTTGTGCGCACAGGCATGGAGGATGAAAATGGAGAACTCTGGGGCTTTCTGAGGAGAGATTAGGTCTTGATCACACACACGGATGAGACTGGGCACCCACAGCAGAGGGAGAGGCCTGAGCTACTCTGCGCACTAGCAGTCTCTTTTGCAGAGATCCACTTCCAGGCACAGCACACAAGAGCCCAGCCAGCTGCCAACAGCACAGCACCAAGCTCCGCCCATCCCATGCCACTTTTACTCACCTCCATGTCATCCAGCAGCCCCTGGAGATCCAGACCCCTCTTGGCAGCATCCCAGTAGTGGTAGGTTCTAATATCTTTAAAGCCAGCATCCACAAACACAGAGTTGTGGTTCTCTGAGGAAAGAAATCATTTTTCAGAAAAGTGGACCCCACCTCCGGCAAGCCACCTTCTCCAGTCCCAGTACCTCCCTAAATGCCACTAAAATACGTGACGGAGACACTTACGCTCCCTTAACCCACAAGGGGAAGGCCCCTCTCTCACCGCCCAGGCCCCTGCCGTGCCTCCCTCACCCACTGACCCACAGGGCTCTCTGCAAGGAGGCAGCAGCACTGACGACAGCACTCACCCCAGGACGGAGCGGAGATGTAGACCGGGGTCGCCGTGTTGTTGTTTCCATTGTACCACCGCTTCAGAAACTCCGCGCCGATACGCAGAGCGCCTGTCCCGCCCAAGGACTGAACACTTCCAATCTGCAACAGAGAGAGTTGCCAGCAGGGTCCACCCGGGTCAACCTCGCCTTCAGTGTGCAGAGAACAGCGGCGCTTGCAAGAGCGAGACAGGATCCCAGACGTGCTCCCTGGGGTCGCCCCAGGCAGGACACCATCCCCTTCCAGTGGTCTTCAACCTCCTTCAGCGCTCAGGCCCATCCAGACACCTTCTACAGTTATAAATAGACTCCAGTTATTCCCGTTACTTTTTGGCACAGAGCAGATTCCCAGCTAGCAGCTTATTTCAGGAAAGGTAGTCTATTATCCGACTTCAGTTTCCCGTGGGGCAACCGTTAAAAGATGAAGGAAAAAACAAATTCCAATCACAGCCCACGTCCGGTCTTTCCCAAAAACTACGACTACTTGCACAAACAGCTTCAAGTACACGGCTTCATCAAGTAACCTACGACCAGTAAAGACCACGTCAGAGCAATCCCCAAATCCCGCCAAAATGCAGTTACTCCGCACATTTGTGCTCTTCTGCTCTGTCTGCCGTGTAGACACGCTGGGGGTCCCAGTGGCTCTCCCAGCAAGGAGCGGTCTCGCTCCCTGTCCACCACCTACCCGGTTCTCCTTGATGGCGGGGCTGTCGTCACCCAGGGCGATCCGGGAGGCGTTGGCCCGGAACTCGGGCAGGCCCAGGATTGGCAGGTACTCGTGATTCAGGCTGTGGTCGTTGGCGATCATCTGCTCCACCTTCTTCACCACCGGCAGGACCCATGGCTGCCCCTCGTCCGTGCGGTAGGCTGCGAGGAGAAGGAGAGCCGTCCTTCCTACACCCGGCGGGATGCTGGGCCTCCCGGTCCCCGGTGGGGCCTGTCCGGGGCACCGACACCCGAGAACGGCAGGCAGGCCGGCGCGGGGCCGCCCCCACGACCTTGACGCTCGCCGGTGACCCGCTGCCTGCCCTGCCCCCGCCCCGCCCGCACCCAGCCTCGCCGCGGCCCGGTGACCTTTCGAGCCCGGGTCCCGCCGCTGCCGCCCAGTCGCTCCGGCAGGTGCCGGGGCCGCCGCAAGGGCGCCGGCGGGCCTGCCCCGCAGAGAAGGGCCCCGCCGGGCCGGGGGGAGGCCGCGGACTCACCGCCCACGCCCAGGTTGACCTTCCGCGCGTCCCCGTCCTCCCGGAAGTCCGCCGTGAGCTTGAAGACGGCGACAGGCGGGGCGCGGGGGACGGCGGTGAAGATGGAGGCGGCCATGGCGGCGCAGCCCCCTCCGCTCTGCTCCGCTCCGTTACGGGCGGCGCGCGGCGCCTGGAGGAGACGCTCACCTTCACCGGCGGGGCGGCGCCGCCGCACGCCGCCGCCAATCAGCGGGCAGCCGGCGGCCCCGCCCCCGCCGCCAGCCAGCGGCGGCCCTGCGGCCCCTCGGGCGGAGCGCGCGCAGCCAATCGCGGCGGGGCCGCCGGCCGGCGGCGGCCGCGGCGCCCGGTGACGCGAGCGGCGCGGAGACGCAGGCGCTGCCTATTGGCCGCCGGCGTCCCCCCCCCCCCGGCCCCACCCCCTCCTCGGCGCGCGCGGGTTGGGCGGGCGACGCGCGGCGGGGCCGCCCCGGGGTGCAGCGCCCGGGGGCGCGGCGTGGGGCCGGGACCAGGACCGCGGCCGGGACCGGGACCAGGGCCGCGATCGGGGGGTGCCGGCAGGCCCGGGGCCGCGGCGCAGGGGTGCAGAGCCGTCACAGGGGCTGCGGGGGTGCAGCGTCCCGGGGGGGGAGGTCCGGGAGCGGCAGCGATGGGGTTGCGGGGTGGTCCCGTGGTGCAATGCCCGTGGTACGGGGTGCTGCCGGGGATGTCGTGCCCGAGGCAGCGCTGCTCTGCGGCAGCGCTCGGGGGTGCAGTGCTCGGGGGTCACGGCACGGTCCCCATAGGGGACCCGGGGTGCAGCGTATGCGTGGGTGCAGATCAGCCCTGGAGTGCAAAGCTGGGGCGCACGACAGCCCCGGGGGGCCGTGCAGGGCCGTGCCCGGGGGTGCGGGAGGATGCCAGGGTGCAAGGCTAGGGGGGTGCTAGGAGGGCCGTGCCCGGGTGTGGTGGGTGCAGGTGCAGTGCCCGGGGTGCAGGGTGCTCCCAGGGGTGCGGTGACCGGGACGAGGAGGGCTGTGAGGGCGGGGGGGTGTTTCCACCCCAGGGCGGGTCTCGGGGACCCTCCAGTGCAGCTGCCCCGGGGTTTTTAAGGCACTTTCCCGATTCCCGGCCACCTGCAGGTCAGGCTGTGGGGTAGCCCCCTGAGAGCCTCCCAGCCCCGGAGAAACCCCGGGGTCACCTGGGGGCTTCTCCCCTCCCAGCAAGAGCCTCCGGCCGGTGGCAACCACCGCCAAGGCGAACCCTGCTCTGGCCCACGGGGAGCCTTTGGGATCACTGCTTAGCTCGGGGCCCTTCTCCCCGAGCGCACGGCATCGTGCTTATCCGCAGGGAATTTCTCGTGGCACCTTGCCGTCCAGCTCTGCATCCTTCCCGAAGGCGCAGCGCTTCCCACGGGGGGCCCCGAGCCTCTGTGGCTCTTGCGGGCCGCCCACCGCCCGGGGAGCCTCCCTCCAGCCGTGCGGGGACCTCTGGGGTCCCTGGGCGTTGGGGCGGACGCCGTCGCGGGGCGCGGCGGAGAGGCACACGGCCGGGAGCGGCGGCTGTGCTGGGGGGGTGTCGGCAGAGGGCAGAGCCGGCCCGCGCATCGCGCCGCCGCCGCCGCCGCCGCCGCCGCCGGGACCGGCCCCGCCGCTTGCCCCGCCGCTTACCCCGCAACCCCCGCGGGGAGCGGCACAGCAAGGCGTCACCGGCTCCGGCCCGGCCCGGCCCGGGGGGACGGGCGGCCCGGGGCCACCCGAGCATCCCGCCCGCCGCTCCCCGCCGCGCATCCCCGGGGAGGGGGCTCGCTGCTCCCCGGTGCATGGCCGGCTCCGTTAGGAACCCGCCGCCTGGCTCAAGCGGCTTCTAAAGTTTGTGGGAATCCGCCCGCGACCCTGCAGCATCTGGGAAAGGCTTCGAGGGAAAGGGGAAGGACGCCGCGAAAACCCCCGGCAGCGCGACCCCCCCCCGCCCCTCGTGACATAAAGCACGGGGATACGGGACAGGAAAGGCCATGCTGTCCCCAAACGCTTTTGCAGACAACCCGTGTCATACAACCCTTTGTTAACCCAGCCAAGATCCCTCTGAAAACCAGTTTGGCTCCTCCCCCCCCTCCCATGCCCAAGGTGGCTCCGCAGCCCGGCTGCCTGGGAGGGAGCCCGGGGGCACAGCCCTTGCCTCCCCCAGCTCCGGGCAGCACCTGGAAGAACTGCCCAGTGCACTTTCTGCTTAGCATGAGAGCAGGGAAGAGGTAGAGCTGCCTGGCGGCGCAGCAGCATGCCAACGCTCCTGCCTCTGGAGAAAACAGCGTAATGGGAAAGGCAGAGGAGCAAGACAGTAGCACTAGACCAAAGCCTTGGCCCTGGTGGGGTTTTTAGCCCAACTCAGACAAAACCTCTATCGGACCTTGAGAAAAGGCCAAGTGGAAACCCAGAAAGGGCTTCAGGTCCGCTCTCTGCAATAGCTGTGAGCCCCTGCAAATGCCTGACCTTGTGAGGGCATTTCTGACTCCCACCCTTAACTCTAGCCCTAACCTTAAATCTAACCCTACCCTTAACTCTAACGCTAAGCTTAACTCTAACCCCAACTGGATCAAGAACGCTTGGGTTTCTTGAGGTCTGTGGATGCTGCTAAATGAGATGCTGCAGTGCTGAGCAGGGAAGCAGCTGATGAGAACAAGAGCATCAGAGGTAAATGGGGGTAGCCCACCACAGGGTGAATCGTGTTTTCTGCTCACGAGGAGTAAAGCACTGCACAAGTGGGATGCTGCAATGGGAAAAGCTGACCAAGGCTGCTTAGAGCATCCTATTTCTGGAGCAGGCAGAAATGCTGGGGAGTCCCCAGAGTGGCAGGCTCTCACCATGCTTACTGGTTTCTAATCCCACCACTCTCCAAAGAGCACTGGGATATTTGGGGACATGGCCAAGCCCTTTCCCAGTGCAGAGCAGGGAAGTCACAACAGCGCAGGGGTTCTGCCTGCCAAGCTGGCTGCACCAAGCCACTGCTTGGGACTGCCAGAGCAGGCTGAGCAGTGGCAGTCGCAGGAAAAAAATGCGGTTTCCCGAAATCAGCACTGTCTTGCTCTCCTTCCTCAGGGGCTCCTGGGCAGCCTGAGTTCAGTGCTGCTGGCCCGGAGGAGACCGTCTGTGCTGCTGCCTGTGCCTGCGAGGCCGGGGTCACTGACCCAGCAGGAGTTACCTGCCGGTGCGCCTGGCTGCCCCCAGCCCGGCCAGCGTCCCATGCCCTTGGCGGCGCAGAGCGGGGCTCTGCTGGGAACAGATGCAGGAACAAGACAGACAGGCACAAAGCAGCAGGCCGCCGGGCCCCGAGCCGGGTGGCTGTGGGTTAGCAAGATCCCTCTGGCCCTGAGCTTTCATCTCCCCAGCCTACACAAAGGGTGCCACCAGAATGTATGTAAAAGCAGAAGAAACATGGGAGCCGGCCCTGAGGCAACCCTCCCTTCATCTCCTGCCTCCGACTGACAGCCAGCAATGACCTGCCACTCAATGGGGAGGCTTGCGCACCTTACCCAGAGCGAAGGAGCCCCCCTGGGCATGCACTGCCGCACCTCACGCAGGCACGGCCCCCCGCACTCAGCCCCTCCTGGGAGCCAGAGGTAGGGGGGCTCGGCGGCCAGCCCGGCTCCTGCAGAGCTCAGGCTGCTGCAGGGATGTGGGCACCACTGAGGACCAGGTGCTGCCCTCCCTGCACTGTTGAGCCCCACGTGGGCCTGGAAAAAGCCCTTCCTGGGACAGTACAGATGAGCTCTGCTCACCCCGTCCCCTTCACTCCCCCTTGCAAGGTCCATCCTCACACCCCCTACAGCCTCTATCTCATCCTCCTCCTTGCCAAAGAGCCCAGCGCCAGGGCACCCTCGATCCCAGCATCACAGCAAGGGTTTAGGCTGCCCTGCCCCAAGGCGCTGCCCATCTCAGGCTAAGATTGGGTGCAGGCAGTGTGCGGGCAGGGAGCAGAGCCACGGCCGTTCCCAGTGGGTGCTGCGCAGGGGCTGTTTTCCCAGCCATCCTCCGAATACAGATGTTTTCTCAGTGCAGGATCCAGACAGAGGAGGGTAAAATGTTTTCATTCCAAGCTCCCGGGGTCAGGTCATGGTTTGTCTAAATGGCTTTTGTTGCTGTAATTATCAGATTAGCTGATCTCTGGCAGTGCGTTTAGGGGCAGCTACATTAACTGCGGATCCTGACACCCCCACCACCACCACCACCCTGCCCAGCTGGGGCAGTGGGTTTGCAATGGAGCGATGGGGATCAGGGGTGCCAGGAGAGCCAAGTGAAAGGTTCATGCTTGGTTTTGAGCTGGTACCCAGCTGGACCCTAGCCCAGGAGCAGCTGGCACATTTGGGGAAGACAGCAGTGAGCCTCCTTCACCTCCTCAGTGCACATGATGATGCTGAGCTGGGCCTGATCCTTTCCTCCCACTCCAACCTGCAATGCACTGCAGCCACAGAGCTCCATCCCAGGCACCTGCCTGCCGCTGTGGCTGATGCTCAGTGTGCAAACACAGGACGGAGGCACCTGAGATGCCTCCCCTCGCTCAGGGCTGGTGCTCCTTGCAGGCAGCGAGCCCAGCAGGTCCTGGGGTCTCTGGGACCCGGCACTGTGGCTGGGATGGGGGAGTGCAGGGCCAGTGCCTGGTTACGGGGTGCTGTGAGGGGCAGGCAGCCCCCCCAGCAGCCGGGGAGGCACGGTAACAGGAGCGCGAGATACCAGGCGAGACGGAGAGCGTGACGGGGAGATGAGAGAGCGGGGTGAGGGGCAGATAAAGAGGGATCAGGAGTTTCCGGCCCCCGCCAGCCCCTTGCCTGGTCCGTCTGTCAGCGCCTGCGAGTGCTGATGGCACCGAGCCCTGGTGGCAGCCGGGGCCGCAGGTCCTGCAGAGGGGCACCGTCAGGGGCTGGGAAGGGGCCCCTGCCACTGCCTTCCTGCTGCACCGGGGCACCGGCAGCAGCTCAGATCCCAGCATGGCTGGGGACGGGCAGCGCCCATCCACAGCTCCACAGTGCCCCTGAGGCTGAGCCCCCGGCCACACTGCCCTGCAGCATCCACCTCCTGCCCTCCCGCCCACGCCAGCCCCACTGCACACACAGATAGGGAGTGCCAGGGATTTCACCCACCAGCATAAAAAAAAAATCAGTTCCTGCTCTGCTGAGCTGCAGGTGAACACACGGCTGCTCGGTAGCCGCTCACTCGGGTGCTGTGCCCGTGGTGGCTGCCTGACCCCTGACACATCGTCCCACCTCCTCTCTCGCCTGCTGTAGGTGGGAGCAACAGGAGTTTCCCTTGAGCAAGGCAGAAGCTCTAAAGAAATGAAATAATTCCAAATCAGAAAAGACTTTATAATTTCTCCATAAACCAAATTATTTAAAATGTGGTTTCACTGCATTTCAGTTTCTGAAGTCTTATAATGCCAGAGCGTAACATCCCACTGAATGAAGACTTCTGGAGCAGAACATCTACATCTTTTCTTTGAAGGAAAATTTCATCCTCTTTAAATGCTTCAGAAAATTTCAACAGCAAAATTTGGCCTTTAAACACCATGTTCCTGAAGGAAGTTTTGGCTTCAGCAAAACAAAATTAAAAAATTAGTGGAAGCTATATTCCTGGTATTCTTCTTAATTGCCACCATGACAGAGCTTGGTTAGCTCCATATCCATCTTCTTTGCTTCCAGCTGAAAGACAGAGAGCAACCCAGAGCAGTGAGGACAAAGCCTGTGCACTCCCAAGAAGGAGCATATCCACCAGCCCAATCAGGCTCAAACTCTCCTGCCATTGCTGCTGCCTGGGCGCAGCCAGAGGTTCACCATTTCGCTATTCAAACCGATTTTGCACATCAGTCCTGATGTCCCTGGAGTGCCAGCCTGGCCCATGGACTACTCAGGACCTACCCCATGGCCATGCTCACTTCTACTGCATCCGCTCATCCCCCAGGCACCCAGGAGGAGCACAGGCACCCCGGAGAAGCGCTGGCCCTGAAAGGGGCAAGGGATGGGCTGGTCCCAGTGCTCGCCATGGGATGAGCCACTGGGGCTGGGAAAGCGCGTTTCAGAGATCTGCTTTCCCCTAATATTTCCTTTTGCATCAGCACCCACTGGCAGATGTCAGGAGACCGGTCTGTGGACAATGACCTGCCCAGGCGCTGATGCCCGGTAGCCGGCACATTAAAGATGGTTTCCCAAGGGTGCAGAGGACCAATGGAGAAAAGACTGGGCTGTCGGTTCCCAAGCATCCCCAGCCCTGGAGCAGGACAGGCACTGCTATGTCGAGGGATGGACTTCTGCATAGCCAAGGAAGCTATTTTTGGGAGGTCTGATATGGGGAGATAGCTGCCACCCCCAGAGGTAGCAAACCCCATGTCCAAGCCTCTGCCCCCTCACCAGCGAGACTTGCTCGTGCCTTGGGACAGAGACACCCGACATGTCACAGGGAGCTACTCCGCCGCGGCATGCCCAGGCTGCTGGGCAGCTGCAGAAGCCCGGCTGCACCCGTGGGGCCAGCAGGACGGAGACATCTGTAGCACAGCCAGTCCCAGCTGGACCCCTCCGGGCAGGGCGTTTGCCCCGGCATGGCTGGGACGAGGCCAGGAAAGAGGACTCCAGCTCCCTTGCAGGGAGCCTGGTGTTGCGGGTAGTTTCTGGACCTTGGTGTAGGAACAGATTTACTGAAAACAATTTATTTAATATCAAAAATAATTTCTTACGGCGTTTGGGCTGGCGTCAGCCGAGTGCTTACTCACCCGGGAATTCAAACAAAGGCAGGGCTGGCGCCCAGCCAGGGGGTCGGGCGCTGGGTGGTCGTGTCCATCCCGGCCTCGGACCCGCCTCTGGGTCACTTGCGGGCTTGTGGCATGATGTCTCCATTTATTTATTAGAAATGTTTGAACAGGAAATGCTAATGGTTTGAGTTTCTGGAGACAGCTGGAGGGGTCCGGCCGGAGCTGCTGGGAAGGGGAGGGTGTTCTGGGACGGGGCAGCCCGGCAGGGAAGGGGGAATCGGTGCCACTGGCGCTGCCACTGGGGATCTGTCCTCTCTGTGTTTGGGGTGGAGGACCCAACGGGAGATGAGACTGGGGAGGGCCCCAACAGCTCTGCTGCCTCCTCCTTTGCTGCTGGCTGCAGCCGCTGCTGCAAAACACAAGGCTGCAAGTGTGGGGCTGCTGCCAGCATGCCACCGTGCCCGCTGCCTGCGCCCCACGCCGCCTGCGCCCCACACTGCCGGGGTGCACGGGAACGGCACTGCCGAAGCGGTGCAGGGGGAACGGCGACCACGGGGCCATGCACATCCCATACCCAGCCCTCGGGCTCCGGCCTGGCCAGTGCCCGTTAGCGTGGGAGGGATGCGAGAGCACAGCCTCCCGCTGCAAGGGGGTCGAGAGGTTCTTACGCAGCCTGGCTCTGGACCGGGCTGTTCCTGCATTTGCTGATAACAGCGGAGGTGAAGCCTGACCCAGGAAAGCAGGCAAGATCCGCAGAGATAAACTCCCTGCAGCAAGACAAAAGCACTGACCTCCGCACAGCCCAAGCCACTGCGTTCCCACAAGCACAGCAACAATTGCCCGGGAGCAGCAGCAGCAGCAGCAGCAGCAGCAGGGAGACCTGCACCAAACCCCACTGGCCAGCCGCTGGGAAGGGCCTGCGCAGCAGCCGGTGACACTTTCGCCAGGATCACTGCACAGAAACCACAGGTTTTTAACCAGATCTACTGTAGATATCAATCGCCCAGGCAGTGACAGCAAAGAGACCCTGCTGTTATTGCTCGCTCCTCGTTCAGTGGTGCAGTGGGCTCGGCGCTGCCTGTGTTGCCCAGCCAGAGGGATACTGCACAAGCACCCCCTCGTATTCCCTACCTTACACTTCTATGCACACGCTCGCAGCATAAACAGGCTTTAGGTTTCATCCCTAAATGCAGCCGAGGATCTTACGCACTCAAGCATTTCAGGTTTCAACACCTGCTTTGAGCAGAGTCTGCTGTGGCACCGCACACCCCCAGCGCACCCAAGGAAACGGAATGGCAGACGAGGGGTCAGCTCTGTCTCCCCGTGCCTGGCCTGTGCCTGGCTAATGGGCCGGGAGGCTGGAGCCCGCCTGGCACCTCCGTGGGTCCCTGTGCCAGGTCTGCCCCAAAACAGCAGCAGCTGAAAAAGGCAGAGGCTCTTAATGGGATTTGCAGAAACACCCAGCTTAGTTACACGTGTTTCGCCTGTTGTCTCGGGCATGTTTTTAAAATCTTTATCTCTGCATCATTAAACACTGATCTACATTTGAAAAGAATCCCTTCAGTTCCCTACCTCTGAAATGAGGATAACTATCCTTCACCTCATAGCGGGGTTACGAGGATAAACAGATTAAAGACTGCGAGATATTGTGGCAAAGAAGGTTAAACAAGCCCCTGTGACAGACGGCCCAGAGGCAGGAACCCGCATCAGAGCAATGCACAGCATAAGCCGCCGACCCACGTCTGCACCATGCTAATGACCCCAAAATCCCAGCGCCAGGTTTGCTACCGTCTGCCTTCCCAGGATGTGGTCCCCAGCCAGCCAAAAGCCCCCCGAGGGGCTAGTGCCCCGGCCAGGGATGTGCACCCATGCCCTGACCCTGGGAGCAGGGTGCGCAGGGGTGCGGGGGGAAGGGGGTGTCCATCAGGAGCTCAAGGCTACAGGAGCACATCAGTGACCCAGATGCAGCAACAAGGGGCTGCAGGGTGCACACGTGGTGTGGGTGGCAGGGCGCAGCAGGGCAGCTGCCCCCTCTGCACATCCCTCCTCGCATCCTCACGGCGGGACACCTCTCTGCTACTGCCCACAGGCCTGCCCATCCCTGCCTCACCGGGTGCCCCGGGCAGGCAGGGACAGCAGGGAGATGTGTACTTCTGCAGAAAGAGCTGGTGGGGGAGAGGATGAGCCAGACAATTACTGTCTGGAAAGTCTCACCCGGGTCCCTAGTAAAATAATGGCACAAATATTAAGAAAAGGAGCTCTGTAAACATCTAGAGGATAATGAAACCATGAGCTATAAGCAGGATGGGATTTGTAAATAAAGGACTGTGCCAAAACCAACAAGCCCTCCATAATTGTTTTGGATAGAAGGACAAGATGAGTGCAGGAAGCGGACTCGGCGGATGTCATGAGAGGAGACCTGGAAGCACCAGGTCTGTCCTCCTGCCTGACCATTAGAGAGACCCCGGCACGTTTGGGCAGGTTTGAGGGGGCTGACCTGCACAAAAGGTGCCCTTGATGGCACAGCTGGCACCTGGGGACATACCTGCCCTCCGGAGCCAGACACCTGCACTCGCCCAGCCTGGCACGTGTCACATCGGCACTGGTGCAGTCACTCACGCCTTGGCCGTCTCCGAGTCACCGGCAGAGAGCAAAGCTAAACCTGAGCCCTCATCCCAGCTGGGGCACATCCCACCACTGTCCCTCACAGGGCTGGGACCCGCACGGTGCAGGAACAAGCCAGCCAGATGGTCACGGAGGGGCAGAGTGAGAAATAAAACTAAGCAAAGCCAGGAGAAGGAAAATAATGCTGGCACCTTCCACGCCATTCCCCAGGTTTTGGCAATGCCTTGTCTTTTGTGAACATCAAAATGGCACGTTCTGCAAAACTATAGGGTTCCCCAGCGCTCTCAAGTATCGGATTTTTGGCCAGACGTACAGGAAATGTGCATGCACCTCCTTGCAACCAGCCCTTTGAAATGCTACACTATAAAAGCACGCATAGTGCAGTCATCTGCACTGCACAGGCCAAACCCGTCCAGCTTTGACGTTGCATGGAAGGAAAAGCAGAGGCCTGGCCAAAATGTACCTGGTTTTGTACCCGAGCCTTGGGTCTCCACAGCGTGCAGCTGTGCTGGGCTGGAGAACACACGCTCGCTGGCCAGCAGCTGACTGCTTGCGGCACGCAGGGTAACGCATGCTCACAGCCGCGCACAAACTGAGAATTAAATGCACCATATATGGTGAAGATATTATTAGTCAATAGCTGTCTTCATAGGATCTTCTGAGGAAATCTTGCTTGAAAATGGGAAACAAAGAGGTTTGTCTGTGAGACTCTAGCAGGGACTCAAACTGCCTGTAGGACCAAAAAGCAATGGCTTCAGAGAAAACAGGGAGAGCAGTGAGGCTGCACGTGTCAGACCTGTGGGTATCTGCAAGGTGCTTAACAATATTCCAGTTAAGTATTTGTCCTGATTAATGTTGATTGCCCATCTATTACCTACATCCTGACCAGTCTCCAGAAGTCGTTCTCAACGGGGAGATGTTGCCGAAATTGTGTCAAGAAAGGTCAGCGCTGGACTCCAGGTACCCAGCACAGACACAGGCGAGCTGAGAGCACCAACTCGCTGCTGCCAACCTTGGCTGCAGTCCGGCACATGGCAGAGGGGATGGAGTCACCTGGTCGTGGGTTTTGACTGAGCTGAATGACAAGCTGGATGTGTCAGCGAAGAAAGTGGGCTATCCCTCTGGGTGGCAGGGGCTAAGGCAGGGCTCTGGCACTGAGCGGGGTTGGTTTGGGGTCCCAGGAGCGAGCAGCTGGATGTGAGCTCGATGCTAGGACCACATGGCGAATGCAGTCCTGGGCATCAGAGCAGGGGGCACAGTGAATGGGAGTTACGAGGCAGTGTCTTATTCAGCAGGGGATGGGATGCCAGCCCTGAGATACTGCGACTAGCCTGGTGCCCCCTTTTAAAAAGACGCAGATGAAGGGAGAGCCATAGATGTGATTCCCTCCCCCTGCCTGGTTTTCACCGTCTCCCATAGCATCCTTGCAGCCAGACTGGGGAGGTGTGGGCTGGAAGTGGGAGACACAAGGTCGGTTAAAAACTGAACACTGGCACAGGGACACAGCGAGGCAGTGGGATCTGCATCTTCAGACATTTCCAAAATTCGACAGATCAAGGCCCGACCAGCGGGCTGTACCGCCAGAGCTCCTGAGGCCAAAATTATTCTGTGAAATGAGAGAGGGTGCAGAAAACAGCCACAGAAAAGACACAAGTGCAGGAGAATGCACCCCACAGTGACAAAATCAAGCTCAACCTGTTTTCTTCTTAAAAAAGCTTAAGAAATTTGACTGCTATGCACAAGTACTCTCAGAGTAAGAAAATACTGTGTGCTAAAGCGTTTTTATTCCAGCCAAAAAATGCAGAACAAGAATCAATGGCTGGAAATTACAAGCTAGACAAACCTGCATAAGAAACACGACATACATTTTCTGAGCAATGCTGATTAGCCAGTGGATTAACCATCAGTGATTAAGTAAGACCAAACCATGAACTCCCTTGCTCCTCCAGACCAGATGCTTTTGTGCATTAGTGAAACCCCAAGTTTTTCGGATCCAGAAAGAGTAACAAGACGAGGCAGTCGGGGAGATCAGCATAGGTGATCTAATGACTAACTCTGATCTTAAACATCATGAGTAAAAATACATCGTGTCACTGATATGCATAGAAAAATTCCCATCGCACGACCTCAGCGTAAACACTGAACAGTCGACATCTGCAAACCCACAGATGGAGGGAGACGACAGTTGCTCATCCTGTCTTAGAAAGAGAAAAACACCCAGCCCACGGACGACCCACAGGGGCCTTGCGATGGAAGTGAAACCACGAGCGAGATACGAGCTTACGACACCAGGAGTCTGTCACCAGGCAAATTCATGAGCGAGATGGAGTCTGCCCCAGGATGTTCTTGGATCCCAAGTATAAGCATATGGTCCATCAGGTGGGGAAGAGAAGGTGTCTCTGTGCAGGGCTTGGGGGGACCACACAAGGCATATGACCATTCTGGCAAAAGTAGGACCACAGGGATGTACAGACACAGGGAAAAAATTGGACAGAAAGAAAAAAATTCTTACGAGTAAATAACAAAAAAAAGCTGATGGAGATGATGGAAACCTGGATGACATTCACAGCTGAAGCAAAACACACCTGGCAAGGACCAGTCCTGAATAGACTGGCCAGAGGCAAAATGATGTTTTCTCTTTTTAGTATCCGTATTCATAGAACTATAAAAAATAAGCCTGGAAGGCCCTTGAAAGGTCACCTAGCCTGTCTGCCTACCCCTGAATGAGGCAACCCTTCCTGGTGAAGCTTTTGTCTTAACCTCTTCCTAAAATAAGCCTCTAGTGGTGAAGACAGCTCCCAAGAAAAACGAGTTTTAATCTCCTTTACCACAGTCATTGCAGGGTGAGCCGATGGCTTCTTCTTCTACCCACCCTGAAAACAGGGAATAGCCCATTATCTCGTGCTTTGTAGCAGGGCTTTATGCATTTAAAGACTTTTATCTTATTTCCCCGCAGTCTTTTCGTCTTGATACCAAGCTACCCTGGTCCTTCAGCCTTCTCCAGTATGTCATGTTTCCTGAATTTCTGATCTAGTTCTTCCCTGGGCTTTCTCCAAGAACCGCAACTTGAAACACTGAGCCACAAGTGGGATTCAGCGCTCAGGTTAACACTTTCTAAGTGCAGCAGGATCACATCAGGTGTCTTACAAACACCTTGTTTATATGTCCCAGCCTGATTTCGCTCTTCTCACTTGGGCTGCTGGTGGCTCCCGCTCCCTGCGGGACCCACTGTCACCTCCAGCTACTTTCCCACAGAGCAACCTTGCTCGTTCCCCAGCTAGTGCTTGCGATGTTGATTTTTCCCCAACTCATAGAAAAGCCTTATATTTGTTCTTATTATCAGGTTTATTTCGGATTTCTCCAATTTCTAAGAAAAGCACTCTTGCAGGCCCTACCAGACTGATGCTGCAGGTAAAAATCACTGATGAAAGTATTGACTAGCCCTAGACCCCGACCAGACCCTGTCTGAGGGTTAAACACTGGTAACTGCCCTTTCAATAGTTTTCTAGCCAGCTGTGCTTTCATGTAGCCACACATTCACCTAGACCACATTTCTCTCCATTGCTCACAAGAATTTGACGTGGAAATGGGACTAAAGTCCCACAAAAGTCAAGATTTAGCACATCCTTTGTTTTCCTGTGTCAGCCAGCATAGATATCCTAAAGTAGAAGAAAATTCAGTTGGTTCACCTCTTAGCTGGCAGCCAAAGCTGCTTCACTTACCGCTTCATTATTGCTACTCTTATGTTGTGTCCCCTAATGATGTATTTGCCTGTCTTCAATCTCTTTA
This sequence comes from Harpia harpyja, assembly GCF_026419915.1. Taxonomy (NCBI): domain Eukaryota; kingdom Metazoa; phylum Chordata; class Aves; order Accipitriformes; family Accipitridae; genus Harpia; species Harpia harpyja. The sequence continues at coordinate 30,273,780 of NC_068949.1, read as the reverse complement.
TGCCAATGTCCCATTTTTCTTTCAGTTCTGCACCCCTGATCTTGAGTAAAGCTCAGGAACTTGGAAAGACACAGAGGTTCATTTGGAAAAAAAAAAGGGGGGGGGGGGGAACTGCTCAACAACAACTAAATCCTCGGAACTCCCATGTTTATCCAAATTCAACTGAACCTTCTGAGGACAGCGACTTTTTAGGGTAAAATAAAAACAAGTTCAAGTGACTTTTCCATCCCCACGACAGTATGGTGATTCCAGCCATTCTGAAACAATTTTCCAAGAAGATTTCCTGCAACCTCACAGTGATTAAAGGAAATAACATTGTGAATAAAAGGACATTCTTCAAAGTCAATGAAGGAGCCACAAACTGTACATTCTCACAGAGGGCCGGAAAGCGCCGGCTCGAGGTGGATTTTGCGGTGTGTGGCCCCCCAGAAGGAAGAGGGTGGGATGCTGGGTCCGTCCCTCTTCCCCAGGCAGGGGTTGTGACCAGGCTTCTCCTGGAGCAGGCAGTGAGGGAAGAGGGCCCCCAGGCTCCCCATGTTTGGGGGCGAAAGGCTTGGCCCCGCGGGCTCTGACCCCCTGGCTCCGGGTGAGTGTCCGCCTGGTTTGGGGTCAGGGGCAAGGGGCTCGGCGTCTCTCTGCAAACAAGATGCAAGAGCCCATCGACCCTCTCAAAACCTGTGGCAACGCCGCAAAGAGCAGCATCCCATCATGGCGGCTTCACGCCGCAGCCTCCTTCCAAGAAAACTCCCCCATGCCTTGCTTTGTCTGAATCAAACCCTCAGTGCGTTCACCCGGCTGGGCTCCGAGATTGACACAGAAATGTGAACGGGCCCGAAAAGCTACTTTGGCAGAGGCAAAAGCGCCGCACTGCCGGGCAAGCAGGGTCCTGCCCACTGCAGCCCCAGCCCGCAGCAGCCCCTCTTGCTGGGGGTACCCCAGGACCGGGACTGGCGAGGGAGGGATGAGCGTGCACCCAAAATGGCTGGGCCAAGGAGACTTTTAAAAACCCTCCTTCTTACCTAAAAGAAAGAGAAGGGAGTAATGAGGAGGTGAGGAGAGCTGGGGAGAAAGGCAAGAGGGGGCTGCCTGGAAGCCCAAACACACATGCTTCAGTTGATGCTGCGTAATAAGGGAATTAGCTAATGAGCTTACTGCCGCACATGGACGAGTCCTTTAGAAGTATCATGGCCACCTGGGGAGGCTTGCAGAGGAGCCGGGCAGCCCTAATCTGCAGAGCTGGAAAGATGAGCCACCCCCTTCCCCCAGGACCAGCATCGTTGTTCCCCCCAGGCAGCACATGTCCAGGGGTGCCACAGGGGTCCGACACAAATCCAACGAGAACTGGTCATGGAAACGGTAATATACAGTGTTTTGAAAAAACACCAGCCCACACTCACAGCTGATCTCGGAGGGCTGCAGCTCGGCAGCCCCACAACACCCGTGCAGCGGGGCTGGGGCTGGGGCTGCTCGGGGACCCGCGTGGTCCAACTCCCACTGGGGCTTCCAGAAGTGCGGATCACCTTCCCCTGCACTGGCAGCTGTGACAGATATGTCAGACAAAACCAAATAACTCCAAAATATGGGTTGTTTTTTTGAAAGTTGTTCAAACACAGCTGTGTAAAATCCCAGCCGAATGCAACTTCAAATGTAAGTGTGTGTGAACACGCTCATTTGAACCGAAAGTGGGTGAGAGAACCTAATGTTAAAAGTCACTTAGAACAATGCAAACATGAAATATACAAATACTCACCAAATACTTCTTTAGAAAGTGACTTTTAGACAGTGATCAGGCTGGGCTGCAAAAAGAATAATTTGCTGATTAATATTGAACTCACTGAGGAATTTGTGCATGTGGCAGTATTTGCATGAATTAGAGCAGGATAAGTATGAGCAATGCTGAAGACAGAACACTCCTCTGAAGAAAAAAGGGAAAAGCAAAAACCTGAGCCAAAAATGAGGCTCTACTTGAAGAAGAAAATTACTCCTGCACCAGTGAGGACAGGACTGAAACCAGATATTTGCTGGAAAGGTGGAAATTGAGGATTTTTATTATCATACTGAGGTAGAACTACTATTTTTAACAATGTGAATAATAAACTATAATACTTATTCAGTATAAAAATTACAGAAACTTTTCTTGCCCAAAAAGATTTATATTGAAAACTATTCTATGGAAACAATTTTCATTTAACTTTTTGATGGGATATTTTGAAGAAATTTTTAAATTTCAGTTTCCTAAACCAGGAAGCTGTTCAAAGTTTGGAAGCACTGTGTTTTCATGTTTTCCTTGTCGTCTTTTTCTCCCCTGCCCCGAAGCTGCTTGAGGAACGCCTGACATTCGCGCTAGATTTCCTCCTCTTTTCTCATCTTTTCTTTCCTATGCTGACACTTTTCAAAGCTTTGGCACTCTTGTAAAAGAAAAAAAAAGAAAACCCCTAAATGCAATATTACTTGCTCAGCTATTGAAGGGTTGTAAGAATAAAAGTAGTAGAAGAAAGAAGAAATAATTTTCAACATTTCAATAATTTTTCAGCTGTAGTAGAAACAATTTCTGCCTACCTAGAAAATGGTGGGACTTAACAGCCGAATGAGCCTGGATTTTTTTCCTTTTTTTGTTTGTGAAGTTCTTTTCTGAAATGCTTTAATTGGGATTTTTTTGTTTTAGTAGGGAAAAAATTGGGGGCTATTTTCTGGGGCACTGGTCTCTGATTAGCTGGGATGATTAAGGCCCTGAGAACACAAGGGCAGCGCAGAGCACCAGGAGCAGCAGCAGGGCCGAGGGAGCGGTGATGCCCCAGCCCACCTGGGGGGCTCAGCTCCCACGCTGCCAGGTGGGGAGCGAAAACCCCTGTCTGCAGCACCGGGAGCCACTGCTTCTCCCACGGCCAGACCCTCCAGCACAGGGGGTGACATTAGGGGGAGTGTGGCCGCAGGACTGGGAGGTGACACAAGGTGCAGGGACGACCCTGCAGCTCTCGCAGCAGCGGGCATGCAGGGCTGCAGAGCCCCCGGACCCGCGGGGGGGGGGAGATGCTGGCGTCGGGCATGAGGACCTCGCACACCTGCGATGCGGCTAAAGGGAAGAAAACTGCCATGCTGGCGTTTGGGAAGGAGGGTGGGATGTTCCCTCGCCTTTTCAGCTGGTCACCTCTGTCCCAGCTCTGAGCCCTGGCACCATGAGTGCCGTGAGCGATGCCCCAGGCCCTCACCCCATGCAGGGACCGTGGCTATCAGCATCGCTGCTCCCTGGGGCCCGGCGAGGCAGGGGCAGACGGGGGGGCTGCGGACTCAGCCCCTCACTCCGTCCACACTGGGGTCCCTCCCCAGCTCCCCACAGCTCCGAGCGTCCGCTATGGGACAGGGCATGGACACATGCCGAGCGGGGGGACTGTCGCTCTGCAGCAACGAAACAACAGTCAGCGACGATTATTTATTTTCCAAATAAATCAGCAGGTCCTGCAAGAGAAGAGCTGGAAAGCGGCGAGTTTAGATTAGACCCTCCCCAAACCCCGGCTGGGCCTTGAGCCGCTGTCAGGGCTGCAGAGAAACAGCAGCGAACTCTCACGCAAATGGCCTATAAAAAAGGCCCCTGTCAAAGGCACCTTGACCTGGAGGCTCGCTTTGGTGCTGGGCTCCCCAGCGGCCCTCCCCTCCCAGGGCTGCGCTCTCCTCGCATGATGTATTTCCCCTGCCTTTTTTAGAGCTGCATTATGTTAGCTCCAGGAAACAGCCTCTTCCTTCTTATAAACACAGCCCTGGGTTACTGACCAGCGGCCCTGCCACTCCACAGCCACTCTCTGTCCATCCATCACACCTCGCTGTCACCCTGGCAACATATCTCTTGGACCGGTCCGGCTCCAGAGATGGGAGAGGTGGAGGGGGGGGGGAGCAGAGGGGGGGTCACATACACAGAGCACAATTCCAGCCTGCTGACTAATTCCCTGGAAACCCTGGGGCTGCACAATGAGAAAGCCTTTCCGAGGGTTTCTCGAGCGTTACTGGAAGGTCAGGCGAAGGTCAGCGCAAGGACACGGCTCCTACTTTCCCCACTGTCAGCAAGGGCGGGTGCGCGGGGCGGACGTGGGCGAGCCGTGGGGGTACCGCGGGCGCGCGGAGGGAGGGATGTTTGGAGAAGGGCGCCTGGGCCCGGGTGGCTCCGTGACGCGGCACGGTGCCCGCTCGCCACTGCCGGGCGTGGGGGACGTGCCCGGGACAGGGCTGGCGGGGTGTCCCGGCAGCCAGACAGGCGTCGCCGCTTCCAGCAAGACGGGGCACGGCTGGTGGCGTGGCCTCTTGCCTCCCCGGCAAAGGGGGGGACGAGGAAGGGAAGAGCTGCCTTGGCCGCCTTCGCCATGGCCCCAGCGCCCCCGGGACTGTTGGCCTGACACGGCATCGCTGCATGGGTCATTCCCAGTGCAGCACAGGTCCTTGGGGGAGAGCATCAGGATGGATCCTGAGGAGAGCATCCCAGCCATGCTGGGATGCCCACCACCTCCGGTGCGCTGGGACATCAGCGGCACAGGGACAAGACAGGAACCGTATCAAGAGATCCGGGCTGCCCTCTTGCTTCTGGCACAGGGAGGCATTTTGGATGAGCCTTGGGCCCACCCAGCCTTTTGCACACATGGCCGAAGCACAGCAACCACGGCAGGAGGGGGTCCGGCCGTGCCCTGCTCCCAAAACACTGCCCTTGCCCATCCCCACCTGCTTGTCCTTCATGTTAAGCCATTGTCTCCAAGAGGAAACGCCATTTAAAGGCAGGTATTTCAAAAGAAATGGGAGATCTCTGCTCTCCGAACAACAGCACTTCACTTCTGCCCATTCCTGGTGTAAAGCCGGGAGTCAGGTTTACATGGGGATAAAAAAAAGGCAAAGCTTTTAAGGACCGATCTCTACAGACCCAAACCAAAGCCCCATGAGGGCAAATCCTTTCTAATCCATGCTCTTCCTTAGAGGTGTAAGTGGAGTGGAAGGGTAAAGGGGGGGGGGATTTAAATCTGGAAAACTGAGTTCCCCATCCCTTCGGTCTGGCAGAGAGCCCACCGACAGGCTAAAAACAAGTCTGCAGAAAAGCCTGTGTGGGATAATCCGGCTCTGGCCCCCGAGGGGACGAGAACAATTAGGAATCCTCTCTCAAGTCTCCACTCCAAGATAGAAAAACAGTTTATAATTTGGTCCAGAGTTGTTGTTAGAAAGTTCTGAATCATCAGGATACACTAACAATTTCTGTGCAGTAATTATGAGGAGAATTCATTAGGCGGACTCAGAAATAAACTATTAACAGAAGTTTTCAAATCTGCCACCCGCCCGACTGCGTGCGGGACCCAGGGGCTGCTCTATTTATACAGCGGCCGTTGGTGAAGAGCTGTCGTAGGAGGGAGCAACACGAGCAGCCATTGCAAAATATGAAAAGTATTTTAAAGGAAAACGAAAGAATGGCTGTTTATTAGAAGTGTGCAGACCAAGCACACGCTCCACCGTTAACCTTTCCAGGCATGGTAGCCAGCCAGGGAGCTGTTTGCCTTCGCTGCCCCTGAACATGCCACAGTCCCCACCCGCGGCAACCATTCCGCTTCCAGACAAAAAAAAAGCCACAGCGTCAGAATTGGGCCTGTGGTGGCCTCTGGAAGCAGCGTGCAAAATGCCTTTCGGCTGAGCCTGCCCGTCTCTTGTCCCGTATTTACCCAGCAGAGACAGAAAGGATGAGGTTCCCCAGCCCCGGTCTTCCTCCCTCGCCCCCAGCTGCAGGTTGTTGCAAGGCAGGGGGATATTTGTGCACAACGCTGCTGAGCTGGCCAGCGGCAAGTTACAGCTGAGAAGATGAAGCCGTGCAAGAGCCCCTGGCTGTGGGTGCCCCTGGGAGCCCGCGGCAGCCCCTATAGATGAATGCCAGCAGACCCGAGCGAGTGCCACCACAGAGAGGCAGCTGCCTGGGCACTGCCCCATGCGTGCGCTCAGCCAAGGTTGCAGCATAGTTTCTGCCAGAGCTGGTTTCTGCATCTTTTCTCAGTCCAATTACCCCGAAACCACCCTGGCAAACCCACAGCTGTGTGCCATTTTTGGCGCAGATTTGCCAGCTCTGGGGGTAGCCATGCCCAGGATGGCCTCACCCACATGGGAACAAGCCCTGCTTACAGCTGGAGGCATCTTGATTAAGCAGGGAGAGAAGTGGGGACTGGCTGCCGGGCAGATGCCCTAAACAAGAGAAACTTATCAGCTCTGTTTCCAAGATGAGACACGTGTCACCACCTCGCACAGATCCAGCCCAGCCGCTCACTCCTCACCAGCACGCCTGTACAGAAGCACGAGGGCTTCCCTCTCCCTGAAGGACGCCGTAGAAATAGCCACTGAATAACTTGCGAAATTTCTTCTAGAAAAGGCTTTGCTTGGACTAAGAAAAGCGTTGCACCCAGAATGCTTCGGGGGAAGGCGCTGGATGGGAACGGGAGCCAGCATGCAGCTGTGCTTCCAGCCCCGTGTGTTTGTCAGCGGACCGGCCCCAGCGGCAGCGCAGGGAGGTCCCCAGCCCAGATGAACACCAAGTGCCGCGGACAGCAAGGAACCGTTCCGCCAGCACACATGCAGCAAAGCCCGACACGGCTAATCCCTTCTGTTTATTATGTAATAAAACGCTTTCCAGACCTGTTAAAATTTAATTGGTTTAATCTTAATTGTTCCATTTTCTACGGCACATGCAAACACAGAGCCTGACCCTGCCACTCTCGTGTGAACCATCCCACGGGCTGCAGTGGGAGCAGGATGAAACCCGCTGACCTCAGCAGGATTACGTGCATGAATCAGAGCTGCAGGCCTGGGCTCGGAGCTGAAATCCAGTGCCGGGCTGGCCGCCAGCGCAAGGCCCAGGGTCCACTTAGGCTCCACTTAAGCCCTATGGGATGCAAGTGGTACGCAGGCCTGTGGATGCGAGCGGTGAGTGAGCGTTGTGCTGGGCCTCTGCTGAAGGATGAATTTCAGCCCGGCTTCTTAACCTCATGGATGCAAACATGCAGCAATGGCTTCCGAGGCACAGAGCAAAGGTGCTCCCAGAAAGGCTGTGGGTTTTGCTCTAGCAAGGGGGTGGTGTATGCGTGTCCGTGTCCTCCAGCAGAGGCCTCGACACGGGACCTTCTCATCGCACGAGCAGTAAACTGTGATTTATGACAGCTTCTCCTCCAGAGGAAGAGGTGATTTGCTACCCTCTGCACGTCCACAGTCGCGGGGCTGTGGCTTTGTGAAGCCTGGATATCCTTTGTGCACCAGAGACGCCAAATAAAAGCAGGTGGGAGAGGGTCCTTGGCACTGACATTTCCTATACTGCATTGCCTCAGATGTGGGATGACCTTTACCTGCTCCTGCAAGTTGGCTCTCACGGAGCTCAATGCGTCAGCCTCGGTTTCAGAGGTCCATCGGGCAGTGAAATCAAGGGCAGCCTTCCCTTCGGTGTCCAAACCTACTGAGCTCCCCTTGCTGCAACGACGAGCACCCGTGCATGCGCCGCTCCTACCCCCCAAAGTGCTGAGCACTGAATGTTGCACACAGTTACTGGTACCCCCCAAATCAAGCTCCCACTGTGGAAACGTATGCGTTTCTCAGGACACTAAAGAGTCTGGGTCTCTGACCCCCAGAAAACACATTTCTCATTGAGGCTTTGTTTTAGGACACATTTCCAAATCGTACATCCCTGTACTGTGAAGAAGAACTGTGAAGCAAAAGTAAATCAGCCAATGCCAGTGGAGCAAGAAAATGCTGAAGAAAAGCAAATATTTGCAGTGACATATTTCTCAAGAAAATGGGCATTATGTGGGTGGTTCTTGGCAAAGCCAAGCCAGGGGGTTTCCAGCACCCTGAGAGGTGGAGGCAGTTGTCAACTGGAAGACCCGCATGGGCAGGATGGTGCCGGCGCTGCCTGGGCAGGGCTGGGACAGGGCAGTGGGAGACGAAGACAGCACATTGCTGGGTGAGTGCACAGCATCCCTTGCCTGGACCTGGCTCCGCCACCTGCAGAAGCCCTCTGTGCTCCTGAGGAATAAAGATAACATTTTGTTTCAAAAAGTTGTGAAACAGAGTCACTCCTGGGCAAGCGGCGGGGCTGGGATAAAAGCCGCCCTTCACCCCGGGAGGCACGGCGGGCCAGGGTCCGTGCCCAGGCGGGCGCACGGAGGGAGCGCGCCCGGGCTGGAAGTTGCTGGCAGGTCCGCTCCGTGCCCGCTCCCCCCCCGGAACCCCCTCGGGCGCGCCCGCTGCGCACCGTGGGGGACTGCGCCGCGGCCGAGGCTCGGTGCGGGGAGAGCACGGCCCGGGAGCGGGCGGAGCGCCGTGCCGTACCGCGCCGTCCCGGACCGGGCTTCGCTGTCGGCGGGTAGGTGTCGACGGCGTGCGAGGCCGGTCCGGGCGCGTCCCCACCGGCGGCCCCGTCGGGGGTCGCTGCCCCGGGACCCGCCGCCTCTCCGCGGCGCGTCGCCGGCCCCGCCGTGCGGGGGCGTCCCCGGCGCGCTGCGGTTCTCACATAAATCAGAGCCGAGCCCCTGGGAAAGGGCCATCCTTCACCGGGCGCTGCTGACAGAGAACGAGAAACAGACGGGCCCTGAGATAAACCACGGCGCGCAGCGTTTACACAAGGGCAGGCTCTGTGTAAATAGAGCCGGGCGCGGGGGGCAGCTCCCGGCGGCGCGGGTCCGCACCGGCCCCGGCCCCGGCCCCGGCCCGCGGGCCTCCGGGCTGCCCGGGGCGGCGGGGCAGGTGGGTGCCGCCCGCCGAGGGCCTCCCGCAGCCGCGCTGGGGCCGCGCCGCCGTCCCCCGTTGGCTCCCCGAGCACCGGGGCTGGAGACAGGGCCGGATTAACGTGTTTGTTTGTTTACGGCCATTAGCGCGGGGCCGGCTCCAGCACTCGGCACCCGCGAGACTAATGGAGCAATTAGCAGCCCTGGGGCTGATAGCATCGCCCCGAGCGAGGCCCCCGGCCGCGGCCGTCTGCTACCGGGCTGCCTGCGCCCGGGGCCCCGGGGAAGGGGGGGCTGCCCGCCAGCCGCCGTGTGCGCGGCCGCTGCACGGCTGCTCCCCCCTCCCCGGGCCCGAGGGGGGCTCTTGGCTCCGCTGCAGCATCCGCACGGCGAGCTCCATCCATTACAATAATCCCCTGTCTAAACAGAGTGCAGGAGCGGCCGGGACAACAAGGCCCCGCTGTAAACAGAGCTCAGGGGACGCCGCTAATGATATAAATAAAATAACCATTAATAGCCCGGTGACCCCAGCCCAGCCAGCTTGGGAAAGCCCCGGAGCCGCGTCCCGGGGCTGACACCCGCCGGCAGGTACCGGGGCTGCGCCCTCCCCTGGCTCCTGCACCCCCGCGCCGCTAGCCCCGGCCCGATCGCGCTCCTCGAGGGGCTCGGCCGGGCCCGAGCATCTCCCCGCTCCCTCGGCTTCCCCAGCTGCGCGATCGCCGCTCGCGTCCCGCCGAAGCGGGCCTGATCCGGCCCCACCGAAGCGGGGATGCTGGCAGGGCGGGAAGGCACGGGCTCGGTTACCGCACCGGGAGCACCGGCGGGGGACGAGGCGGCCGCAGGAAAAGCCAGGATAACACAGGGGTGCTCTCACGCGTGTCGGGGCCCGGCCGCGGCTTGCCCCCTCCGCGGGCCGTGGGTTCCCCGAGCACTCTCTGTGCGCGGCGGCACGATTGAGCGGGTCCCGGCGGGAGAACCGCTCCCACCGCCGGGGAAGACGTCCCGAAGCGCCGGTTCCGCCCGGCCCGGGCTCCCCGTGCCCGCAGGCCGCGCCTGGCGCTCGGCCCGTCCGGGATCCCGCTGCGGCCGGGAGCGCGATGGCGCCAGGCGAGCCAGACCCCGCCGGGCCCGGGGCCGGGCCCTCGGCACGGCGGCGGCTGCTGCTCCCGCAGACGGCCGGGCAGGCGGACCCCGGGCTGCGGCCCGTCAGCCCTCGTCGCCGCCGCCACCGAGGGCACCGGCCGCTGCCCTCCCTGCCACGGAAGCCGGCCGCCGCCGGGCTCCCGGGGAGCGCGGCACCGTGCAGAGTCCCGGCCGCCCGCCCCGCTGCCGCCGGGCCTCCGCGCCTCCACCTTCCCAGGAGCGGGGCCCTGCGGCGGGCGGGAGCGGGCCGGGCCGGGCCGGGCCGGCGGCGGATGCGTAACACCGAGAAGGCGCTAATTGTTGCTGTTATCGGGGCCGTGGCAGCGAGGCAGCGCCGGGCTTCTCCGCGCACCGGCGGCACAGCGCGGAGCCGGGCCCCGATCAGGCCTGGTTACGACGAGCGCCTTTCCCCGTCACCGTCCCGACCGGGCGGCCTCGGGACGGGAGGATGGCGGCCGGCACCGGGAGTGGGCGGGAAGCGGCGAGAAGAGACCGACCCGCCGCGATTTACGGCGAGGGGTTTGCAGCGGCGCGGTGGGAACGATCCGGCGCGCCGGGGGAACGGGAACCGGCCCCGCCGGGGGACCGGGAACGCCCGAGCTGTGGCGAAGTGCGCGGGGCCCGGGCTCTCGTCCCGGGCCGCGCCGCCGCTACATGGCTTTCTCGGGGCCGTGCGGAGCGGCGGGAGCCGGTAAACGGCGGAGCCGCCGGGCGGTAACGACCCGAGAGAAGCGCCCGGGAAGGCCCTGCGAAGCCCCGGCCCCGGGACACTCACCTGCCCGGCGTGCGCGCCCGGCTCCCCGTGGCCTCGCCTCGGCGCCGATCCGAGCCCTGCGGGGCGGCAGGATTTTAATCACAACGAAATCTCTCTGCCGGGACCCTCCGCCCCGCCTTCGGTGCGCCCGCTCCCCGCGCCGCGGCGGCGCTGAGCCCTCGGAGGGGCCCGGGGGCCGCGGGGCGCGGCCGCGGGGTCGCGGCAACCCCCGCCGCGCCGCACCGGGGTGCTGGGCCGGTGCTCGGCGCAGCCCCGGGGCCGGGGACCTCGCGGTACGGATGGGGCTCGACAGGCTCGCTCGGTGGGTTACCCGCCGGGACGGCGGCGTGGTGGCTCCGCGGAGCCGCTCGCCGCCCGTTACCGGCCGGAGAAACGAAACGAAACGAAACGAAAGAAAACGAAAGAAAACGAAAGGAAACGCGGAAGGGCGCGGGGTAGCCCTCCCTGCCCCAGCCCCGCGGCATCGCGGCCCCGGCCTGCCCGCCCGCCCCGGCCCGGCCCGGCCCGGCCGGGCCTGGCTGTCGCGGGGCTGCGGGGACCGATCCAGCGGCGGCGGCGGAGCACGCCTTCCCCCGGGCGGGCGCGCTGCGCACCGGCTACGGCGAGCCGGGGCGGGCGGCACGTTGGCCCGTCGCGGGGGGATCTGCGGGGGCATCTGCGGGAGCACGGGGGGATTCGGAGCGGGTCGGCTACATGTACGTCGCGCGGCTACCGTTCGCCCGGGACGGCGGGGCCGTCGTCGGCTGCGGGAGGAGTGCGGGGCGGCGGAGGCGAAGCTCCGCTCCGCGCCGCGTCCTGGGCGGCGGGAGGCACTTGCGGAGCCGGGCGGCCGTGCTGGCGGGGCGGAGAGGCCGGGCCGGCGGGGCCGCACGTGTTCGCCCCTCCCGGGGCCGGGCTGAGCCGTGTGCGGGCAGGGGCCGGCGGGGCGCGCCGGGGCGGGGGTCCCTACCTACCTACGCGTGCTTAGCACTGGGAGGCGCGGCGGCCGCGGCTCTCTGCGGGGACCCCGACCCCGGCGCACCGTCCCCGCGCCCGCGGGGAGGGTGCCGGGCCGCCGGGGCGCTCTGCGGGGAAGCGGCCTCCCCGAGCGCAGCCTTAATACATTGCTATTTCTGGCCGGGCGGCCGGAGCCGGGCAGGGGGCCGGCTCTGCCTCCCCCTCCCTCCAATGGCGAGGCCGCCCCCGGCCCCCGGCCCCTCCTCGCCGTGACGTGCCGGCCCGGGGCAGAGGAGGCTCCCGAGCCCTTGGCTGTCCCTGCAGAAGCTGTAACAAAACGCAGACCCCCAGCACCGGGCTAATGGAGGCAACTTAGACAGGAGCAGGCGCGGCCCCTCGTCTCTCGGCGCTGCCTGCTCCCCCCGCACCGGGCGCGGCGCTCCCCGCCGAGCCGCCGCCCGAGCGCCGCCGGGCCCGCGGGACTGCCTGGCCGCTTGCGCTGCCCTGATGATGTTACCGAGCCCCGTCACCTCCACCCCTTTCTCCGTCAAAGACATCCTCAACCTGGAGCAGCAGCAGGACCCGCGCTATGGGGCCCAGCTCCCGCACCACCTGGAGCACCACTTCCACCCCGCCGCCTGCCTGCTGGCGGCCGCCGACGGCGCCCGCTTCTCCGACGGCGAGGAGGAGGAGGAGGAGGAGAAGCTGTCCTACCTGAGCCCCATGGCAGCGCCCGGCGGCCAGGCGGACGCGCGGATCTCCGCCGACAACTACGTGCACGCCGTGCTGCGCGGCTCCTGCGAGGCCCCCGGCCCGGGAGAGGAGCTGGACCCCGCGGCCCGCGACCCAAGTGAGTATCGGCCCCGCCGCGCTGCCCCGCACCGCACCGCCCCGCCGGGACGGGCCCGCGCTCGCTCCCCGCGGTGCGTTCCCAGCCCGCTGGGCATCGCCCTGCGAAGCCCCGGTGCCCGCCGCCGCGTCCCTTGGGCATGTCGAGCCGGGACTGGCACGTCGTGGGGCTGCCACCGCCCGCCGCCGCTCGCCGCCCCCCCCGAGAAGCGCCTCCACAGGGCCCCGATCCGGAGCTGCCGGATCAGGCCCGCGCTCCGCAGTTTCGGTAGCGGAGAGGGAGGAACGGGGCGGGTTAGGCCCAACCTGCGCCCGCTGCGGCGGGGCCCTCGGGGAGCGAGGCGGCCGAGCAGGTGCCCGGCGCGGCCCGGGGCTCGGTCCCGCGGTGCCGCAGCGCCCCGCCGCAGCCGGCCCAGAGGCGCGGGAACGCGCCCGGTCCCGCCGCCCGGACCGGCCCCTCGCAAACACAGGCGGCGCCGGAGGCGGCCGGTCCCGGCGCCGCCTCCCCGCCTGCACCGTCGTTCCCCGACGGGCGCGTAGCCGGCCAGGGAGCGGCGCGGGGCTCTCGCCCGCCGGTGGGGCCCGTCGGGAGCAGCGAGCGCCCGGCGTCGGCGAGGCGCAGCCGTGACCTGTGCTCCCCCGTGCAGAGAGCTGCGTCCTGAAGAAGCCGCTGGATGCGGCAGAGAAGGCGGAGGAGGCGGAGAGGCCGAAGCCGCGGAGCCGGAGGAAGCCGCGCGTCCTCTTCTCCCAGGCGCAGGTCTTCGAGCTGGAGCGGCGGTTCAAGCAGCAGCGTTACCTGTCGGCGCCTGAGCGGGAGCACCTGGCCAGCAGCCTCAAGCTCACCTCCACGCAGGTGAAGATCTGGTTCCAGAACCGGCGCTACAAGTGCAAGCGGCAGCGGCAGGACAAGTCGCTGGAGCTGGGCGGCCCCGCGGCCCCGCCACCGCCGCGCAGGGTGGCCGTGCCCGTGCTGGTCCGCGACGGCAAGCCGTGCCTTGGTGGGTCGCAGGGCTACAGCTCGGCATACAACGGGCCCTACTCCTACAACGGCTTCCCCACCTACGGCTACGGCAACGCCGCCTCCTACAACCCCGGCTACGGCTGCACCTACCCGGCGGGCACCGGCGGCGCCTCCATGCAAGCCGCCTGCAGCCCGGCGGCGGCCGCCGGCCCCTTCGTGAACGTGGGCGGCCTGGGGGGCTTCGGCGGCGGCGGCCAGCCGCTGCACCAGGCGGCGGCGGGGCCCTCCTGCAGCCAGGGCGCACTGCAGGGCATCCGGGCCTGGTAGCCCGCACGCACTGAGGGCCGGGGGCGGACCGGCAGGACGGCCCGGCGGCTCCGGGGCCCCGTTATCATCCGCACCGCAGCCCGGCTGCGCGCCGCGCAACGCGCGCCCAGGAGCGGCGGCAGCGGCGGCAGGACGGCGCGGCGGGACCCCGGCGCTCCCGCGGGCCGCGGTGCGGGGCCGGCGGCGGGCGGAGTGGAGCGGCGCGGCAGGGCGGGACGGGGCCGCCCGAGCTCGCAGCCAAGCGCCGCCGCCCCGCGGAGCCGCCGCGACGGCCGGGCCGGGCCGGGCTGGAGCCGATCGCGCCGCGCCAGCGGAGCAGCTTTGCTTGTAAAAAGCCGACGGCGGGGCCCGGGGGTGCCGCGGCCCCTCTACTCTGTATCGGTTACTGCCAGCGCCAGCTCGCCGAGTCAGTCAATAAACCAGGTGCAATATCTGCCGCCCGCTCCTCCTTCGCCCAGCGGCCGGTGCCCGTGCCCGCGTCCGGCGGCGGGGCGGTCGCAGCGGCCTGCCCGCGGGGCAGGGCGGCCCGGCCGGCTTGTGAGCGTGCCAAGGGCGCTGAATGGGGCCGCGCAGCTCAGAGCCGGGCCCATTGTGGCCGCCGGGCCGGCGCTGAAAGGAGCCGCCGAGGAAGGTAGCGGGAATAGGCGCTTATTGGATTCGGGAACAAAAGGTGTGGCAGGGAGGCGAGGGACAAAGGGGCCCCGGCGCCGAGATTGACGGGCCGCTTTGCCCCCCACTGAGGCCCAGGCCCGGCGCTTTATGCGCGGGGGCTGAAGAAACGTGCTGGGTTTTGTTCCCCTTTCTGGGAGCGCAGGGGGAGAGGAGGGGGGTCCGCGGGCCGCTGATTAGGGCCGGCCGGGCCGGGCAGCCTGAATGCCGGGGCATTATTGCTCCATGTTCAGCCATTTCGCTCGGCTGCAGGGGGAGGGGGCGGCCGAGGCCCCCGAGACCCGCGGGACCGGCGCGGGGTCGCCCCCGGGCCGCCCCGTCCCGTCCCGGGCCGCCCCGTCCCGCCGCCGCCGCCGCGGAGCTCCCCGGGGCGGTGCCGGCCCCGCCGCCGCGGCCATGCCTCTGCCGTGCGGGTCCCGCCGAGCAGCGCCGCCGGAGCCGGAGCCGGAGCCGCGCCCGGGGAGGGCTGGACACCCGCGGAGCCCGGTCTGGCTCGCCCGGGGCGACAGCGGAGACCGGAGGCGCCGGGAACTCTCCCGCGCCGTCCCGCAGGTCTCCCCGGCTGCGGCACTGGAGCTCCCAAAGATCTTTGCAGTGGAGCCGTCTCGGAGCCGCCGGACGGCCGCAGCCCGGGGGCTCGGTATGCCTCCCCCCTCGCCCAGCGATGCCCACCGTGTCCTCCCCCTGCCCTCCCCATGCGTGTCGCTCGTCGGGCCCTCCGCCACGAGCAGAGACCAGGTTTTGTAGCCTGCCATTGCAGAAGCAGCAGGTAACGACCGTTCACGCTGCTAAACCCGGTTTTACGCTGCACGTTTGCACCACACGAGCTGAACGTGCACCCTTGGGGTTTGCTGTTGCAAAGGAACCGGAGAAATTCTTTCCACTGCAGCACCGGGGGGACAGAGTGGGCAACCAGCAGGCCCCGGCTCCCAGCCCTGGCTCGGCACGGCACGGCACCCCGCTGTCCCGTGAGCCACCCCAAGGCCGGCAGGCTTTGCTGGGCCAGTGCTGGGAGAGGATGCGGCACGCCCAGCCGATTGTTTGCTGGATGGCAGCAAGGTGTCGCGGGAGAGGAAGCCCAGGCCCTGCTCTTGGCTTTCGGAGATGAGTGGTTAGGGCCCTGTGGTCTCGTGGGTAGAAACAGGATAGCCAAGAACAAAGATAGGTAATGCTCTCTCTTTGCAGCAGCAGTCAGGCTGGGGAGATTTGTCTCTGCCATAGGAAAGAGTTGCATTTTCCTCCATGTTCTGCCAGGTTGTTGTCTGCAAAAATAGGGGACCCGTGTGAGTTCCTGCCTCAGCATGCAAGCCAGAGGAATTATAACCACAATACAAGCTCCTCCAAAATCAGGGTGTGCGAGAGGAGCTCCAGCTTAGCACATCCCCTCCAAGTACGTGGCAGCTGGTTAGAAATCCACTGCATCCCCAGCAGCACCCAGGGGCTCCGGATGAGACCGGAACCCTGGTGTGGAACATGCTGCCCACATCTGTAGCCAGAGTCTCTGGAGCATGGACAGCTAAGTAAAGCAAAGGGGCACACGGGGACCCCACAGCCGTGTTGCAAGAGGCGATGCCAGGCAGTACCAGCATTATCAAGCACCACCAGTGCCCAGCATTGCCATAGGCGTGAGGTCAGTATTGAGCTCACCCCATTAACGGCTGGTGACACCCGCGTGTATTCCCCAGCCCTGCTCTCCCCATGCAGAGCTGGAGCAGTGCCCAGCCGGGGAATGCCGAGAGGCCCGGCTGCGGGCCGATGTGGCATGGCAGTGGAAGTTTCTGGATGTCTACCACAGCGAGCCCCATTCCTGGGACAGATCCCAGCTGTCCCACCAGCTCAGACTGAGGGGAGGGCAGAGGGTTAGTGGGAGGGACCCCTTTGCAGACTCTCGCCCAAAGCCCCCGAGCTGATGGGGAAGATGGAGCAGCACAAAGAGATGGCGATGCCGGAGGACCCGGAGCAGGGCGGCGGAAGTGAAGCACTCCAAAGAGGAGGAACAGCCGGCGATGACCGGTGGGAGGGAGATGGTGGGAGACTGCAGATTGGATGGGCTGCCCAGGGAGGGGAGACACAATGGAGGGAAGTTGCTGCACGGCCGCGCTGGAGGCAGTGGCTGCCCGTGATGCACCCCGTCCCCTGTGCCCAAGGGCAAAGTGGGGTGCTGCCAGTGGGGTGAGAGGCGAGAGGCGCAGGGTGCTGGTGGAAATCCCTTCGGCATAGTCCCACTGCGGTGGCAGCATGGCCAGAGGGACCTTGGGGAGGGAGGGGTGAGGAGGGCCATGGTCAAGGGGCGGAGGGCACGTGTTGTTTCTTCCTGGTTGAGCGGGGGATTTACTGCTGTTTGGGAGTCAGGGCAGGAAGGTGCTGATTGATTTTGGGCAGGGACGAGATTCTCTTAAGACAATGCACTGACTTAAAGCAAAGGAGGGACTGTTGGAGCAGCCAGGCTTTGACTACCAGGCCTCAGGCCCACTCTGTGCATGGGCTTCATTCAAGTTTCCTGGCCAAGGAGGAGCCCATGAGCAGAACTTCCTTCTGTCCAGTGGTTGCTAGGGAGGCTCTATCCAAATCCCAGTGCTAGCTGGTTTTCTGTGGCCTTTCCGTCATGCTCAGGATCACACGGGAGCAGCACGGTTCCCCCTGCAGCAGCACAGATGTGCTCTGGTTTCCTCTCCTTCCTGACAACTTTATCCATTCCTCCCCCCACCGCTGCGGTCATCCTTCCCCCTCATGCCCTTCATCCTTCTCTCTTCACCACCTACTCGCTGCCGTCAGCAAGGAGCTCGCCTGGGTGCGGAGCGAGACACCTGCTCCCAGCGAGGCCGGCCAGGCTGCCCACGGACCTGGGCAGACCTTGCTGAGTTCTGCTCCCATCTACTTCAACTCAGGCACAGCCACCTCCCGCTGCCTTGGGGCCGGGAGCCCGGGGACCCAGCTGTGTGTTGGGGTGGTGCCCAGCTCTTGCCCCTTTGTGTTGGGTCTGGGTTGGAGTGGCAGCTCCTGCTCTGCAGCAATTCCCACCACAGCCACCCCATGCTGCATGCTGGGAGCTGCCGAGGCTGCCTGGCCACTGGGGCTCTGCGGAGCCGTCGGGGCTCGGAGATGCTGGAAGCTCCTCCTGGCAGTGGCAATGCGGGGTTGTCACACAAGCACTCTCCAATGCCAAGAAAGCTGTGGCTGGCCATGGATCAGGTAATTAAATTAAAATATTGGTACTTGTGCTGTGGAGCCTCCAGCAAGGGTTTCTCCCACTACTTGCCGGCCAACATGAGGGCCAGGGACCTGTCTCCCTTCCTTGGATGAGTCACTGATGGCCACAGACCCTCCCCAGTCCTGCAGCCTGTCCCGTGCATGACAAGATGACTACACCTGACTAAGCGGGGTGGGGGGACTCGCATAGTTCAGCTGCTCCTTTTCTCCTCCCTGCAACGGTGAGACCAGGCACAGTGCTGCTATGAGGGATTCACATGACCCCTCCAGAGAAGGGGGCTGCATCTTCGTCCCCTCCAGAGCGGAGCGCTGCTGAAGGCCAGACCTTCCCTGGGCCCTGCCAGAGCTCTTCCCGGCTGCACCGAGCCACCCTACCCTGCCTGGGCAATAAAATCCACAGACCGTTTCCCGGGAACGACCCTTTGCCGTGCCCGGGGCTGCTGCGGGCGGGTGGTGCCGGGGCCAGGGGGTTCCCGGCTGCCGGCGGGGTGCTGCCTGGGAACCCCAGGTCCCCCGGGCTGCCAGGAGGGACACTGCTCCCGGGGCTTGTCCCCAAGCGAGATACGCCACCGCCATCTATCGGCCAGCACCCGGGGACCGGGAGCGACAGGTACCGGGACCCCTCTGTCCCCGCCACCCCACACCGCGGGGGCTCTGCGTCTGGTGTTGGCTCGGTTTGGGGGTGCCCGAGTGCCCCTGCGAGGCTTGGAGGGCTGCAGAGCAGCCGGGCGGGGTTGCCTCCCCCACTGGCATCGCGTCCCCGGCGCTGAGGACGCCAGTGGGAGACGCTGGGCTGGTTGCGTTGGCTCTGGGCAGGCTGCTGTCTCCCCACGGCTGAGCTCTGCGGGAGCTGGGGTCCCCCGGCACACGCAGCAGCTTTGCTGCAGCGGGCAGCATCGCTGGGGCTTGTATACGCAGTGAAAGGAAAGCACCCACACGTGTCCCCACTGCGGTGGGAGAGCTGGGGCTCCCCTCCTGGCCTCTAGCCACTGTGCAGGTCCCCTTCTAGTGAGGAACGTTTTGCACTCTGTGTTTTTTTTAACTGAGCACAGGCACCCAGCATGTCTTTGTGAGAGACCCCACAGGTTTTTAGCTCTGATTATCTTCTCCATCCCAAAGTGGTGCAATTCACCCAATGCTGGAAGCTGCCCAACCCCCCAAAACTCCTGGTACTGCCCGCAGCCTCTAGCTACTGTGTTCACCCCCTGCAAGTTATTTCCCAAGGACATTTATGATGGTTGTGGTGTCCAGCATCTAGTGCCTGATACAGCTGCGTCCTCAGCAGAGGGAGCTCTCCCCCCCACGATGGAGGCATGGCCCAATTCCCTACTCCCTCCGGGTTTTATAGCCCTTGGCAATGCCCCAGGCCACATACTGCTCAGGTCTAATGGGCACCCAAAGGTGCTGGGAACAGAGGAGAAAGCTGCTCGGATTTGCATTTCTCCTGGCACCCACCTAGCCGTGCCAGGCATGGTCTGTGCACTGCCAGGAGGCTCTTACGTCAGTCCCCATGCCATAGGTGTCCTGGGGGGGGATTGCAGGGTTTCTCCGGGGCTAGCACTGCCGCCAGTGCAATACCTGCAGGTGTGCTGGGCTGGGGAGATTAGGGCTGGAGTCGTCCCCCCCCCGGGTCTCCTGGAACAGCCCTTGCTTTAGCTGTTTTTGAGACTGATCCCAGAGCAGACTCTAGTGTCACAGCACACTTGAGCTGTCCCCATCCATGTGCCCTTGAGAGAGTGACCACTGCTGCCACTCCCATCTAGCCCATGAGCAACTCTTCTCCCACCTCCCCAGTGCAACACGCCGTCTGCCCACACCCCAGCTCCAGCCAGGCAGCATCTTCCCAAGGCCACTTTGCAGCCCCTTGTTGGGGGACTTTGACACATGACCCTGCATTAAGTTCAGGTATTACCAATATCTCCCCATCAAACCAGGCACACTGAGAGCAGTCCCAGCCCAGTCCTGGGCACTGCTTCCTCTGGTGGCTCTTTACAGCCAAGAAAGCAGGTTTTTCAGCCTCAGCATTACCTTTCAGGCTATATTCCCCGCCTTCCTGCACCACGATGCTTGGCTGGAGCCAGGCAGGCTGGGACCAGCCCGTCCAGGAGCTGTCTCTCAGCAGTTTAACCCAGGCAGAAATGTGGGTCAGAAGAGGGTTTCTCAGGGCCCACCAGAGGCAATGTCTGCTCTGTGTCCAGGCAGCCCCGGCGCCCGCGTTTACCACCACTGTGAGGCCGTGGGGTCATGAGACCATATACGACTTTATTGGGGTCTGACAGAACCCTGAGGAATCCCAGAGCCAGGGTGGGTCGGGGCTGGAGGGAGGCTGGGAGCCCACCTCTGTGCTCCCCGTGGGCTCCAGCCACCTCCTCTGACTGAGCAGGGCTGTCAGGCACCCACCACAGAGGAGCTGGGGGGCAGGAAAGCTCAGGGTAGCTCAGGGCGCTGGCAGAGGAGGGGCAGGGATATGGTTAGGCAGGGCAGTGCCCTTGCCCCCCCACCTGCCCCTGAGCTGGTCTCGCAAAGGGCCTTGTGGGCTGGGACCCAGCAGCCTGTCTGGGGTCCCTGAGGCAGGAGCACCTCAGGAGCCCACCACCGCCGGCTGAAGGTACAGGGCAGACACGCTGGAGGGGTCTCCCCTTCTTGCTCTGGGAGAGATGATTCCCCCCCCCCAGCTCCCCTCATCTGCCCTTAACCTGTGGGAGTGCCGGTGTCTCCAATTACCCCAGGAAAGCGGCCAGGGGCTCCTGAGCTGCTCCTGGCATGGCAAACTCAAGCTGCCTGAAATAGCTTGGGATTGTGCCGCGGCAAAGCTGCGTCAGCCCTGGATCTGTCACCTGGAATGGGGCAAGGCCAGCAGTGCTGCCCCGCTCTGCCTGCTTGGGGGCTGCAGGGCTCACCCCATCTGGGACCCCCCCCCAGCACCAGCGGCAAGACAGGGCTCAAGGGGCAGTCGGACACAGGAAGGCAAGGCAGCAAATCCCTGCTGGATGTGGCTGGGGATCCTGCAGGGAGGCAAAAGGAAAAGGGGTTGTCTCCAAAACTGCTAGGCTGAGAGTGGCTTCCTTGCTGGAAAGCCAAAAATAGTCTCTTTACTCAGAAGAGGCTGTAGGAGGGATCTCAGGCGAAGTGCAGCCAAATACCTAGGAGGCTGTAGGACAGACCCAGAGCAGCATGGCTTCACAGAAGCATTATCAGACCTTGGAAAGGCAGCGGCTGTAGCTGAACCAGCCAATAACTCTGTTACCTCTGGGCATCTTATCATGCCAAAGGTGCCAGAGCAATTGGGCTGGCTGGCAAGGGGACACCCCCACCCTGGCAGAGCTGGGGAGCAGCTGCCCGCTGCCATGGCCAGCTCTTGGTCTGTGGCAGAGGTTCAGCTCAGGGGATGGAGACGGCAGCAGGACAGGGGATTTTTCCAGTCTTCCGTGGCCTGACCCAAGGGATATCTGGAAACCCCCTGGGCAGTTTTGCTGTCCCTGCAGCACCAGACCCCTCACAGGCAGCGCCATCCTCTGCAGAGCTGCTGCTGCCTGCACTGGCCAACACCCAGCCGCTGCTGGGTAAGCTGGCGAAGCACCAGGAGACCAGAAAGGCCATGCCCTTAACAAGAGGGCACTCAGGCCAATTGCTTACATTAGCAACTCTGTGCCGTGCTGACTTATCATCTCTCCATTCCTGGGGGTCTTGCTCCTTCCCCCAGCACTTCTGTGGGCAGTTATTCCTGGAAACATCCTGGAGTCACCTTCAATCATGCCTTTGCTTGCTGACATTTATAGAGCTTCTTCTAGCGGCTGATGGATTTAGTAGTGCAAATCTCTCCCCAGCCCCAGTTTATGCCTTTCCCTCCACAGGATTTGTGTTTGCCCCAGTTCGTGGTGAGGGCTAAAGGCGAAGCTGCAGCTCCGCTACCAACAGCTTTCGGCTTCTGGGCAGGGAGACCCATCCTGGCAGAGGCCAGTCATACCCGTCTTCTGCAAACTCCCGTCTAATGCCCTGCCCACCAAGCTAATCCTCCCCTGGTCTCTCCCAGCCATTTCTGCTTCTCAGATTTCTCCCTCTTGGGTGGAGGAGCCGCAGGGCTGCCAAATCTTGCAATACTCAGACTATTTCTTAAAGCCCCAGCTCCTGAAATGGTGGGAAAAGTGGAGGCTCCAGACCTCCGGTGGCTTTTGTTTCTTTAAGGAGTTTCTCATCCTCCTGCTAGTGCAGAAAAAGCAGGGACCAGGAGCCTGCAGCCCACACCAGGAGCAGAGGATGGACACAGCACACAACCCAGGTGGACCCAGGCTGCAGAGCAGTGGCCATGGCCGCTCTGTGCTCAGGGACACCGAGACCTGCTGGGACAGCCGTTGAAAATCCCATGGGTGGTCGCTTGGCATCCATCACCCACTGTCAAGTACCAGAGCAAGAGAGGTGCTTAAGGGAAAGGTGGAGCCAGGGCTGGGCTAGGGCTTGGCCAGGGTGTCGAGCACCCAGCCCTGCAGTTTCTGGGCCTCTGCCCTCCAGTCCTCTGGCACTGCTGGGGCCTGATGCCCCCAAGGGCTGCGCATCCTCCCTGCTCACCCAGCAGCCTTTCCAGCTGCAGGAAAACCCCTCTTTCCCCTCACCACAGCCCACCCCAGCAGCCCTGTGAGCAGGCCGGGCCAGGCTGGCAGATCCTCTGGAGCAGCCCTGAGCCGAGCCAGATGCTCGCCGGCAGCACATACCATGGCTGTGAACGCATTTCCTCCAGGGAGTTATTTTGGGCATGGCACCGTGGGACGCATGCCCCTCCTGCAGGCACTATGGGAGCATCCTGCGAGAACCAGGCGTCACCCACGGGCAGCCAGCTTGAGGAACCCAGAGCTCTGGTCTGGGAGGGTCAGCACAATGAGGTGATACTTCTGTGCTCAGCACGCAAGCCGGTGAGGCTGGCTCGCAGGTCCAGAGCTGGGTGGGACTCTAAAAGAAGTTTCTATCAAGACAGTTAACAAAATGGCCAAAAAATAAGCTATTCTGGTAATTATCATTAAATTGGAAAAAATATTAGCGCTTTGAGCAAGTGTGTTGGTAGTGCTTTAAGGTGCTCGTCAAGTATCAAACTAGTTTACTTGCTCAAAATCGGAGCAAAAGCCCTGCTGAGCCCCGAATCTCCTATGTGAGGTGCACAAAGCCCTCCAGCCTCACCCAGTGCCGAAATTCCTGTGCCATCCCCGACAAATGCAACGCAGGACTCTCCTGCCATCACCTCCATCCGGCATCCTGAGGACCCCCGGTCAGACTGAGGGTGCGGGACTGCCTGGCTGAGGAGTATGAACCTCAGCTGCTCCAGTGGGGTCGCAGCCCACGCTAGCGGCAGGCAACGAGCTGGGCCACGAGCCAAAGGGGATGGGGACCACCCTCCTCCCTGGATGTTGCCAGGGTGGCTGGGCCAGGCAGGCCCCCTCCTCCCACCACCACCCCCAGACCCCATTTCCCTTCTCCCTCTGGCACCCATCGAAAGAGCTCAGCACTGGGCACAGTCAGAAAGGCGTGGTGCCAGGAGCTGGGCCATGCGGGAGTAAGAAGGGGACAGGAGGATAGAGCAGAACTGTTTTTATTGGAGGTGTCAAGAGCAGGAACAACAACAAACCTACAGGCTCCCCTCCTCAAGTGCCATCCTCCCCCCCCCCCCCCACCACCGGGGCAGTCAGCATCATGTGTGCGTGCTACAAGACAACGGCAAGGCTTACACTTTGCTTCAGCCAAAAGCCATACGAAGTCCCCAGCATCCCGGGCAGTGCTGCCACTGCCCCCTCCTTGGCAACTGCGAGCTCAGCTTGGCCCTGCCAGAGGCAGGGCAGGACATTCACTTTCCCCTCCAAGGAGGGGCGAGCTTTGCGTGAGAGGAGGTTTTGGTTAAGGGAAGGACAGGAGCACAGCTCCACCGAAGTGCCAGGGGACGTGACCTGGGCTGGAACTCCCAGTGGGACATCTCGGAGGACCCTGGGAGAGAGCAAGCCGTGCAGCCTGAGCAGAGCTGCAGCAGCCACAGGCAAAAAAAGGCAGCGCTAAACCCCGAAGGGCTTCACTGCCCCCTCTCTTCAACACAAACTGAACCGAAAGGGAGAGGGGTCAGAAGACAAACCAGGAGGGGAGATGAAGCAGGTCTGGAATGGCGTTTGGCTCTGGCTCACTTCCCAGCCCGCCGCTCCTCCTGGCGCTTGGTGAGGATGTATTTGAAGAACTCGTACACAGACCAGGCGATCGCCGTTGAGGGCATCTGATAAATGACTCTTGCCTGGACCCCTCTGAAGTAGGCGGTCACGCCGCCCACTTGGTACACCGTCCTGAAGGCATTGGCCATGCCTGTGATGTGTCCGCTGATGTTGGAGCTCAAGGCCAGGGACTCCTGGGTGTTGAGCAGCGTTTTGCAAACGTCCAAAGGCGTAGTGGCAGCAGCAGCGACAGCCCCCGCACAGGCTCCGGAGACCACGTGGGAGCCTGGGTTGTACTGTCTGTGGGGGTTGAGCTGCTCTTGCAAGAACTCGTAGGTCATGAAGTGAATGGCTTGGAAGGGGATGTTCATGGTGAGCTGGGTGGTGTAGCTGCGGTAGAAAGCTCCGGCCCCTTCGTTGCGCCACACAGCCCGCACACAGTCCGTCACACGCTGGTAAGGCGAGTTGTACATCTGCATCCTCTGTTTGACCACTTGGGACAGCAGCAGCGGCAGCAGCAGCCAGGACCCAGGCGCAGAGGGGAAGAGGAGAGAGAAAGGGTAAGCACAAAGCCAGGCTTCCTCCAAGTGCCCGGAATTTGGTCACGCTGGCTTAAGAGCTCATGACGGACAACTCGGACCAGCAGTGCCCTGCATGTCCCCAGGCAGGACTGCAGTCATTTAGATCAGCTGAGGCATCACCATCACACAGACATCACCACCACCAAACCGCACAGCTGCTGCAGCCCTGGGAAACATCCCAATACCCGGGTGCTCATACTTCAGATCCACCCTTGCTCCTGAGTGACCGATGTCTCCCCATCCACCGCCGCAGAGCTACCTCAGCATCCATTCCCTTATTTTCCAACAGCTCTCGATCTGGACGAGCCTGTCCCTCCCCAGCCGCCCCCGCTGCAGCCCAGAATAACCACAGCACATCGCAGAGCCCACCAGCCAGGGATCATTAGCAGCCACTGCTGAAACGCAGCCGCTCTGGGGCAAGAACCAAACGCCAAACCTCCCCCAACGCATCTAAGAGCAGGGCAGGGGAGCCCAGATTGCAGCCTGCTGCTGTCCTGCCTCCCCCTATTTCAATATGACCACAAGGAGCTAAAAATGATGCAACTACCAACTACTACAGTTGTGATAAGAAGACGAGCTCCAGGGAAGGAATGACAACGGTCTGGCCACACAGCTGCCAGCTCCTCAGGGTCCCAGCTGGGCAGCGGGCAGGCAAGAGCCTTGCTGGGCCCAGATCAGCTGGAGCCTGCACGGTCACGAACCCTCCGGTTTTAAGAGGAAAAAAATACATTCATGACTGGTCTTTCCTTGTTACTCCTCCTTCTCCCATCACTTTCACAGACTTTTAATTACAAACTCCCTCTGCCTTTTTCACACATACCGGGCTCAACAAAATCAGTATCTTCCAGACATTTCACAACACAAGATTGCCATTCTCCTGACTTCTCTAGCATGCCTTTTGCACCCCATTCTTTTTTCTTCCTGAACACAGGCCCAGAACCATAACACACCTTCCTGAGATCCCACCACAGCAATGCCCAATTTCCACATACTTGGAATGACTTCAACAGTACAGATTGCACCTCTCTTGCCTTTTCTCCTGCTCCAGGTAACTGTCACCAGCCAAACCCCTGGGCAAAAGACCGGTACCCTCCTGGCTCCTCCTCAGCTGGGGTTTGCTGCGCTCCCCAGAATTCATCTCTTCAACCTACCCCCTCTGTAATGGGCCGCCACCGGGCTCCCTAACCAGAGCCACAGCCACTGGCCCCCAAAATGGTCCTTGCGGTCAGGCGAGCAACGAGGCGAGTACCCTCTGTGCCACAGAGGGGACCCAAGTGGCGCAGGCAGCCCCCGATCCTCCCCTCCCTGGCGGGCCAGGACCATCGTTACCTTCAGCAGGGTTCATGGCTGCATCGTGGAGCAACGTTGCTACACACCCGGCTGCACCTGCAAAACAAGAACTGCCACATGTGAGGGTGGGGAGGCGAGGGACCCCGGAGCTCCACTGCAGCCCCGAGTCCCCTGCCGAGGCACGGGAGGAGGCCCCCAGAAGAGGGCGAGATCCGAAGGCAGCCTCCATCTCCCCTCCAAGAGGTGGGTCGGTCCTCGGCGGTTCCCACCCAGAGAGAGCTCAAGAAAGAGAGGGAGAGGATTGCAACAGGCTGTCGAGTCCCACGGGCTAAGTGGGACTCACTTGGGCCCAGCCCCTGAAGGCCAGGCTGATGCCACCACCTGCCAGGGGCCCAGAGGACAGCAAGCGTCCCCGTGCCCCAAGGATAAGGAGAAACCCGACAGCGCTCGGCCGCGTGCCTGCCAAGGGCACGATGTGCGCCGCTCTCCCTTCGGCCCCACGCTTTCCCCACCGCGACGGCTCCTCAAGTCGACTAACGGGCACCACAGCAAGACGGGCTCCAACACCACGCCGGTGCTCCCGGGGCGAGTTCCGGCACTGCTGACCTGTGGAGCCACGGCCGGTCCCGGCTCGTCTGCGGGCGGCTCCCGTCCGCCGGCATCCTTCCGAGCCGGAGCCACTAACCTGCTTCAAGCCAGATACCTGGGAGCGGCTCCGGCAGGCGCAGGACCGGTGCTTCCCCCTGCCCGGCACCGTGCCGGCGCAGCACCGTACAGCTGGCCCGCGGCTGGAGAAAGCACAGGCCTTTAGGACATCCGTGGCCCCCCGCTCCCGCAGCAGCGGCTAAGGCCCTGTGGCCGAGCGGGACAGGGCCAGACCTCCCTACCGCCAAAGCTCAGCCTCTCCCCACCCCGCTCCCCGCCCCAGCATGGCGGGACGGGTGGCCCCCCGGTAGCCCCCGGCCCCCGTAGCCCCCCAGGGTGGGGGGGGGGTTGGTGGGCGTCGGGAGCAGTACCGTTGGCCACATGGCTATTGCCCCCCGCGTGGATAACGTCGCTCAGCGTCTTTTTTAACTTTTCGTAGCAGGCGAAGTAGAGGGCGTGGGCCGGGCCGGCGCCGGTGGCGGTGATGTTCATGCCCCGCATGGGCCGCCAGACGCCCTCGGTGCGGGCGATGCGCCACAGGGCCTCCAGCACGTTCCGGTACCGGGCGGCGGGCTCCGGCCGCAGGCTCTGCATCCGCGTCTGCAACACAAGGCCCGGGCGGGCAGCACGGCACGTCACGGCACGGCTCATCACCCCCCGCGGGCCCCGGCCTGGGGCGACCCCCGCCTCCCTCCCCGGGGGGCCTCGGTTTGCCGCTCCCCGCCCCGCCCCGCCCCGCCGCGCCCCCGCCCCGCCGCCGGTGCCGGCACCTTGACGCAGTCGACGGGGTACATCACGCAGTGCTCCATGACGCCCGCCACGGCGCCCGCCAGCATGTGCGTGGAGACGGCGGCGCCCTGCGGCAGCGCCTCGTAATCGGGGGCGGGCGGGGAGCGCGGCTCGGGGCCCCGCGCCGCCTCGGGCCCCCCCGGGCCGGCACCGGCGCCGGGACCCGGCCCCGCCTCCGCCTCCGCGCCTCCCCGCCGCGCCCGGCCCGCGCTGCCGCCGCCGCCGCCCATCAGCAGCAGCAGGACGCGGCCCGACTCCGCGCCGCCCCGCGCGCCGGGGCCCGGGCCCGCGCCCGCCCCCGCGCCCGCCCCCAGCTCCATGGCGCCGCCGCCGCCGCCGCCGCCCGGGCCCCGCGCCGCGCCGCCCCGCCCCCGGGCTCCCGCCCCGCCCCGCCCCGCCGCGTCCATTGGCCGCCGCCGCCCGTCGCCCGCCCCCGCCGCGCGCCCACTGGCTCGGCCTGCCGCCCGCCTCCCCCGCGCGCCGCGCTCATTGGCCGCCGCCGCCGCGACTCGGACGCCGCCACTGGCCGGCGGCTGCCTCCGGCGCGCTCAGGCGCGCTGCCCGTTGGCCGCCGGGACTCCCCGCCCCGCCGGCCCGCGCAGCCCATTGGGTGCCTCAACTTCGCGCCCCGCCCCGCCGCGCAAGCCCATTGGGCGGCGAGCCCGCGACCTTTGGCCCGCCCGCCGTTCTTCTGCGCGGGTCGGGGGGGGGAGCAGAGAGCCGCCATTGGCCGCCTCGCCCGCCATTCCGGCTCTCGGCGCGTGCTGTTTATTTTGGGCGCCTCGGATTGGCTGGGCGCTGGCGGCAGGGAGGCTGCGATAGGCCGCGCGGGAGGAAGTCTCTGCGTGACGCCTCCCGGCGAAGGTCGGACGCGGGAGCAAGGGCGAAGCCAGGCGCGGCCCTCGGCCGCCTGGGGGCGCCGTCCCGCCCCGGTCCGATTGGTCGCCGGGCCGCGCGGGCGTGGCTCCGCGGCCGCAGGGGGGGGGGTGGGCGGAGCGCCGCCCGGCGGGGCTCGGCGGCGGGGGCCCCTATTGGCCGCGCCGGGGGCGCTGGTGACGTGGCCGCCGGTGCCGGGTGCCGGCAGCGGGGCGATGCGCGGGCGGGCGGCGGCGGGCGCACATGGCCAGGTGAGCGGGGCCGGGCCGGGGGGGGCCGTGGCCGGGCCGGGCCCGGTGCTGAGCGGTGGCCTCTGCCCGCAGGATCGGCGTTTCCTGCCCGTCGTGGCGCTCGGCGGGACCCTGCCCGTGCCCGGGGCCGTGCCCGTGCCCGTGCCCGGGACTGCGGCAGCGCCCGGCGGCGCTGGGGCTGGCCCTCGCCGTGGGGCTGCTGCTGCTGCTGCTGCTGGCGGCCGCCGCCCCCCGCCGCTGGGCCGCGCCGCCCCGCGCCGCCCGACGCGACGAGAGGTGAGCGGGGACCGGGGCTGCCGGGGGGACCGGGGCTCGCCGTCGCCCGCCGGTGCTGAGGCGCCCCGTCGTCCCTCCCCGGGCCCCAGGTACCTGGCGCGGGCAGAGGAGCTGACGGCCACCGACACCGAGGACTCGACCCTCAATTACGGGGTGGTCGTGGACTGCGGGAGCAGCGGGTCCCGGGTCTTCGTCTACTTCTGGCCCCCGCACAACGGGAACCCCCACGACCTGCTGGACATCAAACAGATGAGGGACCGGAGCAGCCGCCCCGTCGTCAAGAAAATTAAACCGGGTCGGTGCCAGCCCTTTCCGCTCCCGGCCCCGAGGCCCCCCACGCATGGGACGGGGATGGCCACTGCCGGTGCGGCAGGCCCGGCCGGTTCACAGCCTCCCTTCCCTGGGCAGGCATCTCCGTGGCGGCGGCGGCGGCCCCGGAGCAAGCTACGCCCTACCTGCGTCCTCTGCTTCGCTTCGCGGCAGCCCACGTCCCAGCTCAGAAGCACAAGGAAACTCCGCTTTACATCCTGTGCACGGCAGGCATGCGGCTGCTGCCCGAGAGGTGAGTTCGTCGGCCCTCGTCGGGGTGAGCCAGGGACCTGCTGGGATCCCTCAGCCACGAGAAGGGGGGAGACGGCTGCCTCGTCTTGAGCCTAATGGGAGAATTGGGAATCCTGGGGGTGGGGATTGAGAAAGGAAAGGGTGCGTTGTTGGGGCGAAGGGCGAGGGCTGCAGGAGGAGGGTTTGCGCACACTGGGAGGGAGCCGAGAGGAGACGCTTTTTACTGAAGTCTCAAACAAATAGATCTCGTTGCTCGTCTCCAAAGTGCACTGGGTGCAGCAGCAGGGCTTCTGGGGCTGGACGCGGGGCGTATTGCAGTGGGATTCCCGCTCCTTCCTGCGCTCTCGCAAAGCAGCGTCGCTGGCGAAGGTCCCTTAGCATCTGTCCCTCTCCCATGTCCTTGCAGGCAGCAAGCTGCAATCCTGGAGGACTTGGTGAGAAACGTGCCCCTGGAGTTTGATTTCCTCTTCTCCAAATCACATGCAGAAGTGATCTCAGGGAAACAGGAAGGTAGGAGCTTCTGTGAAGCACTGCTTGGTTCCCTTTAGCATGTTGTCGTAATGACCCTTTCCGTCTCGTGCAGGTGTCTATGCTTGGATTGGCATCAACTTTGTCCTGGGCCGGTTTGATCACGAGGACGGTGAGTCTGGCTGCTTGTAGAGCAGCTGGGAGGGTCTGAGCAGAGCCCAGCTGGAGCTTGCCCTGGCGCTGGAGCTAAGAGCAAGCTCTGGAGCAGGCAGCGTCTGCCCCTTGGGCCAGGTAATGCCTGACCGCAGCCATGAGCGTGAAACTCTCCAGAACCTGGGACCTGGAGGGGCACCTGCCCTGGTCACAGGAACAAGTCCCTGTGTGAGGGGGGCACCTGCAGCGTTTTGGGAGAAGAACCAGGGAGAGAGGGTTTGTAGTAGTGTTCCTGTAGTGGCTTCCAGTGGTGGATGCTTTGGGGGAACCTACAAAGCTGAGGGGCAGCCAGCCCCATGTGCCAGGACCCGCTGCCCTGCAAGTGATCCTTGGGGGCTGCTTGCAGGGGTGGAGGAGCCCCATGAAGCTGCTGGGGGAGGGTGATAGTGGAAGGGAGGAGATGCCCCCCGGGCCCTGCCCCTTGCTGATGCGCTGCTGTGGGTTGCAGAGGAGGATGCGGTGGTCACCGTAGCGCTGGGGGACCAGGGAGAGTCCCTGGTTCGGAAACGAACAGTTGGGATCCTAGACATGGGAGGTGCCTCCCTGCAGATCGCCTACGAAGTGCCCGACTCCGGAGCTTTCTCCTCCCCGCAGCAGGTGCGTATCTGGCTGGCTGGCCAGCCCCGAGAGCAGCCCCTGCCTTCCCTGAGTCGTTGCTGATCACGGACCTCTCTGCGCCCCCAGGAGGAGGCTGCTAAGAGCTTGCTGGCGGAATTCAACCTGGGCTGCGATGTGCAGCACACTGGCCACGTGTACCGCGTCTACGTCAACACCTTCCTGGGCTTCGGGGGCAATTTTGCCCGGCAGCGCTACGAGGAGCTTGTGCTGAACCAGACCTATGTGCACAACCGGTATTGCTGCCTTGCCTAGCGGTGTCCCTGCTAGGGCATTGCAAAATGGGGTGCTGGTTCCTTCATGCCGCCCTCTCCCCATTGGATTTGCCCCAAGAGCCGCCCATGGCGATAACAGCTCCCACAGCCACGCTGGCAGCAGCAGGTGCCCGGGCTGGCACGGGGTGCATGGGTGCTGCCCTTTTCTGAGCCCGGCAGGCATTATCAGTGCCGCAGCTCCCTGCCTTCTTCCTCCTCGTCCCCTTGCGGCAGGCTGCAGGGAGGCCCCTCTGGTGGCTTTCGGCTTTTCCTGCTCTGACTTTCCCTCCTTCTCCAGCACCGATTCACTCAGCACATCTTTCCATCGCATCCCCACCTCGAGCTCTCTGTCTCCTGTCTCCCCTTCCCAGAGCGCTACGTGAAGCTGTCACCAGAGGCGGAGAGGCTTGGTGCCCAGGTACTCCTGTGCCGGGAACAGACCCTGCCTCCAGATCCCCAGGGGCTGCACAGGGGTGCAGATCCACGCGAGCTGGTCGGGGTGGGCTGTGCCTTGTTGCACCCTGCAGGTGCTTGGGGCATGTGGCTGCAGGTCAGCGTGAGAGATCTGGCGAGTTTGGCCTCAGCAGGAGGTGCTGGGGCAGGCGCCAGCGCTGCAGGGTACAAGAGAACACAGCCTGGTCTGGTGTGGGGGGTATTTGGATGTGGGGCAGTGCTAGACTAGGCTTTTTGGGGCTGGTACAAGACCCGTCCCCCCATGCAATTGCCTTTCCTTCCTGGCCTGTTTTCCAGCCTGCATGGCCAGCAGACAGGGCTGAGCCCCGAGACGCCCTTCCTGGACCCCTGCCTGCCTGTGGGGCTGGAGGACACAGTGATGAGGGGCGGCCAAACCCTGTTTGTGCGGGGGCGAGGGGACTGGCTGGCCTGTGCGGAGCTGCTGCAGCCCCTCCTGGCTGGGCCCAAAAGCAGCCAGGCCTCCCTGGTGAGGGCATACAAAGCACCCATCGACTTTGGCAACAGCGAGTTTTACGGCTTCTCCGAGTTCTTCTACTGCACTGAGGACGTGCTGCGCCTGGGGGGCCGCTACAGTGCCCCCACCTTCACCTCTGCTGCCCAGGTGGGTGCTGCCGCAGCCCGGGAGCTGGGGAGCCGCTGTTCCTGGGGCTGGGAGGGAGTAGGGGCTGTTTCTCTGCTCTGAGCCCTGACTTCTCTGTCCCTCAGGAGTACTGCAGCCAGCGATGGGAGGTGCTGACCCAGCGCTTCCGTGGTGGCCTCTACTCGGCACACGCTGACCAGCACCGGCTGAAGTAAGCGGCTTTGCTGGGGGTGTGCCATGGCTGGACCTCCTGGGGGGCTTTGGCTGGGGCGAGGGACCGTGGTGCAGGTGGCAGCATCTGGCTGACACTCTTGCGTGCTGTGCCTGCAGGTATCAGTGCTTCAAATCAGCCTGGATGTACCAAGTCCTTCACCAGGGCTTCCGCTTCCCCCTGGACTACCCCAGCCTGCGCACGGCCCAGCTGGTGTATGACCGGGAGGTGCAGTGGACGCTGGGAGCCATCCTCTACAAGACGCGGTTTCTGCCACTCAGGTACCATTGGCTCGCTGATGGCATCGCTCGGGGAAGGGTGGTTGGGGAGGAGCAGGAGTTGCCGCATTGGGCGAGGGCTGTGCCACCCCGGCAAGGGGAGCGGCAGCACGGACCGTGGTAGTACCCCATGGCATCTCACGGCCAGTCCTGACTCTCCGCAGGGATCTCCGGCAGGAGAGCATCCGGCAAGCACACACCTCCTGGCTGCGCCTCTCCTTTGTCTACAACCACTATCTCTTCTTCGCCTGCATCCTGGTCGTAGTGCTGGCCATAGTCCTCTACCTCCTGCGGCTGCGCCGCATCCACCGCCGGCAGCTGCGTGCGGCCCAGCTCACCCTGCTTTGGCTGGACAAGGTGGTGGTGCCGCCGAGCCAGGGAAATGGGCCATGACACCGGTGGTACCCACCGTGCAGTTGCACCAGCAGAACCAGGGCTGGCTGACAGCCTGGGCTCCGAGGGCTTGGACTCTTTCTTAAAGACCATCTCAACTCTGCACTCTATCATCTCCACATCAGAACCAGAGCCTGTGGTCTGAGGCAGCTATAGACACCAGAACTTTCCTCTCTGCCTCACCCCAGTTCTAATCTTTGCGTTCCTTGGCCTCCGGCCTTTGCCTTGCCACATGGTATAGAGCAAAGTCCTCTACTGCCAGCGGGCTTGAAGCTGCAGCCCTGGCAGCTCCCTTAGATAAGCAGGACACTACCACTGAGGTGGCCAGCCCAGGACCAGGGCCTGAAGTACTGGGCCACCCCATGACTCAGCCACCAGTTTGCAGAGCAGGCTGGTGATGTGCTGTAGCTCATCGCCTGGGGTGGCCTTTCTGCAGTCCCTTACTAGCCTACAGGCTAGAGAACAGCAGTCACCAGCGAAGCTACTGCAGGAACCAGGTGAGCTGTGAGTTCCACTGAGCTGCTCTGCCCAGCCTGGTCCCTCTCGGAGCATTCCTTAAGAGGTGCCCTGCTCTTTGCCAAGTCTTCCCTTCCCAGGACAGTCCTCCTGTGGTCCTAGCCAATGCCCCAGGCTCAGCACTGAGGGCTCAGGGATTGGTTCCTAAGGCACCACCAAAGTCAGCTGCCCTTTCCTTTCATACATTCCCTCCTGGGCACGTCTGCCCCGTGGTGTCCCACACGTTAATCGGGCACTAGCACCGGGACCCGTGGTTCTCTCCCCCGTGAGCGCAGGCTGGGCCTGCCCACAGGGGAACCATCTCACTCCAGCCCAGCTTACTGCCCCAGGACAGGTCTGGGCTGTGCACACAGGCACGAGCCTTCCTCCCCTGGGGCTGGAGCCCCCAATGAAGTGTCACTTTTTACTTGAACTCATCTGTTCCCATGCCTGTAGCAATAAATAAACCCCTTGAGCCATCCAGCACTGGTCTTGTTTTCTAGTGAGCACCACCCCAGCAGCAACAGCTCCTGGCTAGCAGCGTGACTGGGGGCCAGTGCTTGTCTGCACAGCATTGCTTCGTGCCACTGCAGTGGGATGACAAAGCTGCTTTCTTGCCAGCAGATGTTCTCTGCCCTTCCAGCAGGACAGCTGAGCTCACCTCCCAAGGTGGTAGCAGCAAGGGAAGCTCTGATCCAAACTGAACTGTTGTGATCCTTGGAGACAGCATGCTTTGCTGCCCTCCTCTCCTCCTAAGAGAAAAAGCCGGCCCACTCAGAGCCCCTCCTGAAAGGTGTTGCTCTGTGTTTTTTACCTTCTTCCCCACCCCAGCCTGAGCAAGGGGCCACTAAACTTCTCCAGCTGCTGCACAGCCATGGGGATGGCCCCAGCACAGCTGCCTACCACCAGAGAGGCTGGGCAGGTACCCAAGTCTCCCTCTAGCACATACTGTTACCTACCTGTGACCCTCGTCATGCAGGACAACCGCACAGGTGGCATCAAGGATAAAACTTTTCATGCACAAGCATGCTGCCAAGCTCCTGCTCAACAGCTGAGGATCCCAGCCTTGTTCTCATGGTGCAAGAACAGGGTTAGGGGGAAGGGAAAAAGTCTGAATAAAGCCAAGACTGCTCCCCAGCCTCAAAGCAGCAAGTGACTCTGCCTCCAGCATCACTTACTAGAAAAAGGATTTATTTCCACCACACAAATTTAACAAACACGGACAGGTAAATAAATACAGATAAATTACGTGATAAATAAGGGGAAACAAAAAACACAACACCCTACTCGGTTCTTCTCGGAACCTGGACACAGGTTGGGTGGGTGGTGGTACCCAGACACTACTGCAGCACCCTCACTGCTGAGGCGGGAGGAGATGCAGCACCCCTTTAATCCCCTCCAGCAGGCTGCCAAGCAGCAGAACCTTCTGTCCTGCACCCCAGCACCTCCCTCATCACACCCCAGGGGGTCTGCATGTTCCTCCAGGGTCAGCCCTCCCTTCTCACACCCACAGGCAGCATCTCTCTTAGCAGGGACCACCCCCACCACAGGGGACTGACCATACAACAGAGGATGCTACGGGCTCCTGCCTTCTCACGCAGAGGTGCGGCCGGTGCCTGAAATGACCAGAAATATGGTAACTAGTTGGGTAGCTTGGGCTGGAAGCAGGGGTTTCACTTGGCGGGGCTACGGCTGAGTGCACTGGAGGGAGCAGGGCAAGCATGGCAGGGACAGGAGCTGCTGGCACTACACACAGATCTCTCTCAGGACGGTGCTTAATGTCAGTGACTACAGCACTAGGCCAGCTGAGGGGATCTCTCCCTGGTAGTGTGGTTGCTCCCAGGGCCAGGTGTACCAGGCCCTCGTCCCAGGCGGGGGTGCTGCCTGCCATGCTCAGGGGCCCAGCCATCACTGGTCCAGGTTGCAATGCTCAGGGTGCACTGGGGCAGCGGGTCCAGCCTCTGTCCCAGCACGTCTGGGGGCTGCCTGGTACGGGAGAGTAGAGGCTGGAACAGCAGCAAGAGCTGGGGCAGGGAGAAAGGAGGAGAAGTTAGCACCAAACTGCACCCACAAGGTAGCCCCCGCAAACCTAGATAACCACAGGCTCAGAGGGAAGGGCTGTTTGCTCAGGCCCAGTGCAGAGCCAGCAGCCCCACGCCGAGACCAGCTCACCACAGCCACAATGCACAGAAGCCAAAGCAACTCCCACCCAGCAAGGACCACGCTGCAGCTCCCTCTCCAACCAGCCACAGGCAGGCAAGCAGGGACATCTCTGCCACCCCAGCCCTCTGCCCACTCACGGTGATAATTTTGGGGGGGGTGTCTGTTCAGGCGCCGGCTCCTGAGGACTGCTCACTCCCAGAGGAAGCGCACGTACCAGATGGTCTCGTTCTTCAGCTGCGGCCCAAACAGGGGGTTGGCCTGGGCCAGGATGGCGATGAGCCAGCTGCAAAGGGACCCAACCTGCCGTCAGCCCTGGCAGCACGCAGGCAGGGACCAGGATCCCGGGATGCTGCTGCCGCAAGGGGCTGGCAGAGGGACTGCTGCCCCGGGGGGTGAAGTGCCCGGGAGGGAGGGAGGCAGGCTGCAGCCCGGGGGCTGTCCCATTCATCCACGGGCAGGAGGCTGGGCAGCAGCCACTGGGCCCGGTGAAGCCCCACGGAGGATGGGGGAGGGGGGGGGGGCGGTACGGGAGGCCGGTTCGTGGTACTCACAAGAGGTAGCAGCACACGGCGGTGGTGACCAGCATCGTGATGATCACCCTGCGGAGACACCGGCATGAGGCCGGTGAGGCCCGGTCACGAACCCCCCCCGTCCCCGGTATCCCCTCGGGGCCCCCACTCACCCGCGGTTCGGCCCCTTGGGCACGAACCAAGGGGCGGCGATGCCCACGAGGCCCCAGAAGGCGGAGAAGAGGACGAGCGGCAGCGCGAAGCTGTGCGCCGTCATGGCCGCTCCGCTCCGACAGACCGACCGCCGCCGCACCGGATGCCGCTCTGCCCACTGCCGCGCGCGACGGCCAATCCGCGGGCGGAGCGCACCGCGCTGGCGCCACCGCCGCCTCCCATTGGCAGAAACGCGAAGCCGGGCGTACGCCGGGCCGACGCCAGGGGGCGCCAAAGGGAGCCCGCCCTCCTCTCCCCGCCGCGGCGGCGCGGCTCGGCGCCCCCCCTCCCCGCCCGCTGCCGCCGGGACTCCCCGCATCCCTCCTCACCTCGCTCCGGAAAGGAGGCGTCCAGCCAGACACCAGCCGCTCCGTAAAAACTCCTTTATGTTACAAAGTTCACGCCGACACCCTCCGCCTCCTCCCCGCGCACAGCCTGGCTGGGCGCACATTCCCGTATGCTAGGGTTGGCGGGGGGGGGGGGGGGTGGGGGGTGTGTGTGTGGGGGGGTGTGTGTGTGTGTGCAGCCTCCGGGCCCAGCGCCGCAGCTCCCCCGGGAGGGCTCTGCCTCCGGCAGGTTACTTGGGGACCCGTCGGAGCTCGCTCATGAGCCAGAGTGCCATGCTGAGCAGAGCCAGGGAGCCTGACTGGTGGGTGGCGGCCAGCGGCGTGGGGACGTACAGCAGGAGGGTGCTGATGCCTAGGCCCACCTGCCGAGAAGGGAAAAGGAAGGAGTAAGAGCAGCTGTGGATGCAGCATTGATACACATCCCCAGCACAGAGCATGATGTAGAAAGGCCCATGGCCACAGCCAGACATCCCACCCTCAAATTCAGACAGTGCATGCAGTATGGCGAGGTCCAGGGCCTAGGCAGGTCCACCTCTTCAGCTCCAGGCTCTTGGGGCCAGCACAGATCCAAGCTGGAGACAGCTCTGTCTTGTGAACATGCTACAAAGGACTGGAGGGAGGAAAAAAAAAATAGAAGGGAGGGGGGAGAAGATGACAGTACCTGCATGCAAGCCACAGCCAATAAGGAAGTCACTGCCATCCTGGTCCTGCGAGGAAGTGGGATCTTCTGCGAGAAGAGGTACAGTGCTGTGACAGCTGTGACTGAGGCGATTCCCTACAGAAGGGATGAGAAACAAGCACCCTTCAAGAAAAGTTCAGAGGAAATGGGTACAGCGGCCTTTGGCTGGGCCTTCCATGCAGTAAAAGAAATTTCATGAACAATATTTAACTGTGGAAACGTGTTAGTGGCCATAACCAAATCCTGGAGCTCCCATGCCTGCCAGGTTAACAACCCTGAAATTTAACTGAAGTTATAGAGTTCCATTTCTCTCCAAATTAATGCTTTATTTTCCAACAGCATTTCCTCAAATCATTAGGGACTATCTGTGCCCTCATCCCTTCTGTCACCTTGACAGCTAAAGGTGGAAGCTGTCATCTGGAAAATTGATCTCATTTTCACCACTCGGCTGTAGTTCACCAGCATAATCTCGCTGTGCAGGTCACCCCAGGTGATTCCTCTTCTAAGTCACTTAATCTTTCTTTTTAGTCTTAGTGATGGCTTAGTCCACAGCAGTGCTGGCAGTGGCATTTAATATCTGGATTGCTCTAACTAGCTGCGA
The DNA here is from genome assembly GCF_026419915.1 of Harpia harpyja. Taxonomy (NCBI): domain Eukaryota; kingdom Metazoa; phylum Chordata; class Aves; order Accipitriformes; family Accipitridae; genus Harpia; species Harpia harpyja. Next base: position 30,236,249 of record NC_068949.1, on the reverse strand, counting down.
TATTTTCACAGGGCGCTACTGGTGTAAAGCAAGTTCAGAAATGCTAGAGGAAAATATCAGATTTTCCAAGTTTTATTTCACACAGCTTTCCCAGACATTTCAATAGCGAAGGCTACCCTGGTCTGCAGCTTACGTTATGGAAAAGGAGACACAAAGAAACAAAGTCTGTAACTTGCGCAGGAGGAAGATGTCCTTAAGGAAGGAGATCACACTGAAAATAAACAAGAGTGCTAAACTTCCTCTTTCTGCAGAAGCAAATTGGTAACACGCTCTTAGGACCTTTGGACACCCTGGATATCACTCAAGCTGACAGAACCACGGCCCAAAGAGGACAGCTTGGCTGCAGGAGGCAACTGAGAAGCAGCACAGACATAGCAGGAAGACAGCACTTACCAAGATCCTGTGATCAAACTGTACAGTTGTAGGATTCTCAAAGATATTTCTCAGCACGGGGGAGAAGGCAAGGAGATCATCTGGGATCCAGCGATCACCCATTTTGGGGAAGGAATTGTACACAAGGCCAGCATCCAGCCCTGCCACAAAGGCACCTGCAATTCCAGAGCAGAAAATGAGACTACCAGAGTAGGCAAAGGTGGCACTCCAGGTTGCAAAGCTCTGACTCGAAGAGCTCAGCTTGATCCTGAATTTCTTTTAGAAACATATACAGAGATCACACAGCAACAGGCAGGCTGGAAGGTACATCTCCACCTGCTCAGGAAAGACCCGTAAGGGAGGTTCTCGACTGTAAGCTCCCTGACAGCAATAAAGTTTTTCCCAGGGAACATGATAGGGTTGCTCACAGTCCCCGCCAGACCAGAGATAAAAACAGGGCAGAGAGGAATGAGCCGCAGATGGGACAGCAGAAAGAAACATTCTTACCTGAAAGAGCAGTAAGAAAAATGAGAGCTGTAGTGCCATGAGCATATTGTCTCAAGCGAAGGAGCTGATGGGTTTCAGGTAACTGTAAAATTAAAAAAAAAAAGAAAAAGAAAATAATCAAGGCAAAGCATTTCCAGTGCTGTTTGCAGCAAGTAAGAAAAACCTTCACTGCATATATAGGCCAAGGGGTTGGCCTGTATTTTACAGGAGGAATCTAGAGACCACCATGCAGCAGTGTCACACTTCAGTGGTTCCTCAAAACCACAACTAATCGAGTCCAACCCCGTGCAGAAACTGGAGTGGCCACTGGACAGTTACTGGCACAAACCATTTAGCCCGGCCAGGAACACCGCTGCCTGAGCTTGCACGAACTCTGAGACTAATCACTTTTGAGCAGAACAGCACAAGTCAAAGGAAGCGTCCCATAACCAAGAAGTTTACAGACAGGGTATTTTGCAATGCGGTATTAGATCGGAGTCAGGAACAGAGACTAAAACGGAAGCACCATCACTCTTCACACCCTTTCCTCACCCTTCACATCACACCCCCAACCCTCTGAACTGACACTACCCTGTGCTTTTGACTCCTGAGACACCACTCTGTACCTTCTGTTGCGGAAGCAGCAAGGACAGCCCCGTCCACAGGCTAGCAGAGTACAGAACCAGCGCGGAGCCGAGATGTGCTGCAAGACGGTACTGACTGACCCGAGGAATGTCGTAAGAGTCTGGCTTCTCTTCCAGCCCGCTCTTCACCATGTACCATCCCAGCAGCCCCTGACAAAACAGGAGAGGGGTTAAAGCCAGACAGGGCAGCAGCAACTGCTAAGAGCAGACAAACATTAGGGGCAAAGCAACTTGTTTCCTTCACCTTCAACCAGCTACCAGCACTGCCACCCCCCAAGCTTTCATGAATCCCACTGCCTCAACTACGCTCAATCAGAAGATATTAGCAGATGCTGCCGCTAATCCCTGCGGCTACAGAGTTCGCTCACCTGGAAGCAGACCAGCCCACAGAGCGCAAGAACACAGCCCTTCATGGGGCGGCTGAGCCAGCCTTTTCGCCAGAAGTAGGTGGCGGGCAGAATGTAGGCCAAACCCACAACGCGGCCCCACATACGGTGCGAATACTCCATGTACCAGATGAACTTGAACTCTGTCAGCGTCATGTCATGATTCAGGCTGTTAAAGACGGTAAAACAAATGACATTTTCATGTGGTACAGCAGTCCTATGCCGTACTTTGCAGGACAAGGGATCACCTTCCTCAGAGAACAAAAGTGAAAGCGAAGGAGCCATCATCAGGCAGGCTTTGTGTGCCCTCCTAGTGATGTTAAAAAACATTTCCCTTCTTACAAGAGTTCCTCGAGTGGCTCAGTCGCAGGAGGGATGCTCCCACCCACCCTCCTTCCTCTTTTGCACACTCACATTTTGAACTCTGGGAACTGCTGGTACTTCTGGAACTCAGCTTCCCACTCCTGCTGCGTTCTTGGGGGTTTCATCTCTCTCACCAGGTGCCAGTCAACCATAGAAAGGCCCGATTCCGTCAGCCTGGGAGCAGACAGACACAAGCAGGCACAATTCACTCGCTGACAGCATGCAAATCTACCGAACCGAAGTGAGAGCTGTTGGCTGCACCAGACAACCCTTAAACTCACAGTTAGAAACAGGATGGAGATCAGGGAGTCTGTAAGTGATCAAACAGACCTAAAATTACCAAAACCGTGTAAGGGACGGTTATCCCCGGCTGGCACCAGCACGCCACAGACAGTCTCTCTGGTACTCCCAGCCCTGTGCCACGGTGTCCCCTCGCAGCCAGGGGCGAAAGACACGAGAGGAGCTCTCACAGGCGCACTCGGGGCGGCTCCGAGGCGTGGGAGGCAGCTGCGGGCCACAGGGACGGCCCGAACGGGTCACCGGCGGCGGAGACGGCCGCCTCCACGCGGCCCCAAGGCCGAGCCCCTTCCTTCCACGGCCCCGGCCGCCCGGCGCGAACCGGTGCCAGCGGGGCGGGGGGTGCGGCGCTCACCTGGTGACGCCGCCCAGCACCACGGCACCGGCCACGGCGCCGCTGCAGGCCAGGAGCCACCGCCCCACGGCGGGGGGGGGGCGCGGCAGGGGGGGGCGCCTGCTGCAGGAGCCGCCGCGGAGGCGGAGAGGCGGGGCCCGGTGCCGGTGCCGGCCCCCCCCCGCCCCTCAGCGCCAGCGCCGGCGCCGCCGCCCCGCGCGGGCAGCAGGAGCCGAACGCCAGCCCGCGCCGCACGCAGCATCCCGAGTGACCCCGGAAGTGGCGCGCGCCGCCGGAAGCGGGGCGAGCACTTCCGGACACACCTGGGCGTCACCATGACAATCCCCGGCACGTGACCGAGAGCCAGCAGCGACCCCCGCGCGCCGCCAGCGCAGGTGAGGGCGCGTGCGAGGCGGGGGCGGGGCCCGGGCGGGGGCGGGGCCGCGACCGACGCCGGGGGGCGGGGCTTAGCGCCGCAGCGCGCGAGCGAGGCGCGCCGGCCGTCCCCCCCCCCCCCGCCTCCACCCTCCCGCGCCCGCCCTCGCGCCCGCGGACGGCGCGGGCCCGGGCCGCGAGGGGGCGAGGCCGGAAGCGGGAGCGGGGGGGCGGGGCCTGCGGCGGAAGCGGGGCGGGGGCGGGGCCGCGGCCGCCGGCGGCGGCGCGGAGCCGGTCGGCAGCCATGGGGCGGGCCGGGCTGACGGCGCCGCTCTCCGCCAGGTATGGACGATGGCTTCCTCATGGAGGTGTGCGTGGACTCGGTGGAGTCCGCCGTCAACGCGGAGCGCGGAGGTAAGGCCCGCGGGCGAGGGGGCGGCAGCGCGGCGGGCCCCGCCGGGGCCGGTTCTGACGCGCCTCTCCCCAGGTGCAGGCCGGATCGAGCTGTGCGCCGGCCTCGTGGAAGGAGGGACCACCCCGAGCATGGGTGAGCCGCGCCCGACCCCGCCCTGCGGCGGCCCGCGTCCTCCCCCTCTCCCGGGGCCGCTCCCCCTCCCCGGGGGGGGTCGGCGTGCCCGGCGCACCCTCCTGCCCGCCGTCCTTCCCTTTGCCCTCTTCCCCTGCCCCCGTCCCGCCAGCTTGCCTCCCCCCCCCCCGCCCTCTGTGCCCCTCCCCAGCCTCTCGTCTTGCCTCCCCCGGCGGCTGGGTGCTGAGCTGCCGCTCTCCTTTCCCCCCCAGGACTCCTGCAGGTGGTGAAGCAGTGCGTGCGGGTCCCCGTGTTCGTGATGATCCGACCTCGCGGCGGCGATTTCCTCTACTCGGACCGGGAGGTGGAGGTGATGAAAGCCGATATCCGCCTTGCCAAGCTGCACGGGGCTGACGGGCTGGTGTTCGGGGCCCTCACCGAGGACGGGCGCATTGACACAGAGCTCTGCACAGCACTGCTGGGTAAGAGTGTCCCCGGTCAGAAACACTGTGCTGAGTTCTGCGCGGTAGCTGTGTGGTGACCGTGGGGGTGGGAGTTCCGTGCGGCTCTGTCTGGTGCTGTAGAAAGAACCGTGCAGGGTGCTTTGGTCTGCACGTCTTGTCTGTGGTCTTGCCATCTCTCTTCACCTTCTACCGGTTTCATGTATTGTTGTGAGATGTTAAGCAGGTAAGAAGCTTTGCAGACCAAGGGCAGCTGCCCCAAGCGGTTCACACAGAGTTTGAGGCCACCTGGGATGTAATGGCAGGGTCTAAGCAGGAGAGGTGCTTAGGTGAGCTGCTTTGGGGGCGTCAGAGTATTAAACTGTTGGATTCCCTTCCTTCTTCATTTTCCTCGCCCTTTGTTCTTTTCCTTATGTCCCTGTTACAGGTGTCTAGGGTATGTCTCTCCTGGACTTTGGCCTTGTGGGTAGCTGGCAACTCATCTTCATTTTTTCCTCTAACACACCCAGTGAGAGAGAATAATGAGAGAGAGGTGGAAACGTATAAAGGGATACCGAAGCTGCAGTGGGAAATTGTTAGTCCAGACGCCTAACATGTAGAGAGAAAGAGAATTTGCTTCTACATCTTTTCTGTGAGCTACAGGCAAAGCTAAAGAGGGCTGAGCGTTGCCCTGGTGATGTGCTGCCAAGGTTCTTGTATGTATGAAGGTGAATGGGCTGTAGGGAGTGCAGCAAAAGACAGCGGTCTTGCCAGGATCTGCCTCCACTAGAGCAATGAGGTGCTCTGCTGGAACCAGCATTTCCAGGGCAGGAGGCAGTTGGATTTCTTTTCATAGAAGTAAATAAGTTTTGCCTAGTAAATAGAGCACCACTGGTGAAGTGGGCTGTGGTCTGAGAGCAGAACTTGTAGGTAGTGAAAGAAATCACAAAAATCAGCTCTCCTGCTTTCAAAGACTACTTACTGGTCTTGTCCCTTCCCCAGGTAGATGATACAACTTCCCTGCTTCCTTCCTGCAGAGAAACTTCTCTGGTGGGAATGAGGGTTCTGCATGATCCAGATGAGGTGGGGGATTTTGGTGTTACTCATAACAACAAAGGTTTTTTGCTTCCTCATCGGGCAGAAGAACTCTTCCTCACCAAAGAGCCTGGCCAAAGAACAGCAGCTGTGTTGTTCCCAGCAAGTACTGGGACTCTTCTGAGCTCCCCATGAACGGCCTGAGAAGCCTTTGCCCTCTTTCATCTGATGTGCTTTTCTGGTTCTAGCACAAGGGACTCCCTGTACCAGCCCTGACTGACCATATGTCTTCTTATTGCAGCGGTGTGCCGTCCCCTGCCAGTCACGTTTCACCGAGGTGAGTCGCCTGGGACAGTGGCCCTGGCAGGGGCCAGCCTCTGTTCCGCTGCCAGGGGAAGGTGGGGCTGGGAGGGAGCTGAGCTTAAGGTACTTTGGTCATTCTTTGGAGGAGGGAAAGCTCTGCATGCTGTGTAAGAGCAGGCTGTGGCTACGCTGTTCCCCCAGGAGGGGCAAGGTCCAGGGGGTGCAGGCTTGGGGGCTGTGTCACTGCCCTGTGTGGAGAGGAGGTGTCTGAGGAGCTGAGCACGGTGGCCCTGCCACTGCTGCGAGGGGGACATTATAGTCAGGAGCTGTGGCTCCCTGCAGGGGTGGCCAGCTGCGAGAAGTACCCTTCCTATCGTTGTCTCCTGGGCTCCTGAGCTGGCTGGGGGACAGGGCTTGAGCACAATGAGCTGAGTGATTTCTGAGCTGTTGTGTTGGCCTCTCAGCTTTCGACATGGTGCATGACCCTCTGGTGGCACTGGAGACCCTGATTTCTCTGGGGTTTGAGCGGGTGTTGACAAGTGGCTGTGACAGCTCAGCGCTGGAAGGATTGTCTTTAATTAAGAGGCTTGCAGAACAGGTAAGTGTTCCCTGTGCTCCCCTGGTTTACCGTGGCTGCTTCCTGGGCTTTGCCTGGAGGCAGCTCCTTTATGGTAGCCCTCATTTCTGTAAGGGAACTCCTGTCAAGGAGCGTTTGCCCTCCCTCTCTGGCTTGGCTTTAATCTTTTCCTAAGTCCATGTGGGCTGGACCCCAAAGTCTCCCACAGCAAAGACTGGTTGGGTTGTTCTTGCTTGCAGACTGGGAGGAGGGCAGTAGGAGTTGATATCAGCAGCTGGGTGTGATTAGGCCATGCAAACAGCAAAGTGAGGTCCCTGTTGGGGGTCTACAGTTCCTGTTAGGAAAATGCAACAGACGTACCTGAGAGGTAGCCAGATGGGATAGAGAGGTAGGAAGAAATGGTGACAAGTTGCCTTAGCTGTACCTGCAAATTCTTTTCCACTTTTCCTTGTAACACATGAATAGTACAAAATAGGTGGGTGAGAGTGCACGAATCGTAAGCCATGGTGACATCCATGAGTTTGTGGAAGGCACTGCATGTAAGGTTTCTTTGCTACCCCACAAATGCACGTGCAGATGTAGTGCTGAGCAATATCACTAACATGTTATTCTTCTTTCAGGCGAAGGGCAGAATTGTGGTGGTGCCAGGTAATGGTGTTTTGTCATCTGTAACAGGTCCTGTAGTCCCTAGCACCTGCTTCCTAGCCTCTTGCCCTGGGATGTGCTGTCTGATCTGGCTTTCTAAGCCAGGTCCCCAGGAAGAGGAGCTCCTGCCCTGGTGCGAGTAAAAGCCACACAGCCAGCTGGGGATGGCAGAGCTCTGCAGCCACTTGCTTGCTGGAGGATTTGGGGACAGCTCTACATCTGTGGGAGAACATGAGCCAAGGCATCTCTTGTCTCTTTTCATGTGCCCGGGTCTCCGTTGTCCCAAGGGCTGTCTTTTCCCTTCAGTGTAGATGGCGCTTGTCCCTTAGGGGGGTAGGTCCCAGGGTGGCATCAGGTCTGGGACAGTGCCATCTGCGCTGTATGTGACATCGGGATTCTTCCCACCAGGGGGTGGCATCACAGAGCGCAACCTGCAGAGGATTCTGGAAGGCTCCACTGCTTCTGAGTTTCACTGCTCTGCTCGCTCAGCCCGGGACTCAGGGATGAAGTTCAGGTAACTGATTATTTGTTTTTATTTTTTAGCAAAACTGTACAAGGGAAAAGCTGGATTAATGTGAACATGAGTTTGTAGAACAGGCATAAACTTCAAACAGCTTCCTGGGTGCTAATCGCGCTCTTGTGGTTGGGGTCCTGATGCCTGGCTCTGTATTCTGCAGTGTGTGAATCCAGCACTGCTCATCATCCAGACACGGATGCAGAACCGGATCCTTGGGGCATTTCTTCTGCTACTGCTGCCCTAGGGCTTGTGAGTGCGCTTGTGTGGCACTCGGGAAGGCAGGTTCTGGTGTAGCTGCCTTAGACCTTTAACACAAGTGTGTAGGATTTGGGAGGCCAGTGGGATGTGCCTCTGAGGAATGAGTGAGGAATGGCTTACATCTGTCCACAGGTCTGCACTGGGTTTCTGTTGATGCTGTTGTTTCTTGCCTTTGGATTATTCCTCTTTCTATTACTGTCTCATCTTTGGTTTGGGTGGCACCAGCAGGTTCTCTGGCCATTGCTGAGACTAAGGGAGATAGTGGGTTTTTCTTAGTGTGTCTTAGTCACCTGTATCACCTGCAGATAGTAACCAGTGGTTTTCCTGACAGAAATCCGAACGTTGCCATGGGAGCGTCCTTCTCTGCCCCTGAATACTCCGTAAAGGTGGCAGATGTGGCCAAAGTGAGGACCCTGAATGCGATCGCAAAGAACATTCTGTAGTGGAAGGCACTGTGCTGGGACAAGAGCGCTGAGACTCCAGGGTCTTTCCTGCCATATGGACAGATGGGTATCGCTTCCATCCTCAGGCTGCAGAGGATGTGAACTAGGTGATGAAGCCTGACATCTCTTCCCTTGGCTTCCCCCGAACGACCAGTCCCTGGCCTGGAAACTTACGTTGGCCATTTTAAATAAAAGGACTCATTCCCAGATGTTGTGGCAGCAAGCTGTTCAGCAGTATTTGGGAGGAAGGGAGCTGAGCAAGTAGGGGGACTGAATTGTGTAGCACTGCATGTGATTGTCAAATAAACACTGCAGCTGCCCCCCTCTCGGTGTGCTTTTTTAAAATTTATTTATATTTTACAGGTAAGACTGTGATCTGTGTTGTGTAGTCTGAATTAATCAGGCCCCTTCTGCACCAGAGGAGAATACAATCATCCAGAATGCCAGGGAGGGAAACATCATAGCCACAGGTGGAAAACAAGGCCTGCTGTGGTCAGCTGGTAGGATAGCTGGGGATTAGCAACGCAGCAGCTGCTAGGTAGAGAGAAGCGCATTGATACGTAGAGATGATGAACACATTAAGTTCTAATGGGAAGGAGCTTCTAACTACCTGACTGATGAGGTGAGGTAGTTGTGAGGCATCCTGGGCTGTGGGTGCTTGAGGTGGGGTGGGTGTGTGATGAGATTCCTTGGGAGGACAATGTGCTTTTTCTCAGGGAGTTTCCAGGTCCTTTTCCCAACATGAAGCACAAACTGCTTGTTCTCCAGACAGTGCTCGGGGGAACGTGCCTGTTGAGTTATTGCTGCCTAGTCAGAATTGAAGCCTTAGACTCATCTCAGTTACCCTGCAAAATACCTGATGAAAGATCTGAATGGTGTCAGTGGTCCATTAAAAGAGTAGAGACCCAGAGATAAAGCAGCTTTATTCTTGCTGCCTGCTCTTCTCTAAAAGATCCACAAAGCTGAAGAGGATCCCCCTGACAGCAGAGGTAGCGGACCTTCTTAGGAAGCAAAAAGCAGGGTTCAGATTTGTCTGCCCCTCTTGGCAATAGCACACAGCCTGTGAGGATGTACAGGAAAATGTAATATTTGACAAGGTGGCAGCACCTTTTGTCACCTTAAACATAATCAGGTCACTGAAAACCTATAACCAAGACTAACTATGTATCTTCAGCTCAAAGGGTACATCCACCTTTTCACATGGATCCATCACAGGTATCTGTCTCCCAAAACACACCTCGGGAGCGTATGTGGTAGTTTGCAACACAGGAGCTGGGAAGGGAATGGCTGCTTAGTGCTGGTGTCAGAGCCTGCTTCAGCACTGGCAGATAGATGTGCAGGCAGTAGGAAGGATCTAAACTCAGAAGAAGAAATGATTAAATTTGTGGTTATAGTCAATATAGTTCAGAATAACTGATTTAAGAATTCATGGCTTATGTTGTGAGATTTCATAAGTCATGGTGATAAGATACCAGTAGCTCAATTAACATGAATATTCTGCTGAGGCAGCCCCCCTAGCATCGTAAACACAGAGTTTGGTTCTCTCCTTTTGTGTAAAGTTAAAAAAAAAAAAAAAAAAAAGGAAAGAAAAAAAGGCTGTTGAACTCATGTGGGGTTACAGCATAACAAAGGAGAGAAACAAACCTTTCAGAAACAGGTGAGCAGTGAGGGCTGGACTAATTTGTAGATTGCCTTGCAGAAGCCTCTGTCCTGGACCAGACCCTGTGAGAAACAGGCATGAAGCAATGCCTAATTTTGAAAACTTAAGTTATAAGGTGATGGATAACAGATGGGTAAAGGCAAGGGAGCACAGGGAAACAGTGTGGTATTGTTGGCCAAAGAGGTCTTACCGCTTTGATTAGCTTGGTCCCAGTGAACATCTTCTGGGTATTGTAGTGAAGGAAGCTTTATGGGAGGAACTGAAGGACAGTGAGGTGGCTTTGTGGGTTTTTAGGAGGAGCATGTCCCAGGTATGAGGGTAGAGAAAGTGGGGGTGTGCTTGCTTTGAACATTGAAAGATAGCTGGCATCCTGTCCTGAGCAAAGCACTTCAATTCTGAATGAGAGACCAAAGACGGGGTGAGGATGGGCTGTGACATGTACTGAAAACTGAGACACGCGATGGGACAGAGCATTAAATAGGAAGGTGTCACGAGCAAGTGGTCCCCTTGGCAGCAGCGCTCCAGGTGGGTATGAGCAAGGCCAGAGGACACCTGTGCCAGAGAGCAGAAAGAAGAATCACAGCAGCACTCTGGATGCAGAATGGCTGAGGAAGTGACTACTCCATTCACTTCTTATCCATTGCATCAGATTGCTGCTCTCATCAGCAGGGTATTGGTTCTGGCCTGGAGGACTGTCATGACCCACTCAGAAGAGGAGGGTGAGTTACTCAGATTGGCAAATCCCCAGCGGCGTGGACTAAGGTGAGACAACTCTCAAGGTCCATATACAAACGTTTATTAAGATTCCCACAGTGATTAATGGATGTCTTAAACGAGGTTTTCCAATAATTGGTTAGGTATATAACAGATTATGGCAAGTGGTAAGGTATGCCTTGCATAACTTAGCAATTCTAAGAGAAAAGAGAAACAGAGAGAGATCACCAGTCCTGGTTCCAGCATTGGTCCAGCCAGCTGGGGTTCTCTGGTTTGTAAGAGTGCTTTTCTGTGGATCTCCCAGTGGCACCTATCTTCCCCCTTTGTTTGCCTTATCAGTACGACCCACCCTACTCCCACAGTGGCAATTTTGTTTCAGGTTCTTCCCCAGCCCCCCAGGTGACATATAGCATGATTTGGGTTGAGAGACGAGTGCTATAGTCACGTATGTTTAGTGTGATCTCCATAATCTTCATTAGCTTATTCAGGGGTGTCAACTTTAATATACATTTTGCAGATAATGAGGCAAAAGTTATTCATTGCACATGATGGCCCCGAAAACAGAGAGCTAACAGGCTTCACTAGTTGCACCAGAGCAGAACCATCCTGTCTCCACAGGGCTCCCTCCTCCAGCCACATCCTCTCCCATGTGCTATTCCTCCCACATGGGTCGAGTGTTTGCCTCAGCAGTTCATTGAGCACAAAGCCTGCATTATCCAGACTCCACATTATCCACCCTGTGACTATGGTTTCATTTCAAGGTACTTGTGAGTGTTTGAGACATTTCTTGGAAAGGCTCCGAGGGCCTCCACGCCCCTCCCCCCCTTATCTCTACCAAGCTTCATCTCTCGCCATTGTTCATGGCTGCTTCTCTCAGTCTTTGTTTTGGAGAGTTACAAGTAGTATCCTACAAGGACCTAGCACTAGGGGTAGTTTTATTTACAAAAACAAGTGGATTTAATCAGACAAGCCAATAATAATTAACCAATGAGTTGGACATTGAACCTTTCTCTGGTATTGATGGTAAGAGGGTGGTTCCCGAGCAGTTACTCATTGTAACATCCTTGACTTCTGAGCTATCTACTAACTCCTTGAACAATGAGACAGCAGAATCCTTGTGGTCAACCTACTGTCCCCTTTTACCTACTGCTCCCCAAGAGCATGCATGATAAAGCAAATCCAGTTCCAGCCTTAGAGTAGCACCATCCCCACCTGCCCCCACACCTCCACTTTCCTAAGCAGCAGCGTGATGATTTAGTGGCAGTCACCTGCCTCAGGAACGGTCCTCTGGCTGTCTCAGATGTTGGTGGTTGCCTTAGAATGAAGCTTCAAAGTCTCTTTTGTGTTTTGTGGTCAGCCAGCTGCCATAACATGCAGACAACACAGATATGGGAAAGGGAGAAGCAAAAAGAAGAGCTGGGAGAGTCTCCAGGCTCTGCAGGCCAGAGGAAGTTGGTAAAAGGAACCCAGATCCCGGAGACTCAGAAAGACCACTGCAGCATGCGGTCAGCTCAGCTGCCAGATGCTGCAAGTTCCCAGGCCTGGACCACTGCTGGTGTCCTGGGCCTCCTTGCTGGGTGGCACATGAGAAAAAGGGTACTGTCTTCTTTGGCTTCTCAGCCTTTGCTGGACTTTTTGGCAGCATTCAGCAGGCTTGTTCTGGCAGGAGAGGTTTGTTGCACCAAAGTAGTGTCTTTAGTGCGTCCATAAGAGTTTGTCTCTGTTGGCGTGTACTGATGAAGGCTGTGGTTTCTGAGCAATGGCTGTGGTGTCCTGCAGTGACTCTGTGACAGTGGCTTCCCTGCATCTCCCCTTTGATCTCTTTCTCGGGTCTTCCTCTCCTCCCTTCCCCAGAGCCCATGCAGTTTCCAAAGCCCTTTTGGTCACTGCTTTGGTCTGTGGTGTTGTGCAATAGCACCAAGTTAACAATTAACTGTGTGTCATCAGGGATTTTGTCCCAACACCACTTGATGGTGTGTGGGGACTTTTGTCCCAAGCATCCACCCAGGACTCACAGCCAGGCAGAGCGAGGGGAAGGAGCTGTCGTCTCTTCTCCCCTGAGCCATGTCGGCAGCCCTGGAGGAGTTCTGTGGCTCCGTCTTTTGGGTGAGTGGCTGCATCACCTCCATCGCCCGTTCTTGGGGTAGGATGCTCAGTGGAAGGGGAGAGCAGTAGATCCCAAGGCTCGCAGCTTGTTCAGCCAGCGGGACTCAACTGCCAGTGGTCAGCAGAGGTTCTGGTATTTATCCAGGACTGCCATGGCACTGAGTGCTATGCGCTGCCTGCGTGGTATCCATGAAACAACAATTCAAATGACAGTTCCCTGAGTAAGCCCTGTCCTGTTTTAGCCCTGCAGCCCAGCTGGGAACACAGGACACCCTGCACGGACCTCTTGCGGGATGATTTGGGTCCAGCTGCTGCAGCTGGCTTGGCTCCAGTAAGGGGTGGTTTTGGGGGAGGCCCTTCCATGTTCAGGCAGATAGATGGGTAGGGGGACATCACCTGGGACCTTGGCTGAGTGCTGAAATGCTCAGCCAGGAAAGTAGGTGTTGAGGAGAGGGGTGTGATGGGCTGGAGCAGGGTGGGCAGGAGCTATAGGAGTGGTGGCTCTTGTACCGTGAGCCAGGTGAGGGTCAGGCCATCCCAAGTGACTTGGCTGTCTGTCCTTGCTGCCCCCAGAATGCCTCCTACCTCACTCGTCCAGATGCCGACCTGCCCGTGTGCTTCCAGCAGACTGTGCTGGTCTGGGTCCCCCTTGGCTTCTTCTGGATTTTGGCTCCATGGCAGCTCCTGCCTATGTGGAAATCCAGAGCCAAGAAATCATCTGTGACCAAACTCTACATCATCAAACAGGTAGAGTGGGGCTGAGGGGGCACAGAGGGCAGGCTGGAGCAGCCTGGGGTGGAGGGGTGGTGGAAAGCCTCTGGGCTGGAGTCAGGTGTGGGATGGAGAGATGAGAAATGTAGGAGAGAAGGAGCAATGGGCTAGGGCACCATCTGGGACAGAAATGTAAAGGGGGGCCCAGGACGAGGCATATCTGGGACAGAGGGCATAACAGGGCTGGGATGCACTGGGAGGGGGGGCAGAGGTGTGTACGGGGGCCTCTCATCTTGTGGGCTGTTATCCTCCAAGCTTAAAACGATGGCAGTGCTCCTGTGGAAGTGCTGCAGCTTCACAGGGCCCTGGAAAGCTTTCCCAGGCCAGGTTCGAGTTGGAAAGGGTGTAACGGTGTATGGGACACTGTGCTTTTATGCCCAACTGTGTTGTCTCCCAGTGGTTCCCCTGCTCACGATGGGCTGGGTCTCCCCTCACGGCTGCTCACCTCTCCCCACAGGTGCTGGCTACCTTGCTGATGCTGACGGCAGTGGCAGAGTTGGCCCTGGTGTTTGTAGAGGACACAGAGCAGGACCCCCTGCCAGCTGTCCAGTACACAAACCCCAGCCTGTACATTGCCACCTGGGTAAGGGATCAGCTGGTAAATGTGCTGTGTGTCACCAGAGACACAGGGTGTGAGACCATGAGGCCAAGCAGCAGAAAACTTCCCATAGCAGAGATCAGCTGGAAGCTGTGTCCACAAGGGAAGCGTAGCCTGGAGGATGGGTAGGGACTAGCCCTGAACATGTGTGGGTGGTGCACAAGGGCGATAGGTTGAGGGTGGGTGTCTGGTTGTACAGTGCTCCCTCCTTTTATCCTTAAAACTGGGATAGATACTATGCCTGTGAGCATAGCTGAACTTTCTGGCAGAAGCCTCAGTAGCAGCAGTATGGGTTTCACAGGACTGATTGCATAGCATTAACATCGGACCATGGCTTGCTGCTCTGATGTCTCCCAGCTTCCCATGGGTTGCGGCTCAGTTTTGTGTGGAGAGTCGAGAAGTACAACAGGATACCCAGGCAGAGGAGAAAGCTGAGGACACAGGGGCTATTAGCTTGATGGAATATGTTCATGGAAGTTGCAGATATCTTGTACGAGACATGGGATATTCTAACAGTCTTTACAAAGCCATAATGCTCAGGAGCTACACTTAAAAGCAAAAGTAACACCCCAATTTGCTGTCCTTTGTATTTTGTCATGTCATTTAGTTTCATGTGCAGAGTTCATGTGAGATTGTAAGCCAAGGGGACTGCCCAGATAGGCTGCGCAGCTGGGTCTCTGATCTGGCTTTAATTCCAGGTCTGGAGGCAATATGCAGGAGACAGGGTCTGACTCCTCACAGCTGGGTGTTATCTGAGAATCTGGGGTGAGAACAGCTAAAAAGAGAAATAGTGCCCTGCTGTAATGTCAGGGTGTCTTCAGACCTTGCTTTTCCTATGAGGAGCCTGATCTTATGTCTTCCTGAAATAAATCTTTGCCCTGTGTGATTAACTCCAAAGCTTTTGTAGAGTTGGCAGCGACCTCAGGCACTGGGAGCTCAGTGTCTTCAAGGCAGTGAATCCCAGCAGATCACACATGCTGGTATCCCAGGACACATGCTCCAAAGGCACATTGAGAGCCCAGACCTAGTCCTGCAGCCCTACCTGAACCTCTGACTGATATTCCTTCCCCCAGCTCCTGGTCCTGCTGATCCATGACGCACGACGCTTCTGCTTGCGCAGAGACTCGGGGATACTTTTCTGCTTCTGGACACTGTCCCTGCTCTGTGGGATATTGCCGTTCCAGTCACTCCTCCGGAGAGCCCTGCAGGTTGGGTTTGGCAGGAAGCTCTGTGCTTCCCCATGGTCTTGTTCTGTCCCCAAAGAAAGTCCCTCCAGACTTCATCTCTTGACAAGTTCTCAGTGGTATCACTGAGGTCCCAGCTGCCCTAAGGACCCTGGGGAACCAGAAGATACCTGAGAGGGAGTTGCTGTTTGAATTCATCCTGTCTCTTTGGGGTGGCATAAGCTCTCCAGGACCAATCTATCCCCTTACGGACTTATGGGAGGAGGACAGGAAGAAGCAGGGAGGGGTAGCAAAGGGAAGCTGAGCAAGGAGCCAGAGCAAGTTTTGCACTGCCCCATTGGGCCCAGCCTTGTTTGCTGTCCTGGGCATGGATCTTGTCTCTGAGTGCCAGGTGGCCTTGAGACAAGCCCCAGCAGTCACTCTGGGCTCTCCATTCCTGCAGGCACCAATCTCTGATGTGCCACGGTTTGTCCTTTTCTTCATCTCCTACGGGCTCCAGCTGCTGCTTTTTCTTGTCTCGGGCTTCTCAGACATTGCCCCAGAAACAAAGGAAATCACGAAGAAGGTGCGAGGTCCCTGCGGGAGTGGGCTTGGGGTACCGCATCCTGGCTGGCGTTGTGCAGGGCAGGGTGGGCTCCATGCAGAGACTCCTCCTGGCCCCTGTGGGAGGGAAGACCTTGGGGCTTCAGCAAGGGGCACAGTGAGAGCTGGAGCCTGCAGCCTGGGGCTTTGGCACGTATGTCCAAGGGGAGGCTGCTTCTGGCTGTGAAATGGGATTCCTGGGGCTGGAGCTGGCACAGTTTGAAACCTCAGGTTTCTTAACGGCTGGGGGTGCTGAGTCAATTCTTGTCAACACCACCCCTCAGCATCAATGATCTCTTGGTACGCACTTTGCTTTGTGCCCTAGAACCCAGAAGTGACAGCCTCCTTCCTGAGCTCCATCACCTTTGAATGGTACACCAGGTAAGCAGGGCTCCATGGGAGGTTGGGCTGGCAAACTGCAGGCATGCTTTAGGGCTGGCCCAGCCTTGTTTGGGGGAGCCTGCAGCACAGGCTGCTTGGAGTTAGTTGTGAGAGGCACCGCATTCAGTGCAGCCTGAGCTTGGGGCCAGGCTGGGTGTAAAGGCTCTGCATTTGCAGCAAGGACTCTCCAACAGGTGTAGTACAGGAAACTTGCTGAGGAGAGTTTTCTCTGCCCCACAGCATGGTTTTCAAGGGCTATCGCAAACCCTTGGAGATAGAGGATATCTGGGAATTGAAAGGTAAAGACAAGACACAGGCTATTTACACTGTTTTGGAGAAGAACATGAAGACTGCGGTGAGGAAGGCCCAAGCAGAACTGGAGAAACGGAAACGCAAGAAAAGATGCCGGGAAGGTGACCCAGACCATGGGAACAACATGAGCAAGGCCCAGAGCCAAGACATCCTGGTGCTGGTAAATCCCTTCCTACTCTTGGCCTTGCATGGGACTGAGAGATCCAGGTCCAGCCTTGGGGAGTAGGGTCACCTCACCTCCCTGCAGCCCCCTTTGCTGGGTTTTCCCCTCTTTGATTCTGCAGGGTCATGGGCAAGGATGGGGGAACCCATGACAGGGTATTCCCTGTCCTCGGCAGATCCCCGTGTTTTGAGAGACCAAGAAAGTCTCCATCCTTCTGCCCTACAGAAGGACAGGAACGACCCTCAAGTCTGCAGTACAAGCAGCTCCCTTATCTCTGTCTTTCCCTACCCCAGATACCTCCCAGTAATGAGGTCAGAGTGAACATCACTCTGTGATCACCCCTGGCCTCAGATTCTTCCTGGGGTGCCTGATTTTTGGCCTGAGAGGTTCAGACTGGTCTGGGGTTTGCAACAATTGTCTTTGGTACACAAGAGAGGTGTTAGTACTGGGGGTGTATGACATGAGCAGAGATCAGCGAGAGGGAATATGACAGAAGGTGAAGCTAAGGCTTCATTCATAACAATACCTGATCTGGGGTCTGTGGCGCTGCCCTGGAAGAATCCTTCCAGGTGCAGGAAGCCTGTACAACCAGCTCCTTTACTTCTGTGTGGGCTTCCCTCTAGGAGGAAAAGCAGCTGAAGAGGAAGAAGAAGGGAGACAAAGGGGACTCTGGCCCTCGCAAGGATTTCCCCCGGGGCTGGTTGGTGAAAACCCTGTGCAAGACCTTCTGGCAGAACCTTCTGCTATCAGTAGCTTTCAAGCTGGTGCATGATGGACTTGTGTTCGTCAGCCCCCAGCTGCTGAAGTGAGTCCTTTCTCTCTGTCCCTGTCCATGCCCATGTCCTGGCTTTGCACCCAGCCCCACCACTTCCCTATGTGCACTGCATCCAACCCCACCATCTCCATATGTGTACCTCTCCCAGTGCCACACCCTGGGGACTTCTTGTGCCCTCACCAAAGCTGTGAGAATGTGTTGGGTTACAGTTTAATGAAGAACTGATCTGAGCTGGCTGCCAGCTCTTATGGGTGATACCTTGCTCCCTGCTCCCTACATCCTTTGTTATGCAGTCCTGCTCCCTCCCTGGAGACAGTCCTGGCTCTTCTTTGGGGCCCTTCATGAGTCAGTCCAGCTCAGCCCAACAGGACCTGCCCAGTTTGTTTTGCAGAGCCACACAGTCTCTGTGGATGATCTGATATTAGTGACCCACTGCTGTATGTGAAATGCAGCATCCCTGGCAGAACAGGGACATTCAGCAGAACAGGGGTCCCCAGCTTGCTGAGCATCGAGCCAGCTATCTGGGGCAGGGTCTCTGTCACCACTCTCGTGAGGATGCTCTTCCTGCATTGGTTTGGAGCATCCTGCTCAGGTCTGTCTCAGTAGGGTGGGGGTCTCATGGGCTTCTTTACCCTCCAGGCTGCTGATCGCCTTTGTGTCGGATGAGGAGTCCTTTGCCTGGCAAGGCTATCTGTATGCCATCCTGCTCTTCCTGACAGCACTGATCCAGTCCCTCTGCCTGCAGCAGTACTTCAGCTTGTGCTTCCAGCTTGGCATAAATGTGCGTGCCAGTCTCATTGCTGCCATCTACAAGAAGGTTGGTATGGCCCTGTGTCGTGGTTTCGGCCCAGCCGGTAACAAAGGACCACGCAGCCGCTCGCTCACTCCTCCCGCCCCCCTCCGGTGGGATAGGGAGGAGACGGAGGAGAGAAAAGAAAAAAAACCTGGAACCTCGAGGGTTGAGATAAGGGCAGTTTACTGGGACAACACAAAAAAAGGTTACAACAACAACAACAACGGTACTAATGAAAGAATATACAAAACGAGTGATGCACAGTGCAACTCTTCACCACCCGGAACCCGACGCTCCGCCACTTGCCCCACCGAAAGTCGAGAGAGCCCCCCCCGGCCCGCTCCCCATTTATATACTGAGCATGATGTTGCATGGTATGGAATAGCTCCTTGGCTAGTTCAGGTCGGCTGCCCCGGCTATGCCCCCCCACCTCCCAGGTTCCTGTAAAAATTAACTCTATCCCAGCTGAACCCAGGACACCCTGTCATCACCCCTGCTGGCTTTCTCCAAGCTGGGCTGGGGATACTGGCATCCATTGCCTACCCCATCAACCTGGAGTGACTGGGGTATATGCCCTTTACTTCCCAGGAAGGCATGGGGAGACCTTGGCTTGTGGGACACTCACCCAACACTGAGGACACTCTGGGTGCTAGTTCTGCCTGGGACCTGGGTGCTGCAGTCATGTGTTTGACAGCTACCAGGGGCCAAGGGAGGTTTCTCTTCAGAGCAGTGCAACACCTAAGGCAGCTCTGCTAGGATTCCTGCATGGGGGTGTGTTTCTTTGCCCCCAGCATCCAGTGGCTCCTGGTGTGCAGGCTGTGATGACAGCACCTGTGGCCAGCAGAGAGGCACCTGGAGCAAACCCAGGAGCAGTTTCAGCCTGGCCTGCTAATTCCCTGCTCTGTGCCCTGCTGCTGGCAGCCAGGCTGCTCCCAGACTGGCTTGCGGTGACTATGCTTTCTCTCTCCAGGCACTCACCATGTCCAGTGCCACCCGCAAGGAGTCCACGGTGGGAGAGACTGTGAATCTGATGTCAGCTGATGCCCAGAGGTTCATGGACACGGCCAACTTCATTCACCAGCTGTGGTCATCCCCCCTGCAAATTACCCTGTCCATCGTCTTCCTCTGGGGAGAGCTGGGCCCCTCTGTTCTGGCTGGCATCGCAGTTATGATGCTGCTCATCCCCATAAATGGGTTCCTGGTTGCCAAGGCCAAAACCATCCAGGTTAGTGGTGGGTTCAAGATCCTCCCTGGCCTCCCACTCCCGAGGCCCATTGTTGCTCTCCTCACTCATTTTCCACGCTCCCCTACTCTTCCCTGTTATGCTGCAGATCTTTCCCAGCCTAGGAAGTTCATCTGACTTGGGCTGAGCATGCCTCTAGCCTGAGCCAGGGGGTGATCAGCTGAGATGAGCAGGAGGCATGTGAGACCTGTTCTACCATCACAGCTGAACTTGAACAGGGCTCGGTGCTGCAGTCATGTGTTTGACAGCAGCCTTGAGGACTGAAAGCGAGATATTACCAGCCATAAAATAAAGCTTTAGCTTCTACTTAACAACAGGGTGCTGTTTTTTCCCTGGTTGTCCAGACCCCCAGGGAGCCAAGGTCCAGCTTTGTGGGATGGCTTCTCTGGGCTCTGGAGCCCACCCTTCACTTCCCTGTGGCAGCCCAGATATATTTCCAAGGGTGAGTTGCTGTCTGGTTTAGGTGACCTCTGGCTCTTCTGTTTGTAGGTGAGGAACATGAAGAACAAGGATGAACGCATGAAAATAATGAGTGAAATCCTCAATGGAATCAAGGTGAGAAGTAGAGTGGAGACCCCCCCAGCAGCTCTTGCACTCTTCTTCTTGGTGCACTGTACCTGGAGGCAGCACACCTGTATAACCCTACAGCACCAGCATTATAGTCTAGTTTGGGGCCTCTGTGTCTGGGGTAGCCAAGCCTCAGTCTCTGCAATTCCCTTGACTTCCTCACCTTTTGAAAGGTTGGCTGGGAAGGAGCTCTGGATACCTGGACCAAGACTTGGGATCCAAGAGAGGGTTTTCTGGGGGTTTCCTGGATGGCTGTGGTGGTGAGCAGGCTACCATGGTGGCAGAGGGGCTGGCAGTGACCTGTAAGCCGAGGATGAGGGAGTGGGAATGCTGTGGGGAAGTGCTATAAGCCATGGGGCAGGACAGGATAGGGGAGATGCAGTGGCCAAGCAGGCTTCTGAGCAAGCCAGGAGCTGGTGACAGAGGTGCTGGCCACCAGCAAGCTGAATGTGGAGGTGGGCACTCCTGTGAGGCCAGCACCCGCTTACCTTGCTCATCTCAGATCCTGAAGCTTTTTGCCTGGGAGCCCTCATTTGAGAAGCGAGTCAATGAGATCCGGGCACGTGAGCTCAAGGACTTGGTGAACTTCAGTTACCTGCAGTCAATCTCTATCTTCGTGTTCACGTGTGCCCCCTTCCTGGTGAGTGCCAACAGGGCTGGGGAGGGCTGCACCTTCGTCAGAGCTGGGGTTGGGCTGTGTCCATGGGGATGGGAAAGACTGGGAACCTCAGCTGGAGTGCTCCTGCAGTGAGGAAGGGGCTGGCTGACAGATGCCTGGGATGCAAAGTATGGTCCTGGCTGCTGGCAGGAGAGCTGTGGTGGAAAGGGGTCCCATCAGAGTGGTGAGATGGAGCCCAATGGAGAAAGAAAGCAGGAGGGAAACAGGTCCCCAGCAGGAAGGCACTGCTGAGGCCTTAGGGGAGCATGAGAGTCTGGGCTGCACACAACCACACTGATGGTGGCTTTTTCTGCCATCTGTCCTAGGTCTCCTTGGCCAGCTTTGCTGTTTACATGCTGGTGGATGAGAACAACATCCTGGATGCACAGAAAGCCTTTACTGCCATCTCCCTTTTCAACGTGCTGCGCTTCCCCATGGCCATGCTGCCCTTGGTCCTTTCTTCCTTGGTGCAGGTCAGCCTTAAAAAAGGACAGGGGGTACAGGAGGATCTTATGATACCTCTGCCCAAACCAACACATGAGGCTCAGGTGTGTGATGGAGCTGGGCCTCGGACGCCCGGGGGTCAGTGCGTGGAACTCTGCTGGCAGTGGGGTCAGACGGGACTCCCATATGTGACACAGGCTTGGGGCTCAGAGGTTGGGGCTGGTGCTTGGGTGGGGGCTGTGTCTGGGGTGCTCTGCTTACGGGGGTCCTGCCAGCCTGCCCAGCTACGCCCCATGCCCACATGCCATCCTCTTTCTGCTATGGCAGACCAACGTGTCGACTGCGAGGCTGGAGCGCTACCTGGGCAGAGAAGACCTGGACACCTCGGCTATCCACCACAACCCCATTGCAGGCAGGTGAACCTCCAGGTTACTCCCTGTGGGTCACAGGCTGGCCCAACCCTGGGCTTTCCCAGCCCTGAGGGATGCCTTTCTGCTGACAGGCAGCGCTGTGCGTTTCTCGGAGGCCACCTTTGCCTGGGAGCAGGACGGCAATGCTGCGATAAGAGAGTGAGTGCTCTGCGCCATGTTGAGGGCAGATCGGTGGGGAGACGGAGCCTTTCTATGTTTTTAGCTGGGGATGGCAATTGCCTCTCACAGTGCTGCTAGAAGCGAGTGCCCCAGAGACGCTAGTCTGTGCTGGTCCCACGCAGGAGCCAGCGGGTGACCTGGCAGTGCTGCTTCCTCAGCCCTCATGTCTTTGCAGTGTCACCCTGGACATCGCACCTGGGAGCCTGGTGGCCGTGGTAGGGGCTGTGGGCTCAGGCAAATCTTCGCTGGTGTCAGCCATACTCGGGGAGATGGAGAATATCAAGGGACACATCAACATCCAGGTGAGAGGAGCCAGCTGGTGCAGGGGGCTGTGGGGCTGCTTGGGAGCTCAATGGGGAGGCATCAGGGCAGGACTGTTCCCGGAGCGGTGGCTCAGGGCAAGGACAGGCTGCAGGAGGTGGCGGTGCTCAGGCTGATGCTCTGACGAGGTAGCTGTTCTTGTGTCTCTCTTTCCAGGGCTCCCTGGCCTATGTACCCCAGCAGGCCTGGATCCAGAACGCCACACTGAAAGACAACATCCTTTTTGGGTCAGAACTGGATGAAGCCAGGTATCAGCAGGTCATCAAGGCCTGCGCCCTCCTTCCAGACCTGGAACTGCTACCTGCGGGTGACCAGACAGAGATTGGAGAGAAGGTATCAGCCTTGGGCGCTGTGGGTTTCCCATAGCACCTGCAGCAGAGGACAGAGCTGTTGCCCTGTGCCAGCCCAGTGCTCAGAGAGGTCCCTTCCCTTCCAGGGCATTAACCTGAGCGGGGGCCAGAAGCAGCGAGTCAGCCTGGCCCGGGCAGTGTACAGCAACGCAGACATCTACGTCCTGGATGACCCCCTGTCTGCCGTGGATGCTCATGTCGGCAAGTACCTCTTCGAGCACGTGCTGGGGCCAAAAGGGCTGCTGCAAAAGAAGGTGAGCACCCCTGCCCTCCTCCCCACCACGTGGCCAGGCAGGAATGGCACTGGCATGGTGTTGGCCATCCACGGAAAGCTGAGGTTGCTTGCTTGGGACAGAGAGGGGTCCTGTGGCTTTCATGTGGGGCTGCAGCAGGCAGGAAAGGCCTCACGGGTCCCCAGAGGGGTGCCCGGTGTCCCCGTAGCCAGGCAGTGATAAGAAGAGAGGTCCCCAGGTAGGGGATGGAGAGCCTGCAGGCCCATGGCTGGGGGGCAAGGGGTGCTCTGATGCTCACTACCCTCCAACCACTTTGTTGCAGACACGGATCTTGGTGACGCACAGTATCAGTTTCCTGCCCCAGGTCAATAACATCGTGGTGCTGGTGGCAGGAGCAGTGTCTGAGCATGGCTCCTACAGCACTCTGCTTGCAAACAGGGGGGCCTTTGCCCAGTTCCTGAACTTGTACGGCAGCCAGGAGGAGGATGCTTCAGAGAAGAATACCACAGGTACTGGGAACACAACAGGGCTGCAGCAGTTAGAGGGGCCATGCATATGTCTTGGGGTTGTGAAAACCCCAGGACCTGATCCGTCAGTCTGACCTGGTTCTACCCAGCCCAGGCCCCAGTGGTGGCTGCTGTGAATCCTTCCCAGCTTCTGGCAATCAGTAGCACAAGCACTTTCTGCCTAAGATTTGCATCCAGACATTGTGTTGAACAGCCAGTGAAGGACCTGCCTAATTTTTTCACTCCCTTTTTAGTTCATTTATGGGTCCCATAATCTTATGTGGCAACAGGCTCCGTACCTTAGTGATGCTGGGGTGAGAAGGATCCTTTGGTTTATTCTGAATGTGCTGTTGGATAACATTTCATCTTTATCATGTCCCCCAGTGCTGTAGGTAGGAGTGGCGTCAGGTCGGGTGGATGCTCACCCTGCCGGGGCTCAGCCCAGTTGTCCAGCCGAAGCCTGGCTATTGCCAGTTCATCCCCACAGGACCCACCTCCACCTGCTCAAAGAGATTTTCCTGAACTGGAGTGACATGACCTACCAGATTGTGCACCTACTAAACTAGCACAAATCTCTGCTCGAGGTCCCACCAGTGGCACTGGGATAAGTCAGCAGCAGGGACTGCCTCCATGAAGGCCTTTAGCCTTAAGTCCCCTGTCAGTTCTCTCTCCAGCACAACAGGTTTCTTCCTCCTGCTGTACTGGGCTTGCAGCAGGGTTGGAGAAGGTGTGATGCGTGGTGGTAGGACACAGCCTGGGCCTGGGGTGCAGAGCGGAGCTGCATGCAGCAGAGGTGTGGTGCACGGGATCTGCTCTCTCCTCAGTGCCTGACCCTACCCTCCCTCATCCCTGTGCTTGTAGCTGTTGCTTTAGCTGGGGATGAAGAGCAGGGGGATGAAGACATTGAGCCTTGTGTGGAGGAGGGTCCTGATGATGTGGTGACCATGACCCTGAAGCGCAACGCCAGCATCCGTCAGAGAGAGCTCAGTCGCAGGTGGGAACTTGACCTGAGCTCTCAGCTCTCTCCCCTGGCCCCTGCATTGCTCCTTAGGAGAGAGGGTTCCTGCAGAGAAGGGGCTGGGAACTTCCCTACTTGCTCCTACCACCAGCTGGACTGGGTCAAGAGCATCTGATCTTGCCTTACATTAGTGAGTCACAGCCTTACTCTGTGGTCTTCCTTGAAACTCCTGCTGCTGGCTGGTCCTGCTTTTGGGGGTAAGGGCTATGATTCAGGGCTGCAAATGCCTAGGGCTCCCACAAGGCTCATTCAAAGCTGCCCCAGTTAGGACATTATTTCCCAGAGGGCTCCAGCACTGGAGTCCCAATGCACCATGGGCATGGACCCCCAGGAGAGTAGGACCCATCCAGCACCCTGTGACTATGGTGCCCATCACCTCCCTGCAGCCTTAGTAAAAGCAGCACCAATTCCTGGAAGAAGGCCCAGGAGGAGCCCCCCAAGAAGCTGAAAGGCCAGCAACTGATTGAGAAAGAAGCTGTGGAAACCGGCAAGGTGAGGAGGATGGATGGATGAAGCACTGTGCTGCCCTGGCTCAGTGCTACAAGACCCTGACTGTGGCTCAGAGAAGCCAGTGCTGGCTGTCTGTGGCCCCATTGCAGCCAAGAGACACTGAAGGAGACAGAGCTGCCTGGGACTGGTGGGCAAGGTGGTGGAGGGGAGCTCTGTGGGTAGCAAGGTGGGAGTCCCGAGGCTGTGCTGGGTGTCACTGGCCACGGTTTGCTGCGCAGCGGTGATGGGCTGAATTGGTCCACAGGTGAAGTTCTCCATGTACCTGCGGTACCTGCATGCTGTTGGCTTGTGGTATTCTTTCTGGGTTGCCATGGGCTACGTTGGACAGTACGTCGCCTTCGTGGGGACTAACCTGTGGCTCAGTGCCTGGACTGACGATGCGCAGCACTACTTGAACCAGACCTATCCCACAGAGCAGCGGGACCTGCGGATCGGTGTCTTTGGGGCACTGGGGGTGTCACAAGGTGAGTATGGGAGCACAGGGGATCCTGCTCACCTCAGCTGCGTGGTCCAGAAGGGATATGGCTTGCAAGGCCTGCAGCCAGCAGTGCAGCAAGGAGCAGGGGACCCACTATGGTGTTAATTTGCCCGCTGCTGCCTGCCTTCCAGCTCCTGGCATAACTGGGGACAGATAGCAGTCTGAATCCAGCATAAATTGCCCCAAGAAGTCTGTGTTGCCCCCTTAGGTTGAAGATCACTGTCCTTAATCAGTTTGGAGATAGTGCAAGGGCCCAAGGGTTTCCAAAAGGGTTAGCGTTCTTCCCTTGTGGTGGGACGCAGTTACTGGGGCCTTGCAAGAAGGTGAGATGCAGGACTGTCACAGCAGCTTGCTACAGAGCTGCTGGTTTGGAGCTGCTTCATGTGTCTCTTGAGCCAAAGGGTGCCTGGGGCCAGTATCACACATGAGCTGGTGATGACCGCCCTGTGCTTTCCTTGCAGCTCTCTTCCTGCTCTTTGCAACCATCCTGTCTGCTCGTGGTGCCATGCGAGCCTCCCGGGTTATGCATCAGCAACTGCTCAGCAACATCCTGCGTGTGCCCATGAGCTTTTTTGACACAACCCCGACTGGCCGCATTGTGAATAGGTTTGCAAAGGTAAGAGAACAGCCCCAGTATGGAGGAGGTGCTTGTTCCAGCAGATCTGGAGAGTGTTGCACGGTGACATAACCCTGTTGCTGTTCAGCACTGCACAGATGAGCCCAGATCAGGGCCTGGAAGGGACCAGAAGGGCATAGTGGATGTGAGGCCGACTGTGAGGCAAACCGCATCCTGGGCTATACTAGGAGGAGAGTGGCCAGCAAATCATAGGAAGTTATCATCTCCTCTGCTCAGTGCTAGGGAGGCCACACCTGGATACTGTGTCCCGTTTTGGGGCCACCTGGTCAAGAGGGATGTGGAGAAACTGAAGAGGGTCCAGAGTAGATTACCAAGAGAGGTAGAAGCCTGGAGCTCATATCCCATAACGAGTTGTCCTGGTTATGGACTCTCGGCAAAATATACGGTCTTTGCTATGTAAATGAAGCTCATAAAACAAAGAGAAAATGAGAAAGGAGGGAAAATACAGACAGGGAGTTTCAAGTGTGCTGCCACTCCACTTCTTCCTTTGGTGCCACCTTTTGATTTTGGGGAATAAAAATCTCTCTTGAGATCAAGCCTACAGGCCTGCTGGGTTTACTCTGAGATGAGGGAGTATGTGGTGCCCAGCTAGGAGACAGATGCTGACCAGCTGGAGACCTGGGTGCACCTGTGTGGACCTGGAGTCAGCCCTGTCCCTCTTTCTGCCTCCATTTCTGCTCCTGCATCCTGGGTCCAGATGAAGATGCAGTTCCCAAAGCTGGTCTGTGCAACAGGGGAATATTAGAGAAAGCTTCTCTGTTAAATCAGCTGTTCCCAAGCTGAGCTGTGGCCCTAAGTGGGGTTGTGACCCTAACACCAATCCAGTGTCATCCAATATTTTTGCAAGTGTCTGGCACTGTGTTACCACGTGAATGCGTAGGAACCCTGTATGTGTGGGGCCTTTGGGTTTCTCCCTCTTTCTGGGGTCACTGACTGCTTCTCCACACTTCTTTGTATGCTCCAGGACATCTTCACGATAGATGAGACCATTCCCATGTCCTTCCGCAGCTGGCTCTCCTGTTTCATGGCCATCATTAGCACATTGCTCATGATCTCCCTGGCCACCCCATTCTTCGCTCTCATTATCATTCCCTTGAGCATCTTCTACTATTTTGTGCTGGTGAGTAACCGTGGCTTGAGAGAAGCTTCTGCCCTGCTTGGAGCAGTATCTTTGCTGCTGCTGGACTTTATGTTGGTAACCAAGCTGTGTCCCTCATTTCAGCGCTTCTATGTCTCCACGTCACGCCAGCTAAGGCGTCTGGACTCTGTAACTAGGTCTCCCATCTACTCCCACTTTGGCGAGACAGTGTCAGGGCTTTCTGTGATCCGTGCCTTCGGACACCAAGAACGATTCCTGCAGCAGAATGAGAGCACCATGGACATCAATCAGAAAAGTGTTTACTCCTGGATAGTCTCAAATAGGTGAGTTTTATTCCTTATGTCACAGCACAGCCTGCAGCACCTCTGCCCAGCAGCTTCTGGGTCCCTGAGACACTGCAGTTCTCCCTCTTGATCTCAGGACTGAGGGTCTGTGTAGGAACTGGGGGAGCTTGGGATAGGGACACCATCTGTGGGAAGGAGACGTTTTAGGGTGATTTTGAAAGCCAGAGTGTGGCCCCCTAGAAACGTCCAGAGCCTGGGCAGAGTGAGCTGCGCTGTCAAGGGCTGAGATGCTCTTGGTGGGTTCTGGGAAGAGGCCGATGCTCCAGGCCAGGTGGGAGTGCGATGGGGACAGTATCTGGTGTTGACGTGTTATGGGGTAGATACTTAGGGTGTGTGAGGGTTGTACAGTTGGGGCTCCTCTGATACATGGCATTACCAACACAGGAGGTTGTGTGTGAGACACAGGGGCTGACAGACAAAATGAACCTGCTTGCAGAATTGGCTAAAAATCATATGCTTCGTAGGTGCAGGTACCCTGTGTACAGTGCTCAGCGCTGGGTGTGCAGGGATGCTGGTGGGGTGCTTGTCTCACTGGTGGGCCCTGTGTTGGGTGCAGGCAGATGCTTCTCCCACCACCCCTCAGCCGTGCTCTCCTGGTGCAGGTGGCTGGCCATCCGTCTGGAGTTCATTGGGAGCCTGGTGGTCTTCTTCTCTGCACTTCTAGCTGTGATTTCAAAGGGCACTTTGGAGGGCGGCATCGTGGGTCTTTCTGTCTCCTCTGCCCTCAATGTGAGTCAATGAAAGCTTTTTCTTATTCCAGGGCAGGGCTGTTTCTGGAAGCAACACCCTGATGGCTCTGGGCTGGCTGGATGATGCTGCCTTGCCTCCAGCTCTGATCCATAGAAAGGGGATTAGCTGGGGTGTCCTATCACCTGGGGAGCTGGTATGGAGCCAGGGGAGCACACATCCCAGTGTGAGGGGGATGCTTGCTGCCATGGGGAGGAGCACATTCCCACTGTGGATCAGAGATGCTACAGCAAAGCTTTTGAAGGGCTGGGGAGTGGAGAGTTAGGGGCCAGGCCAGGGATGCCCATGTCCAGGCTGAGTCCCTGAGCTGAGATGGGAGGTGGCTGTTCCTGGGTCCCACTGAACTTTGCATCCTCTGGCTCTGCCACACAGGTGACCCAGACACTGAACTGGCTGGTGCGGACATCTTCGGAGCTGGAGACAAACATTGTGGCTGTGGAGCGGGTACATGAGTACACGAAGGTGAAGAACGAGGTGAGGAGACCAGGGTCCAGGCAAACACCTGCTGCACAGCTTGATGCTAGCCAGCATCGCAGGGTGCAACCCCTCCTAATGCTCCTCTGCCCCCAGGCTCCATGGGTGACAGAAAAGCATCCACCCCATGGCTGGCCCAGCAAAGGTGAGATCCAGTTTGTTGACTACAAAGTTCGTTACCGACCTGAACTGGAGCTGGTTCTTCAGGGGATCACCTGCGATATTGGGAGCACTGAGAAGGTGAGGACTGTCTGCCCTCACTCCACCCTTTCTGTAGTGTCATGGTTTTAAAGTTGTTTCTGTCCTCTTAGCTTCGGTCTGTGGTCTGGGGAGGGATGGTGATGGGACGTGGCTCCTGGGGACTTGAGCTGTGGGGCAGGGACCAAAGGAGACCATCTGGGAGATGATGATTGCAGATGCAGGGCAGGAAGGCCCACCAGACCAAGATGGAGAGCATCTGCCCTGTTTTCTTCAACCCTGTCAGCTGGTCTAAATAGCTGCTTCCACAGGTTGGGGTTGTGGGCCGGACTGGGGCTGGAAAATCCTCCCTCACCAACTGCCTCTTCCGGGTGCTGGAGGCCGCTGGAGGGACGATCATCATCGACGGGGTGGATATAGCAACGATCGGCCTCCATGACCTGCGCCAGAACCTCACCATCATCCCTCAGGTGAGCTGACCCCACCTCCCCACTGCTGCACATCCTCCCCAGGCTCTGTTCCCTGGTGCCGCCTTGCCCTTGGCGCATCCCTGGGTGCTGCGGAGACTCCAATGGCCCGTGGGCATGCCATCGCCACCTCCCCTGCCCAGCTGCAGGCAGCAGGGTGGGCAGGCTGTGGCCAAACTCGGGGGCCTGGAGCCGCTACAGCAGCTACATTCAGCCCTGCTGAATGGCCGTGGTGTGGCTGAAGATGGTGCTGTTCCTGGCAGGACCCCGTGCTCTTTACTGGCACCCTGCGGATGAACCTGGACCCCTTTGACCAGTACACGGACGAGGAGGTCTGGAAGGCCCTTGAGCTGGCCCACCTGAAGACATATGTGCAAGACCTTCCTGAGGGGCTGCTGCATCTTGTGAGCGAGGCGGGGGAGAACCTGAGGTGAGCAGAGGAGCGGAGGCATGCCCAGCACCACCCCTTTCCCCTGGTCCCAGGGACCAGCCTAGAACAGCAGACTGCAGCAGAGTGGCTGTCCAGGGACGAGGCCACAGAAGCTTCTGGGAGTAAGCGTGGGAGAGAAAGGTCCAGGAGTCAAGGCTGCCAGGGAGCCAGCGTGAGCCAACCCTTCCATGGCGGCCCAGAGAGCAAGATGCTGAGGGATGTGGTGCTCAGGGTGGCAGACGATCAGCTGGGGGAAGGCCAGGGAGGGCTGGGCAGGCATGGTGTTGGGGTCAGGGCAGCGTGTGGTAGTGGGCTTGCAGAAGCTCTGCTGGTGTCTGCCTAGTAACTCAATTGCCCCACCTCATCCCAGTGTTGGGCAGAGGCAGCTGGTGTGCCTGGCCCGGGCCCTCCTTCGCAAAGCCAAGATCCTCATCCTGGATGAAGCGACAGCAGCCGTAGATCTGGAAACTGATCATTTAATCCAGACAACTATCCGGAGCGAGTTTGCTGACTGCACTGTCCTTACTATTGCCCACCGCCTCCACACCATCATGGACAGCAACAGGTACCGTGGGGCAAGGGGAATGGGGATCGGGACTCCTAGGATGGGGCGAGAGGTGGCCAGCAGCAGAAACAAGGATGCAGAGAAGGGCAGGGGTGGATGCAGTTCCTAGGACAGCAATATATGGAGGTTCTAGGAGAGAACAGAGGGATGGGAAGGATGGCCATGCAGCAGTTACGCCTTTGTGCGGCGAAACATTTTTGGGCATCCTTCTTTACAGCAACAGGCTATAGAGGCATTGTTGACATCTTACGTGTGTCACCCCATCAGCACTGGGAGGACAGCTGTGCCCTCACCTCTGTGCTGAGAGGAGGTGAACCACATAACGCGGCTGCAGGAGTGAGGGTCGGTGGGGCTGTAGTGCTGGTGCAAGCGGTGCTATCGGCTCGGATCCTGGGAGCTCAGGCCTCCTTGTTCCCTGCCACCAGGGTGATGGTGCTGCAGGCTGGGAGGATTGTGGAATACGACAGCCCTGAGGAGCTGCTCAAGAAGCATGGTGTGTTCTCCGCAATGGCAAAGGACGCTGGCATCACGAATATAGAAACCACTGTACTGTAGGTGGAGCGGAGCAGTGTGCGGGTGTGTGCATTGGCAGCTCCCTCCCACTGGCACTCACCAAGCAGGCAGCAGCTTTTCCCTGCTGCCAGGCTGCCCAGGAATTTCTCTCTGCAGCTGGGAAGCGGAGAGACTGGCTTCTCTGGCCAGGACAGAGGATCTGGATATGAGTGAGCTGTCAACCTTGCTACCCCACCCTGCTTGCTGTGCACATGAGGGTCTGGAGCTGCATAATTTATTCCAGTATAGAGGGGAAAAGTCTGCCATGGGAGACCATGACCCCCGTGGGGGTCTTAGTTTTTGTACTTCACCATGCCAGGGGAACCTAGCTGAGATACGCTTTAGCACTGTGGAATGAAATTTACAGTTTAATCTAAGAGTGTTATAAACTTTTGTAACTGTTTCTAGTATTCCAACTGAAAGTCTGACTTTACAGCATGCTAAGTAAGCCTCAGTTTAGCTTTAAACCTGGCTAGTGTTTGAGGGAAGATGGTAACAGAGGTTATCCAGACACACACGGGTGGGGAGACCAAACTGAGTTGCACGGTGGTACCCAGGCATGAACACTACTTGCCAGCAGCGGAGGTGGAGAAGCCAGGGCCTGCCTGCCTTCCCTATGGCTACAGCTCCCTTTGACTGTAGCGCAAACAAATGAGGCAGTCCCTGGGGCTATCATAACCACTAGTGGGGCAGATTTTGGGCTGCGGCTCCAGACTACAAACCTGACTGTGGTGGAGATAAGCTGAAGAGGTGCAGGCATGTGTGCATGCCATACTGACATGCACAAAATCTGGTGGTTACTGTTGACAAACTCTTGACCCTTCTTTGCTTTTGGGCATGGAAACCAGGAGCTGTAGCACTGACATCGGCTGCTGGTATGCAGGGAGCCTGTGACCATGTGCATGCTGCCTACCCACTTACAGCAGGGCAAACCCCTTCACCCTTGCTGGTGGCAGGAGGGACACAAGCCACCCGCAGCCTCAAGCAAGTCACGTAACACACAGCAGGAGAGAGGGCAGTGCAATCACTTCATCTTAATGAAGAACTTCCCTGTGAGGGTTTCCTAGTGTCTGAGCTGCAGCTAGCACAAACACCAAGGCAGAAGCATTCTGAACCCCACTGAAAGGATAATGTTCTTCCTAGCCCTGCAGGGTCTCCATGAAGCCTGTGGGCTTTGCCCCCCTAGCCCAGCACTGGCCAGGCACTCCTCCCAGCTCTCCTGACACTTGCACAGGCCCCTCCTATACACAAGGGCAAATCTTTATTTACAGAGCAGCAGTACAGGGGATACAAATATTGTCCCAAGAGAGGGGAGTTTCCCCTCCTTCAGGACATGGCAGCAGCAGATAAGACACACCACCCTGGCAAAGGGCACCACATCCCTCCTGGGGAGGGTCTTGCCCTCCCAGAACATCAGCACCATCTCCAGTGCCCTGCAGGAAAGCGCAGGTGACGCAGTCCTGGTCAGAGCCCCCCCAAAAAATCAGGCTGGAGGACAGCCTGTGCTTTGCCTTCTGCCCTGCCCCAGTCCAGAGCAGCCAGGTGGGCATGTCAGTGCAAAGACAGGTCTTGGGCACTGGAGATACCTGGAAGATGAGAACCTGATGGCTGCTGCTAGCAGCAGAGCTTGGAGAGGCCCGAGCCCCTGGGAGATCCAGCATGGGGATGAAGCACCCGCTAGGGACCCTGCCATGGGGGCTTTCAGAGGCTGGGCCTATCCCAGCCCTGGAGCTCAGCGACTCCCAGTGGACCTCAGAGCTGCTTCCCCAGGCAGTGTGTAGATGTCCCACCCTGAGGTCCTGCACAGACAGACGAGACCAGGCTCCTGCTGCTGCTGCCGAGAAGGCACAGGGAGCACATTCACAGGGCCTGGGTTGCTTTTCACGCTACTTGGCTAAAGATGGACTCCAGAAACTCAGCGTTAGCCTTCCACAATTTAAACTCACAGCAGCTCCTCAGCCTTGGTTGAGCCTTACCCTCCAGGGCCATGGCCCCAAGCTTTGCTCCCCTGCTCCTGGCTGGACACAGGAGGCTCAAACAGCCCAGGTGAACTCATCCCTGCCCTCACACAAGCTGCTCCTGCCTGCCCTGCCAGCCCACCCTTCTTCCTCCCCAGAAGGGGAGGTGGCAGCCAGTGTGGTGGGGCCCAGGAGCACTGCAGGGCTGCGAGGGATGCAGCCTCAGGGCAAGCAGTAGGGGCTGCAGGGCTGGTCAGCCTCCCCGAGGTCCCTGGCAGTGCCGGCAGGAACAAGGCACAGGGTGCAGGCTTCTGCCTGCCACCTCACGTGTACTCTGTCTTCCGGATGTAACTGGAGGGCACATAGCCCTGCTTCCCATGCGCCTCGGCCAGCCACCACTCCCGATTGCCTGTGATGTCCTCAAACTGCAGGATCCTGAGTCTCTGGTTAGCTGACACACTCAGCTCATTGGTGTTGCGGCCTTTGAAAGTGTAGAGAGCGTAATAGACCTGCCAGACAGAAGGAGAGTGTCAGGTGGATGGTCATGCCACACAGCCTTGCTGTCACATTGCATCGGATGTGTGGGCTTTTGCTCCTCTCCCCAAACAGTGACAGCCCGAGCCCCATCCTGGCCTCTGCCAGAGATGCCCCCACCTGCCCACCCCCATTTGCAGCCTAATTCTCTGCCTCTACACCTCTGCTGCTGGGAGAAAAGGTTTCATCCTCTACCTCAGCCCTTTGGGACAAAGCAGCCTCCACCTCCCACCCCTCCCTGGTCACTGCCAGGGAGGAGGATGATTCAGCCCCAACTCAAGAGAGCAGGTCAGCCCTCAGCATCCCCAGCCCCCCCCCCCGAGGCTGAGGGCTCACCTGGTTGCCCTCTGACTCACTGCTCTCCAGCCCAGAGTCTCTGTCCTCCACTGAGGGCGCAGGCCTGAGATGCGCTTTGGCAGGGTGCCCATTGCGAGAGCCAGGGCTGCAGCCCAGCTCGGGGCGGCTGTAGCGGCGCTGAGACGTCACTGTACTAGCCTCCAGCGGGGCTGTCCTGTCACCAGAGCCAAGCTGGGGCAGAGAGGGGGAGTCCATCTCTGAGGGGTGCTGCGGGGACTGGTATGGGTCTGCTGGGGAGACCGAGTCCTGCACGGGTTTCTGAGTGAAGGTGACAGCCGCCCCGCTGGGGCTGAAGGTCAGCGTGGTGTTGCTTTGGGGAGAGGAGCTGCTGTGCTCTGACTCGTTAGAAGAGTGGCTGCCCACAGAGACATCTGAGTGGCTACGGCGCGGGTTGTAGGGCTTCAGAAAGGAGCTGTACACAAAGCCCTTGGTCACTGCAGAGAGAGAGAGAGAGGAAGGGAGCTCAGATTGGGGCACAGGGGGACCAGAGGAGGGGACTCACAGCAGGCGCCAAGGGCAGGGAGCAGCCACCTACCCCCGTTGTCTATGAGCCAGCGATTCTGGCTGCCCATGGGGTCCTTCTTCTTGATGACACCCACGATGTCTCCTTCCAGCAGTGAGACATCCAGGTCTTGGGCAGCATTGAAATTGCGGTCTGCCTGGAAGAGACTGTCTGGGGAATAGCGGGCCAGGAGGGCAGCTCGAATGTCATCCGACTGCAGGAGGTAGCTAGGCTGCAGAGGAATAAGGCAGGTGTGAGTGGTTGTCCTGGGCACTGCAAGCCCTGACACAGGGCAGAGGGAACTCACCAAGCCAACAAGGGGCTGCCGCCGGGCGGACTGCCGCTCCACAGTCTTCCTTTCAAAAGGCTTCTTGGGAGCTGCCTGGGACTCTGGGAAGAAGGTGAAGCCCTGGAGCTGCTGGAGGACTCGACTGTGCTCATCCTGGAAGACGGCAATGAGGTTCCCCTCCCTGCCAGACACCTTCAGCAACTGAAACCAGAGCAGGGTTGCAGGCCATGGTTAGCTGACAGCTGCTGGGAAAAGTGGCCAAGAGCTACAGCAGAGACCATCCCAGCTCCCGGGCCAAGCAGGGGCTCCGAGTCCTGCCTGTGACTTGCATCAGGCCCAGATTTGCAGTCCTGTCTGGACCCAGCTCTGAGTGGTCCCCAAACTCATGACCTGAGATTCTCTTAGGCAATGCTCTCCTGCCACTGCTCCAGGAGCAGCTGGAGCATTCACAATCCCTGCACGCAATGGCATCGTGACCCCACAATCCCTGCCCTGACAGCATCCCACAGGAGCCCTCCCTAAGGCACTTGGGACCTGAAACTGCAGCAACAGCTTCCCCCGCAATGGGATGGGACCCAGAGAGGCTCAGGGACAAGCCCTGCGCAGAGATTAGTGCTGCACTGAGCCCAGAGCGCTGGCTGTGCTCCAGGAACCCACCGACAACAGGGGTCTCAGCTCCTCCAGGGCCAGGCGCACAAAGTCGCAGTGTGCCTCGGCATAGCCCCGCACACAGCTGGCAAAGAGCTCCTTGGCAAAGCGCAGGAACTTGGGCAGCTCGTCCAGCAGCTGGGCATTGAGGGCCTCGTAGTTGTTGCGGGCTGACTGCAGCTCGTCCAGCGTTCGCTTGTCCTTCAGCTTCTCCGCTCGCTCCGTGCAGTTGTGGAAGTCGAGGAGCTTGTCAAACCGTTTCTGCACCAGCTTGTGGGGCCCCGCAAACATGCTCAGCAGCTGGTTCAGCGGCAAGCTCACCAGTCGCTCGGTCCGTTCTTTCTGGTGGGCAGAAATGCAGAGCAGGTAAGATGAGGTGCTCGCTCTCACTGTGTGGTGAACACTAGCAGCTCACCCTCCAGCACACAGCCTCCCCAGGACAGCATAGGGTCCGTCTTCCTGATGGCACCCACCAGAGCTCCAGAGGTAACTTCCAACAGGAATTATTCTATCATATTACATAAATGTGCCAGTGTGGGCAACGTTATGGCAAGTACCTGAACCACTCATGTAGAGCGCTGTAAAAAAATGTGTATATAACAGACACACTCAATACACATCATAAATCCACAGGCATCAAAGCTCTCTGGAGGGAAGAGCTGAACAGGAGTGCTCACGCCTCTCCCAGGCTGTGTTACCCTCCCTGCAGGCTCCCAGGGGCTCCCCATCTGCAGGAGGGCCCCAGAGGGGTGCCCCCAGCACACAAGAGCACAGCCTCACTCACGAAGTTGGAGAAGAGCTGGTCACTGATGAGCCGATTCACTTTCTGGAACTGATCCAAGTCCCCACTGCCCTTCTCTGTGCACAGGTCCCACATGCTCACTGCTGCCAGTGCCTTCATGCAAGCCGACTCCTGCACCAGGGACACACAGTCAGCACAGCCATGGTTGCTGCCCAGGAGAAGAGGCCTCCCAGGGCAGCCCAGACCCTGAGAGAGGGCCCTGGCAGGGCTGAGGGCCTGACCACTGGCCAGCGGCACTGCAGGTACACACCATGCAGGCAGGAGGGGCAGTACACGGCAAGTCCCACGCATTAGGCACCACACCCAGACCAACTCACTCGAACATGCTGCAGGTAGAGGGAAAGGTCCCGGATAAAGGACTTGATCAGCCGCTCCTGCATTCGGAAATTTTTCTCTGTCTCTTCAAAGGCTTCATCCTTCAGCTGTGAGAGAAATATGTCTCAAGGGAGGCAATTCAGGACTCCAGTACCTCCCAGAGTATGAGATGTGGGGCCTCCTGCCCACAGGCTGAACAGCAGAGATAGGTGGTTCAGACCCTAAGCTCACTCTGCCTTGCTGGCCTGGATGAGAGCTACTCATCAGGGAAGGGGTGTGGGGGGACAGCAGACACCACTGCAGAAGCACTGCAGGGTCTAAGTGCATCTGGCAGCTGATGCACATTACCTGGGGTGCAAAGCCTGTGAGATGCTTGAGGTGGCTGCTCACACGGTTGGATTTCTTGATGATAGAGTGGAAGTTGAGCTTGGAGATCTTCTCCATGAGGCTATCCTCATCCCCTTTCCGGTACTTTAGCACTAAAGAGATTGATGTAGAAATCAGAACCCCTGTCAGCACAATGCCCATGTCTTACAGTGCCTCATCAACAATTGCCTTGTTGGTTCTCCCCTTCCCTAAGCCTCTGCAGTCCCAAGTACACCACATATTGTATCATATCACACCATACATCACCTTGAAATCCAGCACTGTGCCACCTGTAATCCCCTATTTGGCTCTTGATATGACCTACAGTTTGTAGGCCCACCATTCAAACTCTTCCGTAGGATTATGCATAGCATTAGTATAAGATGACATAGGAAATGGTGTACAATAATCACTGGACATACAGAACGTATTTATATTGCTTCTTTAGCAAATATGAGCAATCATTACAGGCAGCCTATGTCATTTCAGCTTCAGTGGGGCTATGTGGAAAGAGTAAATTGTAAGACTTGCACAAGTCAGGGGCTTCCAAGGGAAAACAGGGAGGGTGGCTGGCAGGTCAAAGGGAATAATTTTCTCCCTCTGTTCGGTCCTGGGGAGGCTGCCCTTGAATACTGTGGCCAGTTTTGATGCCCCCAGATCAAGAGAGATGTGGGAGAACCAGAGCTCCTGACCCATAGGGAGAGCTCAGGCCCCACAAGGAGAGCTGGGGGAGCCGGAGGGGGGTCTGCTCACGGCCGGCAGCTACCTGAAGGGCAGCTACAAAGGTGATGGGGCCAAACTCCTCTGAGCAGTGCCAGGCAATACAAGGACAGGCAGCAGCCACAGATGGCAGCCTGGGAGCTTCAGGGTGGATCAGGGAGCACAGCTTCACCTCAAAGGTGGTGGATCCCTGGCACAGGTCAGCAGAGAGGCTGTGAAGTCTCCATCCTTGGGGGTCAGTGAGAATCATCTGGAGGGAGCCATGGCTGATCAGAGCCAACATTGGAGACAAACCTGCTCCAAGCAGGAGGTTGGACAGAAGACCTCAGAGGGCTCTTGCAGCCAGCACCTCTGCGACTCTGTCCTGTCTACAGATATACCTTCAAACTTAGTCTCAGTAAGACAGAGACTGCCCTAGCAGATTAATTCCCTACTTGTTTAAAATTGCATTTTTAAACTTTAAATACATATTCTTATCATTTTTGTTTTCATTTAATAGCCATATGAACAGCAACTGCATATATTTCATATCTCTGTATCACAAGAAACAGCTAAAGTCAAATGTATATTGTGCTACTTTAAGTATTGTATCTCATGTTCAGATTTTTTTAAATGCAGCTCTTTTACTGCCCTTCTGTGAGGGCACAGACTTTGGGAGCAGATTCCCTCCATGACTGTGGTTGCCAGCTAAGGCTCAGGAGCCGACAGACGCCAGCCTCAACACACCCACTCCTGTCTCTCTCTCCCCAGCACTACCCAGCTACTCACCCAGGTCCTTCCGGCGCTTGTACTCGTTGATGTTGACGTTGATTTCTTTGACTGCGAGGACAGCAGCTGTGAGCGGTGCCTTGTCAGGGTGAGCCTCGGGTGTGGCGCTCAGTAGCTCCATCAGCAGCAGTGGGTACCTCATCACCCTTTGCACTGGCTTGATGAGGAAGGAGCCCAGGTTAATGTAGTTTGTGCAGCCCCTGGGAAGTTGGGACAAAGGAGATGCACCAGGTTTCAGTCCAGCTCTGCCATGCAAATTCTGCTCCCTCAAACAAATGCCAACCAGACTCAGAACACCAAAGCCTCTAAATCCACTGTACTCCCTAAGTCATGCCACCCTCATCTCCAAACGTATTGCACTCCTGAACTCCTGATGCTCTCAGATCAACCCCAGGTTTCCAGACCTCACTCACACCAGGTGACCCTTCCCAGTCAGGGTCCCCTCCATCACCAGACCCACCGTGAAACCCCACATAGGCACAGCATCACACTTACCAGAGTGCTGCTTGCTTCAGACTCCGTCCCACCACCCAGCTGCCCAGATCTGTCCCCCAGTGCAGGACAGACTGACTGTGCTGAGGAACACAGTCAGTGCAGGGCTCTCCTGGCTTCTTGGGGCTCACGGCTCCTGAAATGTGCTTCCTGCCCAAGACCCCCCATCGCCTTATCACCTGTGCTGCCTGCCTATGTAGCCCACACATTGCCTCTGCTGTGATCATGCCACAGACACCCTGCTCCTCCCAGACGTGCCGCCACAAGGCACTGTTAGGGCCCCCCAACATGCACCCAGCTGGTGGCAGGAGGTTAGTTACAGAGGAGCAGGCAGGCCAAGACAGACAGACAAGCGGGGACCAACAGGAAGGATGCACTTACCACTCACTGTACAGGCTCCTGCCGGCCCACAGAGTGCCAAAAAGCAAAGAAAAGCAATGGGTTAATGGGGCGGCAGGCGTGCAATCCCACAGCCAGCGCCTTCACCCCATCCCACAGTGATGCTGCCAGGGCAGTGGGCAGCCCTGGCCCCCCAAAGCAGCAGCCGGCGCTGCTGGCTCCTGGGGCATTAACCTCCACAAGCTGGAGCCCTGGTAGTCGCTGAGCCAGGCAAAGCGGCTCCTTCCTCACCAGCCATGGTGGGGCAGAGCTTGGGAAACAGGAGCCCTCAATCCAGGACATGCCACCTTCTCTGTACCTTGGCGGCTTCTGCTCAGAGTTTAAGGGGGCCTACAGGTGTCCCAGCACCTGTGCATTGGGGCAGGGGCCATCTGAACCCAGAGCCTGGTCAACTATGCAGTGACAATGCCAGCCCATCTCCAGTCATCACCTGAACTGTCCAAGCACTGCTGGCAGAGGGGCAGGGATATTGGAGACTGATCCCCCTACTCCAGCCTGGTGGGAGACTGATCCCCCTACCCCAGCCTGGTGGCCGCCACAGCCAGAGGCTCCAACCTGAGGCTATCCAGCAGATCCAGGAGTAGTTTCTGCATCTTCTCATCCTTCTCATAGGTTTCCAGCAGTGCAATGGCCTCATCATGGTTCTGGCAATACACCCGGTAGACGTTCTCCAGCTCTTCACGCTGTGCCAGGAACACTGGCCCTGAAGACAGCAGTAAAGCAGGACTTCAGTGTCTCCTGGTCCCCAGCTGCCTCCAGCAACACTGATGTGTCTCGTGGCGAGATGCCCAGTGTCCCCATTCCACACACAGCTCAGGAAGACAGTGCTACTAGAGCACCCAGAATGCCTCCTCATCACCCGCTAGCACAGAGTGCTCAATTGATCCAGGTCTCCCAAGGGTGAGAAGAGGGGACACTGGTCATTGGAACCACACAGAGAGCAAAGGCACAGGCTGAGCAGCAAAAGCTGGCAGCACAGGAGTGAGAAGTGGGGCTTGCTTTGGGGCAAGGGGCCATGGAGGGCCACAGGCACCATGTTTCTCAGCATAGCGACCCATGGGGCAGCACAGACCTCCTGGGCTTCACTGCTGGACTAATGAGCAGTGATGGGGACCAGCAGGGAGGAAGCCCAGCCCCTGCGATCCTCTCCCACCATTTAAACTGTTCTGCCCTGCCACTAGCAAAGCCCATCCCAGCCTACTGAGAAAAGGTAACAGCAGAATTCATACCGATGGCATCTGAAGCCTCCAAGGTGGACAGCAGCTGCTTGGAGAAGCTAATTACCACGTGGATGTTTCCAAAAAGACCCTCAAAGTCTATGTTCTGCATCTGGGGAATGGGAAGAGAGATGTCCTGGATGGGGGAACATGTCCCATTCAGACCCAACAGCCCCCCCCTTGCCCTTCTGCAACCCATCAGTCCTCAGCTTCACATCAGCCACCTGGTGTGACCTCCTCCCATCACAGTGACTCTGTACTCACTCCCTCATCCCCCAGCACACTGAAATTCTCACTCCTTATGTGTCCTACCACAGTGTCCTCCTCCTTCCCAGAAATCTCATCCCTGCCTCTGTTCACCTGTTATTCTCCCTCTCCTCCCACCAACTCTGTGCCCATGCCAAGACCCCATATTTTCTTTCTTCTGACACTGAATTTAACCTACAAACCAAATGAAGAGGAACATTTCCTGCCCCAGGAGATGAATCTGTGATACTTGCTGCCAGGTCTCTTGGTCTCAGCAACGGTGAGAGCTCAGCAGGATCCCAAAACAGATGGGCTATTTCTGTGAGTGCAGGGAGCAGTGAGAACCATCCTGCTCCCCTCCGCATAGCTGAATTTCCTCTGTGGATTCCTGTGCTTCTGCTTGGCTCCCTCCAAGAACAAGTGGACTCAGTATCCTCACCCCATCCCACCAGTGCTGTGTCATAGCTGGCCCCGCAATCCTACCTGTGCCTGTTGCAGGGGCACCATGATCCTCTCCACGCACATCTCCAGGTCTCGGATATAGTCCCGCTCTGTCTGGAGCAGTTCCTCAATAACCTTGGACCTCTTCTCCAGCATCCGTTGCTCTGGGCTCTCAGTGGCAGCCGAGGAGGTCTCCAGGGATGGTGTCTGGGAGGACAGAAGAGTCATCTCTGCAAGACAGACAAGCAAGATCAGCATCCGCCAGTGAGGATGCAAGGACAGGAGACAAGTAGCACCTGAACCGTGCCATACGCAACCTGTAAGACTGCCAAACAGGACTGTTAGAGAGAGGGACTGTCCATGCAGGGACCTTTCTGGAGGGGCTAATCCTGGCTCTCCCAGTCCCAGGGCAGCAAGGAGCCCAGGTCTGCTCCCACAGCCTGCCCTCGCAGCACCAGTAACACTGCAATGCCCCGGCACTAGGACAGCAGGCACCAAGCAACACAAACCTGCTCCACACTTGTGCCCCAATGCCGGCCGGGTCCAGACGCCTCTCCTTCCCCCGCTCTCCAACTCTGCCGCTCCAGGAAACTCCGTGGGGCTGAGCCGATGGGGAGAGGAGCCCTGCTCCCCTCCTCGCCCTCTTGCCAGCCGGGCAATGGCGGCTGCCCCCTCCCCTCAGGCTGGGAACAGGGTCTCCATTCTCCAGTCCTGCGGCATTTCCATCTGAATGGCTGAAAAGGCCTCAGGCACCCACAATGGGGCTGCCGGAGGCAAAGCCTGGAGCTGGACCGCGGCGAGCAGCGCAAGGCAGGGCCGGAGGGCCGGGGCGGGGCGGCGGCCCTTGCCGAGAGGCCGGGGTGGGCACCCAGAGGCCCGGGGTGGCTGGATGCAGCCCGTGGGCGGCCACACTGCCATGGCAGGCGGCCCCGGGGTGGAGAGGCCCCCAGTACAGCCCAGGGACCTGCTTTGTGCCCAGGCCACTGTCCGCCGTCCTCCGCCCCCGCAGCAGCCTCCCGGCCGTGCCCTGGCAGGGTGCCGGGCCGCGCAGCACGGGGCGGCGGGGCTGCCCTGCCTGCGGGGCCGCCCTGCCTGCGGGGCCTGGGGGTGCGCGGGCAGCTGGCCACCCTCCTCTTCCCCGTCCCAGGCCCCCGGCAGCCGCTTTTCCTCCTGGTTTTCTCTCCTACCTGCAGCTCCCAGGCCGGCCCAGCCCCCTCCAGTTTTCATTGAGACATTTTATCCCCCAGCAGATTCCTAGGCCTAACCACTTTCGACCCCACCTGCCTGCTTCTAAAAGCATGTGCCCTCTGGCCAAAACCACAGCAACAGTACCTTCCCCCAGCCCCCAAATTCGGGAGAGCCCCTCTCTAGCCCCTCCCTGGGACACCCCTCTGAGGCAGGGTCTGGCTCAGAAACACTCAGGTCTCCCCCATTTTATGGCTGCTTTGCAGAGCTGAGGCCCACGGGACCCCCGAGCCCCTTGCAGCACCCCAGCCTGCCTCAGATACCTGATATAAGGCCAATTGCTGATTTGACAAATGCCCATCCACTTCAGCCATCTCCTATGGATCTCCAGCTGCTCTCTCTCAATGGGATTATATTAGTTGTGGACATGCCCCAGCTCAGACCTTTGTAAAAAGTTTTTGCAGGACAGGCACTTCCACCTACCTGACCTCTCCAGTTACAGCTGTAGGCAACAGTGGCTGAGGCTGGGGGAAGACAACCCTGCCATCAGCTTCAGCTCTAAGAGCAGGCTCAGCTGGACTCCCCAGGACACCCAGTAGGGCTTGGGACTTACCCTGGTAACCTGGCACCCACTGTGCACAGCCCCAAGAGACCCCCGTGCTCCCAGCTGCTTCCACAGCCACCAGCCTTGCGCTGCCAGGTGACTGCAGTAACCAACAGCAGTGTGAAACG
The DNA here is from genome assembly GCF_026419915.1 of Harpia harpyja. NCBI lineage: Eukaryota > Metazoa > Chordata > Aves > Accipitriformes > Accipitridae > Harpia > Harpia harpyja. The sequence continues at coordinate 30,193,807 of NC_068949.1, read as the reverse complement.
TGGGATGGGAAATCTCTGCCTCAGCCTAAGCATCCTGCCTGCTGCTCTGCCAGGCTCGGCTATTTGCACTGAAACAGCCCAGGAAAGAGAAGGAACAACCAACTTGGCCCATAACTAGCTGAAACTGTGCCAGTCTCCAGTCCCTCCAGTTGCAGAGCAGCAGTGACAAATAGAAACCAGCAGCATCAGCATCAAACAGCAACTTCCTGCAGCTACCTGGGCTGAGGAAGAACAGGTGTGCCTCTTGCACACACTTCCAAATCAGTTCCAGACACTCCCTCAACCGCAGCAAACAGGAAACTCAGCTGAAACGCTGCTCAGAAGATGCCCTCGACAGGGGAGGGAAGATACTCATCTCTCTAAGCAGGTGCCCCTGCTGCCCTGCCTTGAAATCGAGCCTGGGGAGAGCCAAAACGGCCAGCTCCACAGAGCAGGATTTAGCAGCACAACCAGTGCTGTATTTAGTGAGCAATTACGACATATTGGGAAGACCAGATTCACTGATTCCTACTGGCAAGCATCCTTAAAAATACCCCCACCAGAGTCACCCTGCATAAGGGGAAAGGCTGGTTTCGATTAAGTCAATGGTTGTCTTGGCTCCCCACCAGGTCAAGTCCCCAATTATGAACTTTATCAACTCAAATGCAGCAGGAGTCTGTGAGGAGGGCCTGGGAGCAGTCACTGGGTTTAACATTTGCTGTTTGCATTTCCACAGCATCTGCCAAGCCTCAGTAGCAGACCAGGCCCTGCCGTGCAAGCTCCTCTACAAACACCCAACAGGGATACCCTGCCTGAGACACAGCACTTGGAGCCTGAACAGGATACAAGACAGAAAAATGTACAGGAGGGACAAAGAAACACCAAAATAATACAGTCAGCAGGTCTCCGTAGCTCAAAGAGTTAAGAAAGTAACAACAAATGAGTTATTTTAAAGAAGTTTGTTTTTTTTTTTTTTTAAGGAATGGCATTTGTTTTGCAGGGGAGCAAGCTCAAGTGGGAGGGCAACATGGAAGAAACAGGAAGGTGTTAATCTGAAATGCAAACAGGTGTGTGAAACCCAGGCGAGGTGGGTGGGTGAGCTGATACCACAGCATGGGGTGGCCTGGGAAGAATCTTGAAAATGAAGACCAGCCAGAACAACAGCCAGAAATGACCCATGCAGCAGCATTTGGGAAGACAAATGGAAAAGACTACATTTGCCTTGGTCAAAGAATAGGATTTTGCATTTATCCCCAGGCAAAATGCCACCAGATGAAGCTTTGTACAGGACATCTCAGGAATTTACTGTACCACCACCAAACAACCCTGCTGTGCTCTCAGCTTTAGCCATAGCTAAACTGCAACCACAGGGTATTTCTGGCTCCAGCTCACCAAAACAGAGCTGGGGATGCCCAATGCCGCCAGCGAACTCAGCAGCTCCCCATGCTCCACCAAGCAAATCCCAGGCAAGTAAATCTAGGTCAAGCCCTTTCAGAGAGCACCCTGCGGCGAGGCTTTGACTGACACTCATGAGATTGCCAGCTCCACGGCACCCTTCCTCTGCAAGTCTCAAATCCTTGCCTGTGGAAGGAAAATCAAAACCTTCCCTGCACAGGTTTTAAGCCCATAGTAGTCATCAGCTCAGCTTGCTTGACCTGGCACAATGCTGGCCACCAGTTCTACCCACTTATACTGTATCAGTGTTTGCATTATTTTGAAAACTTACACAGATTAATTCTCCTCTGGCCTTCTTTCTGAGTATTTCAAGATTTGTTTAAAAACAAGGCTACGCTGCAGCCAAGTCTCTTAGGACTCTTGCTGTTTACCACTAGTCCGGCATCCTCCTTCAGCAATGAACTCAAAAGTCATCCTGCCTCTTTCCAAACACTCGCAGTTCAAAAAATTCAAATACAGAATTCGTTTTTAATACTTGGCTTTTCTATCTGACCAATATGTATAATACTTAGGGTTTGTTTCTGACACATTTAAATAAAACTCTCACTTTTTGTATTTCATACCACCTCTGTTGATTGCCATCAATTTCTTTTTTCCTTTTTGTCACACATTCTTGTATGTCTAATAGCAGCCTTCCCTAAACAAGGCTTATTAAGCATTTAACTAAACCCACCCATTTCACAGCTGTGGGTTTTGGTCATCTAGTAAATGCTTTTTAAACAGATCTCCATTTTACTTCACAGATTTTCTATTTAAATGTTACATTTCAATCTGAGCCATCATGCCCATCAACTTTGGAGGCACTAAGAGGTACACCACAGCTGGAGGGGGGCTCTGTTAGCCTGCAGGAATGCAACTGGCATTTCTAATGAAGCCACCAAATTCCAATCCAGTGACAAATTCGTGTTTACCCATGACATGGATGCCAAACGGGCATTCAGAAATACATTTCCAAACCCAATGTTCTCAATGGCAATTTTCAGAGACTCAGATTTTGTTCTCTTGTAGGTTGTGTGAGCTCTGCAATCTACCTCTCTAAATTAAAACCTCTAACAACATCTTTTTCTCTGTCCCCTGTGGCGAATTTGCAACAAGTCCTTGGCTCTCTGGATTGGTCTGTGACAGCCTCCCAGGAGCGCCTGCTTTTGAGCTTTGCTAGTTCGCCTGCTGACACATGGGAGATTCAACACTGACTTGTAACCCAGCCCCTGGCAGTGATGTGTCAAGATGGAGCACACTCCCACCTCTGCCCCTCCCATGGAGGCCATGATTTAATATTGCAATCACATGGCTCATCCTGCTCATCTCAGAAATGCCACTGTCACTGACTTTCTTCCAATCAAAGAAAACTTCTAATTCTTACTACCCAACCTCCTAGCGGGAGCACACATGCAATTTGAGGTTTTCTCCCTGCCCCACTCTGGAAGCAGAGATGACCCACGAAGATCCAGATCCAATGGGATGCGTGTCCATCACGCACGGGCTGGGGGGCTCACCCAAAGGGCTGCATCGCCCCCCAACTCCTCCTCATTGGGGCTCACCTGCCAGCATCCCCCGTGGCACAGCGCAGCCTCGCAGGGCACCCAGGCTGCTAACGCAATCTGAAGAGGGATGTGCTGCCCATCAGCGCTGAGGACAACCCCTCGCACCAGCTCCGTAAATGAATCTCCAACGGAGCTGCACCCACCTGAGAGGCGAGCCCAGCCCCAGGCTCACAGCTCAGCAGAGTCAAGCAGTGACTCAGGACAAAACAAACCAGCTGCAAATATTTGAAGTATGTGGATGCCAGGAGGGGAGGAGCCACTGCCTACCATGAGAAGAGAGGGGATGAAACTAGGGCAGGGAATAATTAATCTGAGCAAAAGGCTAAACTCACTGCCAGGAGCAGGATCTGGCTGGGGTGAAAACTCTCACTCCGGACATTGGTAATAAGCCTGTAACAGAATATATCCACTGCTCCAAAAGCAACAGACTAGGTATATTCAGTGTCTCGTTGCTCCTTAGGAGAAAGCTGGGGGTGCAGCAGAGACATGCCGTGGCAAAAGAAGACTTCAGCCCACAGAAGTGAATTCGGCCACTGGCCTTGGCAGACTCCCAAGACCGAGGAGCAGGAGATAAATCTGGACAAACCACAAAAATGAGCTGAACAGAAACAGGCTGGGGACACTTCTCCCAGGCCACTGGAACGGCTTGATATCTCAAAGATGTCTCGTGCAGAGCCTGCTTGGTGGGGAGGTCTCTATGCCAGGTAAGATGACAGCCATCGTCCCAACACAGCCCCGCCGCATTCAGTGGGAACAGGGTATGGTCACGTAGAAAAAAGTGAAGTAATATGATGGTCTGCAAAGAGCTAACCTTCCAAAGCTGAGGCAGAGCATCCACAAAAGTGACTGTGAGCAAAAACACTGATGGGAAAAAGAATGAAAGCTGGAAGTTCTAGAAAAGAAATTTTTAAATAGATAATGCAAAAAACATGGTTATGCAATCAAGAAAGAGAACAATGTTGATGAAAAATCTGTCCTGGATCTGTGCTTCAATAAAGGCAGCAAATATAAATAAATAAATGAATGAATACAGAAAACCAGATAATAGACAATAGACACGCCAGGACCTTGGAAGTACAGAAAAACTGAGAAAAGAAAGATATCAAGAAAAATCCATGGATAGCAAAATTAAGAATCCATTTTTTATTTTTAAATTAGGAAAAGTAGAATTTTATTTCCACCCAGGACAAAAGAAACCCTTTCAATGATGCAATCCCACAAGTAAGCAAAGGTAGTAAAATTCTTGGTAAATTTGGCAAAAAGGCAGAAATATATTTATACAATACATATTCTGTTTCTTTCCATCTAAAAAGCAGAAATATGACTTTGCTAGCTGGCACCTCAAAACCCCATTGCCAGTGGAGAATATCCAGAAAAGACGACATTCCTAATCAGATTCTCCAAGGACTGTATTTTGAGCTGATCCTATATAATATTTTTAAAGTAAATGGAAAATCACGGCTATCACATAGAAAACTGAACATCGATTCAACAGGATCGCAAATAAAGATGAGGCATATGAGTCACTGAGTGAATAAGATGGAATTATTCAAACCAAGCAGGTTTAATGCAGACAAATGCATTACTGTATTAATGGGGACAAGAAATGCAGCAGCACTCAGGGCTGTATTCTGCGGTGTAATGCTTTGTCCAAAACTCAAGTTCCCCAAGTTCTGCAGAGGCAGATTGGGGTCCTCGGACAAGGGCACAGGAGCGCAGCAAGGTGTACCTCTGTGCAAGCAAGTGCTGACACCTACCCAGAACACCTCATGCAGCTCTGAAGTCCACTGTTTTAAAAGAGTCTGAACTGAAAAATGAGCGAGGACAGGAAAAACAAACACTGAAAGGTCTTCCTGTGAGTCTTTGCTAGGAGTATTTTATGACTCTATTCACTATGAAAAACTGAAGACTGAAAAATGACTGAATTACAGTAACTGCCTGAGAAGAAAAGACCATCAACTGAAGAGCTTTAATTTAGTAGAAAAAAGTTAGGGTTCAGAGCTTAAATGCAACACATTAGCATGCAAAACATGCAAGAGTGATGGTGACTAAGCAGCAGAGCTATGATAGGCGGATTCTCCTTCTGTTGATGTGGCAGGCAGACACATCTGAGTCTCATCCCCAAAGAGGTGCTCTAACCAAGTAGCTGTCATGGGGCTGCACCACAGAGAAATCTGTAAGAAGTGTAATAACCCTGCTTATGGAAAAGACCAGGCCATGTCACCTCTACCAGGGCTTTCAAGTCCTGAATTCTGTTACTCTGTGGACAGTAGGAGGAACCTGGGACAGAAGTAGACAGCATTAGAAAAGGCGCCTGGAGCACACACAGAGGGAAAAACAGAGCTGACTTTCTTCCTACCAGCTGGGCAGGAGGGTGTCTGCTGCCAAGCGCGATGGGAGGGCTTTTGGGGAGGCTCCCAGATGCTGGTGAGGTCTTACACTGAGGCAGCAAAGAGGTGCTCGTGCTGTCTTACACTGAGGCAGCTACAGCAGCAAAGCGTATTTGCCAAGGAGGGCTGTTGCTGGTGCAGCACTGTGCCCCAGCAGGGCAGGAGGAGTAATGTAACAGGGAGTTGCAGCCAGAAATGGGCCACAGGATGGACAGTGTTACAGAACACCTGGAGCATTCCTCCTCCCCTTCCTGCTGTGGGACACCGGCCCTGATGGTGAGGACATCACGCCCCACACCTCCTGCAGCCGCTCCCCTGCCCCTGAGCCTGCCACAGCAGGGAAAAAAAAATCCAACACCCGCTCCCAGCGCAAGCATGGGTGTACGCAGTGTCATATTTAACATCAGAGGAGCAAAGGTGCTCGCCCAGCATTGCAGTCTGTCCCACTAACTCTTGCAAAAGCTGGCCAGGCCAGCACTGCTCCAGCCTCCTAAGGCTTTGTGGGCCATTTCCCCCTCCCTGCTCTGCTCCTCCTGGCTCCTCCTAGCTTCCCCGCTGCCCTTTGGACATGCTGGCACTGCAAAGCCTCTCCCTTCCCTTGCCCTGGGGACACAGTTGAGCAAAGTCCCACCCTACAAGGGCGGCCCGAGTGCAGAAATGGCAGCCAGCGGAGCCTGCTTAACCAAATACCTCCAGAGGACAAATTTCACGCTGTTTAAGCTGACAGGCAGCTGCAGCCTCCAGCTCTGCCACCTCTTTGGCTGCTGCACTGCAGTGCTGTTTCCCTTTGTGTTTCAATCCCCCCTCACGGTGAGTTCACACACAGGTGCCCGAGACAGACGCTGGCAGAAAGGGTGCAGGAGCAAACAGGTTTTCAGTCACACAGCTGCTCAACAGGGAGGCCAGTCCACCAAGAAGCCTCCTTCAGTCCCTCTGTCCAGACCCTACCACCTTGCTGCCTCTTCCCCAACACAAACTAATTCTTGCAATAATGAGCCAAGCCCCACAAAGCTGTCTGCAGCTGACTGTCCCAGCCACAGCATCAATGGGACAATTCTGCCCATGCCAAGACAGCCTGAGCCCTCCAGCTTTAGTATGTCTCCAGCTCCAGGGTGCTGGCTGATGGGACTGGAGACCCAGGGATGGCTCGGGGACGCAGGACACACGGCATGCAACTGCTGTAGCAGGGACAAGGGACCACTATGGTACCGAGGGGCTGGCAATGCAGGAGGTACCATTCCTATCTGCGACAGCCTCCCCTGATGCACAGATGCCCCGGTGTCCTGCCCATGTGTAATCATGCAATTACAAGTACTTGCCCTCTGCATACGTCTGAGTGCTACAACAACTTCCCCCCTATTTCCTGCTTCGTGCTGCTTGCAAACAGCTGCCATACTTGCCCTCCGCAGGGTCAGGAATTGGTTCCTACACACAGAATCTGTTCACGATAGGTTATGAAAGTAAAACAGGCAGTGAGAATAACCCCAACACCTCACCCTTTCCCCTATAAGAAACCTCTTTGGGGTCCTGAGAGAGCAGACAAATCAGGGCCACAGGATTTAGGGTGTACCCAAAACACTCGAGCCACAGATGAGGAGCAATCGAAAGGACAGCAGTGAGCTGTGGGCCTCTGCTGCCTGGGCTTCCCTCCCATCTGGGCCTTTGCAAAAGGGGGGCAAGAGCCCTTGCAGAACATGTAGATGACTGTACAGAGGGGTAATGATGATGACGCCCATTTCAGCAAGCCCCAGGGTTTCCTACAAGAGCCTGGCTGTGCCAGGCACCCGCTTGTGCCAGAGTCCCGGTGCTGCCCCAGTGCCAGGGCAAGGCGAAGGCAGACCCAAGGCAACTGCCCAGCATTTCCCCGTGTACCTCGCTTCTCCTTCCTGGCCTGCACAAACTCTGAGTGCCGCAGGGCACTGGGAGCCGTCCGTCTGTAGAAGCTGTTTCGCTGCAGCACGGAGCCCGCCTTTTCTGCTTCCTCGGCCTCCTGCTCCCAGACCTGGCTCCAGTCTGGCCGGCCTGTGCGTACCCTCGAGTGCTCTGCTCTGCCGTTGCTCCTGGCTGGCATCCCGGGCCCTGGGGCTGCTCCTTCCAGCTCCCCACAGCCATCGTAGTCCATGTCCTGCATCTTGGACTGCGTGTAGCAGGTGCCTGACCCCAGGCTCACTCTACCGTCTCCTGAGGACCAGATCGCGAATGCAGGAGCTTCACAACCTCTGTCCGGATTGCTGCGGTCCACGACATGGTCTTTGGGCTGCCTGTGCCACTTTAAGTCTTCTTGGTCTTCTTGGTCCCTGACACCTATATACTGCCTTTCCTGCTCTCTATATGCCCCAGAGCCTCCATCCTCTTTATACCCCTTTTCCCCTTCCCTATACACTTGATTGCCTCCATCCTCTCTATACTGCCTTCTCCCTGCCCTATACTCCCCAGAGTCCCTCTCCTGCCTATACCACCTTTCTTTTTCCCCATAATGCCTTTCATCCTTACTGTAGTCCCCAGGATCTCTGTCCTCCTGATACCACCTTCCCCCCTCCCTATAGTCTCCAGGGCCTCTACCCTCTCCATACTGCTTTCCCCTTTCCCTATACTGCCCAGGTACTCTGTCGTCTCTGTATCGCCCTTCTCTTAACTCAGAACTGCAGTCTCTGTATTGAACACCCTCCCTCTCACGCACCCTATAGTTTCTACCCTCTGTATCCTGGCTTTTGCCTTCCCAAGCACTGTCTGCTCTCCTGCAGTCCGTGTACTGGATATCTCCCTTCCAAAAACCTCCACAGTCTCCATTCATGCTCCGTTGGTCCACAGAGGTGCCCTCCCCTCTCCTGTAACCGTCCCGGCTGCTGTCCGCTCCCCGGCAGCCTGGGTACTGCCTCCTCACCCTGGGTCTGTCATTGCAGCAAGCCTCACCACACAGCACGGCCACCCCAGCCACGTCCTCTCTCTGCACAGCACAACAGTCCTCATATTCCCAGCTGAGGAGCCGTGGCTCCTGCCTCGGATCCTCCACGCTGTGTTTTGTCCCGGGATAACTGCACATAGTCCTGCTGGGGTGTGGTGCAGGTGCCGGCTCCCTTCGCTACCTGCTCCCCAAGCCAAATCCCGGGCTGACGCCGCTTCTCTGCTCTGCTCCAGAGCTCCCGTCCCAAGTGAAACGCAGGTGTTGCTTCCTGAAACCAGCCAGCAAGGGTAGGAAGAGGCACGGGCCCAATCGCTGCCGGCCCCGGCCTCCTCCACCTGCTGCCCAAAGTAATCAGTAACCAGCCCCGAGGAGGGAGGCTGGGGCTGGGCAGGCTCTCACCGCCCAAACCGGCTCCGTGGCTTTGCCAAAGCCTCTCGGAGGCCACTCGGAGGCAGGGAAAACCAGGGCACTGGAGCATGCGGAGGCCCTGCCCCGAGACCAGCATCCTCAGGGAAGGGAAACAGACCGCGTGTGAGACTGCGGGAAGCCACAGACCAGAGACGGGATATCCGATCTCCTTCCCCTGCCTCCACGCTCCCGCTGGCACGGAGGCTAAATGACGCGGTCTAGCAGAGGCTGGGCTCTGCTCCACACCTCGTGGGGGAAAACCAAGGCCTTCGTGTTGCCCCTGGCTCAAATCGATGCTGAGCCCATCCTTTTCCCAGCCCTCACCACAGGTCCTGGGAAGAGCCGGAGATGAGCAGCTCCCTGCGTGACAGAGCATCCCCGAGGGGTGCCTACACAGTGCCACGCAGCCACAGCTGCCCGGTTCCCCGCTCCGAGGTGAACCGCTCGTCCCCCCACTGATAGGAAAAGGCTTGAGGGGACTGTCTGGGTTACGGAGTCCAGTGCCAACACACAATGTAAATTTCCAGGCTATAGAAACATGCACTCCAGTAACTCCTCTCACTGCATGGCACAAGATATTCCCAGTTTTCCATGCCAAACACAGGAGCTCCTATGAGAAACCAAGAGATGACCACAACACGCCCTAGACAGAAACCAGGAGAGTCGGTGGATGTCATCCACATCTCAGGTTCTTGCAACACTCATTAGGTATACACAGCCAATGCTCCCAGCTGGTAGAAGACAAAAATAAAACCAATGGACCCTCCTGCTACAACTGCAGGAGGGCAAGCACCAATCCTGCCCAAGCCTGGTGATCAGCAGATCCCCCAGTGTGCACCCAAGATGTCAAAGAGGCAACCTGCAGATTTTAAACATGTATTTTAGAAAACCACATACCTTCTGCTCTTCCTTTAGCTCCCCAAAGGACACACCAAGGGGCCGGGTTCTCCCAGGACTATGCCAGCCCTAGTTTGTTTGCTGGTCAATGCTCAGTGAAAGCTTTTCTCCCTCCAGCATGTCCCCACATGCCCCTAACGGGAGGAAGGCAGAGGCCATGCCTGAGGCATGGCACAAACATGTTTTGCTGAGCCGATGCAACACCACATTACTAATCTGGCCTGCTGCACTAAAACTGGGCTAGCAAGCCTGAGACATGCTCTCTGGCCACACTCATATGTGGCAGGAGGGATGTGACAGAGCTTGGGTAGGGCATATTTTTATCATAGGACCAGAGAGGCTACTTATAAATCCTCAGGTCTCTTGAAGTGGTGAAAAATTCCCTAGGACTACCAAGGGGATAACTTGATGGGTAGAATGTCTCAGGACAGTGCATTAGTTCCTGCCTAAAACTTCCAGTTCCAGTAACCAACAGGGCACAAGTTCCGCAGGATCCGTATTCTGTCAGGAAGCACTGGGACAGTAGGAGACATTTCCCAACAATATCCATGCCATCAGAAAATTTCCCTTGAGATCCAGCCTAGATTTTCCTCTTCCTACCTTCAAGTTATTTCATCTAGCCTCAAATTCTCTAAGCCTCCTTCCAAGCATCCCTCTCGCATGCCACTGACGTGGAGGCTGTTTGTCACCCTGTCTCCCTGATGCACCTGTATCAGCCTTCGTTCCCATGTGCTCTGTATCAGACACGATCCCGCAGCAAAGCGCCTGGGCTCCCCAGCACTGATTAAGCAGTGGGAGGATGGAGGCAATGAAGTCAGAGTGAGTAATCCCCAGGCAGGAGCTGGCATTTCACTCCACCTCCCGCGTGCAGTGCCCACATTTCCTGCACATCGTGGGTTTTGGTAACAGAACTGCAGTGTCAGAGCTCCTGGGAGAAGCTGGGGAAGGGACTGTGGGAGATGTACGTGGTCCCGTCTTTCCACTTTGTCTACTGTAATATCAAGTATAACGTAATTAACAGCACTGATCTTTATATGGCATCTTTGGGTTTCAGAGCCCAAACGTGCTGATATAATCATGGCAAATTTCTCCTTCCTGAGTAACTTTTCTGGGCTGCATGGACAAAAGTCACCTTTTCAGCTACAGACATGCCATAATTTAAAGCTCTTTGTTGCTGTTACCAACAGCAAAGTGCCATTTTCCTGTCCTGGATGGCAGAAGCACAGGGGCAGGCTTTACCTTTTGCCCACTAATGCATCCCCCTCCCAGGCCAGATTCAATGCACTTCCATGCATCCCCTCCGATCTGAGTGACAAATCCCCAAACGTCTGTATCACCACCAGAGCAGAAACCGCAGGAAACCCAGCGTGCTGACAGGCTGAGGGCAGTCACACCACAGACATCGACTCAAATCTCAACTGCAGGACCACCAGCAAAGCCACTCTGAAGCTCCTGCTCACTCCCTTACAGCTAAGAGGGGATGAGGCAGGGAGGTTGAACCTGCAGCAGCTGTGTTTTTGCTTGAGAGCAAGGACATACTGGGAATGGATCAGATGAGGGCTCTGAATGTACAGTGGGGCTGGAAGAGGAGATAGGGGAGTTGGAAGGAAAAGGGGGTGGGGAAGGCCAGGGCTGAGGGATGTCCAGAGAATGACACTGGTTCTCCGAGGCAAAATCATGATGACTTGTACTGCAACAACGCTTACAAAACTACCAACATCAGGAATTAAAGAAGGAAATAAAAGACTGGCTCCAACAGTGCCTGTACGCAGCAGGGGCCAGCTGTCCCCCTGAAGGACCCCCATCCTATGCTGCTGCACTCACCTCTCAGCTCCTGCAGCTCCACGCTGAGGCTCTCAATGTTGGAGTCACAGAAATCAAGGTTTTCCAGGGTCTCTGCTCTCACCAGCTCATCCTGCTGCTCCTCCAGCATCAGGCTTAGCTCAGCGCGGGTCTTGCCGTAAGCCTCCAGGTCTCGCTCTACCTCTCCGATCCTTGTCAGCAGAATGGAGTGGGGGGAAGCTGATCCTGTCTGTGTCAAGTCCTCACGTCCCTCCTCCACCCGCTGCTCCTGAGTGCTGGGCTGAAGCTGCACAGGGGCCACGTTTTTCCGCTGGTTGCTTGAAGGAGGCCGGGGCGCAGGCCGGGAGGGCTTGACCGAGAAGGACAGAGATCTGCCTTTGGGAACCTGGCCACCCAGCGTGTGCACAGGGGTTGTTGCAAGGCTGCTGGGCCGAGGAGGAGGTGGCCTCAGGGCCTTCCTCCTCTCTGGCTGCCTGGCTTGGGGGACACACTCAGGAGACCCACGGACAATGTCCTTCTCAGTGCTGTAGTCCAAGATAGAGAAGTGGCGGGAGACCTTGTCTTGCTCAGAGCCGGTACTCGACAGACTCTTCTCAAACTGTGCCAGCTGTTCTGTCAGTTTGGAGTCGAGGTCTGTGCAGCTGTCCCCCTGCACTGTGAGCGGGCAGCATTCCCCCCAGCTCCCAGCCCACGTGTCCAAGCCCACCTGGGCAGCTCCCAAGCTGGAGGAACAGGGTTTGGACTTCTCCTGTTGACCATCCACCCAATCATCCAGGTCCTGGGCATTGCTCTGGCTCTCCTGGGGCTCGGATGCTGCCCAACTGTTAGGAGAAGAAATTGTCTGGCTCCTGCAAGGATCTCGGGGGGAGTGGGGCGCCTGCGAGGGTACAGTGGGACTGTCTCCATCACGCTCAGGCAGGGTGTGAGTTTCTGAGTTTCCTGGGGAGGCTGAAACGGTCCCCCCAGGCTCCAACTCATTGGCTTGGCCAGGCCTGTTGCCCCGTTGGGGAGGCAGCTGAGCAGAGGGGAGAAGGCCATTGACCGTCTTCGTGCGGTCAAAGGGGATGGAGTCCGCTGTGCTTTTGGGACATGGCTCTTGGTGTCCTGTGCTGGGAAAGGCCTGATGCTGTCTCAAGTCAGTGCCAAGAGGACCCTCTGACATCCCTGCTTTGTGAGACAAAATGGCGTCAGGCTCAGGGTGTACAGCCGAGCCATCCTCCTTGTCCCTGCCAACTTTCCCTGGCAAAGGAAGAGCTTTGGAGCAGGTGCTTTCCGAGTCTTGATGGATGGTCACTCCACAGCTGCCTCCACCTTGGGGATCCCCAGCACCTGCCTTTTCCCTGCAAGCCTCAGATGCTTCCAGCCTCACAAATCTGTGTGGAAAGATGCCACGTTTCCCCCTCAGCTCCCCCTCCAGCCAGCCATCCTCCAGAATGCCTATGATCCGAATCCTGTCACCCACATCAAAATCCAGTTCCTTGGACTCCAGGGCTTGGAACTGATAGAGGGCAACACCGTAAGTGCTCCCTGGCTCCTCCTCCTCCTCCTCCTTGGGGGGCATCTCCACTGTCCCATTGGTGTCACAAGTCCCTGTGGGCTCTGGATCCACTGAGGTTCCTGATGTTCGCAGAGGAGTAAGCAGTTCCACAAAACCCTCTGGGAAGATGCCCCTGTGGCCTCTGAGCTCACCTTCAAACCAGCCAGGTTCTGGGACACCAACAATGTTGATCACATCCCCTTCCCTGAAGTCCAGTTCCTCCTCCAGCTGAGCAGAGAGGTCCATCAGGGCCCGGGCTTGGCCCAGTGAGTAGGCAGGCACCTCCAGGAGAGCGCTCTGGGACAGCTGACGGCTCCGAACTGAAAGGCACAGCTCCCGCACGCATGATGAGGGGAAAAAGCCCTTGGAACCCCAGCTGCTTCGGCCCTGGAGCCAGCTGGAGGCCAGGGACCCCCCCAGGATCACCAGATCTCCTGCAGAGAATGAGACACACCAGTACAAAACTGCCCTCATGATTGCTTCCCACCTCTTATTCCTGTCTCCCCATGTCCCTCCTGGCTGTGGGTGAGGTCTGGCACTCTGCACAGAGCGTAGTGCATGCTGGGGATGCATAAGAGAACAAAATGGAGGTAAGGCATGAAGCATCAGCAGTCTCTTGCACACACATATCTAAGATACACAGTTTTGGCTGCAAAGCCATGAAGGTGCACCAAAGGTTTGATTTGATTTCTCTCCCAAATGCAAGTCTAAGATTTGGGGATTGGAGGGCAGTTAAAAGGCAGCTGTAAGTTTACTATGATCAGCTGACTCCAACTTTTGGAGTTTCAAGAGTAATGATAGATCATGAGAAACTGGTATCAGAGTGGCAGAAGCACAAAGGTCCATGGTGGATTTGACATGACCCATGTCATGAGGTATTAGGAAATTCCTCTCTCTCTCCTGTCACTCTAGGCAGGATGTTGTGACTAGGTTCATGCTTCTGGAAGGACAGGTGAGGGCTATGAGGTACAAAGCAAAGGAAGGGAATGGAGATTACCTCTCTGCAATGACAAGCTCCCTGGCTCTTGAGATGTGAAGTCACTGGTACAAACAAACAGTTTTTCTCCCTGCTTCAAAGGGGGAATATCCACAGGTTCCACAAAGCTGCTAGGAAACTGCCCTAAAACAAGAAGCAGTTGTCAGCAATGAGTCTTTCCTGTAGCCCACCACCACTCCCTCCACCCTCCTTCCAGATTTTGAGATCTATTCATCTCTTGCTAAAGGAGAATACCCAGCTACCAGGGTGCCTTGATAGCATGGTGGAAGAAGAACGAGTTTGGCAGTCAGGAATTCCTGAGGTTTTAAATGCTTAATAGCTAACAGAGAACAAAAAGCTTTGCGCCCTCAGCTCACTCCAGGCAACCAACAGGCTGTGCTTATTACTGGGACTGTGCCATCAGCATGGAGTTTCTGGGAACAGACATACTAGGTTTTCTCTGCTTTCATTGCTTGCTTCCCAGCTCAGAGCCATGATGAGGACTGAGAGATCCAGTAGTGCTGGATCACAAGACCAGTGTCTTCTGCCTGGGCACATCCACCTGGTGCTCCTCACTCTGTAAGGCTGGGCCCTTGCACGGGCTCAGCGCAGAAGTCAGGCCACCACACTTGGAATGGCCATATCTGTGAGTCACAGGCTCTGTCACAGCCTCAGTGCTGCTGAGGCTCCAGGGATCTTCCCCACCTGATCATCTCTGTGCACCTATTTCACCATGGCACTCATTGCTGGATGCCTACCTATTCTGAACAGGCCACAGCCAGACGAGGCAGTGCACACTTGCTGGCCATCACAAGATAACACTCAGCTACTGATTTCAGTCCCAGGAGCAGAGGACATGGCAGAGCCCACTGCAAAGGCCACTAAAAATGTCATTCCTATCTTTTATAATTTGTGGCAAGGGGCTATGATGGAGTATGGGCTAGTAGCACTTCCAGCATTCAGTCTTAATGACCCAATTCATCCACGTTCTCCAATAAAACCTGGAGACACCACATCCTAGACACCCTGAACTTTGCACTGGGTTTAGGCAGTTTGGCATCTGCTGTTAACCTAAGGGGCGACAAGCAGCCCACAGGCTGTCAGCCTCAGTGGCTTCCTTCACAGTTTTAACCAACTCTACCTCTTTTTCCCTGTCTCAGTTTCCTGCTCTGTACGTGGAAACAACCTAATGCTGTTACAAAGGAAGTCATGGAGCTACATTAATTATTCCCCACAGAGTACTCAGTATTATTCGTATTGGTAGGCTGCAGCACCTCTACAGCTTCTATTCAAAAGCACTTTTTCAAGTCCCTACAACTTTAGTTTAGAAAATTGGGCAGAAAACTACAACAGCTGTTCCAAGGGAAAGCAGGAATCCAAGTGGGTTTTAAGTTAAAGGTCATTAAAAACCATTTGGTTTGACTTCAGTGGGTTTCTTTATCTTTGAGCTACGACACACATGTTTATTATTCCTTAATAGTTTCATCCTCTTGAGAACAAGTGCATCAGTTATGCTGGGAGACAAAACTGTGGTGAAGTATACTGGCGATTTCTGCAGAAGTAATCTGTGCCCAGTGACTTCAGCAGCAGGATCAGGCATGCTTTCATTCAGTGCCATTTATCAGCTAAGCGTTGCACAGGAGAGAAGTCCTCCTCTCCACCTTTGCTCTTGTCCATCTTTGTTTTAGCCAGGAGACAGCTCGCAGCTGTTAGCAGAGCCCAGACTGCTGCTGCAATAGCAGCTCCATCTCCATGGCCAGGGATGAAACTCCAGTCCCACCCTCATGCTGAAGACAGTCAGGCTTATGCTCTGAAGTGGCCTGGTTTTCATCTCCCTGAGAGCTCATACATCCTCTCAACATCAGTATTAAGAGGAGAAAGAGCTGCTTAAACAGGGACTATGAGACTCAAGTGTTGCACTAAGAGCATTTTGCTGCTTCAGAAGTTTCTCACACCCTTCCAAAAGTTTGAGACTTGCGCACTACTTCAGGCACCCAGATATTGATGGCAGCTTGTGCAGGAATATGCTTTAAAGCGGAAAGGAGGAAGCAGGACTGAGTCAGAGGGCTTGGAGGGACACACGGACTCTGTCACTGCGTCTCCCACTGACTTGACCTGACAAGGTCACTTGGATGTGGATGCATTTCCACTCTCAATGCATCTGTTTCCTCTCTCCCCTTCCACTGCCACAGTGGGTCAGCGCATAAACTAGCCAGGAAATGGGCTGTCTCACCACAGAGGATGGAGTACTGTGAAGCTCTCATCTCCTTGAGAACTGACCCTCCACTAATCTCTCTCAAAAAACAACAAACAAGCTGTCTGAATAGTTGATGCAATGCTGGCAGGAGACCAGTGGTGGGCAACCTGCACCCTCAGACCCAAGCAAAGTCCCATGAAAGATTTAGTAAATCAAATCTGGTCCTGCACAGCACTGGCCAAGGGAAGGTGCGCTCAAACAGTGGCCATTTAGCTGGCACATCTATGGATCCAGGTGCAGGCATTTCCACCTCTTACCTGTGACACCTTCCTTCTTGCCGAGGAGCCAGAACTCGTCCACCACAGCCAGTACCTCGATGACATCTCCCACGAAGAGGGGCAGCTCTTCAGAGACGCTGGGACAGAAATCAAAGACTGCTCGTACCACGGAGCCAGCCTCCATTGCGCGGGGTCTGAAGGTGGATCAGTGCCTAAGGCTGAGACAGCAGGAAGTTTGTTAGCAGCCAGAAACACCTGAAATTATCACATATACACCCTTCCTGAGCACAAGAGGCAGGAACAGTGTGAGGGGGTCCTGTGCTGAGCTCCCTGAAACACCTTGCCACGTAGCATGCCACAGGAGCCAAGGGTCTTCAGCAATACAGCCCCCACGGTCTAACCTGCCTTGTCCAGCCCCTCTGGCTACCTCTGTGGGGACACGTGTTTTTGCTGCAACAGTGGGAGAAGCAGCAAGAATATTGGAAGTGAATTCCTGTCAGGAAGGAAGCATGAGGAGGGGAGGAAGCTCAGCACTTCCCTGACATGCAAGGCAGGGCCCTGAGCCCGCCAGGGCTGGGTGGGCAGATAGCACCACTCACTTGCACGGTCCCACCACACATGCTCTGGTGGGATGGGCACAGGTGTCCCCCTCCCCACGCCACCGCTCAGGGCCACAGGAACTGCATGCTGGAGCAGCATCACGCTTCTGCCCAGCAAAAGGAAAGCACGAAGTCCACTCAGGCAAGCTCACCCCACCATCCTCTTCCCCACCGGCGAACTCTTCCTGCCCCCGCCTGGGCTGACCCAGCCTGGGCATCCTCAGACCTGGCTGGAAATGCCCCTTCTACCTTCTAGGTACCAGGCTCAGCCATCCCCTGTGAGGCTTCACCATGGCTCTTGGCAGAAGCCCAGCTGAGCTGAGGGTGCAGACCCTGTCCAAGGCTCTGGGAGCCAAGGCTGAAATTCCCCCTGGGAGGGGACCTGAAGGCAGGCAAAGATGTCCTCATCAAGGGCTACGTCCTGGATTCCCCCTTCCTCTGGAGGTGGCTGCTGAGCCAGGACACTTTTCTGTATCATCTTTGCTTTGTTCCAAGCAGCCTCACCATCAAGGCAATACACTGCACCAAGGCAGCAACAGTCCTGTAGCTTCAGCCACTCCTTCCCTTCTTCCCAGATCCCTCAGGAGAGGAACTTAAAGGTGCATCTGTCCAAAGCAACCAGGAACCCTAAGATTATTCCTCAACATAGGCACCTCAGACTGGCGAGTGCTTCCCTTCATATTCCTGTCCCACTGCAATTACAGGCAGAGCACGGCACTGCCGACACCACTCGGAGGTACTTTCAGAGCCCTGCCCTCTGTGATGCGGGGACTTCAGCAGGCCCCACCAGCCCCCCTGACACAGGCTGCTTTCCTCCCACATCACAAGCAGAGTCCCTGCTGCGTCTGGTTGGACACAACTTCCCTGCAATGGGATCCAACCTCCTCCCCTCCCAAAGCGCCTCTATGTGCACAGCGGACAGTCACCCTCCAAGTGCCACCCAGCCTGCGATGCCCGTCCCGTACTCAGCATGGCTTGTCAAGCCGTCCTGCCTAGCTAACAGCAGAAAGGGCACGGTGACACACACACCACCACCCACAGTGAACACACGGGGCCCCCCTGGGCCCCCATTTCTCCATACAGCCGCGCACAGCCCACCTGAGCCCCGGAGAGTCACGAAGAGGGGAAGCTAACAGAGGGAGGAGAAAAACATCCCCGCTGACGAGGTGCAGCCAACTTCCAGTGAGAGTGCCAGTGGGGGACCCAGCCAGGGAAAGGCTTTCTGCTGACGGGACTGCTCTGTTTATCCAGTCCGACTCACCTCCTGGGAACAAAGCGGGTTTGTACTCGACAGGAACAGCTTCCTCAGCACGTCCCTCCCCACCCCCAGCCGTGCCCCCGCTGCAGCCCGCACGCTGCACCCCGGCCCCCGGCCACCCTCACCTCTGCTGTCCCGTCTGTCACTCCTATTGCTCTTCACTGTCTTCCCCGTAGCACGTGGGCTCCTTGGGGCACAGGCTGTCCCTTTGTCACCAGCGTTGTGCTGGCTGTACAAACAAAGAGCCCAATATCCAGCAGCCGACAGCACTTTGCCACCAAAAAGAGATGAATGGACTGGAGTGAATCAGGAGCACAAAGAGCTGCAATTCAGGGTAGCAGGAACCTACTGAGGCAGAAGGAGTAACAGTATTAAAAACAAGACCATGCGGAGCCGGGAAAAAGATGGAAGAGCCATCAATTAGCTTGGAAATACTAAAGACAAGGAAGGAGCCTTGCACTGTTTGAGGTGGGGTGGCTGGGACGTGCTGCTGCATGCTCTGATGGGAACAGGAGAGCAGCAGCAACAGGCGCAGCAGTAGCAGCCCCTTGCAGGCGCTTGGGGCTGCCCTCCACCCCGCAGACAGGCTGCCAACTCTCGCGGCACAGGGCACGACTGAGCTCAGGGTCCTAGAAATCCTTGGCATACTCCAAATATGCAAGCTTCACAGCCACACTGGACAAAGGAGGAAAAAAATATTGCAGGCATAACTGCTGCCTCGCGTTGGTTTCTCCAGGAGCACATGATAGTACAGTGTGATTTCTTGCATTTCTTCTGCCAAAGGTGTAACGTAAGAGTGGGCTGAGGAGTGCAAGGATTGCAGCATGTGTGCTGCTGACCCAAACCCTGCCTTTGCTGCAGTCACCGGGGCTGAGGATCCTGCCCCTGAAAACAGCAGTGTCACTTCCTTAACTCACCTGCAGCTCTGGGGACTCATTCATTAAAATGTACAAGATTTTCCAATGAGGCAGAAGATCAAGAAGGGCAGGCAGGGTTGCAATTGTTCCACCATGTATATATTAATTGCAGTTATAATAAAACACGGGCACTAACGTATTCATGTGAAAAGCATTCCCTGAGAGCCAGCCCATGAGGTAAGAAAGCATGAAGTAACTTCTGAAAAGTGCCAATAAAAGAATCCCAACAAGCTCATGTTCCCTCAGCAGTACTGAGAAGAGCAGGATCCCTGACTCCATCTGAGGCTAGACAGTATGCCCCCGCATTTGAAAGCAGTGAATCAGTCTTGTGGGGTTTGCCTGCTCTGTAACATGAATTGAACACAAAATATTATGTTTTCCAGGACCTTGG
The DNA here is from genome assembly GCF_026419915.1 of Harpia harpyja. Taxonomy (NCBI): domain Eukaryota; kingdom Metazoa; phylum Chordata; class Aves; order Accipitriformes; family Accipitridae; genus Harpia; species Harpia harpyja. The sequence continues at coordinate 30,174,273 of NC_068949.1, read as the reverse complement.
CCTTGCCTTACTCCATGGTGTGCTGCCTGCCAACATTTTCTCCAAATGCCCACCTAGAGAAGGAAGCCTCCCCAGCACCTTCCAGACCAGAAACAGTATTACTGAGTCCAGCTCTTCAGGCTTAACAGTGGACCCGAGCTTCTCCCAGATCCACCCCAGATCTGGTGAAAACAAACATTCAGCAACAGCTCACGCAGAGGCTCCAGCAGGAAGAGAGATTGCAGGGAGAGCCGGGCCCCGCCTGTGATCCATCCCCAGTGAGTCACGGCTCCTGACGGCTGGACAAGCACCATCCCCTCTCACCTCAGGGACGGGTGATCCCTGCCTGCCAGGGGAAGGGAGGGAGGGCTCCTCCACAACTGAGCAAACACTGGGACTTCACGCTGGTGGAGGTCAGGACTGCAAACTGCAGGACTCCTGCCCCCGCCTAGCAGCAGACCCGCATCCAAAGAGAGCCTCACCGTCCAAGTATGAAGCTGCAGCGCAGCAGCGAACTAGCCCTGCTGAGAACACGCTGTCTCTGTCTTGCTGCCTGATCCTGCACAAACTAGGTAACGTGTTCCTGGCGCCCGACGGCAGCCTGCCTGGTGCCAAGCTCCGGGCCTGACACAACAGCATTGTGCAGCAAGGCCGAGAGTGGATTCCCAGGGCATTAATCACTCCCCCCAGCCTGCCTGCATGCACGCTCAGCACACATTAACATTACCTCCATGGAAGACTGCCTATCCCAGTTTGCCATTAGCTCTGGAGCGTGTCTGGTCCAGCGTGGGCTGATGAAAGGAGGAACCAGAATGAAATGACGGCTATTAACTCAGTTACAGTATTGTTTTGAGACCGTCAGCACAGACTGGATCAAGCCACAGCAGCCACAAGAAGGCATTTACACGCTGACTCTCACAACTTCTTGTATCCCTCCTCTCCTTTTGCAGTTGAAATTAGGCAGGGTAAGAAGTGTCAAATAACGGACTCACCAGCACTACAAATAATTGTCAGGCACTTGCTCAAAGTGCCATCACTTAAATGGAAGCAGAGCTACTGAAGATGGTGATATAAATGCCCTTTTTGCATCTTTCTGATGGTAAGGGTGAGCAAAAGAGTCTCTGATGAGCTTCTGTACTTTAGAAATGGGAGTTCCGTCTTCCCTGTTTTTGCTGAAAGGTGCCGAAGCAAGGATTTCAAGCACTTAAGAGAGAAGGCAGCAACATGAAGAGACCATTTTAGGCTGATTACAAAAAGTATTAGCCCCAGTAAAAGGAAGGACCCAAAGGGTTTGCAGACCGCTAATCCGGTGGTATACCCAAAGTGCTGATCAGATCATGAGATAAAAAGCAGTAATGGATAGGTGCCACAAATTTAGCAGCAAGAAAACCAAACTTCACAGGTGCTATCACCACTTGCTTCCCTCTAAATAATACTTTTCAGCTTCTCACTCAAGAAGCAGTGCTGTTAGAACTGGCTATGGTCAGCATGACAGCACTGTAACTGACATTTCACCAAGCAGACCAAAATGTGCAGTGTGGGCTTCCACAGGCACACTTGGTTTGCACAAGAGGGACAAGTGGATTCTTGTGCAGCAGATGTCTCAATCTCTATAAAAACCTTAGAGCCTGCCTGAGCAGTAGACCAGGAAGGAGTCAGATTCCCAGAAATGCACAAAAGCCAAGTTTGTTGCAGAATGATTAAAGAAATTAAAGAATGATTAAACAAATACTGCCAGTGATCTTCTTTTAAAATTGAAAAATGCCATGCATTTCACCTAGGTCTTTTCATGCCTCCTTCCACTCATTATATATAGCTCAATGCCTGTTCACTGAAAACACAATCCACCCCCAGAGACAGAGATGCCCCTTGGCCCCATTCAGTGCACCCTCCAGCTGCTGGGTCTGGCTTCGACAAGAGATCTGCTGCAGCTCTCACTGCTGCAGGATTGGTACCTAACGTGCAGTGGGAAGAAACCAGGAGTGACACTTGGCTTCTCATGCCATTGTGTCAAGAACAGAAGCTTACTAACTACATGCAGAGGCATTCCTACCCTTTTCCTCTGTTCCTCCCCGCGGTCTCCAAATCTGGACTTCCCTCCTCCTTACCCCACTGCATCTGCACAGCCAGCACAGTCCTCATCCGCACTTCAAGGGTAGGACACTGCCTGCACACCAGCATGCCCTGACCGCTCATGCCAGCTTTCGGAGCCGCCGCTACCCACAGTCACTCCCCCTGCTCGGAGCAGAACGTGTTGCTCTGTAAGCTCCCGGAGGTCCTTGCTCGCCTGCACATTCCTGGGTGGGATAAACAATACCCTGTTGAGCCAGGCCGCCTGGGCCCCGGCTGGAGAGAGAGCCAATGCAGGGACTGCGGCTCTAGCAAACCGCAGAGCTGACCCTATGAATCCCAACAGAACGGACAACGCACCAAGCTGGGCAAAAACCCGACTAATGGTGCAGAGGAGCGGAGCCTTCTCCCACCAGGGAAATGGTGACTGCTGCAGCCTCTCGTCAGGACGTGCCGCTTGTCTCGGCAGATCCCAAAGAGCTGCCCTGCTGAGCTTCACACAGTGGGAAACATGAGATCTCTTCTGCACTCCACCTCCTAACCCCATATGGCGTCCAGGAGGAAGAGGAATCTCACTTTAAAAACAAATAGCTTCTTTTGCTTTGTCTGTGACCTGATATACCAAAAATCATTGAAAGGAATACCTTTGGGTTGGATCATCAAGCCCTCCAGAAGCAGGACCACCAAGGGCAAGGGCTGCTTAAGCAAGCTCTGGCCTCCCACCACACATGTGCGACAGTTTGGGGTGTTTGCCACTGGAGCTCTGCCCTGTAGCACACAAGACATTCAAACCACTACTACTTCTCTTCAGCTGGGCCCTGGTTGTCACAGTGTTCTCACCTGCTCCGTTGCAGGACATGGCTATGGGCAGGCTGGTGGCATGTGCGTGGGGTAAGGAAGGAGGAAGGAAAAGGAGCTCGTGCTGGGCCAGGCAACAAGCAAATGAAAGTCATCTGGAAACTAGAGCACAGCATCAATTTTTAATGCAAAGCAGAACACCTTGCCACAACATGTGAGCAAGGAGACCATGATGGATATTTAATCTCTGGCACTGGGGACTGAAGCATGCAAAGGCCAGACCATCAGCTCAGGAGACAACAGTTTCCCAAATTCTGTATGGAGTGGCTGCATGCACCTTACAGACTCTGTTACCGCGACCTGTCTCCTCCCACCCCAAGGCACACGGTTGTCTCTCTTGCTGTTTTTGCAGACAGGCTAAAACAATACAACTTAGAATAAGGAACAGACAAAACCTCAAGAGCAGCACCACTTCCACTGTGCAGTACCTGTGACTGAGCTACTGGAGTAAATAGTATACAATTACAAAATTAGTCATGTCACCTTGAGTACATATCCAAAACAGGTTCAACTGGGGCTACAAGGACATTCCTTAACCCTGGAGCACTTGAATTTGCACCCTGAACAATATTTTTCAAGATAGCTTTTGGACAGAAGCCCAGTACGATGCTTTGGTTGCTGGGCAGGGAGTCCAGAAATCTAGAAACTACTCGAGTTTGACTTGGAAGCTCTGCTCTTTGCTCACCTTTGCTCCTGTTCTACGCCGCTCATTATCTCCAAAGAATCTAAATCCCCAGCAGGGATTCTGCTGATACCTGGCATCATGTGGACCTCTTCCTTTCAGAGCCCTGACGTGCTCCTGAGAAGCAAGCAACAGATTTTTTTTCCTAACAGAAACGTTCTAAAAATAAGACAAAGTAAAAGCTGTGTCGCTCACAAGTGGGGTTGAGCAATCCTTAGAATGTCATCAGAAAAATACTTTTGCTGGAGGTCGAGGGGAAATCATCAGTTAAGGTACTGAAGTGCTAAGGTAAGCACAACTCAGGGTGTCCTGCCCAAGCTCATATCACCACCATCACAAAGTCTGTCTGAACAGACACTCACTGCAGGGACACCTCAACTGCACACAGAACCCTGAGACGTCACACAGCCACGCTTCCCATGACAGCTAGCAGAGCCGGTGCTCTGCAAGGCTCCGAGTGTCACTCCTTTCCTCTCCCCCACTGCTCAGTTCCTCCCATCCTATTACCAAGTTAACATTTCTCTAAAATTGTTGTATGTTCATACTAGTTTTTAATGTCCTTCTAATCCTAAGCAGAGCGGCTGGAGAGAGAACTGAAACCTTTGGCCTTGGCAGAGCAGAGGATTTCAAGAACAGAGCAGCAGAAGCAGCCAACTTGGAAGTGTGGGCATTATCGGTGCTATGGAGGACCTTGCCAACAAGCAGGACACATTTAGACACAATGCCCAGAACGACTTGCAGCCAGAGGAGTGAGTCAAGATGAGGGGGATGATGGTGACGTCTCGTAGCACGGTACAGAGGCTGTATTTGGCAAAGCATCTGCAAACCAGCAAATTCTCTATCGACAAACTCTCTCAGGCCTTTTGCAGAGGAAAAGATAGAATTGCAATGGAAGCAAAGGAGAGAATGGCAGAGGAAAGGGGAGAGCGAGCCTTCTCGGAAGAAACTGAAAGTTATGGAAACATGACAAACCTCAAAACAGATGTTAATGCTTATGATATTAGAGGCTTCCTAAGTACTATGGCAAGGAGAATGAGATGTGAAAGGATAGAGACGGGGGGAGTACTTCAAATGCCAGGCAGCAGAGGTGTTTGAACTCAGGCCAAATTGTGTCAAGGACAGGATCAGCTGAGTCACCACTCAGGATCAGCAAAAGGGTCAGCACATGAGCAGCAGCCACCTCTCAGAAGCTGTTGAGGGTGAGCCAAGCCTCCCTCCCCTGGCAAGGCCACTGGAGGAAGCACCTCCAGTCCATCTCTGTGAAAGTACAAGGCACCAGTGTCAGGCTGGCAGCGACACATAGGGATTGGGATTTGCTGGAGTTAGAACAAACAGGGAACTCTCGTGAGTTTCTTTTCTCAGGCTGGCGCAAGCAGAGCAGATGTTCTCAGAGGAGCACCCGGGGGAAGGCGCAGTGCTGCAGCCTCGAGCTTCTGCTCTCTGTGTGCAACCTTCCGTGCCACCCTTCACCAGTGCTACTGCCCCAAGCTCATGGTGCCAGGCCACTCCAGGCCCCATATACCTGCACTGTTTCTACAGGGCCAGGTGCTCCCCTGCAACAAGATGTCTAGGCAATGCCAGCTACCACCAGCTGCATGCAGGCCGGGTGGCTGACCACCCCGGGTTACCACTGGCTGTGAAGACATGGCTTAAGAGACCAAAATCCCACCGGACGCAATGTGGGGAGCAGACGGGCGGCTCCCGCTGTACCCCACAGCTGCTCCACGCTGCCGAGGTGCCCGAAGTGCTCCCAAGGCAGCGTGGGCGCCATGGCACAGAGCTGGAGCCGGCGGCGCACGGCAGGCACCCAGCTGGGCACGCAGGGCTGGAGGGGCCACACGCTGCCGCAGCCCGGCTGCTGGCACGAGGGGAGAGTACCCACCCGAGCCAGCAGCACCCACCCGAGCTAGCAGCACCCCAGCCAGGGGCACCCGCCACCCCCGGGCCGGCCAGCGCGGCCCGGAGCAGCTCCCCGGTCCAGGGCAGCCCCCGGGGCAGGCAGGGCCTCGGCCTCGGCCTCGGCGGGGCGGCGCCGGGGAGAGGGTGCCGGTCCGGGCTGCGAGGGCAGGACGCGCCGGGCGGGACGGGAGGCGGCGGGCTGAGGCGAGGGCCGCGGCAGAGGCGGGGGGCCGGGCCGCGCCGGGGGCCCGGCGGAGGCGCAGGCCGGGCTGCCGCGGGGACGCGCAGGGCGGGGGGGGCGGGCGGGCGGCGGCAGGCAGGGAGCGCCTGGCTCCCCCCGGCCGCTCCGGCGGGTCCCTACCTTCTCCCGGCCCGCTCCGGGCGCCGCGGCCGCTCCGGCCCTGCGGGTCCCGCTCCCGCCTCCGCCCACGGCCCCGCCCGGCCCGGCCCCCAGCGCCCGCCCGGCCTCGCAGGGCCCCGCCCGGCTCTGCGGCCCGGCCCCGCGGCCCGGCTGCCTCCGCATGGCCCGGCTTGGCGGACGCGGCGCGGTGCCGTGCCGAGCCGTGCCGCTGGGAGGCCGCGGCCAGGGCCGGCGGGACGGGACGGGACGGGACGGGATGGAGCTGCTGCGCGGGCGGGGCCTGGCCCGCAGGCTGGGGAGCCCGGGACCTCCGGGTGACATGGGTAATCCCCCTTTGCAGCACCGCTCGGCCCCAGACTGCGAGGCAGCCCCCCCGGCGGCCCATGGGGACACCCCGACGTGGGGCACGCTGCCCAGCGTGGGGTGCCAAGCACGGGGACATGGGGTGCAGCCACCCCCGTGGCCACCGGGCTGGGAACAGCACCTGCGCACCATGCACCCGTGCTAGGGTGCTAGCAGAGCACCCAGGAGCCCCGCACAGAGCAAGGCAGGCAGCTGCCTGCGCAAACCCTCTTTGACTTCTTCCACCTACAAAGCTTGGCCGCCTCGCAGACACGAGCAGTGCCGGGGCTCCCCTTCCCTGCTGTTGCCTTCTCCTGGGAGTTTCTCGCTGCCTTGCAGGCTTCAGCTTTGGCAGCAGCTGATGAGTGGGTCTACACTGTCCATCTGGTGAAGTTTTGCTGCTAGGAGCTGGCTTGGCGGCTTAAGATACACTGTAAGATCATGCCAGAGCACCGAGATGGAGAAAACCAAATGGCTCCCCAGCAGAAAACCCTATCAGGCAGGGCCAATTTGTGCATCACACAGGGGTCAGGCACACCAAGTACAGTAGGTCCTGCACTGGTTTTCCTGGCAGGCCAAAAAAAGCCTCCATGCCCCAAGGGATACCATCCCTCAGCAACATGCTGTAAAGCTCAGAGTCACTCAGCCCCCAGAGCACTTATCACCGTTTGGCACTTGTTTGTGCATTTAGCTACACTTCTCCATAGCAACCACCCAGATCCCAGTTTGGCTTGCCACCAGCAAGGATCGGGGTGTGCAAAGTACATCTCATGTACTGCTGTCAGAGGCGTGTTAGTACGTGCACAGGCTGGGCACCGACTCCCCGTCTGCTCTCCTGAGGCAGGGACCTGCACTGCTGGTACGGTGTGATGCCTTTGGCAGAGGGCCTGAAGCTGCACATGGAGCTGGGTGCTCTTTTCCCCGCAGCTATGGATGCTTGTATGCGGTTTGCTGGAGCTGAGGAATGGACTCGAGCCCTTGCCACAGGGTTCTAGATGATGTCTTCTGACCCAAAACTTCTGCTGTTCTTACCTGCTGAGACAGGTTTTGAGCTTTTTTCATCATCCCAAACCCTCCTACAGCCTTTTAGGTCACTGCCATGACAAACTCTCCTCTGCTGACATCCCCAGCAAAGCTGCCTCGCTCTTCTTTGAGTTCAGCTATTTGTATTTTCCCTTTTTCTGCCTCCTCCATGCCAGCCACAGAAAGCACCATGCATCACATGCACAGAGTCTCACCCGCCCTCCCCACTGGGGTTTCTGCTTATCCCAAGATCCTCACAGTTTTGCTTGTAAAGAGTTTTGGTTCATTATTCTGGGCCTGGCTTCACTTTGTATGCGTGTTTCTCCAGTGTCTGCATACAGTTCTGGTCCCCTCATCACAGGGTAAAAGAGAATGGAAGAAGGTTCAGAGGCAGGCAGTAAGGATGCTCAGAGGTATGGGAACAGACTGTACAGTGAACAACCATGTAGGCTGGGACTCTCCAGCTTGGAAGAAGGACATAGGGTGGAGGAAGAGGTCTATGAAATCATGAGTGGCCCAGAGAGGATGGGGAGGATCAACTGTTCACTGTGTCTTCTGACACAAACCTGTCAACTGCTTTTGCCTTGGCTGGAGCCTCAAAAGAACATGAAACCACTGCGCTGCAGATGTTACGTCCAAAGGTTTAACACCGTTTTTAGCCCACGCTTCTTGCAACATTGGGGCTAAGTTCATGGCAAGCCTTTGAGAGGCGTGCTTACGAGAGTGCTGCCTCAGAAACATTTTGTAACCATGTTTTCATGTGGAGAGCTTGGCCATGGCCAAGTGGAGCTTTACCAAATTGTTCAACACAAAAATATTCAGAGCTGGGAGGAGAATGAGCTGGACAAATCCCAGCCCAGAGAGAGAGAGTCCTCCACAAGGTTGTATCTCATAGGAACCCTCTTGTAGGGGAAAAAGCTTGCAACTGAGACCAATTTTGCTGCTGCACTGCCAGCCCCACAGCAGCCTGCAAGGGTGAGTGACGTGGCCTCCTGGACTGGCTGTCCTGTTCTAGAGAAGTCCCCCTCCTCCGACTCTGCCCTGGAAAGTAAGGGGAACTGAGATGATCCTACATTTTCTAGGACCACAAGAGGGCAACATGAGAGCACCCTGCAGCCAGCAGGCTCAGCAAGGCTATCCATGACACTCCTGGAATGTGGGATGGTATGGGCAGCTCTGTGCAGGCTGAGCATCACCCTGTCCAGGGACTGCCCAGCTGAATTAGCCAACTGAAGGCTGCTCCCTGGGAGCCCTTTACTTGCTCTCAGCTTCATACACATCCTCACAGATGAGCGGTTAGCTCAGCTAGCTGAGCTAGTGCCATGATTGGGGGCAGCAGTATCTTCCCACACATGGGTCGGACATGTGGTGACAGCAGACCCTTCTGCATGCTGCATGGGGCCAGGCTGTGGGATGCAGGGTGGCCTCCCTCATCCTGCCTGCACATCCACCAGGAAAACTTTTGGGTGAATGTGCACTGACACGTGGCTTCAAACAGGAGCGTCCAGCATCTGGAGTGATGCTGCTGGGCTTAGCCAGGGGAAGAGGTGTTAAACCACACAGGAGTTTGAACATCTCAGCCACACCATCCTTTTTCACTTCCACCACCAAAAGATAAAAAAATTAGAGAATCTGAATTCGGCTTTGGTTGTGAATGTGAAACTGGCCAGTGTCTCCAGCCCACACTGGCCTCTGCAGGCTGAAATCATTCACAGCCATGGTTAAGTGCACTACCATTCCTGGTTAAGTGCACTACCATTCCTGGCACTTTCTTGCAATAGCCTGTATAAATACCCTGTGAGGGACAGTTTGCTCTGCCTTTCCAAGAGCAGGCATGACAGAGAAAGAGCTTCTGTTAGCAGGCACAGCTACAAGAGTGTGTGTGTGCTGTTAGGGCTGAAAATGCCACTAGCATCTTGTAACAGAGACAGAGGAGGAGGTGATGGTGAGGGATGAAGTGCAGAGTATTGCCTATGCGATAGGGTGGTAGAGGTTGCTCACATGAGATGAAGAGATGTTTGCAAAAGAGGAGGAGCAAGGGGATGTCTGGGAGATACTTTTTGGACAGGCTTGAGACAGACAGCCAGTGCAACGGAGGGCTGTATGGGGGAAATTGAGATAACCAGCCAAGGAAAAAGAAATTGCTGGGGTGCAAGGGTGGGACTGTTTATCTCTCTGTAGTTAGTTATTTTCTATGAAGAATGCTAGAAAGGTTTTGCCTGCTTAAGATATTTTTACCATGGAAATAACCAGCTTTGTTTCCACTCTTGCTTCCACTCCAAACACAGCCTAAGCAGCATTTTAAGGCCCAGCCTGTAGTACCCCACCTCACTGAACTATGGATCATGTCTTTCCTAACCCAATTACAACTCACATGGCTTGCGCTGTACCTGCATAGCGCACTGCTGGCATCAAGCATCCACACTTCCCTGTTGCACATGGACAGGACCAAGGTTCAGGGTATTTGTCTCAAAGGAACGTCAAATCACCTGTCCTGCACTCCTACTCATGACCAGTTGTCAGATCTCACCTAGTTGCTCCTATGCTTCAGACTAAGAGTTTGTGTTGGCTTCAGTGAGCCATCTGGTTTGGGTCTGAAGACATAAGGAGATGCGATAATCCTTGGCTTTTGCCAGTGTGTATCATTTCAGCCTGTCTGACTACAAATAATCCAAACCAGCTACCAGAAAGTCCCATCTGCACATCACGATAAATTTGACATCAGCCACAAGATGACCTTGGACCACCACCTCCCAGTGCTGCATCCCTACTTGTGGTGTTGCCAACCAGCGATAGCTGTGCTACGTGTGGGACAAACTGTGTTCAGAGCTGGTCACATCACTGCTTTAAAACTGACCTTCCCCTAACTTCAGGGTCTACAGGCAGCAAGTGTCCTTACCTGAGGGAGAAGCATGGCACTTGTACCCGGGTGCCAGGATTCACGTGCCCAGCTTTTGAGTGCAGCAGTCAAAGACCAGGGCCTGGATTCACTCTCCCTGGTATGCACGAGTGTCTGGGCATCTCACGTGGGCTGTAGCAACTGAGTCCAGGAGTAAAGGGAGCAGAGCTCTCCGAGATGGAGCGAGTGCAGGAGAAGAGCTCAGCAGCTACAGACACACTGCCTGGGGAACCGCAGCCCAGGCACATTTTGTTGTGAATGACTTCACGATTTGCTCAGGGATTAAATACTTCCTTGTTTAATAACCTAATAATTTGGGCTAGTTTCATGCTGGACTGTTGGAAAGTTCACTGGCTGGAGTCATCAGCCAGGCCTTGTATAAAGGGCTTCCCCCCAGCTCTCAGCCAAGTGAGCCGTCCTCATCTTTGGGTCCCCCGGCGGGTGGCTCTTGGCACTACCTTCTTCTGAAGGGCTTTGTTGTTCATGCGTGTGCCTGAGGCTTTACGCTCCGGGGCCTTCCTCACCACATCTTGTTTGAGCTGGAAATGCACCTGGAGAAAGAACAAAAATAACTGTGTAAGACCGTGTGTGTGCTCTGCTGGCTCAGGGGTCTGCAGGACCTGCCTCTGCTGCTAGCCTTCGAAGCTGACTCTTGGGCCAAGACAAGCAGTAAGGGGCCTCAGCCAGTGTTATGATACAATGGGAACTCAGTTCTTAAATCAGCTGGAAACATTTTTTTTCCTGTGGAAAATATTGTACCAACAATCAGCTACATTTCTTACGCAGAGAGTTGCTCCTGTGGCAATGTGATGTCCTAGGATGGTTTAGAAGATGAGCTGTGAAAGGCAAGGGATTGAGCTATGCTCTTTCTTCATCTTTTCTCACCAGAAAGTAGAGAAATAGCATTGCTTTGCATCTCTCTGAATGTTTAATACACAGGCTGGTTTAGGACAGACAATGCTTTTTCAATTGCAGCCTGTTAGCTGAATCCTGCTTAATCAGTCTTTCAGCAACCAGTCCTTTCAGTACATCCAGGCAAAAAAATTCCAGGAAAGAAACCTCCATCCACTACAGCCATGCAAGCAGGTACAAGAGAGAGAAGGGGACAAGAAGCGTGCAGGACACAGCATCAGATAAATAGGGAATGGGAAGGCTATGCAGAAAAGTGAAACTGGAATGGGCCTGTGTGGGCTTCCTGGGGGAGGGATGAGGTGAATGGTGAGTATGGGAGGTGCTGCAGGGGACAGGAGGGCTGCTGTGAGAGGACATCTGCAAAAATCATACCATCAGGGAACAAATCAGTCTTATACAGTAACATGGTAAAAGGAGAATCTATTTTAAAAAGGAAAGCCAAAGAGCTGGGTGCTTAACTGAGCAAAACAAAGGCTAGGACTGGGCTTGACAGCTCCTTATAAATACATCAGGGAATAAATACCAGGGAAGAAGAGGAGCTATTTAAAGCACAACATTGGCATAAGAACAAATAGGGATAAACTGACCATAAATAAATTTAGGACGAAAATTAGAAGGTTTCTAATCCTGAGAAAAGGGCAGCTCTGGAAGAACTTCAGAGGCTGGGTAGGGTGGGATGAAGAGAGGGAGGGTGGGAGAACCACCGCAGTGTATTTATGGCAGAGCCTGACCAGTGTACATGCAGTGAAACAAATGATGTGCCAGGATGCCGCAGCCAGGGGGTTCTTGCCGGTCCTTAGAGGAGGCTGCATCTGCAGTCCCACCACGTTCATAATGCAACAGCAGGGGCAGGAATCACCACCCATTGTTTTTATAACCAACTTCTAGTTGTCCGGCCTGCCCTCAGAAAGGCGCTGTAGGGACCACACTGGTGTCAAGAGCACTTCATCTCCCAAAGGTGCTTGGCTGTTCTTTGTTGGCACCCAGTTCCCATCTGTCTTGGGTGCTCTCGGCAGAAAGAAAGGCAGACTTCAGCCTCTTGCTACGAGTCTGATAGCGTGTTTGGTCCCAGGCAGGATGCAGATGGTAGCAGAGCACTGAAACCCACGGAGCCAGGGGGATAACGGAGCCTGAGGGAACAGATGCTGTCTCCACATCATCACGTCCTGGAGAGTGGGAAGGATGGAGGGAGAGCTGAAGAGCAGCAGCCCCAGCCAGCCAGGGGCTCTCCCCATGGCCAAGAGGCAGAGGGACACAGGAGCTGGCACGGCAGCCCAGTGCAGCTGTGAGCCCTCAGTAAGGAATCGAGAAGCACATGGCATTGCCTTCACCCTGTCCCTCTCTGTGAGCTGCAGGGAGCCCTGTGTCTGCCAAAGCAGACAGCCTGTAGCCACTGGCAACGCTCTACATCCCATCTCCTTTCTCTACTACTCACTAGACATCCCCCACTGCACTTCTTTCTCCCTGGGGTGAAGACATTTTGAGACATCCTCGTGACTATGTAGCCTAACTCACCAATGAAGGTGCAGCTGGGCCCACCGTTGTTGTCACCGTCTGGGGCTGGTACCCCTCTGCAGAGGCTGTGACAGTGTAAGTGCCAGGCAGCAGCAGCCGGAAATAATCTCCCATATCACCTGGAACACAAGAAGAGAAAGCACTCAGGATGCACGCGGAGAAGAGCAAAAGATATTCCAGTAGGTTTTGCCGAGTTTACTTCCTTGAGGACGTGTAGCCTTCAAAACCCAGGCACTTTTTGGCCTTCCTTCCAAATCTGCTGGCTACCGCAAGGCTGGATTAACATTGATAGACTGCAAGTGATGTCTCATTAGTGCCACTGAGTAGAGGTCAGTCTGCAAGTAAATGCCAAAAGAAAGGGGATGGTACAGCAGTGTTGGCTGTGCCTGTGCAGGGAGGCTGCAAATCTGAGCGCTCGCCAGTCAGATGACAGCAGACCTGACTGGCCTTAGGCAATCACAGCTCCAGTCTGACTCCTTATGCATAACGCAATTTCTAATTCCTGTCATATAAAATTCTGCCACATTTTGGTTATCAGCAGAGTTTTAATTGCTCATCAGCTCAGCTGCTCCCTGATTCTCCCTGCATAAGGAAGCCCCAGGAGCACTTTGATGGACCGTGTACTGGTGTGGTTAGGGACACCAACAGTGCCAACAGTGAGGGAGCAGCACACTATGAATTACTTTGACAATTTCAGTATATTCCCATCTATGAAACTGGATGGGTATTGCAAATTTGAGTAATCATTGCAGGCAGCCTCCAGGCAGCATTAGGTGGGGCTAATTGGTACAAGTGAGACACACAAGTCAGGGGCTTCCAAGGGAAAACAGGGAGGGTGGCTGGCAGGTCAAAGGGAATAATTTTCTCCCTCTGTTCGGTCCTGGGGAGGCTGCCCTTGAATACTGTGGCCAGTTTTGATGCCCCCAGATCAAGAGAGATGTGGGAGAACCAGAGCTCCTGACCCATAGGGAGAGCTCAGGCCCCACAAGGAGAGCTGGGGGAGCCGGAGGGGGGTCTGCTCACGGCCGGCAGCTACCTGAAGGGCAGCTACAAAGGTGATGGGGCCAAACTCCTCTGAGCAGTGCCAGGCAATACAAGGACAGGCAGCAGCCACAGATGGCAGCCTGGGAGCTTCAGGGTGGATCAGGGAGCACAGCTTCACCTCAAAGGTGGTGGATCCCTGGCACAGGTCAGCAGAGAGGCTGTGAAGTCTCCATCCTTGGGGGTCAGCGAGAATCATCTGGAGGGAGCCATGGCTGATCAGAGCCAACATTGGAGACAAACCTGCTCCAAGCAGGAGGTTGGACAGAAGATCTCAGAGGGCTCTTGCAGCCAGTGCCTCTGTGACTGTGTGATCTCTTGCACAATCCCCTTTCCTATGCAGGTTGGCATAATAAGTGCCAAATACTAGAGTGCTACTGAGTCACAGACCTACGGCCAGAAGGAGTTGTGCTGATTTCATAGTCTGACCTCTGAAGAGCTGGAATATTGGCTATTTTCTGCAGCCAGAGGGTGTTTATGAAAAGGAGGTTAAAATCGGCCAGCAAAGGAGAAACCGCCACAACTTGGATAAACTGAAGTGGCACTTCATTCTCAGTCTAAATTTGTCTGGCTTGAACTTTCAGTCTTTCATCTTGTTCTGCCATCGTGTCCTTTGCTATCAACTATTTCAGCTCTGTGTAGATTCAGCTTGAGTAGATTATTCTCTCAATTTTCTCTTTGGTTATATACAAATGTATTTTCTCCTCTCTCAGATAAAATAGGAGCTGACTTTCTGAAGTCCTTTACAATAAGATTTGCATTCCAGTTCTTACCTCTTGTTTTCCTAAGCCCTCCCTGGTTCAGGGTGCACAGGCATATTTCTTGCAGCTAATTTTTGGGATGCAAACCATGCTGGCCACACATATTATAGCCTCGCCTACTAACCTCCTCCCACATACCCAGATAGCCTCCAAGAGGCTGTATCCAAAAGGGACAGCATGCAAGGGAACTGACAACCCACCAGAGGTGATGTCATGGCTGATTCCCTGGACAGAAATCACTGCTCCTGCAATGCCATTGTTGTTCTCGTCCGACACCATCCCTTTGATGCCCTGGTGAACCTGCAGGGAGGGAGACAGACTGCTGGCTCAAGGACCCTCCTTTGCTCAAGAGGGTATTGCCAAGCACCAGGGGAGGGCAGAGCTCTGGGGACAACCCCACCTTTCCCCATACCCTTGGTTCTCCTGATTCTCCCCAGCAGAGCCAGTTTAGGACACAACAGCCTCCCCAAAGGCCACCAGCTAGAGCACCCAGTGAGCTCCATGACCACCTCCCTTCCACTCCTTCTGCCTACTGGTCCCCTACCATCAGGGCCCACGGGGGCCTGCAGAAGTGTGTAGGTCTCAGGACTGCCCCCTTACCTCTTCAATGAAAGCAACAAGGGCCTCCCGGTTGGCCATCCACTGCCGCTCCAGGTCCTCCTCGGGGGGGAACTTATTGCAGCTCAGCTCCAGGGTGATTTCAAAGCAGTTGGTGTAGAGGTAATTGAAGTCCTGCATGCCTGGAAGAGAAGAAGAGCCTGTGCCCAGGGAACGCAAGGCTCCCTTCCCTCCCCGCTCCCGTGTCCCAGACGTCCTGGTCCCTGTCTATCTTCCACCAGAACCGTCCCTCTTTCCCTCTTTGCTCCGCAGGTGCAGCCTCCTCCCTCCATGACAGCATGACTAGAGCCTTCTCCTTCCATGCAGCCCCCTCCATTTTTGGTTGCCCGACTCTCTCCTTCAGCAGGATAATTCACTACTCTGCCTTCAGAAGATCAGGGAGGTTGGGTACTGCAGGGGCTATGTATCTCTTTCCAGTCCCTCTTCAATCTTTCTTCTAGCCTAACTTGCTGATTTTCGGTTTTGTCATTGTGCCTTTTTTAATGAGATTTTTCAGGAGCCAGCAGCTACAAGAAATGTCTTCTCTTTGGTCACAGTTTTGGGTCTTGATGGAGTTACACCATGGCATTTTCAAATACACTAACAGATTAATGCTTCCTTCGTCCAGCAGCACACAGCAGGTCTCTGCAGACCTCGGCTATTTCTGTGGCTCTTTCCCAAGCCACTTCCAGTCTTCCCAAGCCATTTCCCAGTCTGAGATGCAGACACCAGAATGGTGTCTAGTAATGGGCACAGTGCTACTGCCACAGCCCTTCCCCAACCCATCCTGTCCTGAGGTTTCTCATCTATCCCTTCACCTCCATTCAGCTCAACACCTTGCTGCGGGTGGTGCTCACCTGCCCAGCCCTTACCTTTGCTGAGTGAGTACCAGGATGCCCCATTCGTGATGCCATCGGCAAAGTAGTCCCCGCAGTTCCAGCCACGATGCATCCAGCCATGGGCGTATGAATAGGTCTTGGCCAGCTAGAGAAAGAGCAGCCGGTGGTCACAGCTCCAGCACCGTGCAGCTAGGGACCCTGCCCGGCTCTGGGCAAAATATCCTCCCTCCCACACAGGCTTTGCTGGGGAGCGTGGGAGGGAAGTCAGACAAGAGTCAGCTCCTGCATTTTACTGCCATGAAATACAACACGAGGTGGCCAGGACCTCTAGGAAATGTAGGCAGATGAAGGTGGAGGAGGAAGAGCAGAAATCTGGTAAGCTGGGGATTGCTGAGGGCACAGGTGGCTTCTGCCCTGCTCCTGCTGAGACGAGAGGGAGCGGAGGGCACTGGGCCCACACAGGGGCATCCAGCCCCATTGGTGCTGACCCTCCCTGCCAGCAAATGGCACTAACAGGGGGAGAGATATGCAAGGAAAACTAACCAGTATCAGTCTGGATGCAGATACCATATATATCAGGGGAATTTGGATTAAGAAAGAGTTTGGGCAACTTCTGGTTCTAGCAACTGCTTGTTTATTGCCCTTATTAAGGTTACTGCTTATTTTTAGACAAGAAGGCAGGGCTAAAATTGGGCCATTGCATCCAAAGCCTGTCCTTTGCATAAGACACAATTTAAGAGAAACCGGTGTTTGCATTTTCTAATGCAAACTCTATACCCTTGTATTATGGTTCAGATGCTGGTGTAATCTCGTTCTGTCAGCAGGAAAACAGTTAATTCACTACATTTCTGACTTCTGAGGCTATGTGGGTATCATTAGCCTACGCCCCAGACTGCAGCCTCTCTACATCTGGGTCCGAGCACAGCCCTGATCCCAGCAGGTCCTGGCAAGCCCCTGCACAGCCTCTGCTTCCAGAGAAGGCTGAACTCCAGCTCAGACTTATTTTTCTCATTAACTGTTCTAACGCAGACTTGCTTTTTCTTGTGCTGGGTATTTCCTAATGGAAGCAGTGACTGAAGGCACTGTTTTCTGGGACATTTTAACAATGGAGAAAAACCACTAGCTTCAGCTAGTGTTAGCAGGATCAGCAGTACAGACCGATACATTCCCTGATGTCTGCCTAAACTCCTGGTGCTCTTTTTATTGTATTTCTTATTCTTCACCATCTGCAAGCCCTGCTGGGCACCCATGCCCTTATCCTGCTCTCAGCAGACCCCCAGCCAGACCCTGCCACCTCTCTAGGAAAAAAACCCATATACATGCTACGATGGTGCAGCAAAGCTGGGGGCAGGCTCCAGCTCTGGAAGAGCAGGGTGGTACTGAAGACACTGGTGGTACTGGGGTTATGGGGAACCCAGGCAGGGCACGGATGTGGAAGGGGAACCCAGGCAGGGCACGGATGTGGAAGGGGCTCCTGAGGGTTAAGACTGGCCTGTCTGTGTGGTGGGACTGGCTCACAGTGGGACTGCCCTGACCTAGCTCATGAGCTGGTGGCTGGCAGAAATGCCGCAGTCTGCTAACAGTTATTTCCAACACGTTTCTTGGCTCAGCTCCTGCATGAGGCAGAGACCAGAGACTCCCAGCCAGCTCTCACACGCTGCACCCTGCCAGGGCTGTGGGAATGCCCTCGCCTGCCGGGGCCATGCTCACCTTCTGAAACAACTTGTCGTCCGGGGTAGGCGTGTTGACTGTGCGCCGGTGGCTCCTGAACCGCTGGTCCTGAGACTTGTCATAGGGGTAATTTGCCACCACCGCCCCACCGTGCAGATTGGCCGAGAGCACAAAGTTGTAGCTGCTGATCCACTGGATCACAGCCAACGTCTCCGGCTCCACCTGTAAGGAGAACAGGGACAGGGACAGGGAGAAGAGCTCAGCCACCTCTGGGCCAGCTGCTGCCCCACGCCGGCCTGCGATCGGTCACATCAGACCCTGCCCTGCAATGTGCCTGCTTCAGCCCTTGCAGCTTCCTCCGTTCTCCACTGCCTGCCCTGATACGTAGAGCAGGCTCCTCCCGCGCATACCCTGCTACAGCTTTCCCAGCACAGCCCCAAAACCTGAGGCACAGGTGTCAGCCAGCACGTGCCACCTCCTCTGCCCTGTGCGTTGCAACTTTCCACCCAGGCTGGCCATGGTGCCACCCTCTCTTCCTGGCAGAGGTGCCAGCTGTGATACGGGACAGGATTAGATTGTTTCTCTGCATGCAGAAGGCACAGAGAAGAAGACAAGCACTGTGCAAGGCAAAGGACAGTATATTTGCTTGCATGCTGAGCCACTCTAAGATGCTGTTGCCCTCACAGCACCCCAGACCGGTACCTGGCTTTTCCAGTTGTCAGGCAGCGGGATATGGTGATTTCGCCCGTTGATTTCCCCACTGTAGTACATGAACGTGTTGAGGTCAGGGAAGTTACGGTTCAAGTCCACTCCATTGGCGTTGTTCCTCCCCGTCAAGTACCCATTGCTGTCTGGGCCCTGCGGGGCAAAGGTGCATCATGGGGGTGAGGACAGGGTGGCGCAGGCAGGCTGGGTGTCAGGGCGGCAGGGACCGGCCGTCGTAACGGCGCTTCGGTGCCTTTGAGTCGCAACACGCGTGTTATTGCTGGCAGGAGAATAAAGAGTATTGGTACTGACAGGGAAAGTCAATAACAATATCTTCATTTTCCAGGGCGACAGAGCAAGGCACAAACCAAATAAACAATTTGCCTCAGCTGAAAGAGCCATGAATAAAATATCTCCCCGAGGTCTAGCGGTACAAAGGAATGGGTGAAGTTTTGGGGGGAACTAGAGGGCTTCCCCCGCTGCTCGTCCCTCATGTCCCTGACTGCTCATGACAGTGGCATTCAGCTGCCCCTTCCCCAGCCTGGGCCAGGGGATTTGCAGTGACCCTCCTGTGACAAATAACTTCTGGGGAGGGTAAGACAGGTGTAGAAAGCCTCTTCCATCATATGCCAGGGCCACCTGTGGCAGGACATACAGCACAAGCCCTTGGCATGGGAGATGAGAAGCAGTGACACCGGTTGGGGGGGACAAATTTGGCAGGGCCTGGAGAGGAAGGATGCCCCCTCCCCATAGCCGTCGTGAAGGGGATCCCACAGGGATTTGAAGGGCTTCTGCCCCTACCCGGCTGGAGGAGGCAATTGCTGCCCGGTACCTGCTTGGCAGCGACTTCGTACCCGTCGGGGTTCATGGACGGCATGATGTGGATGCGCGTGTCATGGATGAGGTGGGTGATCCGCTCGTTGCCCCGGCGGTACTCCTCACACAGGAACTCAGAGAGCTGCAGCAGCAGCTCACGGCCCAGCACCTCGTTCCCATGCATGTTCCCGACATACTTGAACTCTGGCTCCACTGGAGAGAGCAAGAGAGTGACACCATCAGCCAGGGCTGGGATGGGGGGAAAAGCCAATTTCTACTGCAGGAAGCCCGGTCAAGCCCAAAGGACCCCCAATAAATGGTGTGAAATGGCTCTTTCCCCTGGAAAATGCAAACCTCAGTGAGGGAGAGTGGCATGGTTCTCATATGAGCTCCCCTCCGTTTTGCCCCAGCATCCCTGGGAGCAGCTCAGGCTCTCCACCGGGCTGCTGCTCACCTTCGGAGCACACAAGAGGATATGTTTGCAGGTGGTTTGGTCTCGCGCTGGGGAGAGGCAGCACAGAGGGACCAGGGAACACCAGCAGGATTGCTGCCGCCCCAAGCCCTGGGGTGCCGGGGCCTCCCAGCTCTGCAGTGGGTGGCAGTGGAGGGGACAGGCCATTTCTCCCACCTCTGCCCTTCACAGTTTGCTGTCAGTGCCTCTCACCAGCATGGCACATTTCTGGCTCTGCATGCTTTAAGGAGCTTTTCATTACTCTGCAGGATAAAATCAATCCCTGGCTTGGGGTGAGCCATGCTCTTTCACTGGAAGGGTACGGTTGCCTTTGGCTGCTGCCTGTCAGCCCCTGACTCCCGTGCTGGTGGGAGGCAGCAGTGGTTTCCTCCCTCCCTCCCCTTTACCTCCCTCCAAGGAGAAGGTTTAGGCGCTTCCTCACCCTCAAGGGACAGGGACAAGAGTCTGGAGAAACCCTCAGTGACTGAGTTGAATATGGATCAAACTGTCCCTCAGGCAGCTTTGTTATGAGCAAAAACGTCTCTTGCCACTGACTTTTCTAAAATGAGGTCTCAAAATACAGACTTCGAGACCACAGGCAGACAGTGCCTGGAGCAGGACTTGCTGCTTTGCTGACGGAGAGGCAGCACACACACGAGGGATGGGCTATGCTTTCGCAGAGGGTCTTTTAAAGCAGTTTCTTGTGGGAAAATAAAATGTCCCATTGCAGGCTGGAGTCAGCACTGGTAGGATGAGAGACACCAGAAGAATTCAGTTAAAAAGGGAGCCTGACTTTCACATGGCGGGGTCAGGAAAAAATAGTGTGTCTTTACAAACATCGGCTTGCCAGAGCTTGAGACTCCCATTGCACCATGAGTTTTCTGGCCACCAGCAGTGACCAGACTCACAGTGGCAGTGCGCAACCCTGCTGCCATGTACAGTGTCTGTCAGGATCCCTGGGGCAAAAGGCACCACAGCCCCAGGTCAGGCATTTGCTGCTTCCAAAATCCCCTGTGCCTTTGCTGCGTGGGAAGGAGACACCGCATCCAGACATGCTGAAGACAGATTCTAAAAAAAATTCTAATTTTGGCAAAAGGTTTTGCTTTTCCGTATCTCTTGATCGCTGTGCCTCAGTGCAGGACACCACAGGTGGGCAACATGTTTTGACCTGGTTAGATTTCAGGGACATGAGAACTAATTTAATTAGGATGAGAACTGATTTAATTAGGTAATCCAGTTAAAAAAACTATAAAAATGTCCTGGGGATATGTGCAGCCTTTATTTAAAAAAATAAGGTCTCAGCAGGGATTCTCCTTCTCTGCTTTGTTCGAGTCTGCAGCAGGACTTGTCAGCCTTTTTCAATATGCGGACCCCTAAACATTATCCACGTGGACATACAAGCCCTAATTACTGCACGTAAGCCCACTGACTCCAAGCTTGCTTTTCGGAGTTAGTTTCCGTGGCCTTTAAGGGAATCCACAGTTTCCCAAAGTCCTCATGCTACAAGCTGAAAGTGCCAGCCTGAGGGTGACCCATGCTGCCCGTCTGGGGCAGGGGAGATCTCGGTCATCCCCTACGGCCCTTCCAGCTGCTCTCCTGTGGTTCTGCAAGTCTAAAATCCAGTGTTGCGTTGCCAGTGCCCTTTGCTCACTCCTTGCTTTGAATCAGCCCCTGATGTGCTGTGGAGGTGCCCGAGGTGTCCTGA
Organism: Harpia harpyja; assembly: GCF_026419915.1. Classification (NCBI taxonomy): domain Eukaryota; kingdom Metazoa; phylum Chordata; class Aves; order Accipitriformes; family Accipitridae; genus Harpia; species Harpia harpyja. Next base: position 30,153,147 of record NC_068949.1, on the reverse strand, counting down.
GCGCCGTGCAGATTTCCCTGTACCGAACAGGGCTGGCGTGGAGGCGGTCAGGGTGGGAAGCCTCCCATCCCGCCTCCCGGCCCCCCTGAAGGTGATACTCCGGGCCGCAGGAGGGCAACAGCATGCCCCCAGTGCAGCACGTCCTTGGGCAAGCTGCTGCCAGGCATGGCGTGCTGTGGGGTTTTGGGGGGCTGCTCCGCTGAGGGGGGCACAGGTATGGGTCCCGCTCACCCCTGCAGCGCTGCCGGCAGTATTCCACGTGACTAGGCTGCCTGAACTTGTCAGCCCCTGCGTTTAACCACACCAGCCAGGATCTGAAAAAGCAAAAGATCCTGCAAAAAGGAGGCAGAGCCCTGTTCGCCTCTGCGGCCCAGGGGCACAAGTCGGGGAAGAGAGGGAGCCCTGTGTGCGTGCCTCCAGCCCGGAGAGCCAGCTGTCCCCTCAGCCACCCAGGGGCACCTGGCTGCCAGCAAGGTCTGGCTCCACGGCGTCTCTGTGCCGCACAGGCAGCAGCTCCAGGGGCCATTGCTGCCAAAGCTCCGCAGGGCCACGTGGCAGCAGGTAGAGATCCCTGAGACCGGCCTGTCACAGGGGCTGCAAGGCCTGCGGGGCTGCGGGAGCCCAGTGCCCGCTCTGCCAGAGTCCCCCATTCACTGCCCCCTGGCTTTGGGGTCTGGAGGAGGAAGGGCCGAACTCTTCCCTCCTGCCACTATCTGGCAGCAAAGGGTGGAGGGTAGCTGCTGCCTCTCCCTGCCTGCACAACGCTGTTTTGGGAGGGAGAGGTTGGCAGGGCAGGTGGGGTGCTGGGATGGACTCGCCTGGGTTCTCGTGTTAGCTCGTGCTGAAAAATCAGAGCTCCGTCCAAAGTACGCGCCCGGGCCACGCCGCAGCTCACGCAAGCACAGGGCACGCGTGTTGGTTTTGCGTGCGCGTCCCTGGGTTGGCTGCAGGGTCTCTGCCGGAGCTGGCACCGCCTGACACCCGGGCATCGTCGGGAGTCCTGCCTGGAAAGGGACATACCCCCCGCCCTGTGCCCCAACGGTGCCGCGTGGCAGGGAGCGTGGTGACGAAGCCCGGCTTCTCCGAACCGCCGTCCCCGTCCCCCCGTACTTACGGGGCTCGTGGATGCCTGGGTAGTCGCTGAACTCCAGCACGTAGAGGTGTCGGCCCTCGACGCTGCGGCCGATGCTGTAGATGCGGGTGACGTAGGGGCACTGGCTCTGCACGCGGAACAGGGCCTGCACCATCTCCTCGTAGCGATGGTGGAGAAAGCTGAGGGCGGCCGCCCCCTCGAGCAGGAGCAGGGCTCCCACGAGGGACCGCAGCCACCGAGCCATCCTCCCGTGGCGCTGGGCGCCCAGACCAGCTCCGAGCCCCCGTCTCCCTCCCTGTCGGGAGCTTAAAGTGCAAACTCCAACCAGCTCTTTCCAGTTTCCGAGTGCCAGCCCCCTGCACCTGCGGGCGGGGGGCGGCGGGAGCGGGGCGCGCCGGGGCCCCGCGGCGCAGGAATGCTCCCCCCGCCCGCCCGCCCGCCGGCGAGCCCGCTCTCCGCCGTCGGAGGAGTTTTCCCCCGCTCCGGCTCACTTATTAACCGGACGGTAAACAAGCCCCCGCAGCCACTGGCTGTCACTGCAGAAGAAGCGCAGGGCTGGAAAACTGGCTGCGGAGGGCGTCGGGGCTGCCAAGCGCACGGCGAGCGGCGGGGCGGGGGGAGAGGAGAGCAGAGGAGAGGAGAGCAGAGGGGGGCGGCGGGCGGGGGCGATGCCCGTCGCCGAGCCCTGCCGTGGGGCAAGACCCGAGCGCGGTGGGGATGGCGCCGGGGCGGCCCCGGTGCCCGCACGGCTCCCGCAGCCCTGCCCGGCCCCTGCCTGCCCGGCGCGGGCAGCTCCCGCCGCTCCCCCCCGGGCCCGGCCGCCAGCTCGGAGCCGCGCCTGCTCTCCTGCCCCATCTCCTGGGCAAGCAGAGGGAGACATCGCCGCAGGCTCTGCGGGTCTGCCGGCCCCTCCGCCCCGGCAGTCCCGCTGCTCCCGGCATGAACGGAGGCAGGGACCGCATCGCCCTCCCCGCAGCTGCCTACCCAAACAGCCGAGCTAGGACGTTGCAGGGGGAGGACGGGGCAACGTGGGGCTTGATGCAGGAGTTGTCTGCTGAGCAGGTACCAGCAAGGAGAGCTCTGGTATCGCCCTGCTCTGCACTGGGAGTGGGCATGATAATGAGCTCCAACAGGTACTGGGCAACTGGCAGCAGAAGAATGCTCAAGGGCCTAAAGGCAGATGAGGATGCCTTGCTGTCTGTTAATGAAGAGTTGCAGACCGTTTCTGGATGTGGGGGAAGCTGGTTCCTCTCCAACCCTCTGCCAGGTACATCCTTGACCCCGTGGGCAGCACTCACCTCAGGGTCCCTATGCTCTGCTCACGGACGGGTGCATCTGCAGGAGGCTTTGCAGCCTTATCCTGTGGGGCTAAAACTTCAGCAGCTTAGCGGCTCTGACAGAGATCTTTATTAGGACATCCCTGACACAGAGCCCAAACGTGAGCACAAACAGCCGAAAGATTTACCGTCATGGCTGGACATGCCAGGAGAAAGGCTCCCTTTGGTAACATGAGCTTGCCATGCTGCTCTGCCCAGGCCACACTAGAAAGGAGCTCCTCCTGCCATCAGCAGTAGGCTCCTCAGGATACTTGGTGCCATGCTAAACATCTGACTTCCCTTCAGCCTCGAGGTGGATCCACACTGAGTGGCACTAGCCCCTATGACAAGGGTTGCTCTAGCTGTCTCTTCCCCCAGCAAAGCATCCTCTACCAGTGCTGCCCAGCACCACTACTTTCCTACCTGTCCTCCAAATCCACTTGGGCCACTGACCGCCTTTCTGCCTCAATTTCCCAGTGGTAAAACCAGGGAGCCCCTGTTTATAGCCTCTAACGCAAACAGGGCAGGCTGGTGCGCAAAGCACATGGCTTGCCTGCTCCTGGCTTGGCTTACTCAGACTTTCTCAATTCCAACTTTCTTCTGTCCCAGCCCCACCCTAGCGGTCCTTTCTCTCCTTGTCCCTGTGCCTTCTTGGTCTTCTGCCCCATCTGCACAGTGCCCTCCTCTCAATTATGGCCCCTTTAAAAAAAACCCAAATGTAAAAGTCCCGGTTTTGAACAAATATCTTTTGAAGACACGAACAGAAAAAGAAAGAATATTATACATATGTAAAGATAGCAGTAACCATATTAATACATTCTCTCAGTTAAGCTCCATCCCACCACATGCCCACTTGTCAGTCAGTCTCAGAGCAACACACATTCAGGAGTGGGAAAGGCACAGCACCCATCTTTAGCCAGGTAACAAGAAAAGGTGCTGGAGGTGCCAGCTTCTCCCAGCACTTGTAGGAAACCAAGGAAAAGTAGATGACGCTGTGGCAGGGCATGGCGAGCACGGGTATGGTGAGCATGGGTATGGTAGGACAGCTCTTATCTCTACTGCAAGCCGTGTCTGGTGGTATTTTGTAGAGCTGAGACCCACGCAGTGGTGGGAAATGCCCTTGCCTCCTTCACATGGCCACTCCCAGGGCTGCTGGGTTCCCGTGGAGCTGCTGTCTCCCCAGCTTTCAGCAACCAAAGCAATGCAAAAGAGGTGGGCAGGTTTCCAGCGCTAGCCAGTGGTACTTGGCAGCCAGAGAGCGCCAGGCAGGGCTATAGTAAAATAGCACAAACCCCATGTTTGGTCTGTCTCCTCCCTCCTCTTTCCCTTCCCAGGCTGTTTTCAGCAGCCTGCGACAGCAGTGGCAGAGTTGGAGCTGCAGTGCTGCCAAGGGACGCATGAGAGAAGAGCTCGCTTTCCTATGGAGACAAGGCAACACTGATGAGAGAAACAAGAAAAGGCAGACCGTTAGATCCTAAAAAGGAGCCATGAGCAAAATCTGGGGTGGGCGGAGAGCGCATCTCACACTACTAAGTCTGGAGATTTAGTCAGTGTTATCCATAGCATAGGGATGGAGACAGCCTGTTATTAGGCAGCAGGTTTAAATCAAAGAAAAGGAAATAGTTCTGCACACCAGGCACAATGAAATTACCTCGTCAAAGCTGAAAGTTAAATGAATGCAAAAGAGGATAGGATGAATTCATAGGGAACTGGGGCATCCACAGCTATTAATTATGCAGATCCAGAAGCAATTGCTTGATCACAAATTTCCTATGCCCCTGACCACTAGAAGGGAAGGATCATGCCTTTTCCCTAAATGTGCATCTAAATCCTCACACACCGTGCAGCTGGAGACGAGTGCCAATGTGCTGCCTGTATGATCTGACCTAGCATGGCTCTTACTACATTCTAGGAAAACAACATGCTAATGAAGCTTTAAGCCAATAATAAGTTTGGACATGTTAAAAAACACTGATGAAAGCAGAAACAAAGACATTAGCTCTTAGAAACAGTGCAGGAAGTAAACAAAGACTTAATTTGGAAAATGTGGCTAATACATCTGGGATGGATCATCCCCCCCCCCCCCCCCCAGATGTTCAAAGATGGAGAGACCTTGAGGCAGTGGGAGAAAGAGGGCGAGCAGGAACGCACTGTGCCACGGTGGCGAGAGCGAGAGCAATGTGAATGCTAGCCCTGTTATCACCCCCCCATCACTGCATGGCTGAGGGTCACAGGCAATGAGGAGCTGATCCCTCCAGAGCCGCCTGTAGAAAGACTCCACCTGGTGTGTTTGTTTTAATTCTGGCCATATTGTTACCAGGGGAAAATTGGAAAATTTGAGGAAAGTTCAAGCCAAGAGCCATAAGAATGAGCAAACTAGAGAGAGTGTGCACTGAAAGAAAAATGAACCGTGACAAGCATGTTTGCCTTGGCGGAGCTACAGCTGTGGCTGCACGCAGAGGCATGCAGCCGCATGGCCCTGCAAATGAGGGGCACAGGCCCCCCATCCTTCACCTGTTTTGGAGGGGAGTTGCAGCATGATGCCAGTGGTGCTGCCTGGGGGAGGGAGAGGGATAACGAGGACAGAGGAAAAATGAGGACAGAGGACTGCAGCCATTCAGTGTGCAGCACGGGAGAACAAGCTGCTTTGGGAAGGTCAGGGTGAAGCTAAAGCAAGGAAAGATGGGGTTTGGGCACTAGCAACCTTCCCAGGAGTGAGGCCATCTGTATGAGGTGCCCAAAGCCTGGGAAGGACCACAGTGCCTTTCCTTACCAGGAGGGGATGCTGCCCGTCCACCAGGAACTCCAGATCCTACCCAGAACAGCAGGGAACTGGCAAGAGAGGAAAACCCATCTCAGGACTTTTCCATGTTTAGTACCAGAAACTCTATTCCACCATTGGTGAGTTCCCATCTTCTGGAAAACAGCACAAAAACTTTTCTGGCATCAGTTCAGAAGTCTTTATTGTGATAAGGATACAGAGATTTGTGCGTGCATGAAAACAAAGATCCATTCCATCACTGCTGAGCCGCAAAAAGAAAGCGCATGGCCCAGGTGGCAGGGACTGTTGTCCTCAGCATGTCCCCCCTAGCCCCTCCTGAACAGGCTATTGAGCCCTGTGACCCAGCCAGCAGCCTCGCAGAGCCTGCATGTCCTCCCTGGCACAGAGCACGGGAAGAAGGGACGGACGAGGAGGGGGCATGCATCCAGCTGAGAGCTGCTCTCGGAGAAGCTGGGGAGCCCCGGCCAGCACCGACATTGCAAATCAGCCTCTCGCCACAGAGGTGATGGCCCCACTTCCAAGAGCTTTGTTCCAAACGGAGGCTCTGCTGTGCTTTGCTGTAGAGCCAGAGAAATCAGCTGTAGCCCATGCACAGAGGAGAAGCTGGCTGTGTTGGGGAGGAGAGTGAAGGGTACTTAGAGCCTGTGGTGGGGACCGGTTGTTTTCTGCAAGAGGTGAGCGTGCTGCAGGCACCCAGGCTTTCTCTTCTGACCCCCGAAAACCTCAGCCTCACTGATAGTTTTGCCTCAGACCTGACACTTCAGTGAACACGAGAGAGGTCATGGAAGTCATCAGTCCCAGAAAGACCAGACTGCTCCTGCAGCCTGCAAAGCTATCAAATCCCCCTGGCAAGGAACCTTCCCAAAAATGGACTACTCAACATTTGAACCCAAGTCAGAGACGCTCATCCCACCTTGCTGCAGCACGTTTCAGGGCTTCCTGTGGCAAAACGGGAGAGACGAAGGTCTGGAGTCTCGGCAGCTCAGCAGAGCTGATCAGTGAATAAATATTTGCAACACAAGAACATGTGGTGTTAAAAGATGTTTTAACCCAGAAGAGCAAAACTGTACAGGAGCCAGTGGCTGGAAATTAAAGCCAGAAGCTATCAAATTAGAAATAAGGCACAGATAATTATCAGTGAGGCAGATCAACTGCATTAAGAAGAAAAGTGATACCATATTATTACTGGCATATTTGGAAATTCCTCCCACTATCGTTAATGGTCTTCAGGTACACATTGGGTGGCTCTGGAGCACACATTTGAGCTGAATACGGCTGGGTCAGATACAGCACAGAAGCAAAGAAATGAATGCTCATTAAACTTCGATTCTTTGACCAAGGATTTTGAGTAGCATCCATGGATAAAGTCCTTCAATAGCAGGAGAAATGGGGAGAAAAAATCATATGCTTCTCTGGGAAGGTTCAAGTACAGCTAGTGATATATGCAAGGGTCTCACCCTGACAGGATGCCTTCAGCCAACCAATGCCTGGAGCCTCAGCCTGTTCAAGTGATTTTTTAAATGGCATGCCTGGTGTCACCTTAGAAATTCTAGTTCTGGAGAGATTGACTCATAAACGTGGTCTAAAAGTCATAAGGTTTAAAAAGAATGTAACATATTTTGTACTTATCTTAGTTTGTGGCCTTCAGGTTGCACTCAAGTCACATTTACAGCTTTAAAAAACCCAAAGCCCAAACCAAAAAACAAGAGAAGGAAGGCAGGAGGGTGTTGTCGTGAAATTAGTGGTTTGGACCACACCACCACAGGAGTAAGCAAAGATACCAGCTGATCCAAATTCCAGAATCAAGTGCTAACACTATTAATACTATGGGACTTGCAATAAAGATACAAAACATTGCTAAAGCTCTTCTCCCAGGTTCTGTATTTGACCTTTTTCTTTGGCATAAACCCTTAGCAGGGACCAGAAGAGCAGACCGGCACAGGCTTTCTCTCTACACCAGCTTCCACGTGGAGTTTCTGCATCAAGTTCTGAAATGTCCCAATGGATCTGCCAGTTCCAGCATCACGGACACAACTAAGCAGCTGCCAGATCCCTGAGGAGATCTCAGGAGAGGAATTACCATTCTGCAGATTTCCACACTGTTCATGTGGAGGAAGGATGCACCAGCTCACGTGAGGAGCTTCTCCATGGTACCTGCTCTGCTACAAAGACTCCGTATGCAAGGAAGGTGGCACAGGATGTGTTGCAAGCAGGGCTGGCTGGGGAGCTGAAGGAGCTCTGATCACACGCTCCTCCTGCATGCCTTCCAGCTGTGACCAAAAACTAGTTAGTCTCTCATCTACCTACTTATCTTTGCTGAAAACAACAGAAGGAAGACTCCGTCTCTAGATGAATTCCAACATTTCAGTGTATTTGCAGATAAAACAAAAACTGGACAATGGACAAACAGTGCAGGGAAGTGTCATTGCGGGTTGATCTGGATCACTTGCTTGCGGGAATATTCTTTGAATAGTACATGTTTCAGTGGAGCCACGTGGAAGGCAAAGCGGCTCATGTTAATAGACAGCGATGTACGGTGTGAGACAGCAGCTGTTCTGGACTGCAATGACTGGAAAAAAAGGCCAAGTGGCAATAGTCCAACTCGACAAAACAGCCCCAAAACTCTCTTAAGTCAGCAGACCTGGCCCTGAGATATATGAATGGGGAACACAGAATATAGATCAAAACCAGAGGGTTTTACTTTTACATACACTATTAATGACTCTACTACCACTTGCTGCTGAAAACTTTGGTGTCCAAATTTCAGAAAGATGTAAAAATTTTCAAAGAAGTGGAGTCAAGAGCTACCAGTGAGGTCAGCACAGAGCACTTTACAGATTGAAGAACAATCTATTTAATGATACAACGACGACTTGCAAGCACCAACAAGAAAAAAGGGATTTTGATAGCAGAGAGTTACTCAGTCTTTCTGAAATGGGCGGAACAAGATCCAGCAGAAGCTGAAGCCAGCTAATTCAGAGCAAAAATAAGACACAGATTTTTGGAAGAACAATGAACTGCCCAAAGATCTTACCACAAGACAGGGTAGATTTTTCCCTTACCTTTAGGTCCTTCAATATGTTACAGCTCCTACTTCCAATCATGAAGTAGAAATAACTGGGGGATATTTTCCAGCCTGCACTATGCAGTTGGGCAGGCTGGAAGAGCATGAAAACCCCGAGCTCTGTGTCTGTGCTTGCCTAAAAGAGAAGGCTTTATTGGGGTTGCACAACCTGATCCCCTCCACACCTACAGCTTTGCTCGGGGAAACAGGTGAAGTGTGTGTTTGCCAGGCCTTTCTCTCCACAATATCTGCTTTCTTTTGGCCTCCAGCACTTACAGGTCATTAGGAGAAGAGATTTCTGAGATTTCGTGGGAGGTAGACAGGCACCAGTGGTTTCCAAGTGTTTTTATAAAAATGGATTTCTGACTTACCTCTCTTTCTTTTTTTGGACCAAGGCATGGAAAACAGAAGAAAGTGATTCATAAACTTGATTAGTGGCATCATCCTAGTTGTGTGCTAGAAGATGGGCTGCAGTGTGTGTGCTCACAAGCCCTGGGTCTTATGGTCATGGGATAAGCCTAAGCCATGAGGGAAGGAAAGGCAAATTTTCACTTATTTTGCTGGTGGAAAGAGTGGTTCAATCTGTGCATGCTCATGCTGGTTAACTGCTGCCAGCTGTCTATTTATAAAGGAACATGACCTAATAAACATTTAAACATTTTCCCTAGATTAGAAGCTGCTGTACGATCAGCACAGTGACACTGGATTGCTTTAGTGGGTGTATACCTGTAGGCACGCTGATCACAGCAGAGTCCCTGTAGGCATAAGCACTCAATACTGGTCAAGGATCCTCGGCCAGTATGAACTGTTCCTACAAAAATCAGCGATGCCTGGCTGGGAACTCGTGTCTTGATGTACCCTAGGGACATGGGAATGGCTCAGTGTTAACAGTGAGCCAGCTTTGGTCCAGCAACAACATCAGGAAGACGTGGGAAAGAGGCTTCTTGCCACCTGCGAAAGGAGCAGACAGCCACCAGAGCCCAGCTAAGGGCAGATGACCACCAGCACACTCAGTTTCTTCATCCTCATCCCTTCGTTTCCCAGAGTGGCATTTGGGAGCCTGGCCAACCTTCGGGAGCCAGCCGGGTGCAAATGGCCGTACCCAGCTGTAGGGCTGCAAGGGCTCAGGGTGCGGGGAGGCGAGCGGAGGTGTGCTGGTGCGGGAAGGGCTGTCGGGAACAGCTTCAGTGGAGGAGGAGCAGGATCACCCTGTGTGTGATCACTCCCAAGAGCTCAGTGGGATGTGTGACCCTGAGATTACCCTTGCAGGAGCACCAGCTCCCAAAGATTGCTGCCACTTTTCTCTTTATAATGCTGTGCACAAGGCAAAAACCAACAAGCAGCAAAGTTTCATTGAATGAAAGTACGACCCATTCAAGGAGGGGACACCTGCTTGTCTGTCCTTGGCAGAGAGAGGTGGCGAGCCTGATGTCCCAACATCTGTCAGTGCAAGTGTGAGTCAGAAGAAATAAATGCCCTTGTTGTGCAGTCAGTAACTTCGGTGAGAGGCGAGAGGGGCTCTTCAGTACAGCCTGCTCTGCCAGGGTCTCCTAGCCCTGAGCAGCCAGGGTGACATGGCCCCTGTCCCCCAAGGCTCTTCCTAAACAATCCCCTTCTGCAGGCACTTGGGCTTGTGGAAGAGAAGCCAGGCAAACAGGAGCACGGACACCAGCACGAGGGAGCACAGCACCATCAGCCCCACATAGCTGCCATGGGAAAGAGGGGGCACAGCAGGCTCCTCCGCAGGGATCATGTTGGTCAGGTTCAGCATGTAGCCCAGGGTCCAGCCCGCATCACTGCTGCCAATCTGAAATGGGAGAGGAGGAGAATCAGTGCTGGGGGGTGCAGGGCCTGCTTGCAGCATTGCCAGGGCAGTAGCACACCTGGGGAAAGAGGGCCTGGCTGTGCAGCAGAGGTTGCAGTTAGCTGCTGGGGTAGAGCCCTCCCCACCATTAAACGCACCTTTCCGAGGAAGTGGATCCTTTGCCAGTTCTTTTCAGTGAATTCGTAGCCATTTTCCAGGAGGGAGAGGATGTAGGCTCCTGAGAAGCAATATTCGCTCAGGTACTTTTCTTTTATTTGGTGATATGCTGTCTTCACCTAGGGAAAGAGGGAGTCACCAGGCTGTTAAACACAGCTTCCCGCTGGTCCAGCTTGTGCCTGAGCATCCACTGCAGGAGCTGGGAGGATCTTCCCTGTTTTGCCTTGGAAGTTACCCCTACAGAAAAAAGTTATCCTACAGAAAAAAATATCAGCAGCTCTTGTCATCCAGCAGCCCCAGCCCACTGCCACAAGCACTGCTCACCTCATGCCAAGGCCGGGCGCAGAAGCTCTCAATGGTGCTGGCAACTTTGTCCAGGGCAACGGGGCTTTGTTCACTGGTCAGGTTCAAAAAGTTCATCACAAAGTAGAAAGCAGAAAAAGCCTGAAGGAGAAAGAATATTTTAACCTGACTGGGCCTCAGCATGAGCAGGACAACAGAAATCCCACAAAAGAAAATAGTTTTATTTACAGATAGAGAAATATAAGAAGCAACATCACACACAAAAAAAGTAGGTATATTTTCCAAGAGGAATGTCATTTTGAGACACACCTCTCAGAGCTGATGAGAGCTAAGGACCCCAAAAGGAAGGTGGAGATAGGAACTTCACTGATCACAGTATCCTGAAGGACTTCGGTAAATCTCTCTCCTCTACGCACTGGTGCCAGAGTGGCACACGGTGAACGCTGCTTGCCATCACAACCTTGATCCCATTTTGGCAACTGAACGAGGTAAGAGTGCAGTCAAAATTGCCACAAACAGTGTAGGTGATGATCTGAAAGGACTGTACGCAGCCCCAGCACGTAATCCAAAGTCCAGAAAACCCATCTCTGACCATGGCCAATAGCTGATAGGTAGGGGGCAGTTTATGAACAGGGCAAGGGAGTATTAACAGTTCCCCCAGAAAGCCTCACAGCCACTGGTCTTGCAGCTCTAGGACTGACGTTCAGTATGGTGTCACACATGATGTGCATTCAGAGTGTGCGCTGCCTCCTCATCACATCTGGGAGGCAGACAGGTGAGCTGACTGACTGGTTTCAGTAGCGCTCACACACTTCTGGATGAATTTCAGATCTGGTACCACTGCTGACCTCAGGAGACAAGGTCTGCAGGAGCAGTGTATCATGCACGGCCTGCAGCAGGCTCTCCTGCCTCTGCTGCTGGCCATCAGGAAAGACTGCTTGAAAAATGAATCAGTAAATGGAGCACCCCAAGGAGATGCCTACAGGATATGGGTTATGGGAACAGTGCAGTGCTGGTAGGCCAGTATTTACTGGGGTAGCTCTTGCACATGCTGTCCTCACAGCAAGGGCAGCACCACTTTTGTAGTTACATGTCCGAAAAGCCATCTTGTAAATGATTTCCTGCCCCAGCCATGGAGAATACACTCCAGCATTACTCTGAGTTTCTGCTTTTCTGATATTCTGGGTTACAGAGAGTTGAAGAATGTGAAGACTTACCCCAAAATCCCCTTGTAATGGAGGTAGGTATATCCCATTGAAGGAGCAACTGGAGTAAGGACAATTGGTTTTGTTAAAGAGTTTCAGGATATTTCTTCGGCACTTTTGATAATCCCCCTCTCCCTGTATGGACAGCTGGCTGAAAGGGAATTGCTTTTCCTTGGCTGATGTACAAGGGTTTTTGAAGAGATCGCTTATATTTATAGTCCTCTGATACCCCTGGTGAAAGCACGGATCAAAGAGGCTGCTGTTCTCCACGGTCTGCAAGTAAAATCAACCCAAGCTGTTACACTTCACTTTAGAGTAACACCCTGGGAAAGAGCCACAAGGAAGGGTGGCCACAAGGCACTTGTCACAGTACATCACACCAAGATACACACATTGGGTCAAAGTGATGAGGATGGTTTAAGGCATTGGCTGTGATTTGGGAGATGTGGGTACTGCCACAGCCTCCCTGTAGGACCCTGGGCAAATTACTTTCAGCCACATTTTGTGAAGCTGCTGTTGATTTGGGATTCTCAGAGATGGTGAAACATCATCTCCCCCAAATACTTCAGATAAGCACAGTACTCCTCCTATCCCATGCCCAAGAATGAAGGCACCTCAAATTGGTAGTACTTTTGAAAATGTTGACTGTCATCTCTCTGGGCATCTACCCAGTCTTTATGGAGGACAATGACATTTCCCAAACCCAGACTAAGGGATGAGACATTTAGCTGGGACACAGCAACTTTTACAGCAACTGGTATGTCAAAGCTGGGAGGGTCCAGGATCTCCACCAGCAATTACAGATGTACTTGCCTGTAGGTCCCTGGACAGTTTCTGTTGCAGAGCCTGGTCCTTCCCATAGCAGAGAAAGCTGTGCGTGTACACTAGGTAATCCTTGCCATAGAGACGGAAGTAGAGCAGATTCTCTGGGGACTCAGAAGAGAATTCATTTGGTACAAAGGTAATCTGTGTTGAGGCTCCTCCGAGGTCTAGTGCTCCTGATGTCTCACTTATGGATCTCAGGGAATGTAGAAGTTTTGTCCAGCCAGACTTTAAAAAAAAAATAACTCAGGGTAAAACAGATAAAAAAAAAAAAAAGAGGAAGACCTATGAGGAGAGAAGCAGAAGCACAGAACACAGGAAAGGCAGGAAGACCTGGAGGGGGGCATGATATGAGAACTGGAACAAGACACAAGAAAGATGCAGGCTTGGAAAAGCAGAAGCTGGATCATGTCCGAGTGTTTGCTGGAAGAACTAAGAATATGAAATCTAAAACAACTGTTATGAGAAAAAACAGTCAACTTAGTGTTTCAGCTCCCAGATGATTTATAAGCTCAATAGTAAAGAATCATTGCCAAACTTTGCAGGCACAGAAATATTTTAGATCAGGAAGTGAGGAGGATGCTGTACCCAAGCGAAGTTATCAAAAATGCTGGTGTTTTATTTCAATGCTTTAAGCCTGACTACAGTGGTACATCCTGACACTTATTGGTATCAGGATGTACTCACAGTAATTGCTGAGGCAAGATGTGCAGCTTCCCCATCTCTGGTAAATGGCTTACAAGGGAAGATAGTGCCTGCGACACCCTCCTGCAAGGCATGATTTACAAAGTGCTGCAAGCCAATGATTCACATATGGACTTGCCATTGATACAGTACCTGCTTGAAATTGCCCAGCAGGTAGTTAATGGTGATCCATCCATAGGCTCCTTCTTCCTGACCACTGATGATTCTGGCACCCTGGAAGTTGAAGGGAGCTGAGCGTAGTGTCTTCTCTACTGAGGACAAGACTTTGTCAGCTGCACTTTTATTCTCCAAGCTGGATGAATGGAAGAAAGGATGGAGTGACTCCGGCTGACAGCTCTCTGCAGCCTACGGGCTTTCTTCTGAGTAGGCAGGCTGCAACTCCCCACGAAACATTGATTATAACAGAACAGATATTCATATGGGTACATCCAGCTCTAACTGGCCACGTCCCTCTCTATCACACCTTGACAGCACAGCTGCCGCTAGCTCTGACACTTACAGACCCTGCAGCTGAGAGTGGTACCTGGAGCAGAGACCAGAGCTCTCTTGTCCTCCTGGAGCATGTGCCCTGGTAGGGATTGCACTGTGGAGATTCCTATCACTCTTTACTATCACCGTTACAGAAGAAATCCATGCCCTCTGGTATCCCCAGGGAGATTTCTCAGGCAATACATAAGATCAGCTCCCTCTCCCAGCCAGGCAAGAGGTCTGGGGCACCCCCATGAAAATCACAAATTGGAATTAAAGGAGGACATGATTACGAAGTTACCTTAGCTCTGATGGTCTCAGGCTTAGTCAAGGTATGTGGGGAGTGGCAACATGGTTGGGATCAAAAATCCTGGGTCAGGCCTAATACCAGACTGTGGGGGTTGTCTAGGCATCCCCTGAGCATCAGCTTACGCACTGCTACCCTCCTGGTATGTCTGTGCTGCATGTGGGTGCTGGAGATGATGGAAGGTTGGAGTGAGTGGAAAAGGACCTGCTGGGCAAGCAGGGGAAGAGCCCAGGGAGACTTGGGGTTCAGAGAGGCCAGCGGCAGAAGACCGTATCTGGGCAAAGTGTGAGCTGGCAACATTTACAAGGACTTTGCCCAGGAGGCCCCCACTGAGCATCCCTGGCAGTTCCAGGCGCAGTGCTGCAGGAGAAGGGGAGAAGCCCTGCAGTACCTGAGAAGCCGCATGCCAGCAGTTGCTCCGAGGTAGACGGGTGTCTCTTGGTGCTGCTTTGAGGGAATCACCTCTTCTGCCTGTCGTAGGCACTGTGCCAGAGAGGGACCTGCCTCCTCCGTGGCATGGGAGTAACCTGAGATCCCGGGGCCTGCAAGAAATAAGGACATTTCTTTGCTCAAACTCCAAGCATAACCCCAGAGTGCTGTCACGAGCAGTCGTGTTAAACCATATCACTATCACGGGCAGCAACATCAGATTCAACCACCCCATTTCTAAGGAGTTTTAGAAATTCTACAGCACCAGCTAAGCCCAATGCACCCAGAGACAGCCACAGCACCCAGCATCTGCCACCCGGTCTCCGCGAAGCAGGCTATGAACTAGCTATAGGGCTGCAGTGAGACAGATCATTTCCTTAGTATGTCCTGGACATCTGCAGGTTCATCTCTGCTTCTGCCTGGGTGTACCCTGGATCTACACATGGAAATCCCTGACCCTTCACTACACTGGGTCCTCTGGGAGAAGATGCTGTCATTTGTTTGTGTATTGTATGCTCATACTACAGCACTAAGTGTTTTGCAGCTATCCGCTTTCATGCTGACCCAAAGAAAAATTCATTGTCCCTCCCTGCCGTGTGTCCCCTGGTGAATGGACTGCCCCAGGACCAGTGCCTGCAGGGGCAGCAGTGAAGCCCACTCTGCATTTGCTCTAGGTTGCCGTACGCTCAGCGTGGTGCTCGTGGCGTGGCATGCTGCAGTGCTGAGCAGTTATCGCAGCAGCTCGATAACAGTGTGGCTCTCCCCTGCGCTGCAGACAGGCCTGAAAAGACCCCAGGCAGGCTCTGACAACACCGCTCCTCCCCCCAGAGTGCAGCGATCCATGATGGTCTACTCTGTTCCTTGTCACGTGCATCCTTGGGCTTCATTTATGCCTTCCTAAACCATACAGTATCTATGCAGCGATAGAATAAAAAAATAAACCATGACATACATAAGTTGAGCAACTTTGGCCTGCAAGCCCAGTGCTGAGCTTGCACAGAAGCCTTGAAAAAGAGCAAACCATGCCCTCCCCTCTTGCTGCCTAATGTTCATCAGCACTTCAGCAAGGGTGCATGCAGACGTTTTATTTATTTAAGTACATTCTTTGGTGTAGCTCTTTCCAAAAAAGCACTTACTTCCAAGCATCCTAAAAACAAAGGAAAAAGGGGATCCAGCTTTCCTCCCTGGAAGGTCAGGCACGTACAGGTCCCCGTGGGAAGCGGTGGGATACACATTAGCTCACAGATGTAACACTGTTTTCACTATTGGCCTCTTCCTCCAGGTTTCTCCTCCCCCACCCTTTGGTTGTATTATCTCTTCTTCATCCTGTGCCCCTTCCACAGGTCCCTTTTCTCCTCTTACCTTCGACTTTACACACCTCCACCTGCTGCACCACTCCAGTGTCGTTCTCCTTCTCTGCTGGCCACTCGTACACATATAGGTTAGTGTGGGATGACCCCGCATCCAGCACGATCCCATACTGTGGGCAAAACAGAGCCATCATTGCACCCGAGGCACCGAACCAGACACAGCATGCGCTGGTCTCCACACACAGGGGGACCAGAAATGAGAAGCCTATCTGGCAGCGGTGGGAACATGCTGTGTCTTTACTCTTCTCAGTAGTGCTTCAGTGCAAAATTTCCATCAAAGGATACAAGAGCAGAGAAGCAGCAAAATTGGGACTGATTACTTAGGAGATGATCCCATGTGAAGCCATATCTGTTTTTACTGTGAAGATGTAAAATGAGATGTTGAGATGCATGGACCCACAAAGAGAGGTTAGCCAGACCCAGCAAGGCAGCAACATGTCCTGGAGCACTATGCACACCTAACCCCCCAGCTTGGCTTGTTTTCCGGTAAGAGTCCCAGCTTGTAATACCTTAATATTCTTCGGAAGTGGCTTGTTTTGGGTCACTGCTACAGCAATTAAAGCAATTACAGCCAAAGTAGAAAGGAATCCCAGGATGAGTAGAATCTTTCTTGTCCAGGACATCTTTGGTTTGGTACCTGTGACTAGAGCAGAAAAAGCACGTTAGTATCCCAGTAGCCCATCTTACCTCCCACCCCAAAGGTCTTCAGGCATGTTCCTGCAGTCCCTTTCCACTACGAAGCATCTGCCTTTGCCCATCCCTGCTCCACGTCCTTGTGCGGGATTTCTCAGAGGCAGAGCTGAGCCCTGGTGTCCTGCAGATCTGCTCTCATGGGCCGTGCCATATCTCCATGGGCTGCCCTGTCCCATGTGGTGATGGAGGAGGACTTCAAGATGCAGCTTATGGTTAGCCTGTCCTTGAGATACCTGCAAGTGACTGAGCAACTATATAGCAAAAGCATCCGTGTGGGGCAAACACCGACTTCTTCTATAGCTCTGCATTTGGCTTAATAATCCCCGAGAAGCTGAAAGAACAGACTGCTAATATATAAATAGCATAACCTTGTGGAACCCAAAGCTTTAACCCCTGCAACATTTTGTCCTAGTATACTTGTGCTTCATTTTTTTTTTTACAATTATTATAATAATTTACAACATCGTCATCACCAGTAATGCATTTGGGAAGTCTAACACTAACATTTCAGTATGTGGCAGTCAGTTCAAGCAATGCTGTCCTGCCCCTTGGCAATGCTATACGGAAAATATGATCTGCACTCCACAGGGTATTTAAGAAATCTATGGAGATTTTTGATGCCACTTCTCACAAGACCAGTAAATTATGAATAGCTTGTATTTGCAGAATTGGCATAAAAAAAATCACACTTTGCAAAACTTGTACCAGTCTGATTCCTTAAGTGTTACTGATATATTTGGTATGACCTATCTAACTAATTAAGATTTTGGGGGCTTAAAATACATGGTTAGCAGTAGAATTCTGTATAAAAAGGTACTTATGGCTGATGGAAATCATTCACAACCAATATGGCATTTGAGCTTTCAGAACCAATGTACATATACCTGCATTTGTTAGTAGCTAGCATGATACTGTCTTCTATATTTTCCTGCTTTGGATTCTCCTTCATATATCCCATGGTGGAAATCTCACTTCACAACTTAGGCTCAGCCAGTTTTGGTATTTTTTAATAAAATACCATCTTACAACACAAAGTTCTAGAAAGGGTATCAGAAAAAGTATTTTCCAGATTTATAATCTAGCTGTAAATTCAATGCTTACAACTAAAAAATAGTTTCAGCACTCTAGGGGACATACCTGCTCCCCCTATGACATGAAATCCATTTCTACCCACACTGATGCTCCATACTCAAAAGCACTGATTGTCTGACTGCTCACACGGGTACTAATTTCTCTTCTCCTTGTATACAAATACTCCAGGAGATGTTTAGAAGTACATTACAGGTCCTCCAGGGTGACAATACCTCTGTGCAGGCAACCACATCAACTATCTTCACGCTCCAAGAAGGTAAGGTGACTGAACCTGCTCTGCATCTGCATGCCAGAACTGGAGCTCCAGAGGTCATTATCCAACCCTCAGGTGATACTGGTTCAATGCTCCAAATCCATCCTGGCACCCCACGTCATACATGCAAATATGAAAAGCATTCAAGTTCTGAACAGGGTCATCTTCTAACCAGTGTGGTTTCACATGAAAGGTGGTCCCAGGCACCAGAACTATACAAAGTGTTACCCAGCCTTACAAATGACCCCAAGTCCTAGAGTTATTTTCAGCAGTTAGCCTAAGTGAAAAGAAGCAACATACCTCTGGAAATCTCTAACTGTAGACAAATAACATCTTCCCACCTACCTAGAGAAAATGGAACTTAAAAGTGCCAAGAGAACTTGTTTTGAAGATCTCGCAGGCAGGTCCATTGGAAACCTAATGCTGACCTGGAGCTCTGTGCTCCCTCTCATCACGCTCATGTGTAAATCTGCTGAGGCTAACTGTGAAATTTGGAAGCTTGTTATGCTCGCATTTTGTGAGTGCCTGTTAGAGGCATAGCATGCTTGCCAATATCTCCAAGAATGCAGCTTAAAAAAATAGTTTAGTACACATACCAGACAGTAGGAGGTAAGAATGCATTTTATGCAGCTTTACTTGAAAAGGCCCCAGAACTGATGGCTTGAAGTGATTAGAAACAACAGAGCATGACAGCTGGGAGACTTTTCTTCTTATTGGAGAGAGTAGTTGGCTCAGGTTATGATAGCACTGAGCATGTCTGTTGAACAAAAATTATTTTAACACTAGAAAAATGAATAAAAACAGATGCTATAATGTAAAATTAGCTGCACAGTATAGATATGAAGCTAGCATGCTTTAAAACTGAAACTGCTGCTGACAGTTGCACAGCACATCAATGTAATTATTGCCACCGTTACTCTGAGATCTTGCCCACAGGCAGCCACTAACGGCTTTGTTGGGTGTTTACTGTCATAGGAATGAAGGATGTGTGACTCCGCATCATTTCAAAATTTTCAAACTTCCTGTTGTGATGCGTATGGTCTGTCTGCTGTGTCTTTTCAGCAGCCACACTCTGAAACTAGCAGCATTAGCAGCAAAGTGGGAACAATTTTCTCACTGTAATGGACCATCCCAACAAACAGCTGTAAAAATCCCTTGTCTGTAGGCAGAGGCATAATGATAATTGTCTGCATCCCACCTGCAACCTGAGATTAGTCATTTTTTTCCAAGACACATTATTTCCTTAACCCTGAACATGACTTTTGCCTGAATTTTAGCTCAGTATCATAAGCGCTTTTCAGGACTCTGGGGATTGCAGATATGTGACTTCATTGCTGTATCCCATATCAGAGCATCTATCTGCATGAACTCTAATGCTACCAAGCAGCATTTTGTTGAAATGTTTCATACGAGAAAAGGTACAAAATGACAAGCATAATCCAGAAGGTAGCCTAACAAAGCAATAACCTTCTAAATAGCACTCAAAGTGTACAGACTTGAGCACTCGATTATTAAAAAAACCCAAAACCAAACTACAACATTGTAAATCCAGATAAAGAATTCAATGTAATTAAAACAAAACTCACCTGCCATTTGCTCAGAAAGGTGAGGTATTTGAACAAGTTCCCTTTTCTGCACACTTGATTACCTCCATCAGCTCTAGGCATAATTGCAGGTTCTGCAGTAGCTGAAGAATTAACTTATTCCCTAGACTCCTCCAGCTCCTTTGCACCCCACGACTCTGAATGCCGTGCAAACACTCCTCAGTCTCCACCAAGCAGAGCAGTACTTAACCCTGTAGCACCTCTGATTGCCAGGCCCCAGGACTTTTCTTCCACTAGCAGTTTTCCTCAGCTGAAGACCAAGCAGGCATGATCTTCTGTCTCTGTGCCCAGCCAGAACCCAAATAGAGACAGATATCTGCTCCTTCTTCCATACTGCCCACTGTAAGTGGTGATAAAAACATCACATAAGGCCATAAGTAGGCATAGAAATGACACTGCTTCTCTTCTTCTCCACCCCAAAGCTCAGAGCCACCTGGTGCTGGAGCCCTGCCCAACTGTGCAGGTATTAAGCTCTCTCCAGATGTTTGAGCACAGCCCGGCTGCTCAGGCATCTCTGTTTCTAATTTTGGTCTCTGTTTTATTGTAGGGGCTACCACTGGTTGCATCCAGTGAGTGGTACAGGTCCCAGAACATACACAGATCAAATATCCTTTTTGTCTCCGAGTTAGCTATCAACTGAGAATGAAGTTGGCAGCCATTCCAGCTAACAGCAGTTTTGCTGCAGAAACCCTGTTGCTCTTGGTGAATAACCCAGGAAGGACCACACCAGCATGGGAGGCACTCTGTGTGAAGGCAAGGAAGCAGGATCATCCCCAGCATCTTCCAGAGCCTCAAGACAAATAGGAAGCTGCTCCTCCAGCCGACATCGCACTGTCACAGGCAGCTCTGCACGCCAGGAGATGTCACTCACAGCCAAGGCTGCCCACCTCCCAACTCCCTTCTCACCAAACAAGACTTCACAACAAATGTTAAAAGGAATTAGGCAACCAGCTGCTTTTAGAGATGCAATAAGGATAGGCTAAGGCTGGTTTAAGGACTGAAATTAGGATTGTCAAACAGAAAAGGAGAGATGCTGTGCATAGTTCAAAGCCATGCTCAGTTCAGATAACCTCACTATGACCCATCATCTCTAATAAATACAAATACTGTTGTAAACTGCCTTAGCACAACACCTAAAGTTGATGTTTGCTTTTTCCTTCAGATGCTCACGCTCAGCCTGTTACAGAAGGGATCACAAGAGGCTGTTCTGCAAGGCCATCACTCTTCCACTGCACGAGTGCCACGCTGACAGAGACGGATCCCACCGTCACCTTTATGTTCTCAGCACACCTCTGTATGGTCAGAAACATTCTCATTTTTGGCCTTAATTTATTTATTGCCAGTCTATTCCCTCTGTCTCAAAACTTCTGCAACTCTCAATCCTCCTGGAATTTATTCTCTTAACCAGCTTATAAACAATGATCCTTTCTGGATTTTCGTCTTTCCAGCCTTCTCCATTTACCTGAGCAGTCCAGCAGCCCTTCTCTGTATACAGAATAATCTGCTTTTATTTTTCTTCAGCATTCTGACCAGACCTGCAATGAGACTAGCCTTGCACAGTAACGTACCCATTACACCAGGAGATGATACAGTCCTGGCCTAAATGAAGTGAGGTGGGGACCTGTACTACCTCAGACACATGATCATCTACCATCACGGCCAGCGCTAAGTCAACCCAGCACCTCTCCTACGCAATTCCAGCAAACCCACGTTTGATCACATTTAATTAAATTAGCCCTGCTACATGCTGCAAGCAAAGGGAGTTCCAAGACACATTGCCTGCTGCCCACGAGGCTTGGAGTGACGACAGAGAATAAGATGTCGTCTTGCAAATCCTGCCCATCAGCTGGCAGCTACCTCTGCTGCTGATCACCCACGTTGCTGCTGCAGTCTGTTGGGAGTCTCTCCAATAACTGGTTTCCTAAGCACACGTCCACTCTTTGGGGGAGAGCTGCTGGATGCTCATGCAATCATGTAGCCCAGCAAATGGGAATATGATCTGTGGAGCTGCAGAACCCAAACACATCAGAGAGACTCAGCGCAGTGCTGAGAAGCCACTGAATTATGACCCATCACAAAGGGACACAGGCATACTCGAAGACTGAGAAATCTGGAACAGTACGGATTGAAAATGAGTCAGATGCCACCATATTTTTAAAGCAAGGAGCAACAACCTGCCTGCCTGCCTGCCAGCTGGAAGAGCACAGGAGCCCATGACTGAAGGGTGCCTGAATCCCTTGGTAGTCTGAATGCGTCCAGCGCCTGTGACCAGCTCTGTGCACAGGGTGGGCAGCTTGGGCAGAAGGAGCATCTGTCAGGGCAGCTGCTTGCAGACAAACATCATCCAGGACAGCAGTGAGCCCAGTAGACAGGGGCTCTGGCAGTCTGTGCACATTTACAAACTGCAGGAATTCATGTCTATGAAGTTCTGCTGGCAGTGATGGCAGGGAAAGGGGATGGGAGCAGTCAGTGCTGCTGTTCTTCAGGGTGGATGGGGGGATGCACATTATCCTTCTGCTGAGGGAAAATGAGATTTTAGTAGTCACGAAGTTTACCAGGCTGAATTGCACACTTGAAGTTGCTGAACTTGCATCAGGGTTTGAGGCACACTACCTAAAAGGCACACCTGTCTTCAACTCACCACAACGAAACATCTGAGCCCATAAACACTCAGAAGAGCCATACTGCTTCATTTATCACACTTTTCTGAAATTTTCTCTGTCCCCATCTGACTTCTTACTCATTCTTCATTTGCCTTTTTTGTTCAAACATGCTCTTGTCCAAGTTACCTAGGAAGATTTTGCTGCAAAGTAATGTAAACCACCTGTTTCAGGTGAACGTACTGGAAAAGTCTTTTCTTAGGCTGGCGAGAGGCTCAGGTTTGTCTTAGAATATACACACAAGCACATATACAGTAAGTGTATTGCTTTGGTTTAAGAGGTTTTATTTCAAAATATCAGGGCAAGACACTGAACATGTTGAAATTAGAATTGAAGCTCCAGATCAGGATTTTACATCACTTTTTACAGCTGTTACATGGAACAGTGTGGGAGGCTCTGCTCCAAGTTTTAATTATTCATATGGCAAACATCGTGGCCTCAATACTCGTGTGATCTCTGGCCCTCCTTGTGGTGCTATATACAATTATAAATACACATTTACTGGTTTATTTTTTTCCAGATTAAACACTTACAAGCAGTGAAGTACAAATACTGAAATGTCAGCAAAACTGATAAACCAAACAATGTAATACGGTTTTTTTTGGATGTCTTTCGGAGGCATTTGATATTTTGCAATTGCACAACCCTGCATGTCTCAAACCCCAGCAGACTCCTATAGATCTAGGCTAAGCAGCGAGGCAGAGCGCTTGAGCTAGTCTGTGCCACGTGCATGCACGTGCGCGCACACACACACGTGTGTGTGTTGGTGAGCTGGAAGATGGAGTAAAGAGTGTGCCTATATGTGTGATAATACCAAGTTGGGAGCAAAAGCACGCTGACACATAGGACTGGAATTCAAAATAAATTTGATAAATAGAGGAGAGCCTGGTGAAAACGTCCAACTCACTTGAGTAAGGACAAGACACACCCAAAGACAGCTTGGTGAGCAATTAGTTAAGTCACACTTCTAGAGAAAACATTCTTGCAGCTATAGCAGTTTGCAGCAATACTTCCCTCCATCTAAAGCTGGTAAAGCCTCCTATGAAGTTCTATGCCCAATTTTGGACACTGCTTTTCAGGGAAGTTGTAGACCACTTGGAGAAAATCCAGAAGAGAACAGGAAGAAGGATCAGAAGTCTAAAAACTTGACCTATGAGGAAAGATTGGAGGAATTGGGTTGTTTAGTTTAGAAAGAGAAGAGCAAGGGAGACACGTTAGCTGTCTTCAAACAAACGAAGACTCTATCTATTTGTAGCTGATTCTGCCTCAGGGCAGGGGTGGCTCCTGGACTTTCTCCCAGCTCTGTTTCTTCTGTTCAGAAGGCAGGGAGTCAGCAAAAAGAGGGTGATGCACTCATAAGCCATGCTGTTAACAAAGACCTATGCAATGCGTATGCTCTCCTTGTGGGATACAGATGCATTTGAATAAATCTGTTCCCTCCTTCCCCCAACAAAGCTCCATGTTGTATTCAGACATAGTTCAGCCACGGCAACCATCCCGCTATATGTTATCCATATGTACAACATTGCTTGAGGTGGGAGCACCTCATCCTTTTGCTGCTTTTAGAGTTGTGACTGGGATACGACCCTGCGAAATTGCACAAGACACATTGGAGGAGCCCTGTTTTCCTGGAAAAAAGAAAAGCACGTGGCAATCCTGAAGAGCTGGCAGGTGCCAGAGGCTGCAAAAGCCAAGCAGCAGCAGCAAGAGACGGACACAAAGGAGCAGGCAGCACACAGGCTCATTCTCTCCTTTCTGCAGCTGCCCGTGGAGGGGCTTTGTGCTCGGGCCAGTCCCACGGCCCTGTGGCATGGGTTTACTGCTGGAGGGGTGATATCCGTGGGGTTCCGGGCCGGAGCACCTGTGACCCAGGCTGCCCCACCAACAAATCCCCCATTCACCTTGTGCACAAGGCGGATTCCCCTGTCAGAGACCTTCCCACGGCTCCCGGCAGTGCTGGGTGCGCTGCTCAGCCTCCCCAGCTGCTCTGCAAGACACTCACACCGCCTCCCATCCCCACACCACAGCCCCTCTCCCTGTTATTATACACCATCCCCATCAAAGCTTTCCCGATGCCTGCTCATTAAATAGTCCCTCTACGGGAAGATACTCTTCTGATTTACATCACAGCAGTCAGAGATACTCAACACTCTCAAATACAACCAACAAGTGGCAGGATACCCCTGACACAATGACCTTTAGGCAGTTAATTTTCACATTTATATGATGTTTACTGGGCTTCTAAGCCTGTACCCTATTTGTACTCATTTCTTTAGGATTCACACATCTTCAAATCAGAGGAAACAACTGTTATCAGTTACATCAGCCTCCTACCAGGCAGCTTCTGGTATTAATTTGCTACCAGCCCAAAGCTATATTTTAACTGGAGAAGATTTATTGCCATAACCCACAAAGCTGAAAGTTTCATCAGAAGATACCCAGTGAGTTAAAGATGGCTTCCCCAACTCCCCAGCTTATCACCCAAGTTATTGCTTGAATATACTTGGCTATCAAATGATGTAAAGACATTTGTTTTTCTTTCGGGGGAAAAAAGAAGCTGCAAGCACTGACACTTTTTCAGTTTTGTTATTATTGATAGTTCTAATATGCTGACTTGCAATGGGCCAATGGTGCTGCTAGGCTTCCTTTTCTGCTCAATATCCTTAAATTCTTCTTTGCTCTTCTTAAATCTCTGGCAATAATCTTTTCCTTATGCTTCTTTTGATCATCTTCTACACTTTCCAACTTTATATTTGCATTAATTGCAGCTTCCTTTTTTCTCCCTAAATATGCATCTTTTAGGGATGTTATTATTTTTCAAATTAGCATAACTTTCAACTGTTGTATTAAGGCTTTTGGGGAATAGAATAAGAAGTGAATAGGCTGCTTCCAATTAGCATTCCTATTTGGCTATTTTAAATACTCCACTGATTCAGCTCAAGTATTTTTAAATTTGGGAAACCACTTCTTTTAAGAGCTACTACACATTATTTGTTGACACAAATAAGTATGCATTACTTGTATAATAATTTTTATCTCTCATAGCAATGTTTCTCTATGGAGATTGGGACCAATATACATTTTCCTTGTGCTGGAAGTAATGCATTGCAAATTATGAGATGGTCACCCTTGGTTTTGAGGAATTACCCTGTCATTCACTAAAATCCACCATCATATCAGCTTTCCTCATCCCTAAATAGACAGTCATGCCCTTCTCTGTCTCCGGCATCCTGGCTGGTAACGAGCACTAACCTTCACCCGCTTTGGTCGCCTGTTCCTAGTTCAGCCCCAGGCAGCTATTGTGTACAACTATTTAATTATTGTTATTGCTGTTAAAGACAGCAGGGCCGCTGCTTTAATAAGAAGGTTGGTGATGTGTGAGTTACATCACCAACCCAGCACAGCCCACCCTTCCCTGTGCCTCTTCAGCCACCTGCACCAGGGGATGTACAATTTGTCATGGCAAAAGAGAGGAAATAGCCCCCAGAACAACTGTTCACCCCTTCAACACCCATGTTGGGTCAGCAAGTTCAGAAACTTCCTGGAAAATACAAAGTCCTGAGCTCTGTAAATACTGCTACTCCCAACAAGAGGTTCTGGCAAGGGGAACAACCGCAGAGAAAACAAATCCAAACCCCTTGCCACCCACAGTGTGCTCTGCACCGGGCGCTTACGGTGGTGTCAGGATACACCCTCCCAGTAGGCACCGCTTTCCCTGTGTGCCCTCTCCACTGATAACCTCTCCTGCCTCAAAGGGGCTGGGGCCACCGAGACCCTCACCACATCTCGAGGACGTTTTTCTCTGAATTGCAGATTCCTGGGATCGCCTTGTGCGTTGAGCAACACTACTGCTTCCAGGGGCTTACTTCCCCAGCTTCCAAAAAACAACACAGCTGCCCAAAGTGCCACACGTGAGCAGAGCAGCCGCCCATGCTGCTGCAGCCAGCGGGAACCCGAGCTTCCCGAGTATTTCTGCACAGCAAAGCAACCAGCTTCTCTCCTGAAGTTTCATTTCCCATTCAGGAGCGAAAACCATTGGAGACCAAATGCAGAAGTGCAAACACCGTTCCAGGCTGGTGCAGCATCAGCAGAGCCACTGGCGAAGCCCCTGGATGATGAGGCCATGTACGCAGAGGGACAGATTACGCCCATTCCTTGGCAGCCCCACGTGTGAGTGCATACACGGGGGACCCCCGCAGTGCTCATCAGTGCATGGGATATTGCCCACACCTTGATTGTGCCACCCCTTGCAATTGTGATTTCCAGCACAGGTGCTTGCTCTTTTAGAGGAGCATATCTTAGGCCTGCAAGATACCCAGAGAGTTTTTCCTCCCTCAACATGCATAGTACCCATTTGCAGCAGACAAAACTGTAGGTACCTTCCCTTTGCAACTAATTCTAGCAGATGAAGCAAACGGCCCCTTGCTATCCAGGCAGGGAAGCAGTGCCACTGCCTCCGTCCAGTAAGCCAAGGTTAAGACTGTATGCATAAAAAAAGATAGCTCTCTAGTTAAACACTTCCAGAGTTGCCCCCATACCTCCAGCTGTCAGCACTGGTATCTCCATTCCTCATTGCAGAGCACAGGACAGGGAACAGCTGGGATAGTTTCTGTCTCCTGCTGAGGAGCGCATCCTCTCTCTAGGCTTTGTGGAAAAATATACTGATTTCTCAGAGGTCAGCTTTAATAACTAGGATTCCCACAAACCATGAGGAGAATTCAGCTCATGATATTTGGCATGAATATCGTGCTCTGTTCCTCATGCTGCTACAATTTCCATTTCAAATAGCACGAAACAAATTGCCCTGTGGTATTTTTCAGGACAGCCAATGGGAAGAACACAGGACCAAAGCCTGCTGCAGGGCACAGGCCTCGAAAAAGTGCCCGAGTGTAAGAAGAAATACTTCTTAGAGGTTGCAAAGGTAACGAAAAGTAAAAGTTAAATATGAATCTAAATTTTCATGGCCAGAAGAGCACCTAGCAAGGGCTGGAGCCTCATGCAGACATGGAACAAAACAGCAAAGGGGTTTTGCTGGATGAATGGGCTGGCACAGGAAGTTATTAATCTCCAAAGTTCAGATTACTTATTACCGGGACATGCAGTGAATCCTGGGGAGAATTAGGCTCAGGAAAGGAAACCCCTTTATAATCAAACTGTAGTTTGGCCTTCAAGCTGTATGTCTTCATTACTTGCCCTCCCCCCCCAAAGTCCTTGTCTCAAATAGTTCAAAATACAAACATGAAATATTTTGGATAAGGCAGCATGGGTACACAGTGGTAAGAAGGACAAGGGACTGTCACAGTAACTCATCCTTCCGACAAGTGCTCGAGCTGCCCTGTCTGCGCACGTTACACGCAAGGGGCTGCTGCGCAGGCGTTAAACCACCATCACCGCTGGGGGACCGAGCAGCCCTGAGGCATCTGCAAAGACTACATCCAGGACTGGGCCCAGCAAACAGAAATTACAGCTCTGACTTCTCACCCCATCTCCCCCAGAGGAGTAAGAGCACAAGCCACCCTCCATTCCCAGCAAGGAGGTACAAGCAGGGAAGTCCCAAGCTCTTCTGTAACACTTGCCTCCAGCTTCCTGCTCTATCCTCTAGCCTGTGTGTCCAAAGATGCTTACTGGGACAGAGAAATCAACACTCTGCACTGTCAAAAGCCAACAAAACGGAGGTTGCTTCAGCTGAAGAAGTGACAAGCTTGCGACACAGCCAGTCCAGCAAAGGGGACAGATTTGTAGCATGGAAAAGAGCTGCTAGCTGGCTCTGTTAAGATGAGCACAGCCCCTCAGCAGCAGGAATGGCCAGCAAACCTGAGCCCATGCAAAAAGCAGCTAGAGGTCCGCCGCTTCCCCGCCACCGCTGTGTTCCCCAGCCCCTCTGAGCACCATTCTCCCTCTGGCTACCGGACGTCCCAACCTCAAGCCGGAGTTCACCTTCCAGCCGCAGGATCCCCAGCCCAGCTGCAACAGTTGCAGCAAGTTCACATGAGCACAGGCTTCTTTCCTAATGTCTCCTGCAAGAGCAGGGGCATTGAAAAGGTTATTTATTAACAGTGCTGGGACAAAGGAGGAAGAAAGAAAACAAATCCATTTATAAAATCAGCTAAAGAGAAAACTTGTGACTCTAATGGTCTCCTTTGTAATTCCTTAAGTGTGGTCTTGAGCTGCCCTGGCATCACTTCTTGTGATGCTGAATCAGCAGAACAGCCCCACTTGTGCAGTAAATAGCCAGATAAGGACAGAATAGTCCTGAAGAAGAAAGTGCTAGCTTATGCTGCATCCGGATTTTTCTTGGTTTCTGCTAGGATTTGGGAAGACTGATAGTGGCCAACTTTCTCACCACTAAATACCAAGCAGTGACTCACATTAGCATCTACCTCTGCAATCCAGGACATACCCTTTCCTCTGGGACAAGGTAGAAACCAGGATAAACAGAAAACTCATGCGAGAGCTGTCTCAAACAATACCAGTCAGTGCTAGCTGAGCTCTCAGATAGGACCATACCAATCCTGAATACTTTGCCAGACTTTTTCTTTTGATAACATTTCTCAAGGGGGGACAGAGAACAAAAATAACAAAACACTGTTCTGTTTAACAGTTACCCATAGCAGAGAAAAGCTGAGCTAAAGTTTCCAACAATTATCAGCACAAAAATCCTAAAATAGACATGCAATGTACCATTTTTTAATTTAAAACTGGCTAGGCTAGGAGTTCTATCATGTGGATTGAAAGCCACATAAGAGCACAAGGCAACGTATCAAGACAACAAGACACGTTAGAACAGCAGCATTAAAATGCTCAGTATAGCACTGATACGGATGAAGGAACAAAGGCCTCAAGCAGAAGTGGCAAACTGCGCTGTAATTCATTGGGAGGAACTACACATTCAGGGAGGATAGATAAATAATGTCCAAGGTATCTATGGAAACCGCCATCCTACGCAGGAAACAATAAAACTTGGAAAAAGACAAACATGAGAAAAATAACTGAAACTTCAGATATTCATAAGGACAATAACACTAACTGAAAGCGGGATTTGATCTCAAAGAGATGGGAGCTTAAAGAGATGTGAAGTATGGAAATGAGGGCTAGCAGGCTGAAGTACAAATAGGAGCTATACGGTAACTCTGCAAAGAGAAATCTGTGAGGCTGTCTCCTCAGAGCAGATGTGGGAGTCCTAGCTTTAAAATCCATTTATAAACTGGCTGGGCTTCCACACCACTCTTGTTCAGCTGACTCTCAGCAGTAGGTCTCCTCCTGGGCCGTGACCTGCTCACCCTATACACAGACACAAGGGAAGTCGACTTACTTTGGGTGGGAACGGTGAAGGCAAAAGGCTGGTGACAGTAGTTTCAGCTTTGCACTTCCCATCACTGAAAGCATGTGACAATCTTCCTTGCCCTCCTGTTTTTTGTCCACTATTTTTGCCCAATCATTTTCAGCCCTCAGAGCCTCTCACAGCTCAGTTTGGACCTGATTACATTTCTGTACCACTGATCACACCAAAACAAAAACCTCTTAAACTGTGCTGAGTTTACCAATTATAAACAAGGGTTTCACATCTTTTTCTCATTTAAGAATGGAGTAGTTTTTAATATAGCTATGATATAGGAAATTAACGTAGCAACAGTGCAAGACCTTATGGAACAGGAAGATGACACGTGTTTCAAAAAATGGTTTCAGTCGCACACATTTCCTCACCCACGCTCACTCCCCCAGTACTCACAGGCACCAAGCTCACCCAGGCACTCTGGCAGGATCCTGTGTGAGATGGGACCAAGGGTGGCAGATGCCAAGTCCTCACTGCATCTCTTGGGTTCCTCTGCAGTGGCAAGCTACAATTTTTGGGCAGGTCTTTTGCCATCTTTAGGAGCTAGTTGTTACTACAGTGTGATCCCTTTGCCTCAAAATCACACGTCCTCCCCCGAGAGCCCTAGGACAGATGGCTGCTCAGTACCTTTTTTCCCCCTCGTTTTGGGTACCTTAGCTCCCACAGTCTGCCTTCCTGCTGGGAGAGGAAGAGGACGACTTGCACACAGGACGTGCTGCGACCTTGCTGTCATCCTTTTATTATTGGAGCACTTTTTTTTCGCAAAGGAGTCATCTGCACGGGGGCTTTATCAGCACCCATGCCTTCTGCTGATGAGCTATCTGTGTGAGGCTTATCAGGGTGCAGGCTTCTGGGCTTATCATAAACACCCCATTTGTCAGCATTTACCCAGTTTTACTGCAGTCGGTCACATCCTTGGTTATCAATACAGACCATTCTTTTAACCCTTGCTCCGTTGCTTCTTCTAGTCCTCTCTCACACACACACACTTCCATTCGTGTTTCCTTCAAGCCAGTTCTAGTATTTCTGCTTCTCCAGCTGCATGCCTGCCTTATGCACAGCGTGCCGGGACCTTCGTTTCACAGGCTGTCATCATGGCTGTGAAAAGGTCTCCCTGGCTTGGTAAGGTTATGGGGGACCCTAATAACAGCAAAGGAAGCAGATTTTAGGGCTGCTCCGGGGTCTGCTCCTGCATGCAGCTCTGCTGCTTAGATGCAGCTGGGTCTTCTGCCCAGAGCTCATGGCACAGCATGCACGAGCACAGCCCCAGCGGCAGTCTGTTGGAAATTAGACGATGCTGAAACCCAAGAGAGAAACAATGCAGCCTGTCCCTGGGTGTCACTACCAGACTCACCATGAGAGATTTTAAACAGTTTACACCCAAGACCTCACTGACAATATTAAAGCTGGAGCTGTTTTCAGCCTGTCACGTCCCGAGCAGCTCCCTGTGACAGTACGGGGCGAGACCATTGTCACTAGTGTAGTGCAGACCTGGTAGTATTCCTATACACAGGCTCACAGGGCAGGGCTGGCATTAACCTCAGCTTCCCTCATAAAGCTCCTGGTGAGACAGGATAGCAATTATCCCATAGCAGAACCACAGGACTCACAAGGCGGCTTTTGTGCACAGACATTTTCTCATGCTCATGTCATAGCCTTAAGAGTCCAGCCTTCTCTTGGCACATAGACTCCAAGCAAGGCCAGGACTGTCTCACTACTATCGCACTATTCCCAGGCTCCCCTTGACTCTGTGGCTTTCACAGCTGACTTCAGCTCTCAGCAGTGCTGTCTGCCCACAACATATGGGGAGCTAATACCAAAAAGTTAATGCTGGAGCCAACCATCATACTTCTCTGCTTGTTGAACCTCAGCCTTTACCTAATAACAAATCATAACATTTGAATTTGTCACAGTGCTTTCCACCCATATACTGCCAAGCAGTTTACAGAGATCAGCACCATTAGCCCCATTTCCCCAGATGATGAAAAAGCACAAGCTAGTAGCAAATAGCCAGCCTGATGCTCTGTCGCCTGGACCACCTTGTCTGCTTGTCTGGGAAGCTCTTACGAACCACGGCTCGCAGCACGCTCCCTCCTGTAGAGAGGCAGAGTTCCCAGGGTCCAGGGAGAGAGCAGCATGCTTCAGCTACACCTACTCTTAAATTCATCTTCCATCATTTTGATATACTCTCTCCTGTTCTGCCAGACTAATAGCAACTTGGAGATTACTGGTCTAGTAAAGTATACACACGAGACTTACTGCGAGATCTATCTAGTTCTGCTACAACTTTAAAAACATGGGAAAAATTGAAAATGTCATTTAGGTTAGGAGAAACATGCTGAAAAAGAGGAACACAGGCAGCAGAGCCCCATAGCAGGAAAGAAGGCATTCCCTGTGTTTCCTTCCTGCAGTCCGACTTCAGGGGCGAAGGTAGGAGAAACCAGTAGAGTAAGAGTTGTTCACTACTTTATAAAGGAGTTAGGGACTACCTAACAGCAGTCCTGCTGCGTTTATATATAATCTCTATGAAATACTAGTAAACCTAAAGACTAACCGCTACACCACACCAGAAGTTTGCGAGATGTGGTTTGCAGCAGATTACAATGTAAATTTATAGTTGCAGTCTCCTGAGAAGTAAATGCACAGAAAAGGGTCTCCAAGATCCCTATTTACAGAAGGGCTTCTATTCCGAGCAAGGCTTATGGGATCCAGTTAACATTCTCACAGACACCAAGTGGCCACAACATCAAAAGGTCCTTACATTAGTAGAGAAATTACTAGTCTCTGGAGCTGAGACACACTTTGTAACCTAAAAAGCAACTGTAAAATTACTGTCTTTAACAAGGAGTTCATAGCACAGGGCCAGGTTCTGTTGTAAAACACTATTTTTAAGATGAAATGCACAGGCGTAGTTTCACAGTTGGCTTAACTCATCTGTTTGCTCTGCCACAAAAAGGGACTATCCTACCCCTGCCTTTTACCATAGTTCTACCTTGCGCTTGTACAACTGCAGATTGCTTTTCTAATTTTTATATTTTTTTTCTTTTAATTTTTTTTAACCGGGCTACCCTTCAGATGGGTTAAGTTCTCTGGTCAGGCTGACACAGTCACAAGCACAGTGTGGGAAAGGAGCTTAAGTGGTCTGACCTTTTCATCAGGCAGGGTAGACATAGCTCAACCCAACTTCATGTGTTAAACCACTTGCTAAATTTATTTTCAAACTTGCAACAAATTCATTTCAAAATAAGGTCTTAATTCTCTCTGGCTAATGACAGAATAAATTCTAAACAACAATGCTGTAATGTTCTTTTCTTTTCTTTTCTTTATGGCTTTCATGCTTTTTTGTCACAACAGTATTTCTAAGTCTTGTAAACAGGAACCTGACCACTAGTTTTACCAGAATAAAGTTCTTCTCAGCTTCAGCTGGTTTTGTGTTTACCACAGTCTCAGACAAAGCTGAGAAACAGTAAGCTTCCTATACTATTTCTGGAAAACAAGACTAAATATATAGAAGCTGCAGATCAATTTATTGAGCACATTCAATTCAATGCAAAATTGCAGATTTCCAGTGTTTCCCACAAAGCAGCTGGAGCAGCAACTAAGGGCTGATCTTGGCCAAGAGCAGATGTTCTCCCTGGCAAGAGCTGCCCACTGCCATTCTGGCAAAAAGCAGGTAGGCGGGAGGGACAATTTTCAGCAGAGGAACAAATCCCACTCCATTACCTGTCCCTACCACCAAGCCCATGCTCCATATGGGAGCTCCATGTTCCCTCCCACTGCATGCCTGCTTCCTGGGCTTTGCCATGCTCCATGGATGTTTCCATCCCATCAGCTGTGCTTCAGGGTCTTCAAATTCCCTCCATCCCTCACTTTTGGAGGGGTCTCCCCCCTCTTGCTACAGCCCAGAAGGAAGGTGCAGAGGCTGCTGCCTCCCCTGCCCCCAGCTGCAATGTCACTATTAATGAATGTTAGAAACCACAGCAGCTGTACTGGCAGTTCCTGCCACTCCGCTGTTTTGGGAGCCCTCCGACCCAAGTGTGAAAGCACAGCAAACCAACCAAGGGGTTGAAGTAGTTTCTACATCCTGAGCTGCTGATTCACGTTTTCCAGGCAGTACGCAAAGCTCAAAGGCCAGTGATGGTTTAAGCTTTGGCTGAAAGATTGCAGATAGTTAATGAACAAACAAGCTAATTCTCATTCCTTTGTAAAAATATGTCCATTTTCTTTTCATCCTCTCCCCCAAGAACCACCTGGCATTCACCACATTATATGATCAGGGCAAAGATTCTCAGGAGGATCAGAAACAAAGGGGAGAATACAAATCAAACTAAGAGCCTTTAACTTCTACTTATGCAAAATAAAAATGTTCCCTCAAAGGTGCAAGTCCCAGCCTGTAAACCATTCACACACCCTGTAAGGGTTACATTTTTGTCAGAAGAGACATAGTGTGCAGCTGGATGAAGGTCACAAGGGAGCATGGGACAGTGTGGGTCAGACTGATGGGCACATGTCTTCTCATACCAGAAGCTTAATCACTGCCTACAAAGTACGTTGATGTTACAAGGGGAATTTGAAAGACAATGTGAAGGCAGACAGTGAAGCGGCTCTGCAGATCCTCACGGAAAGCTCTTCCCAAGCTGGAAGGGACCAGTAAGAGCCCTAAAGGGTTCAGACAAGAACTATAACAGGCAGAGTTGTAGCATTGCTGGTGGTGGCTGAGCACTGACAGGGTAGTGACAGCAGTGATCGCAGTGACCGCTGCACTGCCTGCATCACCCTTGAACATGAACAGCCAGGACAGCACAAGGGACAGAGGGATGAGGAGCCCAAAGAGCAGGCTGGGAAACTGATCCTTCCCGCAGCATTTAGGGGGAGCGAATGCACGAGAGGACGTGAGCAGATGAATCTGTTCAGTGTGCACTTAGCCGACTCTGTTCCCTTCCATCTGGTCTCTCAACACTTTTTCCCTTAACTCATTTCTTAATTTGTACTGGTAATGCAGCACTGTTTCAGAGCACAGGGCTGTTTTCGTGTCTCTCCTTGTCTTACAGTGAAGCCCCCCTCCCAATAACTTTAATCTGAGTGACTTTTACCCTTGCCTCCTTCTGTTCTCTCACTTGGGCTGGTGTTGGCTTTCAAGCCAGACAAGCTGAAAGTTATTGAACACCCCCCCCCAGCCCCCCTGCCCCCCAAACCAAACAAGGCTAGGGACAAGGACAGGCGCCTTTTCTCTTCTCTTTTAGCAGCACAGACTTATGTCAAATTACGCCGGCTGTAGAAGTGCACCCTTAGGCTCTGCTGCTCCCCATGTAAGCATACCGGCAACAGCTCTGCAGCTAGGAAACACTGATGGAAATGCCTGCCATAAAACTTCAGCTCTGCTCAGGGAAGGGAAGTTTCCACTGAGCTGAGAGATGAATCCAGCTATCACATCTAGCTGACAAAACCATAAGAAAATACAATTTAAGAAGTGGTCCCCATCTAACTGATCTTTCAGAAAACCAACAGGGGTGCTTCTCTTGTGAAGATGATCCAGAACTTTACTATTTAAGTTTGATCAGCTTCAAGCAATACTAATCCCTTATGGGTTGGCTCCCCAACCAAAGTCTTCTCAGTATCATCTACTTGACCCCAAAGTTCAGCCTAAACACTTCTGTCCTTAACCACATCCTACACCACTTTGAACCAATCATTTCCAAGCTGAGAACCCAGCTCCTGTCTCAACACACTTCAAACCAGATCCAGCTCTGTGGAACACTGTCATTGAGCACTGTACTAGTAAAAAGGTACAATACACCTAGCCAGGGGGTATTAACGCCAAAGTCCAGTTTGCTAGTTGCTGCCAACCCTACAGGTGCTAAAAGTGCAATGTCTTAGGAAAAGAAGACATAACCAAGCCTGATACTTCTGCACCATACTAAGCCATTTATACAACTTAGGAAAGGCCAGAAAGATTATCAGTTATTATAGCTTTTGTAACCCTTCCCTTTTCAGGTGTCCAGCCTCTTAAATTTATTCTTTCTCCTCTAGAAATTCCTTGAGGATTTTCTACATATTTCTGGTAATTACAAGCCAAGAGGCAAACACAGGTTGCAGTGGTACCAATAAAGTTGACTAGAGGACAACCTTCTCCCTCCATGGTAATGCAGCTGTGCATACAATGTAAGAAAGCAAATAAACTGTGAGTTATGGCTTTCACAGATATATATATATATATGTATGCATCCATACACACACCTCTGCATATTTTTTCCAGACAACATTGTCTGGAAATCTTTCTAGTCTATTCAGTATTTGAATGCCCAATTTTCCTCCTGAAGTTGCATTAGCTGTGCTTTTACAAGCTTGGCCTGAAGCCTATTATTTGCTCTTTATGTTTCCAACCACTCTTGGCTTCTTTAGACTTTTTCCTCTGACTTAATTGGTATTTGTACTGGTCCTCCTAGCACTGACAAACTCCATCTGTAAATCAGCAATGATTTTATACTTAGATCATTATTGAAAACGTCTAATGCCATCAGTCCTCTTGCAGAATACCTCTGAAAACACAGCTGTTTAATGATGATTTCCTTTGATAACTATTTTTGAGGTCTGTTGTTATCCAGGTCTTAATCCATCAGTTCATTCTTTGCTGGAGAGTCATAGGGAGACTTTTGTAATCAGAACAACATCAGAAATGCATCTATTGCTGTGGAGCAGTTTAAACATGGGAGATACTCATATTTACTGTTTTCAACCACATTTGCTATTGCTGAAAAATAAAACAAGCACAAATAATTAGTTGGAAAAGAGATCAGATAAAGGACCAGTTGCCTTCCCAGTCCTACACTCATAATCCACCCCCTGGCTATCAAATACCAACCAGGGAGATTAGTTCTTCCAGTTCCCTGTTTGTGAGGTGGTCCTAACCATCAGGGAAGTGAGGCTTTAGAAGTCCCTTAACTTACAGCCCAGATTTATTCAATATTCACTCAGTTTTTAAGAATACTTTTTTTTTCCCCTAGAACTTTGATGAGCCTCCAGCCTCATTTGAAGAAATAAATCAAGAAGAGGATATTAATAGTGATAACATGCATAAGACAAAATGCAGCCTGTTTTTTCCAAATGAGAATCACACCAGGCTTGTTTGACATCTGTTTTGTTAAGTCAGCTGACTTACTTTGTAAACAAAAAAAGCCTTCAAGAAAGCAAAGAGAAATGAAATGGTCTATCAGTACTTAAAATTCTCTCCCCTCCCCTTCCCCCTTATAAATTCATTCTCTAGCCAAGTTCCAAACCCAAAAGGAACATATTCCTTGAAGTTGTTGCTGCAGACTCTTGTAGGTGGGACCATCTCCGTTCTAAGATGCAGATTAACATGTTTGCTTGAGGAGACCACATGAACTCACAGGTTTGCTTCCATCTAGGATGAGTAATTTCCTTTTTGATGCATTCATTCCCGTTATCCATTTTGACAGTGCTATCCACTTCAACAATATTATTCTGAAAGCTACTTTAACAAGTCTTATCCTCTACAAAACCAAAAGAATATGATCAAACTAGCTATTAAAACTTGATGACTGGGGAGATCTATCCAGTAATTTAGATAGAACTGATGTCAAACTAAATTGGAAACAGTTCTCTAGGTTACCCACCATTACACTGCTGGGATATTGGGTCAAGAATAGCACCCTTCCCATTGCCTGGAATATCCTTAGTGTTCTACTCTAGTTTGTTGAAAACTAACATCATTGCACATAGATCTTCTCAGTAACTATTTGACACATTTAATTTCAAATTGTTACAAAACTTTATTGCCCCCCTTCCCCCAATGTTAATCTACAAACCAGTCTACTTACTTAGTTATAATACTTCCATTAAATATTCCTTCATATCAGAATTCATTCCCCCCCCCCAAATCTGGAAAAGTATTTAACCAACACTTCTGTGGTTTTTTTTCTGCGTCATCATTAAAATCTTACCCTCTCCACCTCCATAAGGATTATGCAATTGCTAGATATACATTATTTTGTTCCTAAGGGACACAGAATGCCTCCTTTGAATTGTGCTTGGTCCTGCTAACTTTAGATTTTCCCCTGACATCTTCACTGTCTCTAAATAATCTTCTCCAATTCACAGCCTGTATTTTCTATCAGATGTTCTCCATTTCCTCTTTGTCCACTTCCTTTCCATTTATTTGTGTTAACTTCTATTTGCTGCCTTCACTGCCTGAGTGAACTAGCCAAAGTCATCCTTATTCTTGGTTTTGGAGTGCTGGTCAGTATGTATTCTTTAAATTTGTAATCTTCATTCACATTCCTTTACTTCTCCCCCCCCCCCCCCCCATCAGATTTTGCTTTATTACCGTTCCATACTGGAAAAATCACCGGTCCATAGAGAGCAGTCATCTGACAGCGGTGATTAATTCATCTTGTATATAGATAGCTCCAAACCAGAGTTACTACCTTTTGTTCAGTTCAGTACCTTTTATGTTAAAATTGATACATTTTAGAAGGTTTACTGCTTTTTACTGCTGTCTGCATGAGATCAGTATTGTGCTTTCTCCAGACTGAAGCCCTGCCATATATTTTTCAGTAACATATTTTTCAGACTGTCACACTTTCTGCCCAGGAAGGTATTCATACTGATCATTGATACAATCTGTTGCTCTGTAGCACCCCAAACAGAATTTCTTCCTTGGCTGTGTTAGCATATTGATCCAAATTTCAAGGCAGAGCTGACAGTATCAGTATTTAAAATACAGGCTTCCTAAAACTGAAGAGTAGCGTTTCAAGCCTGTTTGTTACTGTCCCTCTGGACAAGACTCCCAGGAAACAGTCCCTAATAATACCTTTCTGATGAAGGGACATGCCCTCAGTGTGCATTTGTGTCTCATTTCAAGGTGGAAACTTTCCTACTAGTTGATAGATTCTGCCTGTCCTGGACTCTCCCTTGTTGAACCTATTGATTGCTGCCTCTGGAAGGCATACTGCAAGGCGTTTTCAAAAACACTGCCTCATGTTTTCTTCTCCCCCCCCCCCCCAAAATGCGGTTTCTTGCTATTTATTGCACTAATTTTCATTAGGCTCTTGCAAGACGACTTGCATGTTCTGCAGGTTGGCCCATTCTGACACCAACACTGCCTCTTCTGCAATTAGCTCGAGCACTAACTGTCCGTTTTCTTCAGTTTCCTTCTGCCTCTTTAAAATTCCACTCTCTTAAAGAAGTCTCCTTTGGTCCTCTGCTAAATCAGTTCTCATCATCTAAGTTTCTTCCCTGTGATTCCTCACCTCACTAGAAAAGGCATCTCCGTTCATGCATTACATTTCATTTTTGGAATGAAACTTTTTAAAGACTGGTTTCAAAGCTATTCTTAACTCCCTCCTCAGCAGAGGCAAATTTTTTCTAAGTATTTCCAGCTTTACTCATGACTGCATAAACTAATGAGCTAACCTTCTCCTGCCAGTCTTTGCTTTAGATTTTGATGTATGTCAGATTGAGAAAACACTTCTTCCCCTCAAACACCATTCATTACATTCTATGAAGTTAAAAACTTGGAGAGATCTAGTTTACCATTTTATTTATTCCAAAGGAAAAAAAAAAATCACATTTTGATTCCCTGTTGTCGTAACAATGATAAATGAGAGACTTCCACCTAGTTCTGAACAAGAAACTATCAAAATAGTGGAAACTATTACCCCTAAGCTTCCCACTCCATTTAAAGGCCAAGTTTCTGCCCAGATCTTTTTCCAGTTTATTGCTTCTTGCCTATTTGTCCGAGTTCCTGCTTTGTGTTTAGAAGTGCCGCACAGAGCCCAGTACTGTCAGCAGTATAGAAAAATGGGGCCGTATTGCAGAAGTTGCTGTAAGCAGAGGGTAAGACACCCAGATAGGCAAAAGCTGATACTAAACTAGGAAATGTTTCTGCCAAACGTTAAGTGTGACAAGTGCTGCTACGTGCACCGTGCCAGCTGTTTATAAAAGGCAAACGCTGGTACAAGACGTGTATCTCGTAGAAAAATTACGGTGCAATAAGCATGTCCAGCTAATGCCGAGCCCCTCTCCCGATCCCCAGGACCGCGGTTACGGCGAGAGGGCTTGCCAGGCTGCCAAGTGGGGAATCCCCCTCTGCCCTGCGCTCTCCCGAGCCGCTTCTGGCCCCGAGCCCACGCACCGAGAGCCCCTCGTACCCAGCACAGCAATTCTTCCAACCTCGGAGCTATCGCTTTCCACCGCGGCTTCCTAGCAGCCGATACTTGCACTGAGTTTTTGCTCTTTTAAAATTTTTTTCTTTTTCTCCCTTTCGTCCTCCGAGTGCGGTTCTCGGCGCCGCGGGAGCTCGGCCCCGGCGCCGCGGGCTGCAGCCGGGGAGTCACCGCCGGCTCTTCCCCTGCGCGGCGAGGGAGGGAATCCCTCGCACTGACGCGGCCGAACTTCTGCCAGACGCCGGCGCGGAGCCTCTGCTCCCGCCCGCCCCGCACCGCCCCGGGACCCGCCAGCCCGCGGCCACCTCCAGCTGCCCCCGAGCAGCCGCCTCCCCCCTTCCCGGGCACCCCGGTCACAAGTTGACATCGTCCCTTCAGAAGCGGCCAGCACTCCAAAGGCTTGAAGATGATGTCAGCCGGGGGGGAGGACTGCGGCAAGGCTGCACCCACCCAGGCGAGCCCCCGCCGCGGAGCCTTCGCCCACCGCCGGCAGCGCTCCGCGGGCGCGGAGGGAGGGACGCGCCGCCCGGGGATGCCGCAGCCGCAGCTCCCTCCTGACTGGCAAATCTGACGGAGCTCCTCATGAATATGCACAGCCCCCCCCCCCCCCTCCAGCGCCGGCCGCGGGATGCCGACACCCCGGGGAGCCCCGCCGAGCCCCCCCCCCCCCGCCCCGCGCCCCCTCGCCGGGGGTCAGGGCGGCTCTCGGAGATCAGCGGTTCGCTTCTGTCCTTACCCTTTGGCTCGTCCATCAGTGCCGGTGCGCGCTCCCTCCTCTCTCTCTCTCTCCCCCACTCTTCCTCTCTCAGCCTCTGCCGGCTCTGAGCTGCCTTAGCGAGAGGTGCTCATGAAAATGGGCGCTTTAGTGGTCCATGGCTGTGGGAGGGGTTAGCTCAACTCTACATGACTCAATCCATCTAACTTGCAGGCTGACCTCCCGCTTTCCTTAAAGCCCAGATTACCTCAGAGTTGCCGCGTTACCAGCACCTTGGGCTCCTCCGCCGGGTCGGAGGGTCCCGCCCGGCCGGGGGGGCTACCCCAGGGAACGGCCGCCGCTGGCTCCGCGGGGGCCGTGCTCTGAAGCGGGACTGCGTCGCTGGCTCCGGGGGGGAGAGATCATTTTGGCTGCAGAGAGAAAGTCTTTTGTTAGGTTGGTTTTCTTTTTTTTTTTTTCTTTTTTTCAGTTGCATAAGACTGAGCAGATACCAGCGAGGTGCATGAAGAGAACTGTCCTGAGAAAAGATGACCTTCTTCATTTCCAGATAGGGAGTCCAGCCCACAAAAAAACCAATGCCAAAACAAGCAACAAACCATGGAAGGAGATACACTTGCAATAACTGCTGACAAGTTACCTCCTGCAACTACCTGCCCCACAGAATGAGTTCGTACCTCTGGTTGCATCTCCTGGGGATCTTCAGGAAAAAGCCAGTTTTTGGGCTACTTGCCAGGAAGGCCTGAAGGGACACCTCTCCTGCCCCCCCATCCCCACTGCCTTTTATCCCTGCTGAGCCCCTGTGCACTTCCCAGGTTGACTCCACGCAAATAAGAAATACAGGACAGCACTGGAGGAGTCTCAGCAACTTTTCTCTATAGCCTCCGATATTCAGGCCCTTTCCGGGCACCACATATGCCCCCATGCTCCCGCCTACAGATCTGCCAGCCTCCCACTCCAAAGGAAGTTGCCAACCACCCTGGCTCTTTCACTTCCCTCTCAGAGCAGGGGCCACCAACTTCCCAGCGCCTGGGGCTCTTCCCCCTCCCCAGGCACCTTCCCCACTGGTCAGCCAGAGCTCCCCACTGGTCACTGGAGCACTGGCCACCACCACCTGCAGCCAGCTGCCATGCCCTGCCTGTGCCACAGCCCGCTCCCCCTCTGAGGCATCACTTTTACCAACTCTCCTTCCTGCTCCTGGGGCTTCTCTTTGCAGCCAGACAGGTGGACATGCTGCCCTGCAGCCAGACATCATCCAGCCCTGTGCCCCGCCCCCCCAGCTTCCAGAGATCTTGCCCTGAGGAGAGGCAGCAAGAGCAGAATCCTGATGCTTAGGACCTGGAGAGCCACATCTGGACATGGGGTTTCAAATCCCTTCCATTGCAGTCCCATCCCAAACAAAGATCAGTTCTTCCTCCTTCACAAACATTGACATAGCCTGTATTACTGCAATCTCATAAGACAACACTCCTGTTTATAAATCTTTCTGGGAACAGGAAAACAGGGATCTACAAAATAAAACAATCTACATAATTAAGGCTTTAGGGAGTTAAATTCTTTCTGAATTATTGTCAGCTTTGGTTCAAAAGCTGAGGAGCAGTGTTTCAGCAGACAAAATTGAAGGTGGACTGTAAGTGATTGTCATCTTATTCAGAAAAATTGGCCTGGGCAGCTCAAGTAAGGGAGAGCTGACCTTACCTCTAATGATAACAGGCCAACATTTTGGAAGGATTTAGCATAGCAGAAGTAATTACATTGGTCACCTTGACACCAATTCTTTTAAAAATATAAGCATAGCTGATACAATGCCCAGTTAATAAATGCAACTTTAGAGGTCTTCGCTGTAATTCATACCAACTGCACAGATTTATCAGTAAGAAGTACTGCTGACTTTTTTTTTTTAAAAACATGACTGATAAAAGTACTAGTGTTTATGTACCAATCACACTGACTTCTGCAAAGAATACTTGCTGGTAGCGTGTCATCACAGGAAATAAATCAGTTATATAAAAAATTCCACACAGTAAATTAATTAAATCCCACTTAAAGGTAGTTTTAAAAAAGATAGAGTTGGAATTTAGGACTGATTTTCAGATGGCTGTGTTTAGACTCACTGTCTCTACAGCTAGAAACTCAAGAAGCTCAGTCAGCTGGGCTTA
This sequence comes from Harpia harpyja, assembly GCF_026419915.1. Lineage (NCBI taxonomy): Eukaryota > Metazoa > Chordata > Aves > Accipitriformes > Accipitridae > Harpia > Harpia harpyja. The sequence continues at coordinate 30,110,612 of NC_068949.1, read as the reverse complement.
TCAAAGAGCTCACCTAAGGGCTGAGGAGTCCAAATTTAACGAGTGGAAGATATCTACAGGCCCCCCTCAGAGAAAGATAGACACGACCCAACACCATGTCTAACACCTCTTATGGATGCTCGAACTGACCCATTTCACATCCTTTAAAACTGCATATGTACCTGACAAACTACAACAAGCTCTTTTATACAAGTCAGCAACCGTTTTTTTTTTTGTTTGAGGAAGTTCAGCTTTAAACTGAGACAGACGAAACCTTTATGGGGAAGGACAGGACATCATTAGTCAGTGACCATCAAACACGCAGCAGCGTTTTCACACAAGAGGAAGTCGTCACCTGGAGCGTAAGGGCCCCGTGGGGAAGGGTTGCTATGACCCGTGATGGTTATAGTCTAGTACACCTAAAAACATCCAGGTCCTTCACAGAGCTGCAGGGAACAGATTTCCGAGTTGAAGATGATCTACTTTAAGTGGCAGCCTGATAAAAACATGAATAATATTGCCGCAGCTACAGGAGTAGAGAACAGTGCTGCATGCTATTTTGCAGCCATTCGGTTTAGCTGTAAGAGACAGGGATGAAACAAACTTTCCCCCTTTGACTGTGACAGAGGAGGGGAAGGGTGGACTTTGTAGCCTCATGGGACGTGAGATGCAGACTTCCTCCTCCACAGAGGGTCAGATCCAGATTTGGCAGAGCAGTTTGGTTCTGCGTGCTGATCCTCCTGCCTCTGGGCAAACGTCTGACTGCAATCCACAACCTAGCAAAGGGCAACAGCCGGTTCTGTGTCGCAGTCATTTCCATAAGAAAACAAATCAGGAAAAAAAAAGCAGCCCCGGAGGCAAGCATTTGTACTCAGATAAGGCTCCAGACAGTGTGAGGAGGAAGCTTGAAAACACAGAAATAAAAAGAGGAAACTAGAGAGCTCAGGATGTAGTTTCCACACATCTTGAGCATGGGGGCAAGAGTAGCAAAACAGAGGAGTGCCACTCTTCTAGGACAAAAACAAGCATCCTGTGCAACTCTGGAGGAACAAATTTTATCTTAAATATCAATCTTCTTCCTAGCCATAGTAAGAGCTTAGTCTCAGTCATATTGCTCCTCTAAGTTTACACAAGCTGTGTGTGTGTTTGCCTGTGTCTAAAAACATGAAACTTCAGAGATGTCTAGAATTAGCCGTTTTGCAGACGAGGTATGCTGCCTTTGGGACTCAGAAAAGGAGCAAGAGTGAGTCAGCACTGGGACATATTAGCTTCATTTCCAGCAAATGGGAGACAGAAGGGACCGAAGTGATAACGCTTGAATCCAGGGCCAGAAACTCGGCTTTGGGACAGGGAAAGAAACAGCCATAGGAAAAGAGCGTCAGGGAGCTTGGGAACAAACCTACAGACATTAGAAACATAAGTAGCTTGTTTCCACAGAAAGAATTGGTATGAAAACATCTGAAATACTTTAAACAGAAACAGGCCGTCCCATCACCAATCTCAAGAACGATATCGAAGCAATCCACGTCTGCGTTTGCTTAGGGCCACAGCCTGGGAGTATTTAGATGATGACATATCACTCACCTATGTTTAAGCAACAGAGTGGAATGGCAGCTTTGAGAAACTTTGCGTGTAAACACTGGCCTTAGCAGAGATAGGCTGAATATTCCTCAGGCTTTCCTAGATATTCAGTCCCAGTGTGCTGGTTCCTGTCACCACCTACCAGCTGGCAGCCCTGGGAAGCAGGGCAGCAGGTACCCAGCCCTCCATCCGCAGCAAGACAGTGAACATAAATTGCTGGGACCAGAGGAAGCAGAATTCCCTACAGAAGGATGTTGATTCAAGAGATTAGGACAGCTTCCTTCTGGAAAGGAAGGCAGAGAAGAGGGGCCAGGCGTTAGAAAAAGACAAATAACCAAAAGCACTAATGGTGCCAAGATGTGTGGTTGTTTTTTGGGGTTTTTTTTAAACAGCTTTTGGTTCCTTGGCCCACTCATCCCACACTGCAATTGCCTCAGACTTGACAGTTTTCACAACACTGTAGGCCAAGTCCTCCCCACACCTCCAGGTTCCTCTGCAATAGCTGAAGTTCAAATGTTTAATTTAGATACCCAAAACACTGCCTTTGTGAAAAGCAAACCTCTTGCATGACTCCTGAAGAAACAGACAAACAAGCAACAAGCTATACAATATTTGTCTATGCACACTGCGCATTATTTTTACAGAATGCAATTTTCTGAAAAAGGAAAAATTACTTTTGGTATTTAGGTAAAAAGGTGAGATGACCTTTAGCTTCATCGTGCTGCAAACAAGTATTGCTCCTTAGCCTTAAAATTATGAAATGCATTATCTATAAAACTGACTTAAGTTTCTTTCCTTCATCCTAATTCTTTGTCTTGGTTTAAATATTTGTAACCCCCTTCTCAGAGGATGCCACTATGCTGTCTCTACACTGGTATTCCCAGATCTTGTTACCCAAAACCTGTGTATCACCTCTAAGATAACACCTTTTTTACTGCATTTCTTCTCCACCTTTTTTTATTCATCAGTAAACATTACTATCTCCCCTATCATTCAGCTCCAGTAGAAGTCTCTTACATTTTTTTGCTGCTTCTTGCATCAGACTGTATCTCTATTGCTGGTTCCTCTTCCACTTTAATGTAATTTCCTCAGAGATTCCAATGTTATTTTGTTTTGAAGTGCAACAGATAAAACCATCTAGCTTGTCTGTTATTCAACTACTACCCTGTCATCATCTCTGCTGTTTTCTTCTCCATTCATGTTAAAGTTTCATAGCCTTTGCTCATCTCTGTTATTTTTGTGATACAGGGATCATAGTGCTCAGATGACACATCTTCAGAGCAACCTCTTAATTAGTTATTTGCTGTCTTTGTGTGATCACTACAAGACTGATAACAGAGGTAATGATGTTCACTGAAACTGGCAAAAAAAAGAGTTCCTGTCTTTCTTTGTAGAGGTGAATCACTTTTCTAGTTAATTTGTTAGGTTTGTTCCTCTAAACAGTCACAGCTATTGAAGACAAATTGTATTTTTACAAAGTAAATGAAACAAGTTAACACCCTTATTGTTGAAAATCCACAAAACTTCAACAAAACATGCAAACAAGTTCCCACACTCAGCCTCAGAATAACAGAAGCAACATGAATGAATGATGGGCACTAAAATGTCATTTGAAAGAAGCAGTACCAAAGGCCCATTCTCTAACACTTTAAAATGCCAGCCTAGTATACATATTCATTAGCAAATTATCTATTAGGTGTAACTCCATAACAGGCTTGCAATAAGATATTCTATAGGTTCAACAGACTTTCAATACTATTTTCTCATAATATCATTAAAGACTATCACTACCTTTATTTAACTTTACAGAGACACATTAACGTACTAAAAGCAAAACCAATTAGGCTTCATAAGCTCTACAAGTTAGTGTAAAAAAAAAAAAGTATATTCTAAAAAGTTAACAGGTCATATTGCTCATTATCCAAGTACCTAGTTAGCAGAATACCAGTTGCTCTTTCTGCTCAGGTTATTTCATGCACCTAATATTTTACCCGTGTCAGGTGTAAAAATTCTAAACCAAATTACAGAGGCTCTTCAGTTTGCTTGGTAATTTTAATAAAACCATCACAGTCCCAAACATAGACAACACCCTGCCCTATAAGTCTGCTTCTCAGATCATTAGTCATATTTATAGAGCACATCAGTACTCCCCTGCTGGCAGAGCTTTTTCCTTCCAAGCAACTGGGAATAGAGCTAGGCAAAACTATTATTATTGGTTTTTAGCAAATACACTAGTGTTGGTGGTATTTCTGATTCCTTTGATCTTTTATTTTATGGTTTGCATCTTTTAATATCTTCCTATTGTTTTATCTGACAGGAGTGGCAGACAATCCCTAAATAATGGCTTACCAAAGCAAAAATTCCCAACTTTCTGATGCTCCCACAGAGCAGGGAGCCCTCCCTGGCTACACAGGACAGAGTTCTCAGCAGCACCTAACAGCCACCTTTATCTCTTAAATCTCACTTTTCATGTTATGGGGCCACCAATACAAAGAAAAGAAAGGAGTGCTGTGAAGTAAAATAGTTGAGGCTTATGAAAAGGGATTCCACTAAAAGAAGAAAATGAAGAAAATCAGGGAAGATATCCTCAAAGCTCTAAGAGGATGTAACAGAAAAAAAAAATAGAGAAGAAAGAAGTGTCAGAAAAATCAGCAGTAAATATGCCATGAATTGATAAGGGAAGACAGTGAGCACCAGTTGCCCTGTCTAACAAACAGAACTTCAAAATACCTCCCAAACTTAGTAAATTTCAGAAAGAAAATAAGAAAAATAAATTAGCTACATGCATGTAGGCCTTGAATAATTGCTATCTTAAGACTGAAGAATGGAGACAGTTGTATTACTAGCTCTTCTATATGGTTTTATGACCAAAATTAATTTTTGTCCTGTTAAATCTTAGTTTATCACGCAACACACTGGTAGCTAAGACAAAATTAATATGTAAGTCACCCCAAAGCAGCTACTTTCAAAAGAGAACTGTACGTATATAGATCAGATTAAGTCACTCAATCTTAATATTTGTTCAAAAGGATAAAAGCAGACAGAATGTGGAAAATATGCATAAAATGAAAAAGAATAACTTTAAAAGAAATACTTTTTTCAATGCCTGAATTCAGCCTGACTACCCACTACCCACTCACCCTCTGTTAAGTGATTTGTTCTTTAATAAGTGAGCATCTGCAGAGGAAAACCAGTGGCAGCATTGTCCATCAGATATCACTTAGTAGCAGAAGAGAAGCTGACCACATCCATCCAGAGGGACTATCTGAAGACAGCAGTGAAAAGGGAGGTATCTTAAAAATCCCAAGCATCTCTAATTTGCATATGTTTGTTAACCATAGCCATAAATATACCCATGGTAATTCAGCCCACCTGGTTTGCTATGTTCTAGAAGCATAACATGTTCTCCCTTCCAACAGAGCTACGGAAAGTAGGCTTTGCTTTGGGAAATAAGTAAGCACCACTTTGTGTTGGACTATTTACTACCCTTCACCGAAAGGGAAACCACTAAATCTTTGCAACTGTAAAAACCTGCTGCCCTGTTTACACCCCACCTCACTTCAGCACATGCCTGTTCTGAGTTTATGCATGTCCAGGAGCACCATCGAGAACTATCTATAGAGATGCGATTTCCTCAGATATTTCCAGGCTTGCTTTCAGATCCTCACTATGAGATTTTCTTCCATGTGAATTTATATATGCTTTGCATGACTTTGGATACAAGCATTTCAGTGTGGTCATCTTTATTTAGTCTCTGGGAGGTTTCATGTTCTCTTTTTTAGTTTTACACTTCAACAGACTGACAAAAATGGGGAAAAAAAGGACAGAGACTTCAATGTCATGCTGAATTTTAGGAAGTGGTATATCTTAATTTACTGGTGATTGACATTTATTAATGCCACAGGTTCTAGTATTTTCGCTTTATATAGTCATCTTCACCCCATTTCAATTCTCTTTGAATTAGCAGAAAGGATTAAGTAACTGTTTGAAGCAAAACAATTTATTTTTTTGTACTTGCATTGATTTATAAATTTGGAAAAAGGTTAAGTCTGATTATTTCCAGCTGCATCAAGCTTCACACTCAATCCTAAATTGGGAAACTAACTTGTAATTTTATGAAATACAGAATTTGTGCATATATTAACAAAGGAGAATCAGTCTGGGGTCCATAGATTTATGTATATCAACTGCATCATAGAAATGGCTTTCCAATCCTTCTGTTTCTCTCTCAGTGAGCTTCCCTTTTCCACCACCAACTCCAAGTGATTAACTTCAATACCGTGTTCCTTATCCAGTCTATATCTGTAATGAAGGTACAGATCTGTGCCCTTAATAAATACGCCTATGTAATTTCAAAGCATATTTACCTTTTTCTCCTTGAGCTGTTCTATGTACTGAAATGTATGCTTTAGTCATTCAGCATGCAGGAAGCATCTTTCATCCACTTTCTCCATGAACACATCTCTAACTTGGCATCCAGTTTAAACTGTCATTTGTATTGTCGGTGTTTTCCCATATAATCTCAACAGTGTCTTAACCTACTTAAATGTGTAAGTATATTCTTATCCAACAGTCTTGGCTCTAGGAATAGCCTTTCTACATCTCCCAGCATCATCAGATGGCTGAGTCTTTTCAAACCGAAAGTATTTTTTTCAGAAGTTAAATATATCAAACTGTCTCATTCTGTCATTAAATCATTAACTCTCCAAACCTTCAACCTGTCTGACTACAAGAGCACCAATAGATAATTGATCTAATGGATTTTATTTAATGAACTATTTTCTACAATAGTTATTTCAGTATTTTTCAGTATTATTTCAGTATATTTGACATAGTTATTTCAGTATTTGCCCCAAGCATACTTTCGGAAAAGGAAGTTACAAGGGGGATGAAATTCTGTGAATAAGTATGCAGAAGGAAAGATTTAGGTCTTAAAAAAATACTCCCAACTGAAAAGACTGATGAAGGACTAGACAGGTATGCTTGACTGTCTTTTTAAGGAATTCCTGCACAAGAGTTTCTTTTCCAAGGAAACTTACCACATGTCAAAAGCTCTTGCACAACCCACTGCGGCACAGGGTTCTTTTGCCTCACAAATTAGATACCTTAACTAGCTTAGTTACAAATTAGCAGACTCAACTCAGTCCTCATTTGCAGACAAAATCCTATTATTTGTGTGGTGCTCGCTACCCTTTCCCAAGCATGCTTATCACACTTGGAATAAGGAATTAACCACCCATTCAGATCCTGCTGGTGATATTTCCAGCAGGTATTTCATTCTACGGCAGCAATTGGCATTCACGAAGCAAAAAGCTTATACCATCATTGGCAGCCTTGGGTGACACTCAGGTCAGGAGGGTGGCACGGCTGGAGCAGGACCAGGCCCGCTCAGGAAGGGATGCGGAGCGAGAGGCAGGACATCAGCTGCCGCATCCCAGCTCAGCCCTCGCCAGCACCGGTCCCAGCAAGGCCCTGCAAGGGATGGATAACCACTGACTGTCAAAAGCAGTCATTTGTGAGCAGGTATCAATTTAAAAACTCTGCAGGACAAATAGCTGACACATGCAGCAGTCTGGCTGTCATGCTTTTAGGATAGCAGTTCTGTTATCTGGATCACAGGCTTTCAGCAGGCCTTCATGTTACCTAGCCCTTATGGAATTAATTAAACATTCAAATACAACATGCAATAAAATAATGTTTTTAGGCCTCTGAAATTATCTAAGCCGAGACGCATATCAGTTGCATTCATTTTATGGTTTTCAGACTACTTCTCAAAAGACTTTGCAGCAAGAAAATAGTGTAGCAATTTAATTCAATGAATAATTCTGGTTTCAAACCTTTTAGACAATATCAAATTTCAAACTTCTTAACTCAGATTTCCAATTTCTTAGATGTTTACATGGAGCTTCTTTCTCTAAATTGATAGCTGGTCTTTAAAGACCTGTGGGTCATTAAGGAAAATTTTTGGACCAACGCTAAAAGCTGCAAAAGAGAACAGCTACCTATAGAAGTTACCGCTTTCACTTCTACTGTTCACTCTCACATGGAACAGACTTCCTCTGAACTCAGCTGTGTCTACTGGAACAACATCTAACATGCTAAAAATATATCCTGTAGGTATAATCTTAATTATGCTTAGGTTAAAAAGATTTAGTAACCTTGGAGATAGAAAACAGTGTAGAAATGGTTATTTTTAGCATCAAGGAACTTCTCCAAGCAACAATACCACACAGTGTAAAAATATACCAGGTCAGTACACTTTGGAGATTTCAGATGTTTCATCCTCTTATGGGCTAAACTACAGTACTGTTAAATTAAACTATATTACTCTGGAACAATTTTTTATTTTTTATTTTTAGATTTATACTCCATATGACCAAAGAAATTACACAGACATGCAAAGATGTACAGGAACTTTAAGCATACCATCTTTACAAACAGAACTCAACTCAACAAAAATAGAGTTTTCCACTTGCTTTCAAGACAACCGTCCACTGCTTTAAATTTAATTTGCAATATTGAGAGCAGAAGTTCCAAGTGACAACCTGAACTTGAGTTGAAGATGACAGTAATTTCTCCGGGGTCCCACATTTGTTGGCACGCTCCTCATTACCTAGAGTCCTCAGGCTCCAGTCACAGGCAGAAGTAGTCTCAGCAAGAGTGCAATGGCATTAAAAATCCACATTATTTGGTCCTGTTAAATCACATTTGTGTACTGACAGTCCCCCCCATGCTCCTCTCTTGGTTTCTTCTCTTATGAATATGCCAAACTGGTCTGCTGGAGCAAACACAGTAGCATGCCAGCCCTCCCCATCCCCTCACTGGGTAACAAGTGCAAGTGTGTGAGTGTGTGTGACTGTAGCAGGAAGTAAATGAAAGTACTGTGTGAGTAGTTATCTGTTAATAACAGCTTGCTTATATTAATAGCAGCTTCATTTCTGCTAAATAAAGGAGAAATTCTTCCAATATTGGTAGAGAGAATCTCCCTGACTTGATGCCCTACCAGGGAAATGCACCTCATAGTGATACTTGCCCAACTTCTGTTAGCTATGAAAAGAAACCCATGCACACAAAAGTTTCCTAGCTCAGAGCAAATAAAATTGAGTTTCAACACTTAGTGACAAAGCCTATATGAAAATGCATACACTGAAGATTCATTAGTAAGATTTACCAAAGGGACAGATGTGGATATCAGTCATTAATATGCAACATTTCTCCAAATGCTCAGATTTCTCATGGTCTTGTTTCCCTCAAGTAACACCAGCTTTTATGTGCTGGACAGGTGGTGGTGAGATTTCCTAACCATAAAGGGCAGGTCACACTCTCCACCAAAAATCAGTGTAAGCAGGCTGAGAAAAACTGAACATCCCTGGAAAACACAGAGGTCAGCTCCTCCCTGGGGCTGTGTCACCATACACCACCACAGTAACTGGCACATGCTTCACCATCGTAAGAAAACAGACCTTAAAACAGCTCGGTTTAAATGCAGGCAAAACTAAATACTTAACATAGGAACAATAGGGTTCTTTGTGGCAGGGAAAAATGTTTTTTCCTCTGAGTCCTGGCAGATTAGTCCCAGTCTATTCTGCTGCTTCCTTTGCTCTGAGTGCTTTTCATTATTATTATTTTTTATACTCTGTTTCAAAGAACAGTCTGGAATTCAGGGAAAAGCATTACCTACCACTGTGACACAGGCCTGTCCAGCAGTATGAAACAGGAAAATGCCTTTCCAAAGCAACCTCTCACTTAAAGTTACTGAGCTCCTGGAATAACTGACAAGGGGGCTACATTAGCATATACAAACACAAAGACTGCCAACCTCAAGCTGTTAGTCTTTTCTTACATAGTTCCCATTGCTATCCTTCAGCTCCTGCCTCAGCATTAATTTTTCTTTCTTTTTTTTTTTTAATGTTCCACTTTCCCTTGCTCCCTTCCCCCATCTATTGGTTGCTCTTTCCCTTTCAAGTACTCCCTTCTCATACTTCCTAGTAGTCCTTTTCTCTTAAAAAATATTTTCCCTTTTCATATTTTTACAACAAGCTTTTTCATCTGAGTTTTTAATCTGTTTCTTTTCTCTGGAGAGGATTTAGGACATCTCCCATTTGTTACAATTGGTGTGGTTTTATGTCTAAGAAATTCTGAATGAAATGCTGCTGAACCAAGTTTAGAGCATGAACACTTGTTTTACTTTAGAAAAAACAGTAACAACATTGCTTTAAATTGTTTCCAGATGTAGTCTATAAGACTGAGTTAAATATGACAGCATTTACAGTATACCAGTGTTGCATAATTTGTGTAGTAGTCTATTATCACTGCCCTAAATGACTGCCAATAACCAAGACCTGACAAGCATTTTGCACATATTTAATGTACTTATCTTTTGAAACATAATAATGATAGCAGCAATGGATAGCTATGACAAGCTGAAGGTCTACTGCATAATGCACTCATTTATGAAAAGTGTTGTTTGCCTGCATTTCTTATATAGCAAGATTTATAATTAAAAAATTAATTTAAAAGCTACTCCAATGAAGTGATTTTATTGGTCACCTGCAGAAAGCTAGCATTTACTCTCTTTAGTTTTTAGAGTATTTGCTAGCGTTCCAATAAGTGCACTCATTTAAACTACAGAATATTTTTCATATCCTCACTAGCAATTAATTATTTGAAGGAAACAACTGCAGATGTTGATTCCCCCCCACCCCCCTTTTTTTCCCTCATCCTTTTTTCACCCCAAGGTGTGAATCCGAAAGTTCTGCAGATTGACCCTATTTCCAGCTGACACTCTGGGGCACAGGAATGGCAAAATGCAGGAATGCAGTACTTAAAATTATTTATTTAAATCCACATCTGTACAAGTGTCCCAGTAAATGAGAATTCTAATGGCATTCTTCAAGGTAATTTTCATCACCGTTTTCTAGTGGAAGTTGGATATTTATGATCCATCCCTCAAGTTTGATTTAATAAAGACAACTTGACCCTATCATTAATTTATAGGAGGGCAGGACAGGTCCCCTCGCTGGTAATGAGTATCACCTCTCAAGACTCACCCACTTCTGCTCACTACCCATTTTTTACCTTCTTGCTCTCATTTCAGTATCCCTTTCCATGTAGTCTTCTGTACCTTTAGCACCCTCGTGAATCCATCAGCCAAGCAACTCTTGAATAAACCATCTTCCTTGAGTCCTTCCCTCAATTACCCTTTTAATAAGGAAATCTATAAACCTACCTTACCCTCTAAGGAACTGTTAACATGACTATAAAAAGAAAAAAGCAAGAATAAGACAAGCAACAAAAGAAATCCTGCAACACAAAATCCTAATGCTGACTAGCCAAACGCTGTCCCTCAGGCACTTCTGAGTCCTGATCTTATTCCCTCAACCACAATTCAAAGAATCTGAGTTCAAAAGCAATTCAGGACTTCTGCCAAAATCCAGCACAAGAGTAAAATAATACCGGTCATTCAGACTGGAGTTGGAAACTCGAAACAAATGGCAGCCAAGTCACATCCTTGAGTACCACCGTGTAGGACACCGACCGCATTAACTGTGCTGCTGCGTAGCCACTGGGGACTAAGCAGCTGAACCCAGATTACTGTTGAAACAAACGTTTAAAAGCTGTGATATTCATTAAGAGATAAGTTTATGTAAAAAAAAAAAAAAAGTAAGCCTGCTGTAGTGTTCAAGATTCTTAACAAAAGCAAAAAACCCCAAACCCAACAGGATTAAGCTGTTCTTTGATTGCCTGTTTCTTTAGTCTCCTAATTCAGGGTGTCTATAGGCCTTTCTTATTTCCTCTGCAGAAAAGATAAATACAACAAAAAGCATTTCCCAGATGGTGCAGTGGAATATTGTGATTTTTTGTGACATGGCCACATGCCTCTATCAGGCCTATGGTCTTTTACAGACTAAGGAGGTGGGATGGTATGTATTTGAGAAGCATCTCCAAATCATAGTGCTTTCCAGGATTGCCTGTACCCCCCTCAGTTGTTCACAGCTGTTTAAAGCCTCACCATCACTAAAATATTCTTTGTTTTTATCAGAGTGGCATTTTTCCAATTTTTTGAAAAGAAACAAATGTCCCTTCAGAATTTAAATCACTCCTCAGGGAAAAATCAGAGACAGGAGCGTGCCCAAGGCTGTGCGAGTATCTGCACTAAAGAGCTACAAGTGCAACTATGCAATGTACCCATATGGGCTGTACTGGTAAGGGCATGCGAGTGCCTTACAGCTCATCCACTGCAAGCACTGTATCCTTCACTAACAGGTGACTAGCCAGACCTCATGTCTTTGGTCAATGAGCATCTGTGGGTTAACAGACAGTTGCAGTTCACTGTTTTTATGCAGTGTGGGTATAGTCCCAGACTTGGCATAGCATAAAGCATCCCATGAGCAGTTTGGTCCATGTCCTTGGGCAGCTCCATGCTGTAAACCCCTCCTGGGCTGAGGGCTGCGCTGCAGGCTGCCCACAGCTGGCCACATGAGCAGTGCAAATAGTCAGAAACGCATGGGAGAGATCTATCCAGACATTTTGTCTGTCTTAGTTTGTGCCATTGCTTGCTTCCAAAGGAACTGTCCCATATAAATATTCTCTACATGTTTTGATGTGTAAACACTACCTGATGTGCTCTTGCTGTAAGTCCCATGGCAAAGCAGCAAGAGTTTCCTCCATGCTGGTCACCACAGTCAGCACCGGCATAACAGCATCAGGGATGACATGACACTCTTGCCTCTTAAGATGCATTTTCTGAATTAAATTTGGCCCTGTGGGAGCTTTGGAAACTCTCTGGGTCTGCTGCTGCTTCAGTCTAGTTCACTCCAATAACCTGCACTGAAGTTCATCGTTTAAAATTGATGTACATTAAAACTGGAGGGGTGATATTGAGCTTGGTGTTTTCTGAATGTGGAAATTAAGCAGTGTAGTAAAAGGGAACCAAAACACAAACTTGCCTGAGCTTCTCCAATTTACTTGTGGAAAGCAACCTGTATGGATTACATGAAGTTTACTTTACCCTGTAAAATCTTTTTATTTGTGATAGCATTTCTCACTATTGTCATCACGTTTCAGAGCTGCATTTGATAGTTCCTAAAAGGCTTATTGCTTTTATGTCACAGACTGGGGAATTACTTACTTACTGTATTATCCTCAAGTACCTCAAAAAACCAATTACTTCTTAAGCTTACAGACTCACTGACTAATTTGAAAGGAAACTAAGTGGTAGATGCTTCTCCCCACTCTTCCCACAGCAGATTCAAAGTAAAGAAAACATAGCTGCACATGCAAACAAATTAGAAATATTTCAAGAATTTTACTGCAAATAGGATCCTATCTTCTTTAAGGAGATGAAGGTAAAAGTAAACAAAAAAGCTGTTGCAGGTGGATAGGTCAGGAAGCAGTCTCAAACTTAAATATCTGGGGCAACTTAAGGCTTCAAGAAAGGTGCTTAGCAGAACCTTTTCCTTTTTAAATAGAGTGAAACCCAGTATTTTGAGATATTTAAAAAACATGTTGGTAGTTGAATGCTAACTTACCACTCAGTGTGCTGCAAGATTTGTTTAGCTTATATATTCAAAACTTCTTTGATGTACACTATGCCAAAATACTAATTCTTCATAAAAAAAGAAGCAAAACTGAATTATGTACATTTACATGGCACTGCAGAAACAGGAACATAAGCATTCATAGTTCTCAATTTTTTTTTTTCATTCTAGACACTAGGAATATGAATATTGCAGGTTGAATACAATAACATAGCTTGCTTAAAGTAAGAGTCTCCTGAGATGTTCATATAAGTGTCAATACCGAGGCAATGATTTACAGTGCCATGGTGACATTGGGCATGTCAGTTACAAATAATAACTACTCCACATAAACTAATTTTCAGCCATATTTTTTTGGCTTAAAAAAAATTAAATTGTTTCACCAATATGTTAGTTTAAATACTGTGAGGTTTTATCAAAATGTTTGCTCTAGCAAGTAATTTTATAATCTTGTTCTTGATGTGCTAGCAACCCTCCAACCTCGAGTAGAGAGCTCTCCCAGTATGGTGACACTGGGCGCAATTCTGTCAGTACCATGACAGGAAGGCTTTGAGGTCTTCAGTCTCTTAACTGCATGTGGTATATTAATAATTCCACTGCTTAAACACAATTTAGCCAGCGTAAGTGAAGTGTTGCAAGTACCAATGCTGTTTATGTAGCATACAAATGCAGAAATATTGCTAAAGACCTGGTTTAAAGCTAACAATTATTCCTTAAAATTATTCCTAGTCTGTTCCGTGAACATTTTTACTATAGAGCTTCCAGGTTTTTTTTTTTTTATGCTAGTATGCCATGTTTACCTTCGCACACAGTAGTAACGTACTGCTTGTGGGTTTGAATTCAATTCATATTTAGAGAAATCTTTACCATGATAACAAATCTAGACCAGTTTGGCAAAAGTCTGACACCCCCCTCCCCCCCCATGTAACTTGAAGCAAATCTCTATTTAAGGTTCAACAGTAGTTGTTTAAAATTCAATTAACATTTAATTGACAGTATTTAAGCAAATAAATAGCTTCCCTGACTTTCATTAGTAAGTTCCCTTGCAGCAGTTAGGTTTCTTCATGTATTTCCAGGCTGCAGTTCTGTTACTTTAACTTTTCACTTACATTAAATCACTGAAGAAAATGGCCTACACAAGGCCCTGAATACTCAGTGTGTTGTATTGTGCCTACTCAAGTTTATTACACTAATTTCCCAATTTCTGATAGTAATCATTTTCTCAAGTTCCCTTCAAAATAAACAAGTGTAAACGCACTGTTTCATTCAACATGAACTCTCACAAGGATATATTAGAAAATAACCCGTTTTTATTACATCATAGAGATGCTATCATGGAAAGAATTTACTCTCTAAAAAATTAGTTTTGTGCTGGAGCTTCTGTAATTAGTCGTTTCATTTCAAGTGATATCCACTAAAATCTAAGTGATGGGATTAGTTTTCCCCATAGCTTAGGCAGTCTTTTCATCAATGCAGGCAGAAAGGTTAATTTCAATTTTTTCATTCTAAGTCAAAGAACATTTTAACAACATGAACTGCTTGTACTGCATAACAAAGCCAGAGTTTCCTATAGTGTTTACAAAGATAGAAATCCCACTCTGAACTACCTGAACACCCATCAGCATTCAAACAAGCAGAATTATTCACATAATACAGAGAACTGATTAGATAAGGGATATGTAAACACAGCTACAAGGAAATACTTACAGTTATATAAAGCTCATGACTGAAATAAGCCATTGCACCTGTAAGTAACATTGGCTATAAACTGGCCTCACCAGCAGTCAATACTGTAAAGGTTCACATTTTACATAAGCCCACATTTTCAACATCAATTTGTAGTTACTAAACAACTTCGCGTCAGTAGCTCGTCATCTGTCCTGCTCCTGCAGGTATATCAACCATTTTAAACAAAGGCGTGGCAGTGTTTTATAAAAACTATATACATTACATGAGCTGGTTACGTGTGTCAGCATGCTGACCTCGGACTCTTCATGGCTACCAAGTCAGCAAAACCCTGACATTCACCAGCTCCTCAGGAAAGGGATTCTCCTTAAAAGCTAAAACAATTGATCTTTTCCTGGGGTTGGAGTTACCATCCCTGGTAACAATAATCCCCACACAACTTGCCTTGGCCAATCTTTCTCATTAATAACTTCTAAAAACTGTTATTTACAGATACTGCTGTATGCACCTCACCTGAAACAGGCCTCGTCATACTGGTCTGTAATCAGCGTGAGCCCACGTCCCAGGCTAGGAGACTGCGGGATGAACTCATGTTTGCCCTGCAAAAAATCGGGAAGGCTGCTGAAGCCGAAGAGGGTTTCCCTGGGTTTGAGGATGGTACCACACTGCCACCCTCAGCAGGAACAGCAAATCACCGTTGATACAACCCTTTTCCTCCTTTCAAAAGGAAAAGGGTCAAATGATCTTGAATTTGCTTTCAGTGAGTGATAAACCCATCTCCCATCCACTGTGTGTGTCACTACCGTAAGCAGCGTTGCACTTTTAGGAAATAATGAAGTACCTGCACCAGTAAAGTTTGCTGTGCTCTGCTCAGGCTCCTCTTGAACATGGAAAGACAACAGGTACTGATGAACTGATGAGCAACTAGAGTGGTCTTAATTACCAACAAACAGCTTTGATGTCTTTTTCATAGATACACAGTGATTGAAAATAAGCCAGGACCGACTCATTCTTCTTTTTCCATTTGTATAAACATATGGAAACACATACATCCAGGAAAACCAATATTGTATAGTACATATTTGATATTAAAATATTCCACTAGATGTTTTGCTGACATAATGTACACTTTAGAACTCATTATCCTCTGTGCTTCAAGTACTATATATAACTTTAATTTTAAGATAACTCTTGAACCAGTTCAGCAGCACACATGTTTTAATTAAAAATATTCATCTTGGAATCAACTGTGATTTCTCATTCACTTAAGTATGTGCCAACATCTGTAAAGAAGTGCAAAACCTGCAATTTCAGAAACGTTAAGTAATAGCTTTCCCTTATTTCAAGCCCAGATCCTTTTTCCTCTGTGCAGTCTGTATATTTCTCTAATCAATTATTAAATTTCAGGGCACAAAATAGTGCCTGTACAGACTTGATTTCCCTTTCACACTTATGTCTGCTTTGCTCTGTGATGAACATTAGAGACTCCTCAGTAAGACATAAGCAGATACGTAGCATGGTCAAAGAGGTGTAATCTATGAATAAGAACGTGGTATTACAAAATTTTTTTTGGTCTGAACTCACATTTTCATTTTCTTTTCATATTTCTGTCTTACAAAGTGATCAGAAAAATAACAGCCAGTCAGAAAATGGGCAGAACAGAGTAAACTAGAATTGCAGCTTGGGCCAAACCCCTCCAATTTCATGTTTGTATTATACTGTAAACCTAAAATATATTAATATACTGTAAATGGTGTTTTCCTTAAAATTTGCTATTTTACATGATGGCAGTAGGTGAAATAACTTCTAAGTAATTTTTATTCACAGAAAGCAGACAGTATTCCATATTCAACACCAGGAGGGAAAATTTAAAATTTCTAGGTTCACAGCTACCCCAAAAATTTTTAGTTGACATATATATTTCTGTAACTAAACTACAGAAGAATATCTATTGCAGAAATGATTAACTAAAATTTTAAAAGTTACCCTTTTAAATTTTAGCTGTACAAAGTGTAATAACTTTTTCTATTTTGTTTTCATTTTTTAATAAAATTCCTGGAAAGTTTTCTTTTACTTCTGAGATAAATCTGATGCTTCTTCAAAAATGTCAGCACACTAGCTATTAAAGTTATACTTAATTCTGCATTGTCGAGAGACTAGACATTGTGTAATCATATTGTCATTACAGAGCTGACAAAACCTTAACTGTTTTATTTCACTATTAAAAAAATCAGTAATACTGCAGCTTTGAGTTCTTCTTCAATCTAGTTGTGTAGGGAAATAAAGTGTATAGTATATGTAGACATACATGCTGATATATTAGCCTGTAAGTTCCCAACTAATTACTTTTGAATGCATTTATTAATTTGTCTCAGGTTTGATAGATAATTAGTCTCAAATATATCGAATTATCCAAAGTTTCATGCAAATAAACATAGAAAAAAAGATATCTTTTAGTGTAGATCAGATGATCTACCTTCTCCCCAGAAGAAAGGCAGAATCCTAAACTTAATCTTCTCTGGCCCTTAAAGAGCCCAGGCTCCAGGGGAGAGTTGATGATGCCCCAGTCACAGGAAAAAGGATCAGCCCAAACACCTTTTAAGACACCAGAGACTGTGGCCACAGGCCAAATACAGGAACCGTGTCTTCATAATCTTGCTCCTCATAAGTTAAATATTAGAGACAATTCCTGTTTTCCAGCTGTTTACTGTCAGCCCAGACCCAAGGATAGAACATTTTGCCCAACTACGTTGGTTTTCCAGGCTCCCTCTTCAATGCAGAGCCATAGTATTCCTATGGCCTAGGAATTAGATTTTAAAATTGACTGTATACAACTTTATTACTCTGGTTTATCGTAATGTAAATCAGACCAGGAGAGCAATAATAATTGCATAACTTGAAGTATTAAAGGATGATTTCTAATCTAAATTCCAAGCCTTCAGTATAATACACTTAAAGAGCAGAAGAGAAGAATGTAGGACAGAAGCAGTGCTGTAGAATAACAAAACCCAAAATAATAAAAGCCAAGCTAAAAAAAGATTAGCATTTGGAATACACTAAAACCACATAAACTTTTAAAAAACAGTGTTATTTTGAGGCTCTGAGCCTCAGCACTTCACATCCCAAGGACTGTTCATTTAGTAGGCTTGAACCAAATTCTTTGCTGAGTTCATTAAAAGAGACATTGAAGATAATTCATTCCCATTCATTCCCATCAATTACTGTGTGATTTTGAATCAATGTGGCATTTAAGACCACTGTAGATGTTGACTTGCATTAACTTTCACTAGGAGATTTATGTATGTCATGTATATCTATAACTCTTTAAGCTGCCTTTGGCATTTTCCGTTCTCAGAATTATTTTTTCTTCTAGTTTAATAGATCAGACAGATATTAAATCTTTTGAATTAAAACAACTCCCCAAGTGCTCCTGAGGAAAATGAAAAATAATTTGAGCATAACTGCACACTTCTTACATGGTCTTTTTGCAATTTGAAACTCTTTAGCCCCCAGAATAATGTAGATAACGTTTTTTCTGTGAAAATAAGGTCTGTTGTTACCCAGATTAAAGTTTTATTCCTGACTTAAATAGGAACATGAAGCAATCCTCTTTCATGACTCAAAGTTCAGATAAGTTAAGCTATGATAGCAATCTGTCAGCCTCTCGTGAAGTTTTTAGAACATGGATATTCAGGCTTAGGACTGGAAACCTAGTCTGATATTCTGTATTTATTCCATTCTCTTACCAACTAGCTCTATAATCTGCAATTTCAAAGTCACAGGCATTGAGGCACATGACCTCCACCCATTAGACAGGTGAGTCAGCCTCAGGAAGGCCAGAACATCACGATACCCATTTATAGGGATCTGAAACTATCAATCTAAATACCTCCAGGAATGCAGGGATTTAAATACATACCAGTGGTAAAAATGAAAAAAGTCTTGTGATGTTTTGCCTTATGAAGACAGGACTTGAGATTTTTTGCCCCATTGTGTTCCTCTCACCCTGCCTGGACTACATCACCCTGCTTACTGCAAACTATACTGGCTGTTTAATGCTGAATGGATTGCTTGTGTCTTCCAAAGGACTACTAAGGCAGCTGGTGAAAAATGCCCGTCACCACCTTTGCCTGGACACTTCCAATTTTCCCCTCACAAGACTCCTAGAAAAGGCCACATAGCTTATTTTGAGCGTTTAGTTACTCAAAGTAAAAATTCTTTTTTTTCCTGGAAATTTTGCTCTGACATCCTTACAAAGAGGTATTCCCAAACAAAAAATAACGTTGTCATCACCTACTTGAAATGGGCTTGTAGAAAGTTTAACTTCGCCAGCTATTGGTCTAAATACTTGTTATGGGTACGTATTTCTACATAATGGGGGTTCATAAACAGTATATTCATAAGGCAGACAGAAGCAAACATTACATTTCAATGTGATAAATTCAAGACATTGTAATTCAAGTGACATTTAAGAGGCTATTATGCCTTGCTATTATTCTCCTTGCATAATTTTGCAGTAAGTGAATGCCTGACAAATGCGTGTTAGAAATACTTTCTCCATGTTCATAACTAATTTTTAAAAGAAACATTGGTGAATCCTTTTTGTGTTCATAAGTAGTTACTAAGCCTTAATAAATAACACACTGAAGTATGTTACTACATTTAATACAAGTAGCAGTAAGATTGAGGTAGTGCACAGCCAACTACAGAAACAAAATTTGTCTTAACAGTTTCCTCAGTATGCTTTTAAAACTGTTGAGTACATTACTAGTAGGAACTCTTGTGTTGAATACACAAAAAATAAGTTATTTTCTTTTACAAGCAAAAGAATTCTTTGCTTGTTTGTTTTGCAAGGTGTCCCTAAGCTTTGGCTCTTCAATGTCATGCAAGGTATTGATATAGAGTATAGCAGAATAAACTAAACCATGAACAGATGAAGCCACATGATACATGTTCACAGCACAGTGCAATCTCATTTGGGCTGGAAAAAATTTTTTTTCTGTCAAAGTAGACTTTCAGTATTATGTCATCAATTCTTTTAGTCTTGCTCAGATCACATAGCAGGTAGGGCTTAAGGAACAAAACTTTGATATACTAAAAACTGTAAGAATTAATACATCTCATGCAGAGTTGATGAAGAGATGATTGTTACATTCATGGACATTGGTGGCATCTTTAGGTAGACTGAGCATGGACAGAAGAAGGTGTCACTTTTCTAACAACCACTTCTTTCAGGAGGAAGCATAGGAAAGGTCCAGTAACCACTCCAGCTTCTCTTTGGGGGAGACAAGTCAACCTTCTCCCAGCAATTCAGCTTTATCTCTAGGACTACACAACAGCAGCTCAGCAAATTTGCCTGGCTGGACACTTAGAGTGAGCCTGGTGCCTCACAGCTTTTCCTGGTCCTTCTTACATTTGGGGCTTGCTAACGATACTCCAGTGTTTTTATCTTATCCCATGTAATAGCCAGGCCAGAGAGCTCACAACGTTTATCATTAATGGCTCCCTGTGGTAATGGGCACTGTGAAAACTGCTTCTTGACATTTCAGTAGTATGCTTGTTGGAGGCTTTTTGTTATTGATAGCTGAACGGGTATGTCCTGGGTTCAGCTGGGATAGAGTTAATTTTTACAGGAACCTGGGAGGTGGGGGGGCATAGCCGGGGCAGCCGACCTGAACTAGCCAAGGAGCTATTCCATACCATGCGACATCATGCTCAGTATATAAATGGGGAGCGGGCCGGGGGGGGCTCTCTCGACTTTCGGTGGGGCAAGTGGCGGAGCGTCGGGTTCCGGGTGGTGAGGAGTTGCACTGTGCATCACTCGTTTTGTATATTCTTTCATTAGTACCGTTGTTGTTGTTGTTGTAACCTTTTTTTGTGTTGTCCCAGTAAACTGCCCTTATCTCAACCCTCGAGGTTCCAGGTTTTTTTTTTCTTTCCTCTCCTCCGTCTCCTCCCTATCCCACCGGAGGGGGGCGGGAGGAGTGAGCGAGCGGCTGCGTGGTCCTTTGTTACCGGCTGGGCTGAAACCACTACAGGGTACATGATGAAAAGTGAGCATTTCAGGCCAGAAAAAAACCCACTATCAAACTAAGTCTTTCAAAACAGCAGGAGACATCCCAGCCACCGGCTTACACATTTGCACTGTCCTACTGATAATGAATTGGAAAATTGTATATGATGCAAGACTAGCACAAGCCTGCCTGTTCTTGACAGAATCAATTAATCCACCTGGCCTTTCAGGCATTGACAGCATCATACAAAGAAAATCAATTACCCGAGATAATCAAATCCACTGTCTTCATCTCAGCTTTCTCATTCATTTAATCTAATTCTTGAGTATTGACATTATTCTGGGCATAATGGAAACATAAGTACTTCATTAAAGCCAGCACCTGGACATATTCAATAGTGTAGCAAGAGCTAACAAAGCTATGACAAATGCAGCCTTGCCGTTATGAATCAACTGACAAGTGATACAACCAAAAATATGTGCTTCTCAAAACAACCTTTAAAGAAACAGTGGTTTCAGGTGAAGCTGCCTTGCTCCTGGGGAGGTTTCACCCTGGAGTGCTTTGTCACTACATGGGAAGAGTAAAGGTTAGCATAGTGCCCAAAAGCCCTGATCTGAGCTGAAGATGTTCAGGTGCAAGATGCATCCAATACCTAATAAAAAAAAAAAAAAGGATTGTGTTTTATTTAAGTGTGACTCTTGCTACACGTAATGTTCAAAGAACTCATTGTGTGACTGGGCAACAAGATACAAAAAGTGAAGATATGAACTGTTAAGTTTGAGCCATTTTATATTTTCATTATTTTCTGCTCAGATAATCTGGAATGGTTGCAGAGTATGTAGCCCTTAAGTCACTGAGTATTATTATAATTTTAAATACAACTATTTATGCAGTCTGTAGTAGCTATGAGAATGTAGACTTTCATGGACAAGCATTCCTATTTGAGAGTAGACCTTACCAGGTATTAGAACACTAATTGACTTATCCTCTACTTCCCACATAATTTACAGTAATCAGAAAACTTTTTTTTCTAAAGAATTCTAAAGATGGAGCACATTTTATGGTGTTATTTTCATCCTTTCCATTACATTCGCTGGGACACTGAATAATGAAATAGAATTGTTTATAGTAATTTCAAATCGATACTCTTCAATTAGCAGATTTTGAAAGTCCTCAACTATGGTATTACCTGTTACCTCTTTAAAATGGGAAGATTTAAATAAAATCTATAGATCAGTAGGTATTTCTTCACTTTTTGCTTTGCACTTAGCTTAGATACAAAATTGTATTATTTGGTCTCATTTTCAGGTCCTCACTCAATACTGCATTTATTCAGAACTCTCTTGATCAGCATTCCAAACATTTGCACTTACATTAATATGTCCAAAATAATGTCCATTAAATGTCAATGTAATCAAATAAAAAATGGGGACATTTTGGTTCACAATACACCACATTGCCAAGTATTTTGTGTATCAATATGATACTTAGGTGATAATGCTAATATTGGCTTATTTATAAGGGTTGTGTTATTGGACAAGCAGCTCAAGCACCTAAAAAACAAAAATCTCACAGCCAGCCTGCCGATCAGAATTTAACATATCTCCAGGAATCCCTGGGATGCTAGAAGTTTACTATGTTTTCTATTATTCTTGGCCTTACAGCTACTGAAAGTCAGTACCGATTACAACGCTGTTTAATCAGTGCTGCAGATGTTACGACAACCCTCTGAGGTTACAAACTGTAAGGAAAACCTACTAAAAACCCAACTTATCCAACATGGGCTCCAATATAGAAGCAGAGGGCTAAACGTACAGAGGAGTTAAATGATTTCTTACCTCAGGCATCCAGATTTTTTTGTGTTCAAGAAGTCTTTTTCACAAGTTCTCTGAAACAATTTCATTACTCTTTACCAGCCTGAGGATGGAGTCAGCTGATTTTCCCAGTCACTGAATGGCTCTATTCAAAGACTTAAGCTTTGGGTTAATAATTGAGCCGTCCCTTTCTGGGACTAGCCCAAGGGCAGGTGGAAGGTTTGTTGCCTTAGCCATCCCACTGCTGCAGGGAGCACGAAGAGGGCAAGAGCTTGGCAGGAGCTGGCTCCTGAAGTGACCAAGCAGGTCTGCTTCTGTGCATGGGCACAGGCTCGCATCAGCCAGTCGCTCCTAAACTAGTACAGCCCTTGCTGAGAGTGCAATAGCCCCAAAAGAAAATTAATAAACTGAGAACCATAGGCACTCTGAAGGACCAGTATAAGCTTTAGAAGAAACTAGCGTTAAGTTTTAGTTCTATATTAATAGGTTTTACTGACAGCCTTAAATATTTCAGGCCATGGTAATTAATTTTTAGC
Organism: Harpia harpyja; assembly: GCF_026419915.1. Lineage (NCBI taxonomy): Eukaryota > Metazoa > Chordata > Aves > Accipitriformes > Accipitridae > Harpia > Harpia harpyja. Next base: position 30,087,462 of record NC_068949.1, on the reverse strand, counting down.
ACTGTCATTTACTTGCTTGTCTCCAACAGACACTACCATACTGCTCACAGCCCAGGTGCTCTTTCAGGTGATCTGGAGTCCCAGTGACTGCCACTGCTCAGGGCTCGCTCTTGTATGGAGAGAAGGGTGTATGCTGCTTAAAGGTTTTCAAATGCATATCAACTGCCTTAGAGCCTTGAAATTCAGACAGGTGCTGAATTCCTACTTTAAGATATTATTTTTCAGAGTTCTCCATTTGAGAGCTGTGAACTGAAATGGGCAACAGCACATTGATGCTTTGGATTTTCAGCCAATATATATTTTCATTCTATTTAAATTATGACTTGCAAATAGTGGGAACTTGAAATAGGTTTTAAGCAGCAGGTAGAAAGAGATCTTTAGAAATCTAAGGATTTCTGATACTGTCCATTAGATATAACCTGTGCTTGGAATACTATTGGGAATAATAAACAAACATCAGCATTGTTTCTATGCCAGTTGGTAATAGAATTGTCTTTAAGTCTGTCTTCTCAGTTCTGAGGCTATGAAATGTCACATGAATAGAAACAATCAGGGATTTTTTTCCACTGGGTTTCAAGCTTCTTTCTGCTTGACTGATGAATGAAAGATAAACACTATACATGTTAGACAGACTGTTCAAATGAGTTATGGGGGGGAAGTACCCCAGAACAGGCACACTCAGCACATATTCTTGACTTATAATTGGATCGACATTTGGCATTTGCAGGGAATATGGGATTTTACATTTCACTAATTTCTCCTGCCCACAGATGCAGTAACAAATAAGAGCTTTAGGCAATAACAGTAGCAGAAAGGCACACAACAGTAGGGAAACATGCTCCATTTTTTGTCATGGAGAGATGTGTTTTTCCTCTCTTATTTTGAGCCTCAGACCTTCCCATGTTCTGTAGCTTGGGGGGAGCTTCCAGTGCAGTAACAGCAGACATATGGTGTCAAAACAGCCTCTTGTAACAAAAAGTCAGTAACTAGTTTAAAGATAAAGTTAAGAAAAAGAAAACAACACATGCCTACTTCTGACATGAACTGAGACTAGCATGTGCTAGGAAGTGAAATCTGAGGGTCTTTACTGCTTGAAGATGCAGGGTTGGGACGTCTCAGCCTTTGCCTTCTTCAACAGTTGTCAACTATTTCATCCCAAAAAGTAGCGCTAGTAGTTGAAACCGAAGTCATCAAAATAGTCTTCTTTCTCCTCCTCCACTGCTTGGACCAGCAATACCATATTTCAGTACTGGTGATAGTGACCCTGTCAGAAAGGATTTCTTTTCCTTATATCCTAGCTACAGGCAATGATTTCTGACAGAAGATCTTAAACTCTGTCAGAAGTTGTTTCCCCTAACACAGCCTGGGTTGGGAATCATTCCCTAAGTGGTTTCCTTCATCTTGTGTTGTGTGGAATGGTGTTTCCCCAGAGAAAGTGGTGCTTTAACCTATCTGCAAGCTGCAGACAGCTCCTGAAGTGAAAGGTCAGACAGGAAAGTAACATCTGCAAAAGTAACATTTTTCCTCCAGTCGCTCCTAGAAAGACTTGAGCAGGGTTACCTAAAGATACCCAGAACATTTCCACATCAAACAGGGAACAAGGGTGGATGTTTCTACCCAGGGTAGCTGGGATGTTTTCCTTCTTGCAACTGTCACAAGGCAATAAGCAGGAAGTTTTATGCAAGCTCTGTTAGAGAGGCACGGCAAAAAAAGAAGCGGTGGGAAGTGCTGCCACTGACTTTTGTCTGGCAGGGATCCCTCACCGCTTCTCTCTCCGGCACCATTTCCCCCTCGGGGGAACATAGAAACTGAAAGGGGTGTCAGTGAGAGCAAGCAAAGGAGGAGTGGCACGGAAGGGACAATGCCGCTTGGAGGTACCTATGGGGGCTTAAGCTAGCAATAGCGGGGGGGCCCTTCTCCCACTGCCGCCCACCCCGGCCGTGGGCGGGCTCGAACCCGCGGCCCCGCGGCGCGGCGCCCCCGCAGTCCTCGGCCGTCCGCGAGGCTGCACGGAGGCGGCCGCCGCGCTCCGTCCTCCGCCCGCCGCCGCGGAGGGGCCGCGGCCCCGGCTGCAGGTAAGGCGCGCTGGCCCTCGGGGAACGCGGCACCCTCCCCGCTGGGAGCCTGTCCCCAGCACTGCTCCCTTCCTGGGGGTAGTACTCTTGCCTTCCCTTCTCATTCCTCCACCTCCGGTCAATTGTTTTCGAAAACCGTTAGTTTTCCCTCTCTGAGGTACGATTAAGATGCATTCTGCTGGATTAAAATATCACAGAATAACTCAAATTGCCATTAATGAAATAAATCAAATCTGAGAAGCAAGTTCACCCCCCAAAAGCCTGCAAAAACTTGTCTTTAAAGGGAACGGCATGTGGAAAAACTTCTCCCAGAAAGATAATTGAAGAGTCACCTTCCATTTTTTCCCCCAGCTCCCTATCAAATCTGCACATCTCACCTCAAACACGTATGTAGATTGACAGTGTGCCAGTACTTAAAAAGGTGTACAATATTTGAATGAAAATAGATCATATTGATTAAACCTGTTGTTGGGCATCAAGTCACGATGAAAGGAAATATTTGAATTAAATGAAATTATTTTATTTCTCCAGCAGGCTTTTTTTCCAATTATAAAAAAAATACCTGCCTATATACATAATTTCAATGTCTATTCAAACTTTATAAATGGGGTTCTTAAAGGTTGTTCTTCGTCACGACACAACTCCAGGTAATTCTAATGACTGTCATAGAATAAAGCTAAAGCAGTATGTAAAGAAAAGGAAGATCCTCAGTCACACACTTACCACATGGGAAGATTAGTTAAATATGTATTACTGAAAAAAAATCTGAAATACATGTTTTATTGAAAAATGCCACATACTTTCAAAGCCCCTCTTGTGATTTCCTCTTAGACTGAATTCCTGCTAACTTTGAGCTTAGTTCCACAGCTCAGTCAGAATAACTCCTCTGAATTCAGCCTTGGCAGGTACAAAAGTGTGCGGCTGAGCCCAGGACACTGAACTTTGACAACATTCACATTTTTGTGCGGCTGTAAAATTAAAAGCATTTCTTCCTGTGGTTGTCACTTGCCAATATATGTGTTTCTACTGAGTAATTTTAATTACATTAATTCATGCCAGTTCATTTCAAATGCAAAAGCTTCCTGGATTGTAAAAAAAAACCTAAACTGCTTTGAAAGCTGATTTTCTCCTTCCTAGTCTTTCATCCTGTTGCACTGCTCAGAATGGTTAGTTTGTAAATCTCTTGGTTACAGGACACTCACCAATTTAGCAAGGAATTACAGACCTTAGACTCAAACTGACAAGTAGTTGGTGACTAAGTGTCTCAAGAAAAATAATACTTTCTCTGGAGGTTTACATGCATGCATAAGAACAGTTAAACCAGGAAAAATCCATGGTTCAAATTCATAATTTGCATGGAAAACAAGGCATCACTGGGGTATATTCCCTCCCTTCTTTCCCTTCCCCCACTAAACAAACAAGCCTTTGCAATTGCAAACAAAATTGATTGCAAACCAAGGGGCTGATTCTGTCATAAATCTGAGGCACACTGCAAAACATTTGAGGAGAGAAGATGGATATGATTAAGCCTAATCTGCTACTGCAGGGCTCTTATTTTTCTCTCACAGCCTTGGGCATGTGTTCAGTGATATATAGCGAGATGTCCCTCATTCTCCCATGCCAGAGGCTGCATGGAGGGAAGCTGCAGGCAGATTAGTTGGGTCCTGGATAGTTTCTACAACATGAGAATGCTTGAGCAAAGCTCATGGACATCAGGGTCTATGTGGGGAGACTCTCCTCCAGGTTAAGAGCTAGAAGATTGTAGCTCTGTTAACTTTCATAAGGAACAACAATTGAAGCTGGCATGAGAAAAATGTGATTTCACTTGTCTTTTCAAATCAAGTTGTTACTTTCTTAATCTGAACCAACACATTCTGTCCAACTTCCTGGATTTTCAAGTATTTATATCAGTCATATCTATTTTGATAGTGCCCAAACAAAACTGTGGCTCCATTTTGCTTTTGGCTATAGAAACAAGTTAGCCTGGTCTGAGTAACTAGTGAAGTACAGTATCGATGCTGCAGGAGCGCTGTATCTGCTTTCAACCTACACTTGTGGGTGCCCTTTAGAAACCTGGTGACCTAAAGTGCTCACCCAGGCAGCTGTCAGATCTCAGCTGGGAGGTGGGAGACCACCCAGCCACCTGGGTTAGCCACATGAAAGGTGTTTGCTCCTTCCTGCAAAGTCAAAACCTTTATTAAAGTGCCTTTGAGGTTTCATTCATCATTTGCAACCTCTGAAGGTTGCCTACCTCTTTGACTGGACTCAAAACACACTCATTCTTTAAACTGCATAAAACCTGAGCACCTCTCTGCTCTTTGCTGCTCTGGTGTAGCCACATGGGTGGGCTGCGACTTGTGACTGTCACAGACTAGTGTGTAGAAGGTGATCCCTGACTGTCTGTGGGATTGGGTGTGGGAGGACCTTGCAGTGTTGATGTGCACCTTAAAAAGCCAGAAAAGGTGTCAGATTTGAGAGACATGTAGTTTGGTACAAGAGGCCTCTTAAACACTTGCAGATGTATGTAGAAGTTCAACTGCACAGATAGCAGAACTGGCCTGTACAGAGCAAAAGATTTAAGTAAAAAAATTCAACCATTAACAAGCCCACAAACTTCTGATTAACTTGGATAATTACAAATGGCAGTAATCTTCAACCATGACTCAAACACCACTGGTCTGCTGGACTTTTGAGGGTCAGCTATCTAAAAGCATATTTAGGAACAAGATGGAGATAAGTTACTTAATCCACTGCCTTTTTTACTAGAAAATAGACTGTGAGACACACTTTCTATAGATTTTTCAATAGATATGAGCAGAGCTTGTAATGAGTGCTATATTTAAGCAGTCACATGAACACATTCATTTATTAAAACATTCTGTGAATGTTTATTACTACATCAATTTCTATACACTGTTGAAACAGTACACTGGTTGGAAGTAGGACATCTGATACTTGTTCCATGAAGGTAACTCCTAGAATTGTATTGCCATCCTAAACACCCAGTTGTTTTCCTGGAAAATGAATTTCAGATTTGTAACATTAACAACATTTCTGCCAGTTAACTTATTTCCCAGCTAACCCAAGATACATACTAACCTATTTAAAATGCACAGAGTGAAAACAACAACAGATAAACATGCAAAATAATCCTATTATAGGTTATGTAAGTTACTCTAAGGCTTTGATGTTTATGAAATTGATAGTGCAGATAACTTGGTGAGAAATACAGACCTCAATCTAGAACAGCAAATGTCTAATAATTAGACAGTATTCACATACTTAATACTCTATTAGCAGCATACTGCTAGTCCTTACTGCATTTGTGTAGTATCCTTTCACTGATGCAAACAAAAAAAATTTAAAATGGCTGCAACAATGGATTTCTTTGACCTAGCTTATGACCTTCCAGGGTATTTTGAGGATATTGAATTTATATGTTAACTTGTATATTATTCAGGATATTGAAATATGTCACAGAGTTGCTGCTGATACAGTCTGAAACCTTGCCATGCTAATTTATTTATTTATTTAAATAAACAAACTTGTTTGTCATACAGATTTATTCAGGATCATTTTAAAGACTCTCATACAATGCCCGATACATATATAAGTATGTTTAATTGTGAAGTTTTGCTTACAGCTCATTTTGCTACACTAGAGAAGCAGATTTTAATTTCTGGTGAACTTTAAATTCATTCTACTTATTTTAACAATATGACTTTCTGCTGTTGAACAATATCTTTGACAAAAACAGCTTAGAGCACAACACTAGAGAAAGGTGTTGTACAGATTGGAGCAACTTCCCAAGTGTTTTGGTGAGAAAGTGAAATTTTCAGCTACTATTTGTATTACCTGGCAGATGCGACAACTGTATTGATCAGAACATCAGAGCATAACTAGAATCCAGTATTTCACTTTAAACTATTGCTAGATATATCAACAGTAGAAAGTTAACACCCATCCAATTGCTAACATAGCAGTCACCACAGATGGCCCCTGTACTGCCTGTCTCTGCAAAGAAAACACGACAAGACAGCTACTTTCCATGGACCAAGTAAATCTAACTTTGCTTACTTGCCCAAGGAGACTTTGCATGGTTTACGTCCGTGCTAGGCAAGATCAGATGTGCCTAGGGTTTAGAAACAAGCTAGCTGGTACGCCAAGAGCCAGCTTGGCAGCCAAGTAAGAGGGTGCCCCTTCTAATAGGATGCAGACGCATGGATTGGTCCACTTTCATCAGTCAGTTCCCCAGTTAGACCCGGAGTTTTGCTGCTGCTGGGTTTTGTTCCTTCTTTCTAATTTGCCCCATGAAAAAAAAATCTCTTCCTACATTTCACTCAAGCTGCAGTCTGCAGTATTAACTGATCTTAACATGAAAAATAATCTTAATATGTGAAAATTTTGCATTTTCTTCTCTTTCATGATCTATTTTAGAGAGACTTAAAAAGTATCATAAAACTGGGCCTATTATAGACATGCATCCAGATTAATACAAAGACGGCATGTCACTTTATTCCACAAAGTGCTACCTGTCAGTGACTACTGTCAATCAGTTGTGTGCAGTTGGCTTTTCCAAATTATGAGCAAAAGTTACTCACTGTCCCTTTATTTTCACTTGTTGCTTGTGCACAGCTGAAGGGAGATAAAAAAATTATTTCCTATGCAACTTGGAAATAAGAAGAGTAAGGAAGACTGCCCAGAAGAACTGGAGAAGCCAATGAAGATGGCAATATAGTGTCAGGTGCCAATTTGCTAAAAGCAAGGGCAGGCATGAAGAATGAATAAAGAATCTGGAACTCACAGTGGCATTCTGGGGCCATATCCCATAGGAGTTTTTCCTTTTTATCTCTCTGCCCCTCTACTTCTGAATCTTATCTTGTGACTGCCTTCCATATATCCACTCCCTTTCTCCCACCGAGTCTTCAGTATTTTCAGCTTTCCGTCATTTTCCCTCCAGTTGGTTCATATTGATCTGACAACCAGAGGATGGAGTAAAGAATATATATAGACTCATTGGCTATGCTGCAGTTGTAGTGGACAAGGCAAGTAGGACCATGGAGAAGAAGGGAGGTAGTTATACTTTGGCACTCTGGCTGAATCCCTCCTGAATTTCTAGCTGCTTTTCAGTCAAGCACTTAAAGGCACTGTCATTCAACAGTTTGGATTCAGCAGTCAAATGCAACTGCAATGCTAATTCTGCTTACACTATCTATAAAACCACTACTGACTTTTTATTTTAAGGCAATTCTACATGAAGTTTTAGATGCCTGCAACAGCAGCCATGGGAATTCAGGCATATGGTCGCTACCATATGACAGTGTCTTTAATAATTTTTTAGTCTTTTCCACATGTCCACTTGTGAATAAGATACTTCAGTATAACAGGCATTTCATGCTTTGATTCATTCACACAAAATTCACTTCCAGTGACATTTTAAGATACTGCTACTACCTCTGCCAGCTCTCTGCCTCATCCCATTTCAGTCCTGGAGGTTTGTGAAACTTGCATAATTCACTTTTCCCTCTCATACTGAAGATAATAAATACAAAATTCCCAGGAGAAATGCCAAAACATTAGATACTATTTTACAGTACTAATCTGATCTGATTCAAAGTAGAAAGTGTTGTTGTCTCATCATATGGGAAACTGGGGCAGATATTTGTTACCTTCATCTCAGTTACTTAATGATACGTTTAGAACATGAAGATGTGTCAATATATGCACAATAATTTGGACAGCACGTAGTCTGTCTGGTAAAACTAAATGGCTCAATATTCAATGCAGACAACAGGTTGTGTATATTTTTCTAGGCTCTGGGAAAGAGGAAAATATTATGAGTCCTGCTGAACTAGTTTTAAATACCAGTAGTTAATAAGGTCTACGTATGCAGGAAGGAATCCTACTGTGGGTGTATAGCATTTGATAAAGAAATGCATGACAGAGGAAAGGTCCAGATGTGCAAACACGCCAAGAGGCAGGCTTTTCAATGGAACAAACCAGCTCAGTAAGGCCCATAAAAAAGGCCAGCAGAGAAAATGTGTGTGTGCATGCAAGCGTGTATGCACATGCAGCAGTAATTTATATATGCAGCTTAAGTATTATCTGTGAAACTGCTTAAGACTTCCATAGCTACCCAATTCTATTTCTTGGCTGGCATGCAGTGTCCCTTTGCAGTGATGGGCTGCCAGCTGACAAGGCAATTAGATCTCTTGATTAGTATTTCTTATACAGATATAAAAGATCCTCTCCTTCCTGGTATTTCCATGCTCTCACTTCCCAAGCATACAAAATAAATCCCTGTACCATAGAACAGATTTGACCTTTTATGTATTAAAGACTAAAATTCTCCACACCATCCCCCCATAAAATTGCTAAATTGGTTGTTGGTTAAGGTCTGAAGGTAAACCAGTTGCTTTAGAAAGAGATTAGTAATCAACCCATTCATTTTGATCTTCAGTACTGTAAAAACTAAAACCAAATAAGTACAGAAATATCCATAGGTTTCCTTAATCTGTTTATAAAGGATCTTCAGACACATTAGGAGCTCATAGTAGCAATTCAAAAGCTAAATATAAAAGAAGCTTTATGAAGTACTTATAAAGTCAGTAAGAGGTTTTCTGGGAAACCAGAAAGATAATACTTATTTTTAGCATATTTTCCTGTGAGATAAAGATAGTAAATGTAGAATGTGTCCATCCAACCCCAAAATGAGATATGCAAAAGAGATCCCACGATATGCACCAGGAGTGTTACAGAATCAACATTTAGAGAACAATGTTCTGACAACACCATCTGCTCATTTGTGCTGTATCTTCCTATTACAGGCTCTCTTAATGTCTCATGCATGATTTTCTATGGAAGTCAGTAGGAGTATATGATTTATTTTGACATTAATATTTACCAGGCCGGTGTATGCTTAAAGTATCCAAGATGCTGAGAATTTTTGGTTGTTTAAAAAGCCATTGAAATGGCTTTCATTTTTCTTTGGAGACATTAACAACTTATTTTGTCACTTCACCAGTTACATACAAGTCAGATACCATTCACACTGCATTAATTTAAGTAAATACCACTGGTGTTGCTTTTACTAGAGGTATAGACTGAAAGAAAAATTGCTTTGGGGTAAAAAAAGTTTGCTAGCCTTTTGCTTTGGTCACTAAAGGATTGTGAAACAAAGCTTCAAGTTGTGAAGCTTCAAATTCTTTACTGTTAATAATTTATTGTGAAATTAAAGTGAAAGAGACTCCTGCAAATTCATTCTGAACATTGAAAATAGTATTGTCTGATAGTCCCTTCCTAAAACCTACAACAGATATTTCATTTGTATTTATTAACATTTAACAGTTGTCTTGCAGATTCTGGGTAGGGATTCCTGTCATGTAGGTTTTTTTTTTTAAGTTTTGAAGCAAGTCTTACAAATAAGATTTCAGTGCTTTGATGAAATATAGCAAAAGCTTGCACAGTCCATGAATTTCAAATCTGTTGCATGACTGCATTAAACTATTGATTGATACTCTCTTCATCCAGAAATGGATTACAGAGATGACAGATTACTTGAAATAACCATTATGGATGTGAATCACACTGACAAAAGCAAAGAAATCCCATTCAGAAGAAAACATCTTGCCTCAGCCAAACATTTTGATGAATGTGGATGGTTATATAGGATTATTTATATACAGTCACAGGGTCTTTTTTTAATAGCTGGAGGTAGAAACATATAATTTCAATTTTCCTCATTAACAAAAAGCTTACCAAAGATATCATAGAGCAAGCAGAGATGTTGCTCTTAAACAGCTCTGTGCTCTAAGACGGGGTAGTGTATTTTACATTCAGAGGAATGCACTGATATGCCATGGGTGCACTCATTTACAAGCGTGAATAGCAGAGACAAAACTCAGTGTTTGATTTTCCTGCACATGCTCACATTATTTTTCAAAACAATTACTTTTCCTAATATTTAAAGGACAGATGCAAAAATGAAACAGGTGTAGTATACTGGAATGGAACTTCTATTGGTAAGTTAAATTATTGCTGACACCATGTCTTTTTTGAAGTTTTGAGGTTTTTTTATTGTTGTAGGTATTTACAAATACATTTATAGCAGCACCTATTCAAGATACAATATCTTCAGTGTTGAAAACCTTGTGAAGTTTGTATATTTGAAATGCAAATGTGTTGTAAAACATTACCTCTGCACTTTTTTTTTTTTTTAGGAACTGCAAGAACTTTTGAAACCACACCTGACAATGTGCAGTCTTAAATGCTGCAGTCTCAGAGCCCTTTTTCTATTGATGCTGTGTAGGTAAGAAATATTTTCTAAGAATATTATTTCTTCAATGTATAATAATATCATTTGGTTTATAATCCATTTACTTATAATTAGAAATATATCTGACCAGGTAACAAAGCCAAATCTACTTGACAGTTGAATCTTGCCTTTTACAAAGATTAACCAACCTGGATATTAATAACAGAAATACAGGACTGAACTCCTTCACAAATCATCTCAGCTGCCTTGACTGAGTTACAGTTTTAACTGAGAAGTCTGATGGGAGGGAAAAAAGAAAGGAATTTAACTTAAGCGAATAATCCTTCAAACGAAGGATTATTGTGAAGAGAGATTGAATATCATATCAGATGCTTAGCAAATTTAGAAGGGCACATGGTCCTTGCCTGGAGCGTAGTACCTTGCCCAAGGACAGAAGCACACAGTCCACCTAGATGTACTATAAGCTTGAGGTAGTAAAGTCATCATTGTGCATTCATTACTAAAGGAGACTGTCTTAAAAAGAATTACCTGGTTAAAACATTGTCTTCCTATTCTCTGTTGATGAAATCGTGAAGTCTTTCAGAAAGCCGAGTTGTGTTAAGCTGGAAAGTGAAACTGATCCCTTCTATGTACAAGTAATCCTGCTAACACTGCAGTTGCCATAGCAAAAAACTTAAGATAGAAATGGAGCACTTAAAATATATTCCTTCTGCAAAAATGGGGAAAAAATTATTCTTTAAGTAATTCTAATAAGAAAATGCACGCATGGACAGGTTAAACATTGCCACTACCACCTTTAACCAAAATACTTAAAGTGTCTTAGCAAATTCTCTGTACAGAATTGCCTAACCTATTTGGTCTCCCAGTAAATTCCTCAAGATAAGATTCTGCCTGAGCTTTTGTTCAAGTGGGTGTGCAAACACATGTTTAGATAAAGCCTCCGCTTGGTTGTGAGGGCAGGTGGAACAGTCCCCTGAAAGAGAGTTTAAAATATTTATCTCCACCACCTTCTCCAGTGCTATAAAGAGATCTTTGTCCAGAACACACACCTGCTCTAATTCCACCTTCCTTCCTTGTCAGCTGTGACTCGCCACACTCTATAATCACCAGATGATTCATAGCTTTGCAGTAATAAAACACTGCTAAGAGACCAACAAAATTTCAGAAGCACCTAAGTAACAAGGAGGCAAAATTCCCTGAGATGTTCAGCCTGTAGTATATAATTGCCTTCATTATTATCAGGTAGACCTTGTGAATCCTCTCTTACAGCTTCACATGGCTAAGAGTATCCAGAAGCACAGACAGTTAATTCATGTATAGTATCCATGGGAGTTATGTACATGTACAGCACCTGGACACAAGTGCACAGCATTGAGCTGATCCTATCATGTTGTACCCAAATCCAAACATGGGCTGAGAAGCAGCTCTGCCCCTTGGCTAACTCACAGCCTAGATGATGAGCTTAGGTACTCAAAATGCCTTTTCCAGTACACAAATCAGGGAGATTGGTGAAAGTGCTGTTTAAAACAAAAACTATCCGGCTTCACACTGAAAGAAAGAAATATTTCTAAGCAATATCCAAGGACTGAAGCAAGGGCCAGGATTGCTCCCAAAGTGGTCCCTTAGATATCCCACTTGTATAAGCTCTGGCTAGTGCATGAAGAGGGTTTCCTCTACTGAGTACTTTATTATCAAAAAATTCCATCAAAAAACAAAACTAGCCCCCCCCCCCCCCCCTTAAGTTTAGAGTCAGCCAGAGCTTCATCTTTCCTATGGTATACAGAGGACACGATCTGTCACAATGCACATGCTAACAGTGTCACACCAGGCCATCAGACACCACCTTACCTTCTAGTCCTCCCTTTCTGATTGACATCTCTTAACTTCACTTTCAGCACTTGACATCAAATTACATTATGATCACATCATAGACACACATAATAAAATCTACATCCAGGGCGTTGCCTGGATAGTCACTTTCCCAGAAATGTTTTAAGAGTAGAAGTGAAAAAATTGAGGCAAATTTATCAGAGTAATCAGTAGAATTTACGCTTCAAATCATTATCAGGAATCAGCTTAAGTAAATAGATACTATTTGATCCCAAGAAAGGCTCCCATTTATTTCCAGAAGGGTGTTTTCAAATTAAAGAATGCTAGCCTGTGTTTATAGGGTCAGAAATGCAGAAAATTCTGTGGGTTGTTTTTTTGGGTTTTTTTTTTGTTTTGTTTTGGCTGAGTTTAAGAGCACTTGCATTATGTATTTGTTCCTGTATCTGGTAAGTGATAATGTAATGCTACTGCTTCAGCCTCACCAATTAACCAAAACCCTGTGACAGTACTGGCTGTTTTGAAGCAGAGAATTAATCAGTGTTATAGGTGATTCTGCTGCAGTTTATCTACAAAGACCATACAAAAGCTTGTATCCTTGAGCACATCAGGTATGAAACCAGAAGTACCACCTTTGTTTGCACCTAGAAACCCTTCACCTGTCAGTGGATTGCCTGAAAAAAGCTTTTTTTTCCCCCCAGCTTTTCCTGAGGGGGGTGTTTCAAAAGCTTGCTCAGACTGTGTTTGGCATTTTGTTTCTCCCTTCTCTCAGTTCTAAATTGTTTCTGCCTCTTTCATGGTACATAACTTCTGACAAAAAATAGCCAGGAAAAATATTCCCATACATGTGTCTAGACTGTACTTTTGTTTTAAGCAGTGATATGTACTACTGTTCAGGGCAGATGTTCCCTTTTCCCCCTCTGGTTACCCAATTGTGTTAAAACGCTAACTTGAAAGTATCTTAAATAACAAGAGTTGTTATACCTTCCAAGTTTAGCCTAGCCTGTAAAAATACTAAGTTTGAGCCATAAGAATAACTAAGGAAATTAAATAATTATAATTCAGCTTTTATAAAAGCAAGCATGGGTCATTGAACCTGAAGAGTTTAAAACATGTATTATATGTTGACAGCCCAGAACAGAGAGATCTTCCTGGCTGTCAAATAAATATATATTCAGTTTTCTCTTTTAAAAGCCTGTTCTCTCCCCTCAGTGGCTGGAACAGCTGTTTCAAGGCAATTCCATACTTCGATGCATGCCAATGTATTTCAAATACATTAAGAAAATGGAGGAACTAAAACATAGGCAGCTAGTTAAATATAACAACTTAAATTCTGGGTAAAAGAGAAGCTTAGATGCAGATGTACATGCATAGGGGGAACAAATCTCAGCTTTTACTTTTATCCTTCATGATCCCTGCATAAGGCTACATGACAGAATAGAGGAATGTGTGCAGCTGTGAGCACACTCTTGCTTAGTGATGAATGGGGCACATGAATTTAAGAGCACTTTAAAGTAACAGAGCATCCTCCCTTAAAACATAGATAAACAAAACCACTTAAGGCATGTAACATCTGTAGGTTCCTTGCCTTTCAACACTTGCAGACTGCTTCTGAGTATCCCCAAAGTTACCGGGATGGTAACACCACACACTCACCTTTAGGAGGCATCAAGTTCCTCGCATACATTGGCTCACTAGATAGGACTTCTCAAAGATTGTATGGCAAAATAGCACACAAGGGACAGTGCCCCATTAATTCACAGCCTCAATTACTGCACAACAGCTTTCCCATGCCAATAGTTCTTACTTAACCATAAAAATCAAAGACATGAGGCTACACATCATGTATTAATGAGGGAAATCAAGAATTGCCTCAAAGGGCACTACAGGTGATTTAAGGAAAGGACTTCTATAAAATAATGCCAAATATTTAAGATATATTTCAGAAAATAGCTGTCAATGATAACACAGCAGACCACTCTGCAATTGCATACTGATCAGCAGAATAATATTATACCCTTGCAGTGGAAGAGGGAAAAGTTTTCCTTTATTGTTTCACAATATGTGAAAGTTATTCAAGAACAATCCAGTAAAGCTGTGAAACTAAACTCATGCAGCTCACTGAAAACTTAGCTAAAATTATATGTAAATTACATAAGCAGAAATATCTATTGCAAGTACAGTATTTAAGAAATGAACTAAATTCAAGTACATTTCCAATTCCAACACTTTTGTGCAACATAAAGCTGGCCTTTTTATTTATATTCACATGTCAACTCAACGTGACTGTGCTTGTTTCTTTAGGACACAACTTACAGGAGAAACATTCCTTATTTCAATGCTGGCATTACTCAAGACCACACTTAACATTAAGTAAAGTAATAACATAGATCTCTAGCAATAAAGAAATAAAAACGAGGGGCAAAATAAGGGAAATAAATAGGATCATTCAAGTATCTAAGCTATATGAGCTACAAGACTGCTAATGAAAAACAGCTACTTATGAGGGAATAAGATCTGGCGAACAGAAAAATTACACAGCAATAGCAGCACTTCAAGCGAGCGGACATCACATCTAAAACCACAGTGTGATTTGGCCATGTGCATTAAGTGAGATCATCTTAGCATTTAAGTTTTGCCAATCTAAGATACTAGATTATTCCTAGTGGATGAAAACCACAGTTTCCTGACAGAACAGCTCAAGCTCTCTCAGAAACATAGTAAAATTAAAATCAAAGGAGCAAGGTTTGGAAAGCTATAGGAGGCCCAGAAATATCATTAGGAAGGGCGAGCAGAGTTTTCAGAAGCAGCTTCTGGGAGAAGTGGGGAAGAAAAATAAAATCAGCAAGGACTTGGCAAGACTAAGAAAGACCACAAAACACTGGTGCTCCCTTAGCCCTCAATTTGTACTTACCTCCTTCTCCCCAGGGCTGAGCTGCTACAGCTCTTTTACCTGGTGTAGGAGAGCTAAGGGATAGAGCTGGTCACTCTTAACAACCAGTCAGTTCTGGTGTGGGGGATAAGAAACTTAGAGGCCCTCTCCTGGTGAATATATAGGTGGCTGCTCTCCATCAGCAGAGATAATGCCTCTGCTTGCAGCCAGCTGGGCTTCCTTGAGTCGATCAATTATCTGCTTCTCACTTTTGTAATTAAAGAAAAGTCATACCCCCACTTTTCTCAAATCATTGGCAACGAGCAGTCAGTCCCACTTGTGTTTTGATTTATGAAGAGCACAGCCTGAATCTGTGATGACTGAGCCCACCCTGCTCGTGCTGTTGGGGTGCTCACCTTAGGGGTTATGCAGAAATTAAGAGTAAAACTATGATATCTTTTGCTATGGGACTGGTACTTGCAGTGTAACAGCCCTTAATGGCCCCAGGTGTCCCTCCCACAGCTGCTAACCATCAAGACATATAAAAGGTGAAGTGGAGTATATAAAAATGAATCCTAATGTGGTCTGAGTAAAGAATTGTAATTCAGGTATGTGTTTTCCCTAGTCCCTTCACTCATTCTCCCAATGAGGCTATTGTAGGGACCCCCAGGGCAAAAATGGGCGATTATGATTGCTTATTAATATTTGATTTCTATGGATCATATTTGTAGCTGTTTCTGAACAAAGGAGGGGTTTACATTCTCATTATACTTCACTGATTTTGCCCAACAGGAGTATTTCTGTAACCTGGTGAAAAATTATGTTGTAAAAACAGTATTTTAAAGGTGTTTTTATGTACTAACCTCTGATGCTGGTTTCTGTCTCTCTCCAGGAGCTAAACTGAATGTATTTCATTATGTAAAAAGTAGCTTAATTTAAAATGCTGAAATAAACAATCAATACCCCCCCCCCCCATTACTAGATTATAACAATAGCACCCTATTTACAGAGAAAGTTATTAAAGAAGACTGAACTGTTTTTTCAGGTGAGGTGTTAAGAAATGATAGACTTTAAAGAAACAACAGACTTTAAGATACAAAAGTGTTTTTTTTTTAATAAGACTAATACAGATTATAAAATCTGATATTTTTCTAGAATGTTATTTTTTACAGTGCTGTGAAATGCAAACATAAATGTTTCATGATATGTTATCTGGTGGACAGTAATCATCAGCAACCTTTAAACTAATACAGCATTTTCCTGGAATGTCATCTCTGCTGTAATTGATGATGTTCTTTTAAAACATCCTCACTTTTTTCATTTTTTTAGGTCGATGCAAATTCCTGAAGCTGAAGCAAAAGGTGAAATTCTACCTCCAACTATACAAAAAATAATAAAAGGTTACAACAAGTATCTACGTCCATTTTTTGATAGTAAGTAGAAAAGCTGTTTTAATAAGATTGAGCCATAACATAATGTAGTGTCTGAAACTCAGCAATGAGAGCAAATGTTTTTTCACTGTACTTTTTTTTCTCCAATGCTTGACAGTGACTGATCCGATTATACATGATATACTATGATATAATAAGATAGAGCATAATAGTTTTTGTGGCCCAAGGTGAAACTTATATATTCCAGGCATTCACAGGCAAAGCTTCCAGACTCTGTTAGAAACTTGGCTATCGATGTTCACGCGTCCTCAGTGGAATAAACTGTAATACCTTACCTATTTAAATGCATAACTTCCTAAATAATAACTACAAAAAATTTTGATTAAAGATAAGAAAGCTTTATTTGTCAAACTGGTCATAAAAGCACAGGCAAATCTTGATACTATACCAAGTATTATGTGCATCTACTATAAGATTGCAAGAGAATTATTTGATAAATGCTTCTTGTCTTGGCTCTTAAAGGCCACTGAACTGGCTCACTGCAGAACTGTGAGGCAAAATGAATATAAAATGTCAGTTCCCTGTGTCAGAAGGCCACGGTCACCAGGTTGGAAGACCCACATAGTTTACTGTACCAAGGCTGATTTTACTGCCCTGCAGTTCAGTCAGCGTTAGGTACCTGAAATCTCAGTGACAAACATCTTCCTTGCTTGAATCAGGCTATTGCATGTATCAGAAATACTGAAGAGTCATGAGGTGGGGTGAAGATCTCTGCCTGGAGTAACTGCAGAACTCTGAAAAAAACCTCTGCATGTTGAAAGGATACTCAGTACTGCGTGGCTGTCAGAAGATAAACTTGCAGAGTGAATGCTAGGCAATAGTTCTTAAGTTAAATATTCGGAAAGGTTAGAGGTTTCAAATGAAGACTCTTATATCCCTTTATATCCTGCTTAAAAATGATTGACTAATTATTTTTCAGACCCTACTGTTTCCTCTTGCCATCCAAATACTTGGTGAGACTATCAGCCTGTTCAATAAGGGCATTCCACACCATGTGCAATTTCTGAATCAATTTCATAAAAATATTAACATAAATCTGTATTTTAGCTTTAGGAGAAATGGAAAACTATTTAATCTGTTTGGTTTTATTGTAATTGTCTCAGCTGCTGATACTACTGCTAAAAGTATTTACATGGCCTAAGAAGATTTTCAGCAAAATAAAAGTAATGCTAATAAATGAACTAACCCCTTATCATTGGAGATGATGCATAATGGAAAATACATATTTAGTGGCCATTAATATATTTCATTCATTACTTAGTGCCAACATATCTCTAGTCCTAGCATTATCAGGATGGATGTGCTTTGGTAGACAGCAAACAGAATTGCATTGCAAAATCCTATGATAGTAAAGACCAACAGTAAAGCACTTCTTTAAGTTATGAATCGACCTTTCCTGGTGTGGGCCAATTTTTTTTCTCAGCTGCTGTAATGCAGCAAGGCTATAGCTCTTTTTCTGCCTGGGAACTTTGTTCAGGGGGATGCTAAGGACTTTCTGTCTTTGCCTGGAAATCTCATAGGAGCTCAAGCACAGATCAAATCTATGTCATATACAGAGCCAGTCTAACACTTCCAGACACTGCCAGCATCACTGCATATGCTCACCATAGCTCAAGCACGCAAACACTGTGTCTCAAGTTTTTGATGTATCTATATTAGCCCTACTGCTGAAGGAATGGGGTGAGACTCTGAAAAATACGTTTTATTGATGTCATTTCTAAATGCAGCGTTGGTGGTTTTGTGAGAAATGACTTTTTTGTGGGATTAATTTAGGTTGGGATGACTGAGGAAGTATTCATCCTGATTTTTGGACCTGTAGCTTTTTGCAAGATTATTTGGGATCTTTTTCCATGTGATAGAGGCATGTATGCCTGGGGTGGGGGGTGGTATCTGCCCAGCCCTGATGACTCTCTGTTACTGGCAAGGTGGGCTGCATCTTGGATGAGATTCAGGTCCAGGAGAAGCTATTGCTTTTTCTCAGAAGCAGAGCTAGTAAACCACCTAAATTCTCAGCTTAAAAAAATCGGTGGATTATACTGATCTGTGTGACCACAACTATCCTAGCTTTGTTCCATGTAATATTTTCCTTATTTCTATGGATATTACCTGCCTGCAGCTGGTGTACCTTGTATCTGTTCTTTGTGAGAAAGATTTCAGTATAACTGGCTTTACTCAGAATTATATCAATGGCTACAGCACACCTGCTAAATAGTTGATGAAGCCAAAGTATTAATTTAGTCATTTATACCTCTTCTGTGACTTGCTTTTACCCTCCTTATCCCCCCAAATTAATTTCTTTGGTATGATATTTGTGTGTTAATAATAAGAGACTGATGAATCAAAAATGGAACATAAGATCAAAGTTCTGTTTAGACTTGAGTAGGCTAATGAACAAATGCATGATAAGAACATAAACTGCGGTATTCTGGTACTAGTGGAGATTATCAGCTACTATAAAAGCCTGCACAGTTCTAATTGTGCCAACCTATTGGTGCTGATTTACTCTAAAACATTTACTCTAGAGAAGGATGTATATGTGTATTAATCCCAAGATCTATGTTTGCTGTCGGAAGTGCAGGAAGGGATTCACATAAAATGCGAACCTAGTATGTGTATGTTAATATGCAGAAATATAAAAAAAATAATATCCTACGGTCAGCCTCTTTAAGACACTTGTCTCCCCCCCTGCCCCTTTTATTTTTTTTTTTTTGGCCAAGATTTCTTTGCTTTCAAAAGTGTGCAGATTTCTGTTTGTGTGGTCAGTTAGATATGCACGAAGAAATTTGTCATAAAACTAGATGGTATTTGTTGGCATCTACAGTGCTTTGAGCTTAATGTTAGCTAGTCAAAATGGAACACTGAAATGTGATTTTTATCAAGTGTGAGAGGGGCAGAGGTCAGCTTGAATTTTAGTGTAATGTAATTCAAAGTCATTTCAGAGTTATTTGTCCTTGAAATTTTTCTTCAGGCAGGAAATGGGGATTTTTGATGATGCTTGCTGCCAAGATACAATCATACTATTACAAAATCAGTGACACTGAATTCCTTAACATTTAGCAAAATGGTTTTTTAGTCCCCAAAAGAAAGCAATAGATATAAACAAATGGTCATAAAATGAAGGTTCCTTTTTCCTAAAGCCAGGAGAAGCAGAAATATTTACTAGTCAAGGAAATTTTACGGCAGCTCCTAAGTTCTTAGTTTAATAAGCCCTCCATTTGCCTATTTGTTTGTTTTTGGTTCTTGTAATGGGACTGGTAGATGACTGGAAATTACTTAAGTGGATACAACTCAGCTAGTGTTATTAACGAGGTGTCCTAGTTTCAGCTGGGATAGAGTTAATTGTCTTCCTAGTAGCTGGTACGGTGCTATGTTTTGAGTTCAGTATGTGAAGAATGTTGATAACACTGATGTTTTCAGTTGTTGCTACGTAGCATTTAGACTAAAGTCAAGGATTTTTCAGCTTCTCATGCCCAGCCAGCGAGAAAGCTGGAGGGGCACAAGAAGCTGGCACAGGACACAGCCAGGGCAGCTGACCCAAACTGGCCAGCGGGGTATTCCATACCATGTGATGCCACATCTAGTGTATAAACTGGGGGGAGTGGGGGCGGGGAATTGCCGCTCGGGGACTAGCTGGGTGTCAGTCGGTGGGTGGTGAGCAACTGCACTGTGCATCATTTGTACATTCCAATCCTTTCATTATTGCTGTTGTCATTTTATTAGTGTTATCATTATCATTATTAGTTTCTCCTTTTCTGTTCTATTAAACCGTTCTTATCTCAACCCACGGGTTTTGCTGCTTTTTTCCTGATTTTCTCCCCCATCCCACTGGGTGGGGGGGAAGTGAGTGAGCGGCTGCATGGTGCTTAGTTGCTGGCTGGGGTTAAATCACGACACGAGGGGATTATGAAAGTATTTTTCATTTGAATCCAATGGCTGTGCATAACAACATAAAAATTGTCTTCTCCTCTCCTTGTATGGATTGGAACTAATAGATTTCTAGATTTTAAGCCTGGATTAATCTCACCTTACTTTAGTCATCTCCTCCCCCACAGGTCACCCCTCCAGAGCCTTGTACCCAAACACTGCCACTTGTGACCAACACAGACTGTCATTCCAATCACTAGTTAGATTAATTGAAGACAGTCTTAATATGGCAAAGGTTTGCAGACAAGTAAAATTGAATGTTTTATGTTTGTCTATGGTGGGTGGCACATACCAGTTATCAAATTATGGGGGTACTTTTACACAGTGTTTAGTACAGAGGAATCCCACCTGGACTGGTTACTTCGCTCTGCCCTCATCTAAATGTTACTATTAAGAATGTTCTCTTTCCTTAACTATAGCATTTTAATGTCCCTCTTTGAGCTGGTTCATCAAGCAAGTCTTAGTAAACTGAACAGATAGACCCAGGAAGTTCCATTAGTGAACTAAAAAATTACCTAATCTAGAATGATTAGCCATTCTTTGGACTGGAATATGAAATACTCCTACACTAGTGTTAGTAGATAGTACCCCTTAATGTAATAATATGCATCTTAGACTTTCAGATAATGCGAAAGTCTTCCACAGAAAAGCTGACATAAGAGATTTAAAAATGCACAGTTATTTCCCTTAAATGTGCTACATAACCCCGGCACTTTATCTCAGCAATACAAGCTGATTTCAACACCAGGTTTTCTGCTGAAACTGTGTGGACCAATTTTATAACTTTAGGTGCTGTGCCAAATCTCTCTGAATTAATAGCAATTCCTGCTGACTTCAGTGAGCCTTGGATCAGGTTCATAGAGCTGTTAAGGGATGCATAAAATCTTGTAAATAATTTTATACAAATAGATTTTGTTCTGTGATTGAATGTGATAATTTAAGTGTTCTAATTAAAAAGAGAGAGACTAGGAAAAGGTCATAGCTAAGTACATTTGCATATGGAAGCTGCTTTCAAGTGGTATAGAGAAGTGTCATGCTTAAATCAGTTATTCTAAACCACATCTAAAAGATTATTTTCCTTAGCTTTGTAATGAGTAATACATTTCATGGCCTTAAGGTTTGAAATCAAGAAAGCAAATTAAATCGAGTCTAACCTTCTGTGGACATCATATTTTTTTTTTCCCAAATGTTCTTTATATTAAGTTCTATGAGTTTAATTAGATAAAGGCATTTTAGTCCTCAGAAGTTTACAGTTTACCCCTAAAAGAGACCAGGAGATATCAGAATGTTAGCCATGTCTAAGAGCCTTTGATTTAGTGAGACAAGTTCACAGGGTACATGAGAAAGAAATACCAAATAATCATCATCTAAAGACTATTTTATATACCAATTAGCCAACATCTAATCCTTCTGAGAAAGGCAAAAAGCCCAGAATATGTATGGCCAGTTGTATATTGGAAAAAAAAAATCTTTTGAATCCCTACTGAATCCTTAAAATTGTGATTGAATAAATCAATGACTTGATGCAAAACTGTAAACTTCAGCATACAGATAGTAATATAGATTTTCCTTCCTTTCCCATGGAAATAAGAGACACTGTGAGACTGCCATTGCCACCAAACCCAGCTTCCTGCATGCAGGACAGTTTTGTGTTTCTCCCCACCCCTCGGCCCCCGCCCTCAAATGCTGAGTTCTAGACACCCTGAATGATGAACAGTGATTAAGTTCAGTTAGAAAAAAAAAATTATTTGAGATTTCATGTTGTCTCTAGCTTCCATAAACTGGGATCTTGCTTTGTTTTGTCAGAGAATGTGTACAACTTGCTACTAGATACGTTTTCCATGCACTTACTGACATTGGGCAGGACACCTTTCTGCCTTTTCTTTGAGGAGGTGAGCAAATGCTGTTCCTTAATTTTTACATTACAAGCTTTGATAAAGCTTCCAGAGTTTTTTGTCTTTTTGGAATATTTCTCTCTCTCAATTGAACTCTGTCTGCTGTTTGCACACATATATATAATTTTTTTTTTCCAAATGTGGAAAACAAATCTTGTCACTGTAATCTCATAACAGTCTTGCCAATGCAGTCTAGATTGCAAGATAACTTAATTCTGTGTGTTGCTCCCTGTTGCAATAGTGCTTCTGCCAAAGCATAATATGGAAAGATCATGTTGAAATGATTATCTGTGACAACCTCTAAATCCTTCTCAAAGGCACTGCTTGCCAAGATAGTTTCCCATCCTGTACATACTGCCTGCATTATTTGTCCTCACATTAATTGCTTGCATTTGCCTGTATTAAAATATGTTTTTCTGACAAATGATGTAACAAGCTGTTATTATGGTCCCCACCAATTTTTGTCTAGTCCACAAACTGTACTAGTGAAGCTACATCACTGTAAAGATCATTGATGCAAACAAACAGGATTGAAGCTGATTCTTGCTAGAAATGGGTCTTTCTTCTGATGTCTTTGTATCAAAGATTACAGTTGAGATCTGTCAGAAGGCCTATCTTAATCTGTCCAGCCTCCTCATGTAACATATATTTATTAAGAAAGATGTCTTGTGGTGGGAAGTTAAATGCACCAAAAAAATCCAAGTGTAATGTATCACTTTTTATCTAAAAGCCCCATAATACTCTAAAATAAAGCAAGATGTCTTGTGGTGGGAAGTTAAATGCACCAAAAAAATCCAAGTGTAATGTATCGCTTTTTATCTAAAAGCCCCATAATACTCTAAAATAAAGCAAAGTTGGCCATCAGGCAGACAAAAACAGTTTTTCATAAAACTATAATAAATTATTCTAGTGATACTTTTCCTTCCAATTCTGTTAGAGTTGCATAGTATTTTACCCAGTATTGTTGCAAGGACGAGGTGTTCTTTCAAAAAGCCATACTTTTTGAGATATTTCTGAATGTCAGAATTATTTTAAGTTTTCTTAAACTAAATGAAAAAAGCTAGTACTAACAGCTCAGCACTGGCAGTTCCTGATAGTGCCGATTGACTTTAGTAGGTCTTCAGAGTTACAAATACATATGTGACACAGTGGTGGCTTACTTTGTTGGTACAAAGTTTAACGGACTGTGATTGTTGCAGTGATCCAAACTTAATTTTTAGGTATGCTATCTGCCACTCTTCTGGCTGCTTTCCCATATGGGATTACTGTGAATATCTGTAAAGTACATAAAGTAACAGTCTTTGTACATAAATTTAAGTAGAAGTTAAAATGTATGTTAGATTGTGCCCCCATTGCTGTAACAAGGCGCACCCTTTGGCATTTCTTTGCTATGTTTTGAAGATTCCCTTCATTGATGCAGGACAGAGTGACTTTAGTTTTCTTCTGAAGATCGGTAGACGACTTCTGAAGTTGTTGCTATACAGGCAATTCCTGCCAAACATAAGGAAATGTAGGAACTGACTGCCTCATCTGGTCTACCGCCCTGTTTTTGGCCCTGTCAACAGGAGCTCTTTCAGAGGAAGTTCAGGGGAAACCCTGGTGGATAATTACGGGAAGACTCATTCTGCTATTAATACTTTGCTTACTTAGTAAGGCACCATAAATTGTATTTAGCCTCATACACAAAAAAGAAATCAGCATTTAACTATTAATATTGTTCTG